>NC_138209.1:51090139-51812639 GCF_964194415.1 Vipera berus
CCATACCAATCGGGTTTCAGGCCCGGGTATAGCACGGAGACGGCATTGGTCGCGCTGGTGAATGATCTCTGGCGGGCCCGAGATAGGGGTTATTCCTCTGTCTTGGTCCTATTAGATCTCTCAGCAGCTTTTGATACCATTGACCACGGTATCTTGCTGCGTAGTCTTGAGGGGTTGGGAGTGGGAGGCACCGTTCTGCAGTGGTTCTCCTCTTACCTCTCGGGCCATTCGCAGATGGTCAACCCCTAGGCCCCTTAGTTGTGGGGTGCCTCAGGGGTCGGTACTCTCGCCTCTCCTGTTCAACATCTATATGAAGCCTCTGGGAGAGATCATCCGTGGCTTCGGGGTGAGGTATCATCAATATGCTGATGATACCCAGCTTTTCATCTCCACCCCGAACCAACCCAGTGAAGCCCTCGATGTGATGTCCCGTTGCCTGGAAGCGGTACAGATTTGGATGGGAAAGAACAGGCTCTGGCTCAACCCGGCCAAGACTGAGTGGCTTTACGTACCGGCATCTCGTTTAGTCCAAGAGGTTCCATCTTTGGTTATAGGAGGAGAGATCTTACCTCCCGTTGATAGAGCAAGCAATCTAGGCGTCCTCCTGGATTCACTACTCAGTTTTGAAGATCATATTAGAGTCGAGGCTAGGGGGGCATTTGCCCAGATTCACCTGGTATGCCAGTTGCGCCCCTTTCTGGACCGAAATGCCCTAAGTACAGTCACCCACGCACTCGTTACCTCCCGTATAGATTACTGCAATGCTCTCTACATGGGGCTGCCCTTGAAGACCACCCGAAGGCTTCAGCTGGTGCAGAGTGCGGCTGCACGGGTAGTGATGGGAGCACCTCAATACTCCCATATTACACCCCTCCTGCGTGAGTTGCATTGGTTACCGGTTGCCCTCCGGGTGAGATTTAAGGTGCTGGTACTTACCTTTAAAGCCCTACATGGCTTAGGCCCGGGATACTTGCAGGACCATCTGCTGCCAGGAACGAATTCCCATCGCCCAATACGCTCACACAGAGAAGGCCTCCTCAGGGTACCGTCAGCTAGACAATGTCGGCTGGCGACCCCCAGGGGGAAAGCCTTCTCTGTGGGAGTGCCAGTCCTATGGAACCAGCTCCCCCCTGAGCTTCGGATGGCCCCAGATCTCCAGTCCTTTCACCGCGGCCTCAAAACACTCCTTTTTCACCTGGCTGACCTGGACTAACAGGGATCTTAATTATGTTTTTAATTTTTTAACTCTAATTTTTAATTTATTTTAATTTAAATTTTAATTTATTGTACAGGGGCCTTTAATTTTAATTTTATCTTAACTTCTGTATTTATTGTATGTTATTGTTGTTAGCCGCCCTGAGTCCTTCGGGAGATAGGGCGGCATATAAGTCCCAATAATAAATAAATAAATAAATAAATAAATTGTATTGTCTTAATATGACTATTGAAAAGAAATCAGAAATTTGCTGACAAGTTACTCACATGTTAATAAGTACCAGATTGCCACTTAAATTTCCTAAATGAAGATGTAATAAATATAAAGGAAATCTAGTTTGATTGTTTCTACATTTGAAATATAGAGAAACTGAAGGATACAATTTGGCTTATAGGAACAGAAGCAGCAGAAACAGGAAATCTTAAAAGCATATACAGTACACCTGTCAAATGCCCAAGTGAATGAACCTGCTATTACTGAATACAGCATCTGGTTAAAATAAGTGGGAAAGCAAATAAAAGCAATATGAGCCCACACCCAAACAAGGAAAAACATGAATGATGCTTCCAAAAGAAAACTGCATACCTTTACAGGCATACAATAATAGTGATTTCATAGGCCAACAACAGATGTCCCCACATCTGGTGGGAAATAAATGATGGGAAATATGATCATTTCATGAAAATCTTACTGATAACTTTCATGTTTGGCAAGTGAGGAAAAATATAAAGTGATCAGCTATACCTGAATTGATAAAAAACAATTTGGAAGATTTACTTGAGAAAACGGAAATAGCAAAAAAAAAACACCTAGGAAGAAATTGAATTGTGCAATTCTTAAGGAAAGCCAACGCTGAGCATAGTCGAACAAATATTTTGGACTTGAACCCAGATAATAAATTCAGAGCAATGACAAGTAGGATTCCATTGCAGGATGTACTAAGAAGAGAAGTTCATAAGGATGTGAGTTCCTAAAAAATATTAAAAGATGAACATTGCAAATAAATCAATGAAAAAATAGAAGATTGCAAATATAAACCAACAAGAATACACAAAAACCTCAGCAAACATCTAAAAACAACAAAAAGGGACACATAGATTAAGTAGAATAAGGGAAGGTCAGCAAAGCAGATTGCATACAGGTGCTCAGGACTATAGGAAGGTTTTCAAGAAACCAAAAGCTCAGTTTGATGAAACATGCTAAGAAAAACATGCCATCAGGGTTGGGAGTTATTTGGCTTGTTAGTAGCTTCAGGAGTGGGATAGACATTCAGACCTATTCAATGCCTGTCTGCTGTTACAGAGCTGAGCTGTCTACAGAGAAAATGGATTGGACTTTTTTTCATCCTTTTGACAGATGGATTTACTAATCAAGTGTTGATATATTTATTGGAACACACATTGTACGGAATTTCCAATGTACAGCTGCAGTGATCAGCAGCCTATGGTGCTACAGAAGAGAGGTGGCAGTGGATGCAGGATCAGATGAGGGATTGTGCTGGAATCCTTAAGCATGTTCTAGATTTGTTTATTTTCCCCAGGATATACCTACAAGTCCCTCACTAAACTGAACATGATGCCTGCACTTATTGGTCAGATTATTTGCTCTTTCCAAAGTCCTTTATCTGGGAATAACAGGTACTGTACTGTAAATGATTTTGCCATGGGAGTAGATAACAAATATCTGGTCAACATTAGTGGGGTTAGGCAGCTTCTAAATTTCACATACAGTATTATTATAGTTGATTTCATGGTCAGGCAGATGTTTAGAAGGAATTTGGCATTTTTCTCTATTTCCAATGACCTGGGATAGGCAGATGTTGTTTAATAATAATGGTATCATTGCTTATTTAACAAAAACATCTGTCCATTCCAGATCTTATTAATGTCTTCTGCTATCTCTTGTCATTGACCTTGCTATGTGAAGCTGATGGGAACTGAAGATTAAGTTTCTTGGAGCAAGCTGTCCCCAGGTTGTCTACTCTGATTCTTTTACGACCATTATATGGAAATGCCATGAAATGCCCTTAAGTAAGAAACTTAAAAACTCAAATGGATGGTGAATGTACAGCAAATAGTAAGAAAGATAAAGAGTGAAAGGCCAGCAGTTAGTTATCTATGGAAGAACCAGTAAGTAATCTTTTAGCTTCAACTTTTACTTTTTCTACTACTGGGAGTCAAGGTGGGTGAAGAGCAGTAAAACAAAAATTGATTTGTAATTTATTACTTCAGAATTTTTATTTTGGCTTCTTATAGAAAATTATTAATGTGAATAATGGTCTGATTATTTCTAGTCTACCAACATTAGTAGTGATTATAAAATAATTTAAAGTATAAATTGCCCAGTAGTTATAAGCAAAGATCTTTATGATTTTTTTAAAAAAACTAATTGCTATACATACATTCCACAAATGCTTCTATTTTTTTATTTAGAATATTACACTGCAAACCAAAAGATTGAAATCTTAGATGTAGAAGTCCAACACAATGCTGGGATATGATGCATTTCAGAGTATTTGGGTACGTTAGTCAATTCCTGCTCCTGTAGAATAGTAGCAGAGGTCTGTTCCTATTGATTATATTTAATTCAATTTACAATGTACTTCACCAGAAATATGTAGTGTAGCTGTTGTAGCTATAAAGCTGTTGTAGCTGTTGTAGCTATGAAGCATTTGACAGGCAACTGAAACATTTTAATCATATCTCAAGATTATAAGAAATCTGAAATGTTTTACAAATGTTAAAAATTTGGCTTTGCTTACTCCCAAAAGATGGTTAGTTTCAGAATTTTTAATAAAGTAACAAAACATGGCCAAAGGAACACAGCATATCTGAGCAATGATGACAGAAATCCTAGGCAGTAGTTCTTGAAGCCAGGTAAAATTTTTTAGAACTGGCCAACAGAAAACATTACTGTGGGAGAAAGGAATCAACAGTGCAAAGGTTTCCAGAATATTATATTGTTCTAGCCTTGTGTAAATATCCCAAATCTAAAGCAGAACGTTTACATAAAAGATGCCAAGTCAGTCTCTCAGTATATACTCTAATTTCAATTATTTTCAGAATATGTTTTTGTGCTTAATGACATTGTGGATTAATCCAAATACACAGTGTACTTGTGAAATTTACTATTATTTATTTCCATAATAAAATAGATAGTCTTTTGAAGTCTATAATGGAAAAAGCTATTATTAAACATATATTTTAATTTCAAAGATTACAAAAAATAATAATAAAAGGACAATTAATTTATGTTTTAATACAAACTCTTTGCAATCTAAATAATGCTTCTTCTTCATTTCAGAGAATAAGAGCGGAACTTCCTGGTAGAGTCAGAGAAATTTATACTATGCATGATAGAATTCTTTAATATGGTTATTTTAAAAACCTGATGTAAGAAAGAATACGTTTCTGGAAGCAGTTAGTTGTGGGGATGTATTTCAATAACCTGTATCAAAGTAGATTTTACTATGATATATCACAATCCAAAATCATACAATTTTTATTTATAACTATTATGAAAGTTTCCAAGAAATCCCATGGAAGCCAAACAATCATGTGTTGGCAGAATGAATGCATACCAAAACTTTATTATGGGGAGAAAATGCTTATTTATTTGTGAGTTTTTTTAGCTAAGACTTCATAAGTTTCTGAACAAGGAAGCCTGTTGTGACTTTCCATATGGCACATATTTGGAGTTAAGTCACAATATTATTTATTTGAATAAGTCCTGCTTGCAATCAAGGATAACACTTTTGTTAAAGGTTGGAAACTTTTTAGCCAGGAAAAAAAATATATGAAAGAGTGTGGACATGTTGAGGTGTACAAAATCATGCATAATATGGACAGTGTTTCTTTCAAATATTAAAACTAGGACCATCCAATAAAGCTGTTAGGAAAAAAATTAAATTAGACAAAAGGAATCACTTATTCACATAAATAGGAACCTAACAACACAAGACATGGAGTTGGCTAACAATCTGACTTAATTTAGATAAATTCAGGAAGAACAGGTCAGTCAAGGGCTATTGATCTTGAGGACAGTCATACCTTCAGCCTGGGAACAGACGTGGACTGTGTATGGAAACTGGAAAAAAGGAAAAAAAATATAGGCATGCTGGGGAAGCTGATATGAGTACTTGGCCTTACATAATCTTTCTAAAGTTCCTAACAATCTGGGTCCTCAATGGATCACCAGGCAGGAACAAACTTCACTAATATGTGCTTTCAATCTCATTTTGTTCATAAATATTCCTTTAAAATCTGAAGACTGGTGCATTCTGCCATTCTCTTATATGCAATAATATTCAATCCTCAATGTGTAATTGAATTAACATTCTTATAGGAATCCAGTAACAATTATGCTGCTTGGATGCAATATTCTGAAATCTCTCTTAGTTCACAGAAGTGAAATTGATTAACGAGGCATTTGTGCATAAGCGCATAAAATAGCAATGAAGATGTTCCATTATATTTCTTCAATGTGATATTAAATGCATCCAAAATCCTTTGCTGAAAGTTTATATAATCTAAGTTATTTGTGTTGTGCATGCACATAATGTGTGTATGTATATACATACATTTTAAATTATAATCAGGATATTGTTTGTGTGTATGCCCACACCCAAGCACACACACTTAGATAGTATGTTCAACATGTCCTAATTCCTGCATTTTTATTGTATAGGCTCTGTCCCAAAGTATGTATTGTAATAAAATTCAATGATCCCAATTTTTTCATTCTGATGATGATGATGATGATGGTATTCTTTCCTGCCATAATCTCTACTTCCTTCCAAGTAAATACAGCAACAGGTGCCCTTTTCCTTCTCCAGATTCCCCTCCCTGACTACTCAGTGTGGAGTAGTTTTCATTTATATATGAAGAAGAAACTCAGTAGATGATAAGGCAACAATACTTTGTGGAGATGCCATCCACAAGGCCCCATAAAGCAAGCTGAGTTCAAGATTTGTGTGGCATTTGTAAAGGTAGAGAGGTATAGTCAAGACTTTTTGTTTATAAAGACATTTTTCTCTATTTTTCCAAGCCTGTTTATCCAAGCCTTTTTCTATTTATCCTCGGGAGCTTAGTGTTGCACTATGCACCATGCCTAAATGAAAACAAAGTGAAACTAAGTTCCTCATATTATGTAGAAGGCCATGTGAGAAAGGAAACAATATATCTTTAGCAGTTTCGCCATGACACATATTTTAAATCTGGGACTAGCATTCATTACTGACAGAATCAACTATGTTTGTAGAGGGAGACACTCCCCTATTGCCAAACATTGCTTAACTAGGTACTGATATTTTTCTCCCTGTTAGATTTATCTCTTGAGACACAGTATTGATGTGAATGGGAGGGAAAATAGTAAGTAAAATTTTACTTGCAGCACAGAGCACTAAGAACCATGATTTGACTAACCCTGTCTAGAAATATATATTTTAAGTAAAAGTGCTCAGATGTTCAATCAGATACGCTGTTGCTGTTCATATGCTTGACTGTTTGAGTTTAAACCCTTTCCTGTTACAGAACTGAATGTGCAGATAACATCTAGGTTACTTATAGTAAAGATCAATGTGGTAAGGACAGAACATCTACAATATGTGCTCATATGTGACTTCCTGGAAGAAAAAGATAAAAAAACCCTATCACATGATTATATTTTTATTTTTTTAAATTCCATTTATATCCCGCCCTTCTCCGAAGACTCAGGGCGGCTTACAAGCTTAGCAGTAGCCTTCATTCTATGTATATGCCTGCTTATTAGGGCTTTCATACACCCCCCAAGCGGCATTATTACAAAGTCAGCTTATTGCCCCCAACAATCTGTAATATTAAAGCCCAAATATTAAAATATCTGTAGTTTTTTATTGCATGAATTCATCTCATGTGAGCAGTATTCTGCATATTTCCAAATAATTGAAAATTATCAATATATCTGCAGTTATAAACAAACACATTTTAGTGTTGGAAAAGTGGTTGAAATAAAAAATCCTGAGAAAAATAAATTAGCACCCTGGCAATTAACATATACGTTAAGTGATATATGTTACCATGTGTTAATTGGCTAGTTGTATGTTTTTCTGTGGATCAGTAAAAGATTAAGTGCAAGCATATAGGATGTCTACAAAATATTCTGTTCCCAGGAAAGAATTCAGAAAGCATTTTTATAGGCCATGTACTATAGCCTGGCTAGTTTCTATCTTTAGTTTAAAATATACAGTCATAAATTGGTTCTTTGTCAAAAAAAAAAGTATTTGAATCTTTTTCTTCTTCAAACATTTATTCAATGATAGAAGCAGAGGTAGAAATGCATATGTTAATCCTTTTCTCAGAAGTAAGTGATTAAGTTTCTTAGTATCAGAAGTTTGATACTAACGTAATATAATGTAGACATGTACTAGCCTATTTCTTCTTGGACTGGGACCTTCTTGGCCTGAGACCTGCCAAGAATTATTACATGACTACAATGAAATTCTGGATTTCATTCTTAGCTTCCCATTCTCTTAAACAGACTATTAATATATACAAGGAAACTAATTTTACTTAATTCATTCAATTTAGGCACTGCCTAACTTTAGACTATCTCTAGGCAATTCACAATAAAATCAGATTAGCTAAAATATACAACATGAATAGAATTATAAATAATAAATTGATAACAAGATAGCAAATTCAGTCAACAACACTCCCACATGCAAATATATTCAACATAGAGTCTAACTAGCCTAACCAAAGCTAAGAGAACAGACAGGTCTTTAGGACTGTTCAGGATGGGAGTAAGGCACATCTCAGGGGGAAATCATTTCACAGGGCAAGAATTGTGACATAGATAGAATGCTTCCTGGGTTCTGATGGATGACATTGTTTACTCGAGGAAACCCAAAGCCTGCCAAGCTATCCGCTCACGCTGGTTGGGCAGACACTAAATAACGAAATAAGCAGTTCTTATGCCATGAGATGTGTAAAAGTAGTATTATAAAATACATTAAAGTTCCTAAGAATAATAATAGTAAAAATAAACATGAAAAGTTTGTAATTTCCATTTATTTAATAGCAAACTGTTTCATTATACCTCTATGACATTTTATATGAAGTCATTTGGGTGAGGGTTGCATTGGTCAGCCCCCACTGTGAATACTGTGTCAGAGAAATTGGAACAGGTTCACAGAAGGACAAAAGGATAGTATAGCAAGGGAAGTTTATAGAGGGACAGAACGAATAGGACATGTTTAACTTTAAGAAAACTTAAAGAGTATCTGAAAAAGTGTCCAATCAAGTAATTAAGTTACAGACATCCAGTTGAATATTTGGAAAAATGTCTTAATTACAAAGAGATTTAATAATGGAACCAACACCAAGTGGTAAGTTTTCCTTCACTGGATATCATCAAAGTCACAACTTCCATTTCTCAATGCTGATTTAATTTGCATTTCTGCCCTGAGCAAGGGGTTGGATTGAGTGACATAAATGAGTCCTCCCAAATCTATGACTCTAGGCAGATATAAGTTCTTCATATTCACTACCTGCTCACAAAGCAAAACAAAAACGTCTCAGTTGACCAGCAATTCAAAACTGGAAACATGTCTACATATATAGAGGCAGGTACTACAAAGGACAGCAGCCAGAACCATTCTCTACCTCTAATTGGCTTCTAATGAAATTCATACATCTTCTCAATCATAATGTCCACAATGTATCCAATAGTCTGCAGATATCAACCCTTCCAAAAAATTGAAGAACTTGACTTCTGAAAAATAGACATGCATGTGTAAATCAGCTTGCTTAGATTCCCTGTCATGTTGCTGTCTAAACCCATTATGGAGAACCAGTTTGATGCAGCTGGCCTAAAAACTAGGATATTTTGAGTCCTAGTCCTGCCTTAACAATGAAAGCCAGTTGGGTGACTGGGCCAATCACTCACCCCCAGCTCAATCCACCTCATGGTTCTTGTTGTGGGGAAAATAGGAGAAGGAATATTATATATGATTTCTGCCTTGAGTTACTTATAAAGTGGGATAGAAATCTAAAAAAAAATGCTTTCTCAAAACCTGGCTACACAGTGTTTGCATACAGTGGATATGTACTGTCAGATATATGCCAAAGCCTTTGAAAACCACATTTATTTAATTTTCATGCAAAAAATGGCAAGCTAAAAATAAATACTATAAATTTTCTGGGGCTCGTTACCCTATTTCAATAATGTAATCATGGGAGGGAAAGAAGGAAGGGAGGGAGGGAGGGAGGGAAAGAAGGAAGGGAGGGAGGGAGGAAGGAAGGAAGGAAGGAAGGAAGGAAGGAAGGAAGGAAGGAAGGAAGGAAGGAAGGAAGGTATCACCTATCTTATGGCTAAATATGAAATATAGCCAGTTACCAATTAACAAAGGTTAGCAATGGTTGCTGCAAGTTTTTTTTATATTAGAAAATGTGACTATAGGAACAGAACGGTTTGGGCATATTCTGCATGATTTAAATAATATTTTGTTTAAGTTTACCATTCTGATATATTTGGATCCTTTGTGCATTAGAGACAAAGAATATTTAATGACACCCTAGACCAGGGGTAGGCAACCTTGGCTCTTTTATGACTCGTGGACTTCAACTCCCAGAATTCCTGAGCCAGCCATGCTGAGGGGAAAGGGAGAGTTTCCAAGCTGAGCCATGCTGGCTCAGGAATTCTGGGAGTTGAAGTCCACGAGTCATAAAAGAGCCAAGGTTGCCTACCCCTGCCCTAGACTTTTAGTTCCGTCAATGGGGGGAGTTGTTAGGAATTTCCATATGGTGGCTGAAAGACTACTAATGGCACTTCAACCTTTAAAGTCTGCCAAATTATGTGTAAATTAAGTGCAAATTAATTTGAAAAAAATTAAAAACTGCAAAAAAGGAATTTATATACTAATGAAAAAGACACCATTATATTAAAGGACACCACTGCCCTAAAATACACTGCCCTAAACACACATCCAAGACCTTAGTATTGTAATAAAAGCTGTTATTATGAATGCAAATTTGAGGATCTTAAAATTTTAATAAAGATTATGTTGACCTTTTGCAATCATAACCTAGATTTATATTTACAATTTGGAAGTACAGAAACCTCTTTCCAACTACTTTTGTAAATGGAATAGCTGTCCAATATCTATAGTTCTTTTAGTTAAAGAAAGAAAAACAGTGTCTTGAAATGACTACACAGTTCAGTGAGAATTTCATCAACATTACTGAATCCTAACCTTCAATATGTCATTGTGCACTCTGCAAGGGAATAACTTTTATATTAAATCAAAGTAATGAAACAGTTAAATCATCAACTCAATGTCTCTCTCTCTCTTTGTGTGTATGTATATATATATTTGAGTGTGTCTGTGTGTTATGTGTGTGTGTATGTGTATACACACATAGGAATATATAGGAAATATTTATACACATATATTATTTATAAGTATGTGTGTATATGTGTAAAATGGAATTATGCATTATCATGAATGTTCCTGATGTTTAGCTTGGATTCCTAAAGCACCTCAATATAGAAATTTATAACAAATCTGTATTTTTATAATGACTGTAACCTTATACGTTAAGTTATGTATATTTCCTGCCAGGTGGAAATGTGAGCATTAAATTTTGCTTAGTAAGAAATTCTTATTTTTATTGTCTGAAAAATAAAGTTAATGCTCAAGGGATAAAGAAATGCCAGATGACAAGAAGTCTGAAGATGATTTTATATTGCAAAGCCAGTGCAAAGGTCAGTATTAATAAAACTATGTCTACTGAAAATTAATAGATATGCACTGGATATGCACTGACCCTTTGAATATTCCTAAATGAGGTGCTTGTTTGGTTTTTCTTTTTCTTACATTTTAATTTAGATGCTACTCTTTAAATTTTTGTAAAAAATTAAGATACATAGATGAATTCATTCTGCAAAGATTTAAAAAAGAAATTAAGTACATTTTACTGTTACTTAAAATGCTCATATTAAGATATCCAAAAGTGCAAAATGTCAGAACTGATGCTGAAGATTATTTCTCACTATGTTAACTCTTGCCATTTTCAGAGGGCAATGATTTAAGGCGAAAAAAATAGCTTCTCCATTTTGTTGTGAATTCACTAAAAGTGAGGTTCACCATTTTAAAATAAAATAAATGTGAGCTGACTCAAATGAATAATCTGATGACTGGACAATTTGTTATAGAGAAACACATGCTTCAGTATAATATTCTGTAATTACCTATGTTTAATAAGGAGTCAATGAAATCTATGAAATATATTCCTAAGTGTTCATAGAATTTCAGTCGATAAGTAGGGCATAAAATCCATTGGCTTCCATTGCACCTACTTTGGGGTAATTATTCTTAAGTTTCTGTTGAATTTGTAAGTGAAAGCTACACACTGTTAATGTTGGTGTTAATTATACTTTTATGCTTTGAATAGATGGAGGAATTCTTGAAAACAATGCAATAAATCTAAACTAATTTTTAAATCACTTTTTTGAATAAAGTAACCCACGGGTATATATCTAATATTAGTATGCTGTGAAATTTGCTTTCTTTGCTTTTGACATTCAAATGAAATAAATAATATATGCTTTAGTGATTTAAGGTTAGGGTATCATCACCATTAATTTTTTTCCCCTTTCCTAGGACTTGACAAGATTCTTGGAGACTAAACATGATAGCTCATGTCATACCCTTATCATGTTTTTTACAAGAATTTTCTTATTTTGCAACCTTAACAGATTGCAAACATTCTTTCACAGACAAATGTCTGGATTTCTCATGAATATGAGACCACTGGGAATTGCTTAAATCAGAACTGATGGACTGATCCTAAATAAAACCTTGTGTTATATTCAGTGTTTTTTCTTTTATACTTCAATAGTAATACACACATTTACTCAAAAGTAAATTCTATTGAATTGAGTCATGTAATTCCCTGCAACAAAATTGGAAAATCTTTAAAGCTAGATTATTGAAAGATTATTTAAATGAAGTCAATTTAAGTTATTAAACTCACATAATCACTAAGTCATTAAGTGGGTTGATGTTTGAATTCTCAAGGCTACATTTAGTTTTAAGGTTAAAACAAGGACTATAGCCGATAAGGATACCCACACAAAGTAATATGGCAACACAGATGTTTCTTCTAACTTAAACAAGTTTAAAGAATGAATAATATGAAATGCAAGTGCTCGGGGTTTTTTAAGTGCAAAAATTCTATAGTTAAGAAAGGACAATTAATGTGAAATCTGATAACTATGGTGATGATTTCAGTAATTAAAGTAGTTGCATATCTAGTTCAAGTTACAAATAATAATAAAACAGCAAGCCTAGATATGAATCAAAGTTTTATATAGGATGCTAAGAATTAAAGTGGCTAATTTTTCAGTGCAATTTTTACTTGGATGGATTTCAGGGTAAG
The DNA here is from genome assembly GCF_964194415.1 of Vipera berus. NCBI lineage: Eukaryota > Metazoa > Chordata > Lepidosauria > Squamata > Viperidae > Vipera > Vipera berus. The sequence goes on from NC_138209.1 coordinate 51,102,776, forward strand.
AGTGATTCTGAGCTACCTCTCAGAGTTCCCCTCTTTTGTTCGAATCCATAAATACTCCCTCAACATCAAAGGGGTCTGTATCACAGAGAATGGGCCCAACAGTGCTTTTCCTAGTACTTTATAATTTGACCATTCAAAGTTATTGGATAGCTTTATTGAGAATTTCTGAATACTGTAGATAAAAAACTGGGCAGGCTAAGAAAAATAGAGGCCTTCTGTTTATACAAACTATCATTTAGAAAATTATTTTAAAATGTTATTGGAGGATCTGTTTTTCCCATTTCATGTTCCCCAACCGTGAACAAATCACAACAGAGTTTTTCACTGATAATAAGGGATGGGCTGGAAGGTTATTTCCAGCACTGACAAGCAACTGAATATAGTTTGCGTAGTCCTAGTTTCATCTTGTGGCATTAATAACATTATTGTTGGAGAAGGAAATGGCAACCCACTCCAGTATCTTTGCCATGAAAACCCTATAGGTAAAGGTAAAGATTCCCCCACACATGCGTGCTAGTTGTTTCCGACTCTAGGGGCCGGTGCTCATCTCCGTTTCAAAGCCGAAGAGCCAGCGCTTGTCCGAGGACATCTCCGTGGTCATGTGGCTGGCATGACTAGACGCCAAAGGCGCACAGAACGCTGTTACCTTCCCACCGGAGTGGTCCCTATTTTTCTACTTGCATTTTTACGTGCTTTCGAACTGCTAGGTTGGCAGAAGCTGGGACGAGTAACAGGCGCTCACTGTTACGCGGTACTCGGGATTCAACCTGCCAAACTGCCGACCTTCTGATCGACAAGCTCAGCATCCTAACCCACTGAGCCACCGCGTCCCTGCAATACTGGGATACAATCCCCAAAATGACAGAAAGATCTCAGTTCGAATCCAACGCAAACCATTCAATATCACAGTAGTCCAAGTCTATGCCCCAACCACCAGTGCTGAAGAGGATGAAACTGACCAGTTCTATGAAGCCCTACAGCACCTTATAGAACTAACACCAAAAATGATGTCCTTATCATCATGGGGGATTGAAATGCTAAAGTAGGAAACCAAAAGATAACTGGAATAACAGGCAAGTTTGGCCTTGGAGTACAAAATGAAGCAGGGCACAGACTGATAGAATTTTGTCAAGAGAATACAATGGTCATAACCAGGGCTTTTTTTCTCATAGAATGCTCAGAACAGCATTCCAGAACCTTTTTTTTTTTTGCAAAACAAAAAACAAAAAAAACCAACCCAGCTCCCTTATTGGTTTTCCTAAGCCTATTGAAGGGCTAGCAATCTTGGCTCTTTTTTATGACTTGTGGACTTCAACTCCCAGAAATCCTGAGCCAGCCATGCTGAGGGGAAAGGGAGAGGTTTCCAAGCTGAGCCATGCTGGCTCAGGAATTCTGGGAGTTGAAGACCACGAGTCATAAAAGAGCCTGCACTAGAGGAGGACATTAAAATTATTTACAGGATTACTTCTTTAGGAACTAAACTTTTAGAATATAAAACAGCTAATTCAGGAAAGCCAACAGGAAAGAACCTCACATTTTTCATCTGTTTCTGTCTTTTGGAAGGTAAAATTAGATAACAAAATAATCTATTTCTTATCTTAACATCTCTGCAATGAAATCAAAGTTAACAGGAAAGAAATGAGAAACATTTTTCTCAATGTAATATGTCTAATTTAGCTGATTCTAGAAAAAATAGTATCTTTTGTACACTCTTGAAAACTATTTTGAATCTAAACAATTTTTAAGAATGAAATATTCTTAATTTGTACTTCACTTTTACTGTTTGGACTGTTGTGTGTTTTGAAAAATAGATTATTTAGAATCTAGTTATGTTGCACTTCAGTCTTTAAATAATTAACCTAGTATATACATAACAATATATGATGTTTTCCCTGGTGAGCTTAACATCAATAACAACATTTATTAAAAAGGCTAAAATAATTTCTGGGGGTATTATCTGTATAGTAAAATTTTGGACAAGCAGTGATCATGTTACATATGTGCATAAGCGTAGTCAGTAGCATATGCCTTTTTAATCAAATGTGCAAAGAAACAAAAATAAGTCCAAAATATCTGTATTACATCCAGAAATGCCAACTTTGCAACCAATATTTCTCATCCATAACTTTGGCACCCTAAGGATACCTGCATACATGCAAATGTTTCTCTGGGATCAGTAATGCAACAGGGATTGCTTTTTCCTTCCAGTAACATATACCTAAAACCAGTTTATTGCATTTGGCAATTGTACTAAAAAAATCTCATTCATTTAATTTGAAATCAAGTGAAAAATTGATTTAAATTATTTTATTAAAAAAAATTAATGGCAATTCTTTTATAAAAAGTTGCCTCAAACAAAATGAGTTTGACATGCCTGCTCTAGATAGTTGAATGCTCCAAAATAAATTCTAGACCAGGCCTGTACATGCAGCCTACCAAGCACCCTTGGACAGAGCACAGACTTTTTTTAAAAAAGTAATAAAATCACCACCACTGCCCTGAAAGTCATGTTGCCTAGTGCCTCCATGGGTTACCATGACCACAAGCTCCAACACTGTAGATGCTCCTCTAGTCACCAAATCATTGATTAGCCCACCAGCATTCCTTTGCAGACCACAAAGATTTTTAATTTATCAGTGTGAGCTTTTCCTTTCTACAAGTTAACAATAATAACAATAATAACAATAATAACAACAATAAGAAGAAGAAGAAGAAGAAGAAGAAGAAGAAGAAGAAGAAGAAGAAGAAGAAGAAGAAGAAGAAGAAGAAGAAGAAGAAGAAGAAGAAGAAGAAGAAGTTGGAAGGGACCTTGGAGGTCATCTAGTCCAGCCCCCTGTTCAGGCAGGAAACCCTATACCATTTCAGACAAATGGCTGGCCAGTCTCTTCTTAAAAACTTCCAGTGTTGGAGCATTCACCACTTCTGGAGGCAGGTTGTTCCACTGGTTAGTAGTTCTAACTGTCAGGAAATTTCTCCATAGTTCTAGGTTGCTTCTCTCCTTGACTAGTTTCCATCCGTTGCTTCTTGTCCTGCTTTCAGGTGCTTTGGAGAATAGCTTGACTCCCTCTTCTTTGTGGCAGCCCCTGAGATATTGGAACACTGCTATCATGTCACCCCTCACCCTTCTCTTCATTAAACTACACATACCCAATTCCAGCAACTGTTCCCTATATGTTTTAGCCTCCAGTCCCCCAATCATCTTTGTTGCTCTTCTCTGTACTCTTTCTAGAGTCTCGACATCTTTTTTACATTGTGGTGACCAAAACTGGATGCAATATTCCAGGTGTGGCCTTACCAAGGCATTGTAAAGTGGTATTACTACTTCACGTGATCTTGATTCTATCCCTCTGTTAATGGAGCCTAGCACTGTGTTGGCTTTTTTGGCAGCTGCAGCACACTGCTGGCTCATATTTAAGTGATTGTCCACTAGGACTCCGAGATCTCTCTCACAGTTACTACTACTGAGCAAGGTACCACCTATACTATACCTGTGCATTTGATTTTTCCTGCCTAAATGTAGAACCTTACTTTTTTCACAATTGAATTTCATTTTGTTAGATAGTGCCCTGTGTTCGAGTCTGTCCAGATCCTCCTGTATCTTAAGCCTATCTTCTGGAGTATTGGCTATTCCTGCCAGCTTGGTGTTGTCAGCAAATTTGATGAGTTCCCCATCTATCCCCTCATCCAAATCGTTGATGAAGATGTTGGAGAGCTGCACAGACCTCTTCTAGATTTTCCTCTTGCCTTTCTGAGTTAACTCCTTGGTCTGTCATTGAGCAAGAATTGACTTTGTAGGGAAGCATATTATCATTTGATGTATATGTTCTACCTTTATTTACCAATTATATAATATTTGTATGCAATCTACATGGCAAGGTTTGGGGAAACTTACAATAGAAAAAAATATATTTTTAAAATCATAAGATTAAAACATCACCTGGCCTGCACCGCCTCCACTGCCCACATTGCGCAGCCCCGCCATATAGAGTGGGCTCTGCTGCTCCCACAGCACCAGCCGTGCCGGCTCTGGCCCCAGGGAGGGGAGCCCGCCGCCAACACCCTTCGCACCTGTGACTGCAGCAGCACTGCCCCCCCACCTCCCCGCCTGCTGCGCCCGCCAAGATGAGAGTTCCGGCACCTTTTTTTTTTTTAGAAAAAAAGCACTGGTCATAACAAACACTCTTTTCCAACAACCCAAGAGACAGCTCTACACATGGACATCACCAGACGGTCAACACAGAAATCAGATTGACTATGTGCTCTGCAGCCAAAGATGGAGAAGCTCTATACAGTCAGTAAAAACAAGACCAGGAGCTGACTGTGGCTCAGACCATGAGCTTCTCGTTGCAAAATTTAGGCTTAAACTGAAGAAAGTAGGGAAAAGCACTAGGCCACTCAGGTATGAACTAAATCATATCCCTGACAAATATACAGTAGAGGTGACAAATAGATTTAAGGAATTAGATCTGATAGACAGAGTGCCTGAAAAACTATGGACAAAGGTTCACAACATTGTACAAGAAGTAGCAACTAAAACCATCCAAAAGAAAAAGAAATGCAAGAAAGCAAGATGACTGTCTGAGGAAGCTTTGCAAATAGCTGAGGAAAGGAGGGAAGCAAAAGGCAAGGGAGAAAAAGAAAGATACGCCCAACTGAATGCAGAATTCCAGAGAATAGCTAGAAGAGATAAGAATGCCTTCTTAAATGAACAGTGCAAAGAAATAGAAGAAAACAATAGAATAGGGAGGACCAGAGATCTCTTCAAGAAAATTGGAGAGATGAACGGAATGTTTCATGCAAAAATGGGCATGATAAAGGATCAAAATGGCAGGGACCTAACAGAGGCAGAAGAGATTAAGAAGAGGTGGCAAAATTACACAGAAGAACTATACAAGAACGAGCTTAACATCCCTGATAACCACGATGAGGTGGTCACTGACCTCAAGCCAGACATCCTAGAATGTGAAGTGAAGTGGACCTTAGGAAAGCTGAGCAACAACAAAGCTAGTGGAGGTGACAGTATTCCAGCTGAGCTATTCAAAATCTTAAAAGACAATGCAGTAAAAGTGCTACACTCAATTTGCCAGCAAATTTGGAAAACTCGACAGTGGCCACAGGGTTGGAAAAGATCAGTTTACATTCCAATTACAAAGAAAGGCAGTGCCAAAGCATTTTCAAACTATCACACCATTGCAATCATTTCACTTGCTAGTAAAGTTATGCTTAAAATCCTACAAGCTAGACTCCAGCAGTATGTGGATCTAGAACTACCAGAAGTACAGGCAGGATTTTGAAGAGGCAGAGGAACTAGAGATCAAATTGCCAACATACGCTGCATCATGGAGAAAGCTAGGGAGTTCCAGAAAAACATCTACTTCTGCTTCATTGGCTATGCTAAAGCATTTGATTGTGTGGATCACAACAAATTGTGGCAAGTTCTTAAAGAGATGGGAGTACCAGACCATCTTATTTGTCTCTTGAGAAACCTATATGTCGGCCAAGAAGCAACAGTGAGAACTGGACACGGAACCACTGATTGGTTCAAAATTGGAAAAGGAGTCTGGCAAGGCTGTATACTGTCGCCCTGCCTGTTTAACTTATATGCAGAGCACATCATGAGAAAGGCAGGGCTAGATGAATCAAAAGTTGGAATTAAGATTGCCGTGAGAAATATCAACAACCTAAGATATGCAGATGATACCACTCTAATGGCAGAAAGTGAAGAGGAACTAAAGAGCTTCTTGTTGTTGGTAAAGAAGGAGAGTGCTAAAGTTGGCTTGAAACTTAACATTAATAAAACCAAGTTCATGGCATCCGACCCTCTTAATTCCTGGCAAATAGATGGGGAAGAAATGGAGGTAGTGACAGATTTTATTTTCCTGTGCTCCAAGACACCGCAGATGGGCACTGCAGCCAAGAAATTCAAAAATGCTTGCTCCTGTGGAGGAAAGCCATGGTTAATCTAGACAGCACACTAAAAAGCAGAGACATCACCCTGCCAACAAAAGTGCATATAGTCAAAGCTATGATCTTCCCAGTTGCAATGTATTTCTGTGAAAGTTGGACCATAAGAAAGGCTGAGCACCAAAGAATTGAGGCCCTTGAACTATGGTGCTAGAGAAGACTCCTGTGAGTCTCTTGGACTGTAAGGTGATCAAACCGGTCAGTCCTAGAGGAGATCAACCCTGACTGCTCTTTACAAGGCCAGATACTGAAGTTGAAACTCAAATACTTTGGCCACCTAATGAGAAGGAAGGTCCCACTGGAGAAGAGCCTAATGCTTGGAAAGGTCGAGGGCAAGAGAAGAAGGGGACAACAGAGAATGAGGTGGCTGGATGGAGTCACTGAAGCAGTAGGTGTGAGCTTAAATGGATTCCCGAAGATGGTAGAGGACAGGAAGGCCTGGAGGAACGTTGTCCATGGGGTCGGAAATGACTTCACAACTAACAATAACAACAACAATAATTGTTTTTGTTGCCGGAGTTGTTTTCATGAAAAGTTCCATTACCTGTTGTTTTTTAAAGGATGTATTCTTATATTTGTCTGATGCGGAGATTTCTGATTATGGATCTGGTATGTATGTATGAGTGTGTGGGAGGGTATGTTCTGTTTTCTATTATTTTTCAATCTGTGATTATAAACTCAGTGTTTTTTTTGTAAAAGAAAAAGGTGCCGGAACTCACACATGTCATGCAACCCGCCTTGCCTACCCTACAATGTTCCATCCTTGCCTACCCTACAATGTTCCATCCAAAAAAGGTGCCGGAACTCCGTTCTGAGCATTCTATGACAAAAAAAGCCCTGTATAAACTCATTAGACTTAAAAAAAATCAGTAGAAGTAGAAGTAACCACAGAGTTTTTAAGCACAGATTGAAAAATATTTTTTTTAAAATAAAATTCTGTTAGGCCTGCAGCTGCCATGGCTTGTCAAATATCCAGCTTCTATGCTTAACCCAAACAAATGTGCTGGGGCCAGTGTGTGCTAGCAGTGCTGATAACAAGAAGCTGGGAATAGGTGTTAGTTTAGATTCCCATAGGAAAGCTTATGTCACAGGGAGAGTGCAGGCATGTCACAAAAAGCCTCAGTGGTATGCAAAGTATATATACCACCAGAAGCCACAGTGCAATCAAGCAGGACCAGACAAAAAAAGTAATTGATTAAATTAAACAATTCATTTCCTGTTTCCCCACCCATAAATCTAGATATTCTAGTCATTCTCTCTCACACGCAATCACACACAACTGCTGTCAAGCAAAGAAATATCAAAAACTCTCACAAACACTCATTACCCTTCTTTTTGTAGTAGAAAAATGCAAACTAAAAATAAAAAATGAAGAGGAAAAATCAATTGTAGTAGAAAGAACAATCAATGGGAAAAGGTGGGAAAAATGGAAGTTACCTTTTTATTCTTGACTTTTATGGTATAGTAAAATATTTTGTAAAAATATCTGTGAAGGTATATTATAAACTGAATAATAAAGTTGCTTAGTGTAATAATTCTAAGTACATAACTATAATGATTACCTTGTATCCTGAAAGTGAGATGTACCATGGATTATGTATTTATTTATCAGATTTGTTTGCTGCTCAGCTCCCAATGACGCTTTGGCTTATAACATCTAAAACAAAGAAAAATATAATTAAAACTGTTTAAAATGATGATGGTGGTGGTGGTGGTGGTGATTTATTACATTTATATGCTGCTTGATTCCTAATCACTGTGGGTAGTTTACAAATTGTTAAAAACATTAAAAGAACAAGTAACAATGCAAGAAACACAAAAAGAAACTAACATGGCAAAAGCCAAGACCAAAACAAAACAAAACCCTGGATGGGAACAAGGAAAAGGAAGAGAGAAGGAATATTAAATATTCTCACCAAAGATCAGGAAGAAGAATTATAACTTTAGGTCATTTCAAAATTCCAGAAGAGTGAGACAAATTCAGATCTCAAGAGAACCCTGCTACACTGCTACAGAGAAGGTGCATTTTCAAGGCCTCAAAAGATGGCAAAGCATTCCAATCCTGTCAGACTGAAAGACAGGGCAGATACAATGAAAAACAGGCAGTCCCTCAAGTAACTAGGATCTATGCCATGTAGGACTTAATAGGTATTGATCAGCACATTAATTGTGCCTGGAAAAAAACTGGCAAGCACTGCACCTTGGAAAGCAAGGACGTTGCATGGGCACACCAAGGAATGCACATTACTGCCTATGCCACTGCATTCTGGACCAGCTTAAGCTTCAAGGGCTGTCCCATGTACAGCTGTTGCAGTAGTTAGCATTATGTAGAAAATATAATATTAATAATAAAAAATAAAGAGGCAGAAAACACAGATACAGATTGCTTACTTTATGAATCACTAACAATCTAAATTAAAAGCAAAGAAACAGATGTGGTTTAAACCTTAATTTGAACAGTAAACTAACAACAGTTCACCTAATTTTGATACGAGGAAGGTCTTTTACTGATGAAAGTTGTTAAGGAAATAACCAGGCAGCTCTCTTTTGGGACCAACATCCATTACCATGGATGTCACCAAAGAGAAAGCTCCAGTTCTGCTGTTCATAAACTGGTAGATTTGATTATAAGACTAAAAACTTGGCACCGCTTCCAAACAGATCTCAGATGATTAAGAATAATTTATTTATTTATTTATTTATTTATTTATTTATTTATTTATTTATTTTGTTACATTTATATACCGCCCTTTCCCGAAGGACTCAGGGCGGTTTACAGGGTGATTAAAAACAAAAATACAAAAGTTAAAAACAAATTAAAAAAATTATATTCGTCCCTGAATAAGTGAAACCGCAGTTAAAATTAAAATTAAAATTAAAAATTAAAATTAAAATTCTCAGCCTGGGCCAGAGACCTCGAAGAGCCAGGTCTTCAGGTCCCGGCGGAATGAACGGAGGTCAGGGGCAGTCCTAAGCTCCACTGGCAGCTGGTTCCAAAGGGCAGGTGCACCCACTGAGAAGGCCCTATCCCTGGGTGTCGTCCGCCGGCAATCTCTTACCGGTGACACCCTGAGAAGACCCTCCCTGTGGGAGCGCACTGGACGAAGGGAGCTTGATGCCGGCAGCAGGTGTTCCCTCAGATATCCCGGACCCAAGCCATTTAGGGCTTTATAGGTCATCACCAGCACCTTGAATCTCACTCGGAGGGCAACCGGGAGCCAATGCAGCTCGCGGAGTAGAGGTGTTACATGGGAGTATCGGGAGACCCCCATCACAACTCACGCGGCCGCATTCTGCACCAGCTGAAGCCTCCGAGTGGTCCTCAAGGGCAGCCCCATGTAGAGAGCGTTGCAGTAATCTAAACGGGAGGTCACGAGCGCATGAGTGACTGTGCGTAGGGCATCTCGGTCCAGATAGGGTCGCAACTGGTGCACCAGGTGAACCTGGGCAAAAGCTCCCCTGGTCACGGCTCCTATATGGTCTTCAAAATTGAGTCGTGAATCCAGGAGGACGCCCAAGTTGTGAGCCCTATCAATGGGGGGGGTAACACCTCACCCCCCATCGTTAGAGATGGAATAGTCTGGTTAGCCCGAGATGCCGATATGCACAGCCACTCAGTCTTGGCGGGATTGAGACGAAGCCTGTTTCTCCCCATCCAGACCTGGACCGCCTCCAGGCAACGGGACATCACGGCGAGGGCATCGCTGGGTTTGTTCGGGGTGGAAAGAAAAAGTTGGGTATCATCAGCGTACTGATGATACCCCACCCCGAAACCATGAATGATCTCACCCAGTGGCTTCATATAGATGTTGAACAGGAGGGGCGAGAGAACTGACCCCTGAGGAACTCCACAAATGAGAGGCCTTGGGGCGGATCTCTGCCCTCCCGTCAACACCGACTGTGAACGGCCCAGGAGATAGGAGGAGAACCACCGTAAAACGTTGCCTCCCACTCCCAACCCCCTGAGATGCCGCAGTAGGATACCATGGTCGATGGTATCAAAAGCCGCTGAGAGATCTAATAGGACCAGGACAGAGGAACAACCCCTGTCACGAGCCTGCCAGAGATCATTCACCAGCGCGACCAATGCCGTCTCCGTGCTGTATCCAGGCCTGAAACCCGATTGGTACGGGTCCAGATAATCAGTTTCCTCCAGGAACAGAGGAAGCTGATGCGCCACCACACTCTCAACAACCTTAGCCAAAAAGCAAAGGTTGGAGACTGGACGATAGTTATTTAAAACAGCCGGGTCCAGGGCAGGCTTTTTGAGGAGGGGTCTCACCACCGCCTCCTTCAAGGCGGCAGGGAAGACACCCTCTTTCAAAGAAGCAGTTATTACTGCCTGGAACCAGCCTCGTGTCTCCTCCCGGGCCGCATAAACTAGCCAGGAGGGACACGAATCCAACAAACAGGTGGTGGTGCTCAGCCTCCCCATGATCCATAATGTAGGGAAAGGTTTTTCTTCAAACATAAGAAACAAGCTTTCTCTTACTTGTAGGTGGGAATTGTTTGAAATTAAAGTAGAAAATGAAGAAATTGCTGGTGCATTCAAACAAACCTGATAGATATCATACAGGAGTTGGCAGGAGTTCCTACATGAACATATTGTGGTAGTCCATGGCAGTTACCCATGTTTGCTAGGTAGATCTATTAGGAAAAATAGGAATCCAGGTAATCAACTCTAACCTTTCAAATGTTCCTACCAAATGAATCTGTAATTTGGTACAACATGCAAAAGGACAAATATGATATAGAGGCTGTAGGTTTCCGTGCTGGAAAATCCATATATGAAATGTGTTTAATGTCTTTTTCTATAAAACAACATGGTTTTTTTCTCAGTTTTGTGATAATTTGTAAAACAATACAAAATGTTCAAAGAAGTATCCCAATAACTAGTCTGATAAAGTTTTCAACCTGTTTAATAGCTCTGGTTTTAAGCATTAATGCTATATGACATAAATTATTGGAAGGGAACATGTTTATATGGAATTCTAATAAAGACAAAGTCAATTTACTTCATAAAGAGCTGACAATTTTCAGAGCTGCATATATTACATTCACTTATTGATGGCAGTTTTCCAGAAGTCCATTAGTTTTTGGGAGAAAAACACTGCATTTTTGCAACTTTGCAGCTTTATGATATGGCATTGCAGAATATATCAAAGTTAAGTGAGTTGAGGAAAACCAGGGCTTTTTTTCTCATAGAACGCTCAGAATGGAGTTCCGGCACCTTTTTTGGATGGAAGTAGGGTAGGCAAGGCAGGTTGTATGACATATGTGAGTTCCGGCACCTTTTTCTTTTATAAAAAAAGCACTGAGGAAAACTATGACCATCACTGTAAACAGAAAGAGGTCTTCTAGTCCAGCCCCTTGCTCAAGCAGGAGATCCTATACCATTTCAAATAAGTGGCTGTGCAGTCTCTTCTTAAAAAGCTCCAGTGATGAAGCATCCTCAACGTCTGAAGGCAAGCTGTTCCACTGGTTAATTGTCCTCACTGTTAGGAAGTTTCTCCTTAATTCCAGGTTGCTTCTCTCCTTGGAAGAGAAGGTGGAATTGTGTAGATTTGAAGTAGTTATTTATTATTTATTCAGTTATTTATTTATATTTCTCTGGGTGAACCTAAACAGGGCTGCTGGACGGCATTGTTTGGATGCAATAAGAATAGAATAGAATAGAATAGAATAGAATAGAATAGAATAGAATAGAATAGAATAGAATAGAATAGAATAGAATAGAATAGAATAGAATAGAATAGAATAGAATAGAATAGAATAGAGCTGGAAGGGGACTTGGAGGTCTTCTAGTCCAGCCCCCTGCTCAAGCAGGAGAACCTATACCATCTCAGAAAAGTGACTGTCTAGTCTCTTCTTAAAAACCTCCCGTGATAAGAGCACCCATGATTTCTTCAGGCAAACTGTTCCACTGGTTAATTGCCCTACTGTTAGGAGGTTGCTTCTCTCTTTGGTCAGTTTCCAACCATTGTTTCTTGGGCTGCCCTCTGGTGCTTTGGAGAATAGTTTGATGCCCTCTTCTTTGTGGCAGTAAACTGGAATACTGTTATCATGTAACACCTGTTTCTTCTTTTCTTTAGACTAGCCAAACCCAAGTCCTGCAGCCATTCTTCATATGTTTTAGTTTCCAGGCCTTGGATCATTTTGTTGCTCTTCTTTGAACTTTTTCCAAAGTCTCAACATCTTTTTTGTAGTATGGTGACCAAAATTGGCTGTAGTATTCCAGGTGTGGTCTTACTAGGGTTTTATAAGGTGATACTAATACTTCACGAGATCTTGATTCTATACCTCTGTTTATACAACCCAGGTTTGTATTAGCTTTTTTGGCTGCTGCTGCACACTGCTGGCTCACTAGGACTCCAAGGTCCCTCTCACAGTTACTGTTTTGAGCCAGGTCTCGCCTAATCTGTACTTATACATTTGATTTTTCCTGCCTAAATGTAAAACTTTGCTTTTATCCACTAAAATTTATTTTGGAGAAGTGGAGTGGAGAGGTATTGTCCTCTCTTACCACCATGAAATAAACCTTAATAGCAGCATGGCATGTCTTGACCCTTTTTAGCTCCCTCAACTCCTTCTTGAACCATGGAGAAATAACAGAAGTCATGGGCCAGGAGAGGTTGCACAGGGATAATTCTGTCTAAGGATCCAGGTGACTATTCCAGGCAGCCAACAGAGTTTTTGCAGAACAGGTAGTAGATTGGTGGACATTTCCCCAGTTGGATCCATCAGTTACCGCGGGTGGACCAACCAAAGGTTCCAGCCTTCCTGTGGAGGAGGTAGTGCAGGGGAAACTCAAAGTCACCAGGGCATGATCTGACCAAGACAGAAGAGCTAAAGAAAGCTTCTCCAATCACATTGCCACTACTCTGATAAGAAAATCAAGTCCAGGATGAGGTCACTGTCCAAAGTAATATTAATTATAACATTAATAACTATGTTGATAGTCTATCAGAATTATACTACTAAAGGATATCAGGGAGCTGAATGCATTAGTATTTTTAAGTTAAATATGATTTCTAGTAAATGTTAAATAAAGCCATGTCTAAATTTTAAACATTGACTTAAGAACAGAAGGGACAGACATTGCTTCTGATCTACTTCCAATCCAAACTGTGATATATTATGTGTATTGTATTGTATTGTATTGTATTGTATTGTATTGCATTGCATTGCATTGCATTGCATTCATTGCATTGCATTACATTACTATATTATATTAATTATATTATATTATATTATATTATATTAATTATATTATATTATATTATATTATATTATATTATATTATATTATATTATATTATATTATATTATATTATATTATATTATATTATATTATATTATATTATATTATATTATATTATTATATTATATTATATTATATTATATTATATTATATTATATTATATTATATTATATTATATTATATTATATTATATTATATTATATTATATTATATTATATTATATTATATTATATTATATTATATTATATTATCACATTACATTACATTACATTACATTACATTTATTGAACTGCATCTACATGGAAGAAAGTGTGTAGTGGGGTAACCCAGGGCTCTGTTCTGGACCCAGGGCCATTCAAAATCTTCATCAATGATTTGGATGAGGGGCTATATGAGGAACTCATCAAATTTGCACATGACACCAAGCTGGCAGGAATAGCAACACTCCAGAAGACAGGCTTAAAATACAGAAGGATCTTGACAGACCTGAACATTGGGTGTTAACTAACAAAATGAAATTCAATGGTGAAAAAGGAAGGTTGTATATTTAGGCAAGAAAAATCAAATACACAGGTAGAGTATAGATGGTACCTTGCTCAATAGTAGTAACTGTGAGAAGGAGCTCGGAGTCCTAGTGGACAATCACTTAAATATGAGTCAGCAGTGTGCTACAGCTGCCAAAAAAGCCAACACTGTGCTAGGCTGCATTAACAGAGGGATAGAATCAAGATCACGTGAAGTGTTAATACCACTTTACAATGTCTTGATAATGCCACACTTGGAATACTGCATCCAGTTTTGGTCACCAGGATGTAAAAAAGATGTTGAGACTCTAGAAAGAGTACAGAGAAGAGCAACAAAGATGATTAGGGGACTGGAGGCTAAAACATATAAGGAACGGTTGCTGAAATTGGGTATGTCTAGTTTAATGAAGAGAAGGACAAGAGGTGACATGATAGCAGTGTTCTAATATCTCAGGGGTGCCACCAAGAAGAGGGAATCAACCTATTCTCCAAAGCACCTGAAGGCAGGACAAGAAACAATGGATGGAAACTAATCAAGGAGAGAAGCAACCTAGAACTAAGGATAAATTTCCTGACAGTTAGAACAATTAACCAGTGGAACAACCTGCCTCCAGAAGCTATGAATGTTCCAACACTGGAAGTTTTTAAGAAGAGACTGGACAGCCATTTGTCTGAAATGGTATAGGGTTTCCTGCCTAAGCAGAGCATTGACTAGATGACTTTCAATGTCTCTTCCAACTGTATTATTATTATTACCTTACCTTACCTTACCTTACCTTACCTTACCTTACCTTATCTTATCTTATTATAATAAATATATAATATCTATAGATGTATATATGCAGATTGATAGCCTGACATCCTTCAAGGTCAGTAAAATGAAGATCCAGATTGTTGGGGGCAATATGTTGACCCTGTAAACCATCTAGAGAGGACTGTAAAGCACTATGAAGCAGCATATAAATCTAAGTGCTATTGTTATTGCTATGTTCTCTTTTCCAACATTACAACCCATTAAGTTCTTACATGACAATCATACAAAACTATTTACTTTATAGAACCAAATAAATGCAGTTCATACATATACAGTATATAAGGAAAAATATAAGAAAAAAATTCTATTTTTTCACTAGTTATAATGATTCAGAATTTTGAGAAAGTGATGGATATTTCTGTTCAAAAACATTTCTTATAGTTGATCTATGGTAGATCATTACAAAAACCCACATGGCCAAACACAAACTCATAGAATTAGAAGATGTAAGACACTGAAAGATCCATCGTCACTTGAGTATTTCTAAAATTAGGCAGATGTAAATATTAAAATGCAGAACTTCGTAATGTTTCATGGAAACATAGATTACTGGTATCAGTCCTGGATTAACTATTGTGAAATAAGTATGTGCTTAGGACACCAAGGGATGGGAAGAAAATACTTTTTTTCTGTTAGCTATCAAGCTCTTAACTCTTTCACTGCCATACTGTCTTTAATGTTCAGTACTTATTGAGTATTAATGTCTTGTCAGTTAATCAATGAAAAGGTCAAGGAACCATTGTTCAGCTGTGCTCAAGACATCAGCTAATGTTAATCTGCCACAGATATACTGTTATTACTACTTCTATGTCGAAAGCACTGAGGTTCTTCCATGATAAAAGGATTAGCCAGTGACATCACCATTGCTCAGGGGACACCCAGTTGGCGGCTCCTTTCATGAGCCCACCAAATTGGTACCTATTTATCTATTTATATTTGCTCATAGCTCGGCCGATGCCATGGTGGAAGCCTGGGAAAAGGCAGCCACAGAAGCACTTGACCGAGTTGTTCCCATGCGGCCCCTGACCCGTTGCAGATCCCAGTGGGCTCCATGGTTTTCTATGGAGCTCCGGGAGATGAAACGTCGGAGACGGGGCCTAGAGAGCTGTTGGAGATCCAGCCGATCCGAATCCGACCGATCGCGACTAAGGTCCTTTACGAGGTCTTATCTCGCGGCGTTGAGGAGGGCAAGGTCTAATTACTTTGCTACCCTTATCGCGTCCGCAGATAATCGCCTGACCGCCCTGTTTAGGGTGACCCGCTCCCTCCTTAATCTAGAGGTGAAGGAGGATCCCTTACAGGGTCGTGCCGAGGAATTTAGCCAACATCTGCTGGACAAAATCGCTCGGATCCGGACCAGTCTGGATTCCGACTGGGCAGAATCTGACGATGAGAACATGGACAGTCTTGTTGATGTTATCTGGGAAGAGTTCGATCCTGTGACTCTGGACGAGGTAGACAAGATCATGAGGAAGCTGAGCTCCACTACATCCTTATTGGACCCGTGCCCCTCCTGGCTGGTTTATGCGGCTCGGGATGGGACACGAGGCTGGATCCATGCAGTGATAACTGCTTCATTGAAAGAGGGCAGTTTCCCCGCAGCCTTGAAAGAAGCGGTGGTGAGACCCCTCCTCAAAAAGCCTTCCCTGGACCCAGCTGTTTTAAACAACTTTCGCCCGGTCTCCAACCTTCGCTTTCTTGCGAAGGTTGTTGAGAGCGTAGTGGCGCATCAGCTTCCTCTGTTCCTTGAAGATACTGATTATCTAGACCCGTACCAATCGGGTTTCAGGCCCGGACACAGCATGGAGATGGCATTGGTCGCTCTGATGAATGATCTCTGGCGAGCTCGGGACAGGGGTTATTCCTCTGTCCTGGTCCTATTAGACCTCTCTGCGGCTTTTGATACCATCAACCATGGTATCTTACTGCGGCGTCTCAGGAGATTGGGAGTGGGAGGCACTGTTCTTCAGTGGTTCTCCTCCTACCTTCTGGAATGTTCACAGTGGGTGTTGGCAGGTGGGCAGAGATCGACCCCGAGACCTCTCATTTATGGAGTTCCTCAGGGGTCGGTCCTCTCACCTCTCCTGTTTAACATCTATATGAAGCCGCTAGGTGAGATCATCCGTGGTTTTGGAGTGGGATATCATCAGTATGCTGATGACACCCAGCTTTTCATCTCAACCCCAAACCACACCAGTGATGCCCTTGACGTGATGTCCCGTTGCCTGGAAGCGGTCCGGGTCTGGATGGGGAGGAACAGGCTTCAACTCAACCCGGACAAGACTGAATGGCTGTACATACCGGCATGTCAGGAAATTCAGATTATTCCATCTCTTAATATTGGGGGTGAGTTATTACCCCCTGTAGATAAGGCTCGCAATCTGGGTGTCCTCTTAGATTCACAGCTCTCCTTAGAAGATCATATAGGAGCTGTGACTAGAGGGGCCTTCGCCCAGGTTCGTCTGGTGCGCCCGTTGCGACCCTATCTGGACCTGGATGCCTTGCGTACAGTCACCCATGCACTTGTGACCTCTCGTCTAGACTACTGCAATGCTCTTTACATGGGGCTGCCCTTGAGAAACACTCGGAAGCTTCAGCTGGTACAGAGTGCAGCTGCACGAGTTCTTTTGGGGGTCTCCCGATACTCCCATATTACACCTCTGCTCCGTGAGCTGCACTGGCTTCCAGTTGCCTTCCGAGTGAAATTCAAGGTGCTGGTGATGACATACAAAGCCCTACATGGCATGGGTCCGGATTACCTGCGGGAGCACCTACTGCCGGCGTCAACGTCCCTCCGTCCGGTACGTTCCCACAGAGAGGGCCTCCTCAGGGTACCACCGGTCAGAGAATGTCGGCTGGTGACCCCCAGGGGGAGAGCATTCTCTGTGGGTGCACCAATCCTTTGGAACCGCTTACCAGCTGAACTCCGGATGGCCCCTGACTTTCGCTCCTTCCGGCATGATCTAAAAACTTATCTATTCGAACAAGCCGGCCTGGCCTGATGGATTTGGGTTTTAAAATTATTTAACTAATGTATTCTTATTTTATTGCCCTGTACACCGCCCTGAGTCCTTCAGGAGAAGGGTGGTATATAAATCAAATAAATAAATAAATAAATAAATAAAATAAATTTGCATTTGCATGCTTTTGAACTGCTAGGTGGGTAGGAGCTGGAGCTCACCCTGACACAAACAGCAGCATGTTAGTTTGCAATCTAGTGTCCTAACAACATGAGCCATCATGCTCCTCTTATGAGGGATATAATTACTGAGGGCAACCAAGATAATTCTGTACAAGTAACCCTTACAGAATTATAATCAGTTTTGTACGAAGCAAATAACGTGCCCTGATACCCATTCTTTAGCATGACCATTTTGCAAAATAAAGCACAATAAGAGATGTATCAAACCTATCTGAGTTGTCCATTGTAATTAAACAATATCAATAACAGCAAACTAGCTACAATTGAGAGACTTGAAAGAAACTATCCCAAGAACAGTTTTTGTATTTCTGGCCTGGTACTGCTTCTTTTTCCTCAACATCTTACTGTTTCTAAACCAATGGCAGCAGAGTCATTACCAGTCTGATTAGCCCAGAAAAATAACTCTGTTCCAGGTTACAATGGAACAGCTGAAGTGTACATTGCTTGTAACTGGAAGAAAACTCAAATTATGCTATTTTAAACAACCATATTATTTACATCCCCTTCATTGATTACTGCCTTGTTGTGGCAAAGGGGCTTGCATAATTCAATGAAGCTATGAGCTATGCTGTGCAGGGACACCCAAGATGGACAGATCATAGCAGAGAGTTCTGACAAAATGTGATCCACTGGAGAAGGAAATGGCAACCCACTCCAGTATCTTTGCCATGAAAACCCCATGGACAGTACCGAAAGGCAAAAAGATATGATGCTGGAAGATGAGCCCCTCAGGTGTCCAATATGCTACTAAGGAAGAGCAGAGGGCTAGTACTAGTAGCGCTAGAAAGAATGAAGCTACTGGGCCAAAGCCGAAAGGATGCTCAGCTGTGGATGTGTCTGGCGGTGAAAGGAAAGCCCGATGCTGTAAAGATTTTTTTCTCCATAGAAACCTGGAATGTAAGATCCATGAATCAAGGAAAGCTGGATGTGGTCAAACGAGATGACAAGACTGAGCATCGACATCTTAGGAATCAGCGAGCTAAAATGGACAGGAATGAGTGAATTTAATTCAGATGACCATCAGGTATACTACTGCGGGAAAGAATCCCTCAGAAGGAATGGAGTAGCCTTCATAGTCAATAAAAGAGTAGGAAGAGCAATACTGGGATACAATCCCCAAAATGACAGAATGATCTCAGTTCGAATCCAAGGCAAACCATTCAATATCACAGTAGTCCAAGTCTATGCCCCAACCACCGGTGCTGAAGAGGATGAAACTGACTGATTCCATGAAGCCCTACAGCACCTTATAGAACTAACACCAAAAAATGATGTCCTTATCATCATGGGGGATTGGAATGCTAAAGTAGGAAACCAAAAGATAACCGGAATAATGGGCAAATTTGGCCTTCGAGTACAAAATGAAGCAGGGCACAGGTTGATAGAATTTTGTCAAAAGAATACAATGGTCATAGCAAACACTCTTTTCCAACAACCCAAGAGACGGCTGTACACATGGACATCACCAGACGGTCAACACAGAAATCAGATTGACTATGTGCTCTGCAGCCAAAGATGGAGAAGCTCTATACAGTCAGTGAAAACAAGACCAGGAGCGACTGTGGCTCAGACCATGAGCTTCTCATTGCAAAATTTAGGCTTAAACTGAAGAAAGTAGGGGAAAGCACTAGGCCACTCAGGTATGAACTAAATAATATCCCTGATGTATATACAGTACACCATTGTACTCATTTCACATGCTAGTAAAGTTATGCTTAAAAATCTACTAACTAGACTACAGCAGTATGTAGATCAAGAACTACCAGAAGTACAGTCAGGATTTTAAACAGGCAAAGGATCTAGAGATCAAATTGCCAACATACGCTGCATCATGGAGAAAGCTAGGGAGTTCCAGAAAAACATCTACTTCTGCTTCATTCAATATATAGCCAGACCCTCTGGTAGCAACCAATCGGATTGAACCCATGCTTGCCGCCCAAAGTTGACCAATTGCAAAGTTGACCAATTGCAGGACTGGAGACATCTTGTCTGCACGTGGTGAGGTACCAAAAGCCCAGTACATAACACCCCTCCCTTCTAAGATCAGGCTATAATACCCTTATTAACTTGACAACAGTCAAGGTTTATGAATCACTCCCAACACCAAAAATACTAAAATAATAATAATAATACTTGCTAAGCCAAAACAGTTAGAATAACATTACGCGACCTTTACAGACATGCTTTGTAGTATGGACTACAGTGAGATTAAACAATGGCTAAAATAGCTTGTCAATGCAGTATAACTACAAAGAGATAAAACAACGTCTCAATGAACATGCTTGACAGCAGTTACAATTTACCCCCCAATTTCTGTAGGTAGTGGTACAATGTCATAGCATTACACATTACTTTATTTTACAATATAGTCTGTAAGATATGCTGGGGGTTTGCATGGTCTAGAGGAATGCCTTGGAGCTCCAGTCACTTTGAGGTCTACCAGCTTACCTGGTAGGCTGGGTAGACCCATGTCTCCTTGTGCTCCGTTGTCCAGGGGAATTGGAATGCTCTGGCTGACCTCTCCAGGTTGGCCCACCCCAGAGTCAGACTGTTTTGCCAAGTAGGCACAGCGGTCTCTGAGATTCGGCTGGTTCGCCTGGTCAGGAGTCCCATGTTGCACTTCTGAGCTGCCATGTTCCTCCTCGGAATCAAGTTCCACTGAGAAAGGAAAACCCTGGTGGTTCTGGTGTGGGTTGGCTTGGGTGGCAGCTTGAGGACTTCAGGAGGGACTTGTGCCATAGTCCTCACTTAGTGACCGTTCTGGAAACCTCTTCCTAAGTTGGTCAATGTGTCTTCTGACCAGTCACCCTCCCTCCAACCCCACTTTGTAAGATAGGGGTCTGGATGCTTTGGTCACCTGACCAGGAACCCACAAATTTCCAGGCCCATAGTTTCTGGCCCAAACCCAATCACCTATTTGCAGCCCCCTCGGGGGTTTTGATCAAGAGGCTTTGGATGCCACTCTGTCTGGATGCAACCTGTCCAGTTTAGTAATTAAGTGCCTACCCTAACGCAGCTCAGCAGGACTTTTACCTGTAGCTGTGCAGGGTGTAGAATGTTGACAGAGCCAGAAATCTGCCAGTCTATTTATTTATTTATTTATTTATTTATTTATTTATTTATTTATTTATTTATTTATTTATTTATTTATTTATTTATTTATTTATTTATTTATTTGAATTTCTATACCACCCTTTTCCCGATGCCAGTCACCTGTGATAATGTGCTTGAGTGCCTCCTTTGTTGTCCTCACCATGTGTTCAGATTGTCCATTCGAACAGGGGTGAAGTGGTGCAGACGTTGCATGTCTGATGAGGTTAGCTTTAAGAAAAGCCTGAAACTCAGCAGCAGTGAATTGAGCCCCATTATCAGAAACCAAAACATCAGGCAACCCATGTGTTGCAAAGAGTTTTCTCAGCACCTGGATGGTCCTAGCAGTAGTCATATTTGGGACTGGAACTACTTCCAGCCATTCTGAGTGGCTATCCACTACTACCATAAAAAGCTGTCCTTGAAAAGGCCCAGCGTAGTCTATATGAACCCTGGACCAGGGAGTATGTGTTTCCTCCCACCTATGAACTGGGGCCTGAGGCATTTCAGGCCTAGACCTCTGGCAGGAATAGCAACCATGAACTTGATCCTCTACAGCCTTATCCAGGCCAGGCCACCAAAGGTAGCTTCTAGCTAAGGCTTTCATCCATACAATGCCTGGATGGCCTTCATGTAAGGATTGTAAGACTCTGTCCCTTAATGATGAGGGGATAATGACTCTGTTGCCCCATAATATGCAGCCCTTGTGTGCAGACAACTCATGTCTCCTGACAAAATAACTTTGGAAATCAGGGCCTGGACTTTTTTCCAACCAGCCCATGTATACCCATGACAGTACCCTGCTCAGAATTTTATCTGTGGAAGTTTCAGCAGCAATATCCCCAGCGTTGAGGGGAAACTCAGGCAAGTCCTGAATGGATAATATTTTAGCAGCAGGAGCTGGATCAGGATCCATTAGTGGCAATGGTAGTCTGCTGAGGCCATCTGCATGGGCCATTTCCTTCCCAGGTTTGTGAATTAACTTAAATTTGTATGCAGACTAAAATATAGACCATCTCAGCATTCTTGGAGATAGTATGTGGGGAGTTTGCTTATCTGTTGTGAATAGCCCCAAAAGGGGTTTGTGGTCAGTGTAGACAGTGAAATCCCTGCTATATAAATAATCATGAAATTTCTTGACTCCAGCCACTATGGCTAAAGCTTCTTTATCAATTTGCACATAATTATGCTCAGCAGCATATAAGGTTCTAGAATAGAATGCAATAGGAACTTGTTTCCCATTCTTCTCTATGTGGCTTAAGACTGCCCCCACCCCGTAGGGAGATGCATCACATGCAAGACATACAGGTTTAGACTCAATGTAATGAGTTACAGTGGACTTTTCCGAAAGAAGGGCCTTGAGATCCTGGAAACTTTTTTCATGTAAGTCAGTCTGTTTCCAAGGGGCTTTTTTATCAAGTACCCTGTGGAGTGGCTCTCCTATTGCAGCCTTATGAGGTAGAAATGTGTGATAAAAATTCAGGAGGCCCAAAAATGCTTGCAGCTCTCCTTTTGATTTTGGCCTAGGAGCCATTTTGATGGCCTTTACTTTTGAATCAGCGGGGTGAATTCCACTAGCATCGATATGGAACCCTAAGAATTCAATTGATGAGACCCCAATACTACATTTGTTTTTCTTTAATCTGAGGCCCGCATCACGGAGTCTTTGCAAAACAGCCCTGAGCCTATTGACCAATACTTCTGGGGATTCTCCAGCAATGAGAACATCATCAAAATAAGGACAGACACCCTGTATACCCTTAAGTGTCCATTCAATAATCCCTTGGAAAATACCTGGTGCAACGCTGACTCCAAACTGCAAGCATTTGACTTTGAATGCCCCTCTATGAGTTATTATTGTTTGAGCCACGGCTGTGGCCTCATCTACTGGCAGTCGCTGATACGCCTGCACTAAATCAAGTTTGGTAAAAATGGTTCCCCCTTGCAAAGAGGCTAGAATATGGCTGACTATCGGGACTGGGAATGCATGTTGATTTAGGGCTTTATTTAATGTGCATTTGTAGTCTGCGCAAATGTGAACCTCCCCATTGGGCTTTAGTGGGATGACAATAGGAGTTTCCCACTCCCCCCATCAACAGGCTGTAATACACCCTGCTCTACTAACTTATCAATTTTGGAATCGATTTTGTGTTTTAAGGCGAAGGGAACCCTGTGAGGCTTGACCCTAATCGGTACAACATTAGGATCTAATTTAAAAGAAATTGGTGGCCCATTATACGTTCCCAGTTTTGACTCAAAAACACCCGCGTATTCCTCACAAACAGCCATGAGGTCTGCTGTCTGTGTCCAGTTAATGCCTGTTATTTGAATGCCCAATGCCTCAAACCAATCAAGTCCAATAAGACTTGTTCTTTGGCCCTCTACTACTATGACATCCAGGTGCCCCAAAAACCCTTTAAATTTCACCAATAAGGTGGCTTCACCCTTAACTTTAATGTGAGCATTCTGAAAATCTATTAAAATAATATCTGAGGGCCTTAGTTTAGCCCACTGGTTGCTGCGTCTGCACACAAAGTTGAATGTGTCGTGAGAGATGATCGAGACCACCGAGCCGGAGTCCAATTCCATTTTACGTGCAACTCCTTGTAGCTCTACCGAGAGCTTGAGTTTAGGCTTAAGGGGGTGACGAGCCCCAGTGCGGCAAACGCTTCTCCGGCTCCTGAAGAACCCCACACTAACAGAACCCTGGGCCCCAGTACCTCTCCTAGTCAGTTCCTCCGACTGCTGCTTGGGTGGCCTGTCTCTCTGGTGGGCTCTGCACACCAGTGTGATGTGGCTGGTCCTTCCGCAAGCTCTACACGTGGCCAAACAGAATCTGCAATTGGCATGGAAGTGGTTGCCTCCGCACCCCTTACATCTAGGTAAGAGAACTGCCTTGAAATCGTTCTCTCTTTGGTGGTTGCCATGGTTTTGCATGCTTGGCTGTCTCTGGAGCTTGTTTATTTTGGGTTCTTCATCTTCTGATGATTCTCCGCTGTATTTGACAACCTCAAGGTGGATGGAATCTTCTACTTTTGAAGATTTGGTGGGCTGCATTGTTTGTACTGCACCTCCGGCTGCTTTGTCAGCCATGACCTCGTCCTGTGCTTCAGCGAATGTGAGATTTGGTCTGGCAAACAGTCTCTGCTGCAGGGTTCTGTCTCTCAGGCCACAGACGAGTCAGTCTCTCAGACGTTCCTCTAAATTCAAAAACTTGCAGAGGCGTGCAGCCTGCCTTAGGCCCGCGATAAACTCTGATGCTGTCTCTCCGGGAAGCTGCACTCGTTGGTCAAATTTAAAATGCCATGCCATCTCTGACATTTTGGGTTGAAAATGCCCGGTCAGCTTCTTCTTAAGGTCAGCAAATGATACTGTTTCAATGGGCGTTGGCGCGAAGAGATTTTCCGCTAGATCGAAAACTACTTAATCTTAATTCCAGCTTTTGATTCATCTAGGCCTGCCTTTCTCATGATGTGCTCTGCATATAAGTTAAATAGGCAGAGCGACAGTATACAGCCTTGCCGGACTCCTTTCCCAATTTTGAACCAATCAGTGGTTCCGTGTCCAGTTCTCACTGTTGCTTCTTGACCCACATATAGGTTTCTCAAGAGACAAATAAGATGGTCCTGTACGCCCATCTCTTTAAGAACTTGCCACAGTTTGTTATGATCCACACAATCAAAGGCTTTAGCATAGTCAATGAAGCAGAAGTAGATGTTTTTCTGGAACTCTCTAGCTTTCTCCATGATCCAGCGTATGTTGGCAATTTGATCTCTAGTTCCTCTGCCTCTTCGAAATCCTGCCTGTACTTCTGGTAATTCTCGATCCACATACTGCTGAAGTCTAGCTTGTAGGATTTTAAGCATAACTTTACTAGCATGAGATATGAGTGCAATGGTGCAATAGTTTGAACATTCTTTGGCACTGCCTTTCTTTGGAATTGGAATGTAAACTGATCTTTTCCAATCCTGTGGAAAAGATTGAGTTTTCCAAATTTGCTGGCAAATTGAGTGTAGCACTTTTACTGCATCGTCTTTTAAGATTTTGAATAGCTCAGCTGGAATACTGTCACCTCCACTAGCTTTGTTGTTTCTCACCTTTTCTAAGACCCATTTTACTTCACATTCTAGGATGTCTGGCTCAAGGTCAGTGACCACCTCATTGTGATTATCAGGGATGTTAAGCTCATTCTTGTATAGTTCTTCTGTGTAATTTTGCAACCTTAATTTCTTCTGCCTCTGTTAGGTCCCTGCCATTTTGGTCCTTTATCATGCCCATTTTTGCATGAAATGTTCCCTTCATCTCTCCAATTTTCTTGAAGAGATCTCTGGTCCTCCCTATTCTATTGTTTTCTTCTATTTCTTTGCACTGTTCATTTAAGAAGGCATTCGTATCTCTTCTAGCTATTCTCTGGAATTCTGCATTCAATTGGGCATATCTTTCTTTTTCTCCCTTGCCTTTCGCTTCCCTCCTTTCCTCAGCTATTTGCAAAGCTTCCTCAGACAACCATTTTGCTTTCTTGCATTTCTTTTTCTTTGGGATGGTTTTGGTTGCTACCTGTTGTACAATGTTGCGAACCTCTGTCCATAGTTCTTCAGGCACTCTGTCTATCAGATCTAATTCCTTAAATCTATTTGTCACCTCTACTGTGTATTCAACAGGGATATGATTTAATTCATACCTGAGTGACCTAGTGCTTTTCCCTACTTTCTTCAGTTTAAGCCTAAACCTTGCAGTGAGAAGCTCATGGTCTGAGCCACAGTCAGCTCCTGGTCTTGTTTTTACTGACTGTATAGAGCTTCTCCATCTTTGGCTGCAGAGCATATAGTCAATCTAATTTCTGTGTTGACCATCTGGTGATGTCCATGTGTAGACCCATCTCTTGGGTTGTTGGAAAAGAGTGTTTGCTATGACCATCGTATTCTCTTGACAAAATTCTATCAGCCTGTGCCCTGCTTCATTTTGTACTCCAAGGGCAAACTTGCCTGTTATTCCGGTTATCTTTTGGCTTCCTACTTTAACATTCCAATCCCCCATGATGATAAGGACATCACTTTTTGGTGTTAGTTCTATAAGGTGCTGTAGGGCTTCATAGAACTGGTCAATTTCATCCTCTTCAGCACTGGTGGTTGGGGCATAGACTTGGACTACTGTGATATTGAATGGTTTGCCTTGGATTCGAACTGAGATCATTCTGTCATTTTGAGGATTGTATCCCAGTATTGCTTTTCCTACTCTTTTATTGACTATGAAGGCTACTCCATTTCTTCTGAGTGATTCTTGCCCGCATTAGTATACCTGATGGTCATCTGAATTAAATTCACCCATTCTTGTCCATTTTAGTTCGCTGATACCTAAGATGTCGATGTTCAGTCTTGTCATCTCTTTTTTGACCACATCCAGCTTTCCTTGATTCATGGATCTTACATTCCAGGTTCCTATGGAGAAAAAATTTTTACAGCATTGGACTTTCCTTTCACCACCGAACACATACACAGCTGAGCGTCCTTTCAGCTTTGGCCCAGTCACTTTATTCTTTCTGGCACTACTAGTACTAGCCCTCTGCTCTTCCCCAGTACCATATTGGACGCCTTCCGACCTAAGGGGCTCATCTTCCAGCACCATATCATTTTGCCTTTTGATACTGTCCATAGGGTTTTCATGGCAAAGATACTGGAGTGAGTTGCCATTTCCTTCTCCAGTGGATCACGTTTTGTTATAACTCTCTGCTATGACCTTAATAATAATAATAATAATAATAATAATAATAATAATAATAATAATTTAATTTCTATACTGCCCTTCTCCCGAAGGACTCAGGGCGGTGTACAGGGCAATAAATACAATAAAAATACAATGTACAAAAGTTAAGAAAGAATTAAATATATAGCCCAATTACAATAAAAATTAATAAAATTAATATTAAAATACCCCAAACCCATCAGACCAGGCCGGCTTGTTCAAATAAGTAAGTTTTTAGGTCACAGCGGAAGGACGAAGGTCAGGAGTCATCCGGAGCTCAACCGGTAAACGGTTCCAAAGGTCTGGTGTGCCCATAGAGAACGCCCTCCCCCTGGGGGTTGCCAGTCGACACTTTCCGTCTTGGGTGGCCCTGCACGGCATAACTCATAGCTTCATTGAATTACGCAAGCCCCTTCGGCATGACAAGGCAGTAATCCATGAAGGGGAAAATAAAATATTAGAAACAGAATTATTTCTGTTCAGAAATTCAGAAAAGCTATTGGTTTAGCAGATGAAAAACCTTAGGGGAGAATACAAACATTAAATTCCTTGAGCAAATTGCATATGCAATGTTAATAAAATTAACATTAATAAAATGTGTAATAATTAATACAAAGGTAACACAAATATGGGGCATGTGTAGCAGTTTACCAAGCAGTAAGGTCTTCAACTGAATCATTTAATCTTATAACAAGTTTGTACATCTTTTAATGGTTTGTGGACCAGATTTGGCCTTGAATGGTATATTGGAGCCTTCCTTTCATTATTAGATGGAGCCACTGATTACTTAATATCCATTGTTCCCTCTCACGTTAAATAATTCAGTTTGGTAGCAATTTTTAGAATAGCCCTAATTTGTAGGCCCCTAAAATTTTGGGCAGTTCTGCAACTCAGATTCTAGGTTCCTGCTGTAAGCTGAAGATCAAGAGCATCACATTGTATTATCAGAGTTTAGTTGAGCTCTATGGCTTCAGACCTTAATGTTTCCTGTTATATATTGTATATGTATTCATCCATCTATCTTGTATAGCTGCCCACTTGCCATGTGATTCTGAGTGGATAACATCCAATAAAACAATGACAAGGTAGTCAATAAAAATTAAAATACACAAAGCAGTTCATAATTCATGCAAATAGACTTCTCAAAATGAGGTAACTTAACATCTTTGCCCAATGCCTGAGGGGAGTATTTGGATCTTGAGAAGGTATGATGTTCCACTAGACAGATACCACTACAGAGAAGGCAATCGTCATGTATCCCATCCACTAACATTCTTAATTGAAGATACCCAATGGATGCCCAACCTGACAAATATTGTGGGACAAGCAAAAATAGTTGGAGACAGACTATCTCTTGCTTGGCATGTGAATTAAATTGTTCTTTGAGTACCCAATAACTAAATGCTGACCTTTAGAAAGGCTCTGGAAAACCTTGGTGTGTCCCTTGGGTACTGGGGTCAACTTGATTGGAGTTCCACCTGGAGTGTATAATTTAAATTTGGGTTGCTAATTGTATGTAATTTTTGTTGTTTTTAACTGTACAGTTTTTGTTGCCAGTGCATAACCCAGAGTTGTGATTGTGTGGGTAGATACATAAATTTCATAAATAAATAAATTCTTATTTTTGCATATAAAATGCTGCATAATTGTGGACACTGAAGAAAAGCAAATTTATTTTAACTGTGCACTATTAGGTAGTTGGAATTAAGATTGCCGGAAGAAACACCAACAACCTAAGATATGCAGATGATACCACTCTAATGGCAGAAAGTGAAGAGGAACTAAAGAGCCTCTTGTTGCGAGTGAAGAAGGAGAGTGCAAAACTTGGGTTGAAACTAAACATTAAGAAAACCAAGATCATGGCATCTGGCCCTCTCAATTCCTGGCAAATAGATGGGGAAGAAATGGAGGTAGTGACAGATTTTTATTTTCCTGGGCTCCAAGATCACTGCAGATGGGGACTGTAGCCGAGAAATTAAAAGACGCTTGCTCCTTGGGAGGAAAGCCATGGCAAATCTAGACAGCACACTAAAAAGCAGAGACATCACCCTGTCAACAAAAGTGCGTATAGTCAAGGCTATGGTCTTCCCAGTTGCAATGTATGGCAGTGAAAGCTGGACCATAAGAAAGGCTGAGCGCCAAAGAATTGAAGCCTTTGAACTATGGTGCTGGAGAAGACTCCTGCGAGTCCCTTGGACTGCAAGGCGATCAAACCGGTCAGTCCTAGAGGAGATCAATCCTGACTGCTCTTTAGAAGGCCAGATCTTGAAGCTAAAACTGAAATACTTTGGCCACCTAATGAGAAGGAAGGACTCACTGGAGAAGAGCCTAATGCTGGGAAAGATTGAGGGCAAGAGAAGAATGGGACGACAGAGAATGAGGTGGCTGGATGGAGTCACTGAAGCAGTAGGCGTGAGCTTAAATGGACTCCAGAAGATGGTAGAGGACAGGAAGGCCTGGAGGAACGTTGTCCATAGGGTTGCGATGGGTTGGACACGACTTTGCAACTAACAACAACAACAATATTTTATTTTATCCTTTATTATTATTTTTAAATCATCATGATTTCATCATGAACTATTTATTTATTTATTTATTTATTTTTATTTAGTTGCATTTGTATACCGCCCTTTCCCTGAGGACTCAGGGCGGTTTACAGGGAATTAAAAATCAAAACATACAAAAGTTAAAACCAGTTAAAAAGCATTAAATTCACCCTGTACACTAAAAACCCCAGTTAAAATTTTCTCCTCAGCCTGGGCCCGGGAGCTCAAAGAGCCAAGTCTTCAGGCCCCGGCGGAATGATCGGAGGTCGGGAGCAGTCCTCAACTCCACCGGCAGCTGGTTCCAGAGGGCAGGCACTCCCACTGAGAAGGCCCTATCCCTGGGTGTCACCCGCCGGCAATCTCTCACCGGCGGAACCCTGAGCAGACCCTCCCTGTGGGAGCGCACTGGGCGAAGGGCGTTTGATGCCGGCAGCAGGTGTTCCCTCAAATAACCCGGACCCAGGCCATGTAGGGCTTTATAGGTAATAACCAGCACTTTGAATTTCACCCGGAGGGCAACCGGAAGCCAATGCAGCTCGCGGAGTAGAGGTGTTACATGGGAGTATCGGGAAACCCCCATTACAACTCGCGCGGCCGCATTCTGCACCAGTTGAAGCCTCCGAGTGGTCTTCAAGGGCAGCCCCATGTAGAGAGCGTTACAGTAGTCCAAACGGGAGGTCACAAGCGCATGAGTGACTGTGCGTAGGGCGTCTCGGTCCAGATAGGGACGCAACTGGCGCACCAGGCGAACCTGTGCAAAAGCCCCCCTGGTCACGGCTCCTATGTGATCTTCAAAATTGAGCCGTGAATCCAGGAGGACGCCCAAGTTGCGAGCCCTATCAACGGGGGGTAACACCTCACCCCCCATCATTAGAGGTGGAATAACTTGGTTAACCCGAGACGCCGATATGCCAATATCTTTAAAATATGCTACTTAAAGCAAAAACTAATGACAACATTTTACATGTAAAATATTCTACAATCTATTGCATCTAAAATTCAGAGAACTGTTTCATCAACAGAACTGATCTCCCTCCCCAGTTGTTTTTAAGCTTATTGTTAGCATTCCTGATTATTTCTTATACCAGGTGGGACTATTAGCAGTAGTTCAAAACAACTGCAGGGCCACAAGTTCATCATCATTGGTGTATACCAGGCGTAGGCAACCTTGGCTCTTTTATGACTCATGGACTTCAACTCCCAGAATACCTGAGCCAGCATAGCTTGGTCCATACTTCTGTATTCTTAACTGCAACTTGGTTATTAACAATTAACAAGCAAAAGAATGCCAGATCTGTCACTTTACAAATATAATTGGTCTTGCAAGACAAAATAACAGATCAGATCGTCATTTTTCCATTATGCCAAGCATGGCATTCAATCAGTTTAATAAGCTGGGCTTTTCAAAAATTATACGCAACAAAACCTTTTTATACCAGCTGTAGTATGTACTGATTGTCAAGTTCATAGTAAGTGGGAAATCAATTATTTTCTTGATTTTTTTAAAAAAATACTCTAATCTTTCCGAAAGGGTGGAGCCTAACTTCATAAAAGGATATTCAGTATGCACTCCACAGTAGTTCTGGCCCTAGCTGGAAAGTGTCTTTAGTGCATCCTATTATATTGGGGATCCCTTGTAACCTTTTGAAAAGAAGATGAACATGAGTTTTCAATTTCTTTTGAGCCAACACATTTTAAAATATCTTTGAGTTTCCAAAAAAACCTGAATAATGGTATAACAAAAAGAGTAACAAAACAAAAGTATTTTTTACAAATTGTCCAAACAATATATTTAGTATTATTATTATGATTGTTTGCCCAGTCAGCCAGATGTTTATACTGGATTTGGCATTTTTATTACCTACTGAGTCTTCCTAAGCATCTGTTATAGGCAGATGCTGTTTGATGGTGTTAGAGGTATCATCGCTGTTCCAAATAAAGTTGCCTTTTGCAATTGACTGGTTGTGATTTTTTCAGTGCTGATGATGTTCAAATGGTGCTTTAGATGTTTTGGCATTGCATCCAAGGCATCTATCACTGTTGGTGCTATCTTTGCTTTCTTTTGCCACAGTTGTTTTATTCTATTTGCAAGTTTTAGATTTTGTAATTTTTCCCAGTTCCTTCTCTTCTCTTCTGCTGTCTCCAGGTGCTGCCATTCCTACTATACAGACTTTTTTTGTCTTTCTTATTAACAATGATTAAATCTGGAGAATTATGTGGCAGATGTTTGTCTGTTTGAATTCTAAAGTTCCAGAGCACTTTACTTTTTTCATTTTTTAATTTCTTTGTCTATTTAGTGATCCCACCAGTTCTTCCTTGCAGGCATATAGTATTTCTTGCAAATATTCTAATGCATCATGGTTGCCATGTCGTCATGCTGTTATTACTAATCAATCTATGCAATCTTCTTGCAGTAAGTCATCCATCTTCTTCACAGATACTGCATCTGTTGTTTTCTTCTCAATTCTGGCTTTGTATACATTTGTTCTTAAAGCTTGGTCTTGTGAAGAGCTGTAGTGGTGCTGTAGTGGTGCAGTCATTAGAATATAGTAGCCAGAAGTTCATTTCTGACCAGCTCAAGCTTAACTCAGTCTTCCATCCTTCTGAGGTTGGTAAAATGAGGACCCAGATTGTTTGGAGGACATGATAGCAGTCTTCCAATATCTCAGGGGCTGCCACAAAGAAAAGGGAGTCCAGCTATTCTCCAAAGTGCCTGAAGGCAGAACAAGAAGCAACGGATGGAAACTAACGGATGGAGAAACTTCCTGACAGTTAGAACAATTAACCAGTGGAACAACCTACCGCCAGAAGTGGTGTATGCTCCAACACTGAAAGTTTTTAAGAAGAGACTGGACAGCCATTTGTCTGAAATGGTATAGGGTTTCCTGCCTGAGCAGGGGGTTGGACTAGATGACCACCAAGGTCCCTCCCAACTTCTTCTTCTTCTTCTTCTTCTTCTTCTTCTTCTTCTTCTTCTTCTTCTTCTTCTTCTTCTTATTATTATTATTATTATTATTATTATTATTATTATTATTATTATTATTATTATTATTATTATATGTTCACATATGTAAACCACTCAGAGTGCTGTAAAGCACTGTTTATAAGTCTAAGTGCTCCTGCTATTGCAGCCAGAATAAGCCTTTCTGTCTCCTTTTTCAACTTTTCTGCTTTCAGCCATTGCTATATCTTGTTTATTTACTTTGTCTGCTAGGTTTTTGTGGTGTGTTTGTGTGTGTTTGTGTGTGTGTGTGTCCTGACCATGTAATACTGCTTGCTCTTTCTGTTCTTCATTTGATCTTTGTTGTAGGGTGGTTTGGTCTCTACAGTATTCAGAAAGCTTTCCTGATATACTAGCTTAAGTGCATCTTCTTTACTGTCCTTCACATATTTTTCCAATGTTCTATTTTCTTCTTCAATTGTCTGGTGTATTTGCAAAATTCCATCCACAGCTATGACAAATTCTGGTAAATAGAGTGTCAAAATCACTGTGTGGATAAAGGGCAGGATTTATTATTATTTTTCTGATCTTTCTCTCCAGGCCTTTTTGTTCTGCTTGAATCCAACTGTTAATGACTAGAATTATCCAGTTGTTAATTGCATTGATGGTATTGTCTCTACTTCATTATGACTTTAATATCTTCTTCACTTTCATAATGTGTTCAGTACAGCCCTACTTCTTGACTTCAGTGTGCTTAATGTTGTCAGCTTCAAAGATGCCCAAGTATTTGTAGTGATCGTATTCATCCAGACTTGTGAAGTTATTTCTGTAGGGCACCTTGATTTCTTCAGTTTTCACTGTTTTTCCTCTATTGATGGCACATTTGTTCATTCCAAATAGAAATTTATAGGCTTTATATATAGATAGCATTGGGCAGATTCTGTTTCAAATGAACAGCTTCAGATTTCCATGTAAATGAGGGGGAATAGCCTGGCAGATGTTTTTGATATTTGATAGCCATGGCTTGAGTTACTCAGGTTTGTTGACAGATAAATCAATACAATGACAAATAGTACTGGGTCTCCTTTAAAGATTCCTTTCTTGAAATTGACCCATCCCAGTCTATCACCATTGATCAGCAACTGTCTATTTCATTGTCCATTAATCTTTACACAAACATTCTGATGTTTCTACTGACTTATTTCTAAGCACTTGATTATCTAATCACATGGCAGGGAGTATGTGCCCTCAATCCAAGTTACATTCAAGTTGGTCTTCTTTCTCTTGAAGTTTTCCAAAATTATCTTGTGGTTAGCAGTTCATCTTCTGTTCCTCTACTGTCTGGACAGTTTCTTTTATGCTTAGGTGAAAAGAGCTTGTTTCAACTAGATGCTATTGGACTGTATCAGCTACCACACCATTTAGCAATTTAAATTTATGGTAATCAAGTAATTATAATTTCTGCTAATATTCTGCAGCTATTTCAGTTTATTGGCTTATCACACATATCAGGTTTTGATATGGCTTTGAAAGCCAGAATGCAAAAAATCCAGTTAAATTAATAAATACTTCCAGATAGGAAACTCACAGTCCACATGTAACATCCTTTCTCCAACTTTTTATTGCATTTGTGAAATACTAAAGGAAGTAGATGCTTAGCAAGGATTTTCATTTTTCTTTTTTGTCATTTTAACAAATTGTGAAATTGGTTACTAGAAATTTAGTTAAATTGATTTTTGTGGACAGAAAAAAATAAAATCTTAAGGCCTCCGAACTCAAGAGCATGTGTTTCTGGCATTCTTCAGTGACAGAGATGGATTTTTGTCTGAAGTATTCTTTTCAGACCACCTGAGAACAAGTATTTCTCTGAAAATTTATATTCTCAAAATTATCCTTTGTCTTTATGTTTTAAAAGCTAATTTTTCTCCTTTGCTGAGTATGTAGCCTTCATGTTGGACATTGTTGCTCAGAGTTCTTCATTTCATCATACAGCCCACATCTGGTGGCTTGACCTTGGGATCTGTGCCATTGGATTGCTACATATATCAATGTTTTCTTGGCAGAAACCTTCCCCTCTACCATCTTTCAAACTAAAGTACATGCTTTTATACATAGCGATAAATATGCACTTTTGACTGCTAGTGCATGCCAAGAGGCAAAGCCACACAGTTAACTGTTCATCTCCCTTTGATTCTTTTTATTTCCTTTTGGACTGTATATCCAACATTTAAAAATAGATGTAGAGTTACGTATAATAAAAAATGCTGTTTATAAAAAATATTTTCAATTTTCATATTGTGAATACTTGTATTAATACAAATTGAGCAATCATCATTAGTAGCTTGCTAAGAATAAAGTAAAAATAACCCTCTTTATGATCATGACATCCACACCCATAAAGTAAACAGACAGAGATGCTTATTCCATGGATTCATGTAAGCTCTGGAGTTTAATATACACATCCCATCTTGCTGCATGAGCAAGCACTGTTAAACTTAAAACTGATGCTTTGAAACAGTCTATAATAATTGCTATCAAATAAGTGGCGGCAATAACATTACATCAGTCTGAAATATTCTAAATGTATATCATAAAAATATGCAGTTTAATGACCCATTAAAAATTCTAAGATATAGTTATGAGAATCTTTGTACTTGTATTTACTCCTAGGAAAAATCCTTTACATCTGAATACTGGAAATATGGATATATCATCATATTCCTTCTTGAATACGTTGACTCTACACACACACATAGAGAGAGGGGGGATAAATGTGGAAAATATGCATATAAACAGGTGACATACAAATATAAAAGCAGTTCTGCTGATGAGGCCATAGGTGTATTTATTCTGGCATTCTATGTCACACAGTGGATACCTGAATACATCTGGATATCTATATGCCTGCTTGCACAGGAGGTACATTTCCCTCTCTGTTTTTAGGATTTAGGAGGTTATAAGTAGCCATCAATATTAGTAGCCATTGATAGTTATCGTTCATAGATTTTATTCTATAAATACACCAAATGACTGCTATTACCCTACCTGCTGGCAGCAAATTCCAAAAGTTCCCAAAGTGTGAGAGAGGGAGATAAATACATTTCTTACATATGCATGATTTTATTTCTTCTATCATTTTTCCCCTTGCCTTCTTTGCATACTTTCTCTTGGTAGGGACCCTGTTTCAGTCCTATAATTATTTTGGTTGCAGTTTTTCTATCTTTTTAGCTCCATAGTAATTGTACACAGTGTTCCAAGTGTCTCTGTCACCATGTATGTATATTATAATATTATATGAAACTTGTACTTTTAATTCTCTGTATAATGATTATGAGCATGAAATATCATATTGTATTTCCATACTAGTTTGATATTTTCATTGAAAAGCTCACTCTGATTCCAAGACTCAACGCAGTCAGTGCCAGTTCAGAATTCATTAATACATAGGTGAAGAGTGGATTTCTTTTGTGACAACAAACAACACTTTGCATTACATTATGAATTTTATTTTGAAGAACATTTAGTGAATTTGCAGTTTTACTTCATGTTTTACTACCCAGAATGGTTTGCTTCCCAGTAAGCTTGCCCTTTATAGAAAAGCTGAAAAGCCTTGCTGCTTTGCACAAAGTTATGTTCTTTGCACATTTCGACTGTGTGAAAATTGCCTGTGTGAAGGATTGTTCCAATTGATATAGAAATAGATATAGAGATAGATAGAGATAGATAGATACTATAAAGAAAGATACTAAATAACAATATAATAATAATAATAATAATAATAATAATAATAATAATAATAATAATAATAATAATAATAATAATAATAATCCCCCAGTGAGGCACTATCTTGACGTGGTTGTGGGGCTTGTGTACTCTGAGGAAGATGAGAGCTATGCCAGAGGTTCAACCATACTGGACAGGTCTCATCAGAGGAGTCAGACGAAGAGTGTCTCTCCCATAAAAAATATGGTGAGACGTAAATTTCAGAATGCCATACCAGCTCAGATGTCGCCTGGGTTAACAAGGTCTGCACTAGATCTTGGAGTTCCTGGATATCTGGTGAAAAATGGGTTACAGGACTCAGGACTGTTGGCTGAGCAACCAGGGCCAGCACCTGCAGAACTACTGGAAGAAGAGCAAATACACTGTGTATCCATAGCAAATACACAGTGATTGAAAACAAAGAAATAATGATCTGTTATTACAGACCAAGTCCAACAAGAAGAGGATATCTAAAACGAATGCACCAGTTCTAGAAAGAACAACATCCAGAATCAGAAATAACAGAACAGAGACTAGCAGATCAACACTGATTTATAATACGAAATAAAGTATTCACAGAAACAGAATTGGACGAACTGCAAAGGTTTACCCAGGGCAAAGAAATCAAAGCCTTGCCAGAAGTAATTCAGAATGTAGAGGCAAGCCAGGGGGAGTTGGCAGTGAAGGAATCCAGCAGAGATATACAACTGTTCTCATTTGGAAACCAGGCACCTCTTCCTCAGGAAGAACAAAGTCCTCTAACTAAAGAAATAAAAGAATTGAAACAAAGAATAACTGAGCATCTAGAACAGCACACAAACAACAGAATAAGGCTGCCTGCATTGAAGCTTGTTCCAAAGAAACAGCTAGCACAAGCATTAAAAGATGCAAATACTGCAATATCAAGTATAAGCACCAATTCACTGCAAGAAACAAACCAACTAATGTACAGCGCAGCTGCAGTTATAACTGAATACCTGGGATGCAAAATCCAGAACGAAGAAAAACAAACAGTGCACCACAAAAATGGAAGGTTAGACTAGAAAATAAGATCAGCAAGTTAAGATCACATGAAAGCAAGCTAGAATAGATGAAAGAAAAGAAGCTGAAGAACAAGACCAAACAATACCTAATCAAGAAATACCACTTAGAAACAAGGAAGATCAAGGAAGCACTGGAAATAATAAAGCAGGAAATAACAGCTATAGCCAGGAAAATCAGTGCATACAAAGCTTGAATTGCAAATTATAGGCAGAACCTCCAATTTCAATCCAATCAGAAACGTTTCTACCAATCCATCAATGGAGAAACTGCAATGAATCAGTCAGTACCTGACAAGGAAGAAACAGTGCAGTTCTGGAAGCAATTATGGGATAACCTAAAGAAACACAACAAGGAGGTGGCTTGGTTAAAAGAGATGGATGCAAATAAAACAGAAGTTGAAATGAAAGAACTAGTAATAAAAACAAAAATGGTAGAAAAAAGAGCAAGGAAGATCAAAAATTGGTCAGCACCAGGTGAAGATGAACTGCATGGGTTTTGGTTGAAACATCTGTTATATACCCACTCATTACCAAGCAGTTCACCAATATACTACAAGGAGGAGAAATTGAAAAGTGGCTAACAACTGGGAAAACCTACCTAATAATGAAAAATCCAGCAAAAGGGGCACCAGGCAACTACAGTCCAATTACCTGCTTACCAACAACTTTCAAATTGCTAACTGGTGTGGTAGCTGATGCAGTCCAACAGCATCTAATTGAAAACAATCTCTTTCCACTCGAGCAGAAAGGAAACTGCCCCAATAGCAGAGGAACAAAAGATCAACTCCTAACAAACAAAATTGTCCTGGAAAACTGCAAGAAAAGGAAGACCAACCTGAATGTGGCATGGATTGACTACAAAAAGGCATTTGACTCTCTGCCAGATGACTGGATAATCAAGTGCCTAGATATAACAGGAGTCAGTAGAAACATCAGAAAATTTGTGCAAAGATTGATGGCACAATGGAAGACACAGTTGCAGGTCAATGGTGAAAGACTGGGAGAGGTTAACATCAAGAGAGGAATATTTCAAGGAGATTCATTATCACTGTTATGTACTGGGCTTTTGGTACCTCACCATGTTAATTCTCCAGCAATTGGTCCTGCAATTGGTCAACTTTGGGCGGCAAGCATGGGTTCAATCCGATTGGTTGCTACCAGAGGGTCTGGCTATATATTGTGGCAAGGTGCACCCAAGTCCTCAGTACAGTTCCAGCTTAATAAAAGAATGGGTTTCTCTGTACTCAGCTGTGTGTCTTCATTCCTGCTCATCAGAGCCCACGACATAATAGTGGCGATGAAGGTGGAATCCTGCTTCACCACCTAAGGGCTGAAGTCACGAAGGGTTGGCATTACTCGCTGGAGGGAAGAGGCATCTTCCCCCCCTAGGCCGGCTAGTAAAGCTACACTAGCAGGCGCGTGCTCAGAGGACGCATTCCCTGAGCCTAAGAAGCAGGATCCAAGAACGCAGGAATCGAGGAAAAGATGCCGAAGGTCGGCAAACTCCGAGAGTTCAACATTAAATATCCAGAAGATGACCACCAAGTGGAGAACTATCTATGAGCAAACCAGATTGCAGAGGAAGGCCTAAAAGCTGACACGTTGCTGTGCGTGTGTGGGCCAGCGACTTTCAAGTTCAAGTTTCAAGTTTTATTTAATTTGTATACCGCCCTTCTCCTTGGTAGGGACTCAGGGCGGTTCACAGGGCATATATAAAAAAGACAATACAAAAACTAAAAAAGATTAAACCAATGCCCAGTTAAAAACAGTAATACAATTCTAAAACGACAATTTAAAACCCATAATCCCCCGTCAGGCCAGACCAGCTAATTCAAATAGGTGGGTCTTCAGGCCACGACGGAAAGTTCGGAGATCTGATGCCGTCCGGAGCTCCACCGGCAGTTGGTTCCATAATGCCGGAGCGCCCACAGAGAAGGCTCTCCCCCTGGGGGCCACCAGTCGGCATTCCCTGACTGGCGGCACCCTGAGGAGGCCCTCTCTGTGGGAACGCACAGGGCAGAGGGGAGTTGATGCCGGCAGCAGGTGGTCCCCGAGGTAACCCGGACCCATGCCATGTAAGGACTTAAAGATCATAACCAAAACCTTGAACCTCAGGATCTGAGCTTAAATGGACTCCAGAAGATGGTAGAGGACAGGAAGGCCTGGAGGAACCTTGTCCATAGGGTCGCGATGGGTCGGACTTCGCAACTAACAACAACAACAAGTAGGTACATACTGAGAAATTCAAAGAAATATTGATGTTGAGGACTAAAATCAGATACTATAGATCAGAGGTCCCCAACCTTTTGGGCACCAGGGACCTGTTCCCTGGAGAGAGGTTTTTCCATGGACTGGAGGTTGCATGGTTTTGTGTGCTGCATGCATCTCACACATGGGGCTATGCTTGTCTGTGCAGACCGGTTGCTGGTATGCCGCAGACCGGTACTGGTCCACAGGCTGGGGGTTGGGGACCCCTGCTATAGATCATTTAAATCCATATTTGTTCTTTTAACAAAGGTGATGAAGCACCCAAATTGTGAGCCTGATTTTTCATCAATCCATGTGTATATTTTAGAGCCTACCATAACTTTACCTTTCATCATTTTCACACATTCATGCTGAGAGTTTATTTTTTTATGGTTTCCAGCCTTAGAACATAAAACAGTAAATCTTAAAGTCATTTAATATAGTCTTATTTTGCTTTTCATGCTTGGTTCTCTGTGGAAGGGAAAATATAGATCTGATGAAATTCCAGTCTTCAATGCCTCAGATTTTGCAATCCATATCAAAAGATTCAATCCTTTTTGGAAAGCACTGTTTTCAGACCAACAAGACCAAAATACCAAGAAGCTATCAGGAGCAAGGCCACACATTCAACTGAAATTCAAACATGATAAATGCTTGATCCATTATAAAATAATGTCAAAAATAATTACTTTTTGCACTTATGGATAAGTCTGTCATCAATGACATCATTGGACATGCTTTAGATCTACTATCAGAGGTAAGAGCTCTTTTTCAAATTCTCTGTACAAATACAACTGCATGGAAATTTTAGCAGCTACATGTGTCAACCTGGCAGGTAGAAAAAGGTGGAAATAGTACATGTTTATTACATATTGTTTAATTTAGATGGTTCATACTTACTTTGTCTTTTTATGTTTTATTGTGTGAACTCTTTTTTCCATTATTCAATTATTTCAATCCAGTCCAATTTTAGGCTACTGATATATGCTTTTTTGCTAAGCTTCTAGAACAAATTTCAAACAATCATTATTATTGCAAATTTTGTTAGATTTACTGAAATAAATAGAATTTCACCACCCTTAGCATAACCTGCCTCACCAGGTTATTATATAGAATAATTGCAGTATTTGTGCCATATTTTCTGAAGAATATAAATTTAATAAACAAGACAAAGAAAATATCACTGAAAAATATTATTATTAGTGGCAGTAGCAATCTACAGTTATATTCACAGTGTAAGAGTGATAAAAATGAAATAATTCAACTCCTAATCAAGGATCTAAGTATTATTAAAGTAGCATCTAAGAATATAGGCAGTTCCAAGCAAGGTGGGGTTTGTAAAATAAAATGTTTGATAATTACAAAATTTCCAGATATTATAGGAGTTCTTTAGGTATTGTTCCAAGAGCTCTAATCATGATTTTTCCCCTAAGGCATTCAACTAATGTAAGTCCCATTATTTTGAAATTTTTCCCAATTGTTTTCCCCCAATCCTAGCATCATCAGGTATAGCAAATCAATGAACCTGGCTTTATTCTTTTCAATGACTGTTATATCATTGTTGAATTAATATTAATTTGTAAATCTAAAATGTGTGATGAAACGTTTATTGATTTGTGATGAGCTAGTGCTCCAATTGTCCTGTTTTGGTTTGATATCCATAAGTTTGTTATTATGGTATTACAAAGACCAAAGGGGATTGGACTAGATGACCTCCAAGGTCCCTTCCAACTTATTATTATTATATATTATATTATATTATATTATATTATATTATATTATATTATATTATATTATATTATATTATATTATATTATATTATATTATATTATATTATATTATATTATATTATATTATATTATATTATATTATATTATATTATTATATTATTATATTATATTATATTATATTATTATATTATATTATATTATATTATATTATATTATATTATATTATATTATATTATATTATATTATATTATATTATATTATATTATATTATATTATTATATTATATTATATTATTATATTCTTTTAAATTATATGGTGAACGCTTGGAAATTATCATTATATAAGGAACTATAGATTTATTACCAAAAAGGGAAACATAAAATATTA
Source organism: Vipera berus (assembly GCF_964194415.1). NCBI lineage: Eukaryota > Metazoa > Chordata > Lepidosauria > Squamata > Viperidae > Vipera > Vipera berus. Next base: position 51,144,028 of record NC_138209.1, read on the forward strand.
CTCTTCAATATTGCAAAAATCAGAACCACAGATTTATAGTTTTGGGTTACAGATATGTATTCACATTCGGTTTATTAGCTGGCTTTCTGTCTATGCAATAGAAAGATTGATGAATATTGATTTATACAGTAAATGAGTTAAAAACAAGCTGAATAATTTATTTCAGTATATGCAATGCAATAGGTTTTTGTTGCTTTTTTGTTCTGTTTATTTTTGTTTTATTTCTTTCCTTCTTTTAGAATTCAGTATATAGTCCAAGGTTGAACTCGTAAGAGGCATAAAAAAATACTGGTATATATCCAAACCAAAAGCATGTAGATGCCCTCAAGGAAAGATTATTCTCACTTATTGGTGTCCTTTTTCCCCCCAGTAAATGCTTTTCGATATGCTACATTGAAAAGACTGAGAGATAATCCACATAATTCAAATATAGCTGCAGAGGCCTTGCCTATCAGAGGAATCATACTTATTACTATCTTTTAACACAGATATTTTAAAAACTCAGTTACTAATATAGAAACTAACTTTCAAAGGATACATGATCATTTTAAAAAATATAAAATTACCATTATCATAAAATGTATCATCATTATTCTGAGATATAAATAGCATGATTACTTAGTTTAATGAAGCCATATACTTTATATTTGCATATAGGTAAATGATATGTATTCATATGTTAATTGTTATTAACTGTTAGTTATTGTTATATCAAGTTAAGAAAGGGTTTAAACGCTACGTGAGGTAAATCACCATTGACAGTTGAACACGCGGCAATTTGACAGCTGTCAAATTGCCGGGAGCGACTACACAGGCGCCACGTTTGACAGCTCCACACGCGGACCCGAGCTGTCAGAAACCGACGCAGACGATTGGCCCATCCGGCGAGCGGGAAAGCAGCGGGTCCAGGATTGGCGGAGCCAACTGACAGCGGGCTATAAAAGGGAGCTGTAACCCCATTGAATCGCCTAGTGTGTACCTCAATAAATCAAGGTAGCAGAGCCTGCTGTCTCCGTGTGATCCCTGACTCACGTATCTACCACTGGCGACGAGGATGGGATCGACTTGCTAAGCTGAAGTCACTGAGCTTAGGAAGGTTCCCTTCTGGAGGCTCAGAGCTAGTCACTGGGAAGTTGTAACTTCCACCTCAAGCAAGCCGAGGGGAGAACCGAGACAGCATGGCAGCTTTCGGCCAGATACGCGAATTCGACACCCGATTTCCCGAGCGTTGGGAATCACACCTAGGCCAAGTTGAGGGGTTCCTGCTGGTTAGTAAAATAACCGAGGACCGGGCTAAGGCAGCAGCTCTCTTATACCTCAGCGGGACCGCGGTGTACGACGTAGCCGTCGGTCTATGCAGCCTGGAGCCGGTCGCGCAGGTCACCTATGCTGAGCTCACCGAAAGGCTCAGCAAGCACTATATGCCGACCCATTCCGAGATCTACTGGAGGGTCCAGTTCGCGAAGCGTCGCCAAAGACCAGGGGAAACGGCAGCCGACTTCGTAGCAGGAGTAAGACAAGCCGCCAGATGGTGTCACTTTCCGGACCTGGAGGACCGGATAAGGGACCAGCTGGTCATCGGTCTCTGAGACGAGCACCTCCAGAGAAAAATAATGGCAAAACCGACCCTGAATCTAGCTGAAGTCACTAGGGAGATTCAGGCGTACGAAAACACCCACTCCGAAGACTTCGCCAAGGTCGAAAATAACCAAACCGGGGCCGTGAATCAAGGGGAAATAGTTCCCAGAGACCAGGGGGAACTAGAAGACCTCACCGACGTAGACGCCATCCACCGTCGATTCGAAAGGCTCCAAACCCGGAAATCTGACAACAAGGAAGGGACGAGACCCAAAAACAACAACCGAGAGCCCCGAGTCGCTTGCGCAAGCTGCGGAGGAAACCACATCAGATCCTCCTGCAGATTCAGGAACGCCCGATGCCACAACTGTGGAAAATCGGGTCACATCAAAACTGCATGTAGAAGCCGCAACCGCAGAGAGCTCCATGAACTCGAGGCAACGTCCCCAGGTATGACACCCCGGCCCAGACCAAAAACCAGGCCCCCCAGAGACCTAGTACAGGCCATAAACAAAAAGGTAGAAGGGGGGGAAGCCACAATCTAACCCCTAAAGTAAAAATTAAAGCCAGGTTACAAGGGGTACTGTGCGAACTGGAGGTAGACTCCGGCTCAGCAGTCACCCTCATTTCAGGGGAAACCTTCAGAGAAATTTGCCGCAAAAACAGGAGGCAAATCCCTTTAAAACCACCCCAGGTGATCCTAGCGGACTACCAGAAGTCCCTAATACCCCTGAAGGGCCAAGCTAAAATACTAGTGGAATTTAAAAAATTCCGAGGACCCCTTAACGTCCTAGTGACCCAAGGGAACAGGTCCAACCTAATCGGACTGGACTGGTTCAGGGCGCTAGGCATAAAACTGACAGGCATCAACAAAGTACAGGCCGCAAGCCTCGAAGACGTCTGCAAACAATTTGCAGACATCTTTGACGGCTCCCTAGGGACTTACACTGGCCCCCCGATCACCCTTAATCTGAAACCAGATGTGCCACCCATAAGGATTTGGGCACGAAGGGTCCCGTTCGCCCTCAAACAAAAGATTGAGGACGAGCTGGACCGCCTTGTCAAAATAGGAGTCCTAGAACCCACTGACGGAGGGACCTGGGAAACCCCTATAGTGACACCTATAAAACCTAACGGCCAAATTAGATTATGTGCCGATTATAAAGCTACTCTAAACCGGGCACTCAACACACATGCTTACCCGGTCCCCGCGGTGAAAGACGTCCTCTCTTCTATCAGGTCCGGCGCCATCTTTGCCAAACTTGATTTGGCGCAGGCGTATTTGCAGCTTCCAGTAACTCCTGAAACCGCAGATGCGCAAACAATCGTAACTCACCGCGGGGCTTTTAAAGTCAAACGCCTACAGTTTGGCATTTTGGCAGCCCCAGGAATCTTCCAAGAAGTAATGGAAAAAACGTTAAAAGGGATTCCTGGGGTATGCCCCTATTTCGACGATGTCCTCATTGCCGGAGAAAATAAAGAAATTTTGGCAGAGCGCCTGTCAGCTGTTCTGACCAGATTCAGAACAGCAGGTCTTAAACTTCACAAACAGAAATGCCAAATAGGGGTTCCCTCAACAGAGTTTTTAGGCTATAAAATAGATGCCCACGGGGTTCACCCGACAGATGCTAAAATCAAAGCTATCAAAGCTGCCCCAACACCTAAAAATAAGCAAGAGTTACAAGCGTTCTTAGGACTCTTGAACTTTTATCATGCATTCTTACCCCACAAAGCTACCCTAGCCGAACCATTGCACCGCCTGTTAGACAAGGGACGCCCCTGGCTCTGGACATCTGAACACGATGCCAGTTTTAACATACTCAAAAACGCCCTGTGCCACAGTTCTACAGTCACGTTATTCAAGGAAAACCTTCCCCTCTGCATCGCCTGCGATGCATCTCCATATGGAATAGGAGCAGTATTAAGTCATCTCTTAGACTCAGGGGAACAAAAACCTATAGCGTTCTATTCTAGGACCCTTACAAAGGCAGAGAGAAATTACGCCCAAATTGACAGGGAAGCTCAAGCCATCGTTGCTGGAGTCAAAAAGTTCCACGACTACCTATACGGTAGAACGTTTACCATCTACACCGACCACAAGCCCCTTCTGGGCATATTCACGTGGAACAAGCTAACCCCGCAAATACTCTCACCTAGAATTCTGCGATGGTCGACCTTCTTGTCGGCCTATTCGTTCCAATTAATCCACAAGCCAGGGAAAGAATTAGGACACGCAGACGGCCTCAGCAGGCTGCCCCTGCCTGATTCAGATCCGGACCCAGCTCCAGCAGGGCGTATTTTGGCAATCACAGAACTTCCAGATACTCCCTTAACAGCAAAGGACATCTCCTTTGCTACAGCCACTGACAGAATTTGCAGCCGAGTATGTCAATGGGTCTCCGCAGGATGGCCAACCACTTGCCCAGGTGAGGAATTTAAACCATTTTTCACTAGACGACACGAGCTGTCAGCCCACCTAAGGTGCCTCCTTTGGGGAAATAGGGTGGTAGTTCCCCAGAAACACAGAGAGAAAACCCTACTAACGTAGTGTAGTACGAGGGCCACCCCGGGATCGTAAAGATGAAAGCCCTAGCAAGGAGTTATGTGTGGTGGCTGGACATAGACAGCAACATAGAAAAATATGTTGCCGGCTGTTACCCATGCCAATTAACAAGATCAGCTCCAACTCAAAACAAACCACACAGATGGGAGGCAACGAAAAACCCGTGGTCTAGGGTCCATCTGGATTTCGCAGGACCATTCCAGGGGCAAACATTCCTAATTGCAGTAGATAGTTTTTCAAAATGGCTAGAAGTCGCCCCAGTCCACAGCATCACCACAACCAACACAATCCAGGTTCTGCGGGGGGTTTTCGCTACACACGGCCTTCCTGACACCCTGGTTACTGACAATGGACCCCAATTTACCTCTCGCGAATTTCAGATATTCACGAGGGGCAACTCTATTAAACACATTACATCGGCTCCCTTCCACCCCTCCTCCAACGGGATGGCTGAAGTCATGGTAAGATCCACCAAGGACGCCCTCAGAAAAATAGTGCAGGGCAACTGGCATCGCCGACTCTCCCAATACCTCCTCGCCCAGCACACCACTCCATGCACTACCACGGGAAAATCACCGGCAGAACTGCGATGGGGACGAAGGCTGATCACCCGCCTGGATAGAATGCACCCGGACAGAGGCAACATCGAAATTGAACAACCCCTACCCTCGAGAACATTTTCCATAGGCCAAACCGTATGGGCCCGTAACTACACATCTGGACCAAAATGGCTGCAGGGTACCATAATCGACCAAACAGGACCACTCTCATACGTTATATACACACAACACAATGGACAGATCCGCAGACACATAGACCAATTAAGAAACCGACAACCCCAAAACATTCCTCCACCAACCCCGCCCCATACATCACCCCCACAGATGGTGCCCGGAACCCATCACCTCCCCACGTTCAACCAACCAACACCGGGGGAAGGGGAACAAGAGAATGACGGAACCCCGAGACGCTCCTGCCGGAGAAGACAACCACCAACATATTTGCGAGACTACGAATGGCGGGGCAACACACAACAACCAAGGGAGAGGAATTGCACCAGTTTGGGGGAGGGGTAAGGGGTGATATATATTTATATGTTAATTGTTATTAACTGTTAGTTATTGTTATATCAAGTTAAGAAATGGTTTAAACGCTACGTGAGGTAAATCACCATTGACAGTTGAACACGCGGCAATTTGACAGCTGTCAAATTGCCGGGAGCGACTACGCAGGCGCCACGTTTGACAGCTCCACACGCGGACCCGAGCTGTCAGAAACCGACGCAGACGATTGGCCCATCCGGCGAGCGGGAAAGCAGCGGGTCCAGGATTGGCGGAGCCAACTGACAGCGGGCTATAAAAGGGAGCTGTAACCCCATTGAATCGCCTAGTGTGTACCTCAATAAATCAAGGTAGCAGAGCCTGCTGTCTCCGTGTGATCCCTGACTCACGTATCTACCAGTAAAGGTAAAGGTTTCCCCCGCACATGCGTGCTAGTCATTTCCAACTCTAGGGGCTGGTGCTCATCTCTGTTTCAAAGCCAAAGAGCCAGCGCTTGTCCGAGGACATCTCCGTGGTCATGTGGTCGGCATGACTAGACACCAAAGGCGCACGGAACACTGTTACCTTCCCTATTTTTCTACTTGCATTTTTACGTACTTTCGAACTGCTAGGTTGGCAGAAGCTGGGATGAGTAACAGGCGCTCACAGTGTTACGCGGCACTCGGGATTTGACCCGCCAAACTGCCGACCTTCTGATCGACAAGTTCAGCGTCCTAACCCACTGAGTCACCACGTCCCTTTTATTTGCATATACATACCAGGTAACTGAAAAAGTGCTGATGGGCTATGTTTTCCCTTGTCATAAATAGATAAAAATATTTTGCATACATTAACATCAACTTTATTCTGGATACTCACACTATAAAAGCGTAAGATTTTGAAAATGTATTTTCAAATACATCAACATAATGTCTAACAATAAATTACATAAATGACTGTACAGACAAAACTTTGTGTGAGCAGCATTGTACTTCCGAAGTCAAGAGGACAAATCTGCTACATAAGCTGAACAAATAGCATGCACCACTGATCAGTAATCAGTTTGTTTTACAGTTTATAAAATCATCAGAACTACAATCATCAGACCTCTTGTTTGTGCCCAAAAAACCACCAGAAGATTAATGCAATTAAGTAAAATATTTTTTCTGACAAATTCCAGAATTGCATCAGAGATATCCATGCTTATCTACTCACCTTATTGTTTGTCTACATAAATAAATAAGTATATGACCTGATTATAGAGGACTCCAATGGCAACTGAAATTTCTGCTTCAGAGGTTAGAGTTAAAAAAAATAAAATTAAAAATATATTAAATTTTAAAACATAGTGTAAAAAAGTAAATTTATACTGCATTTATGATTTACAGTAATGATAATTTGACATGTCAAGGATAGTTAATGCATTTTTTCTGTAATTGTGAAATCTATAAAGAGATTTAGTTCTAAAGCAAGCCAACTTAACTTTGGCAGAAAGAATTTTTTCCTGAACATGAAAACATTTTTGTGGTTTAAATTATTATAATCTGATAGATAAACCAAATCACCGTTTGGAGCATATACAGATTTATTTAGAGGATAATAATGTATTGAGATAGTAGTAAATGTTGTAATAGGCTAAGGAAAATAGTTTATTTTGGGACTGGAAATATAAAAATCATTCATCTCAAGCATATCAGTAGTCTTTTTTTGCCAAGAAGCTTTATAAATGATAAAGAGTTGAAGAAAAAATATTTACTTATTGATACTACAATAAGCTGTCAAAAATCATAATTTCTTGTAATAAATATTTCTTTCACACAGAGTGAGATTTTTAAATGATCTTTCACATCTTTGGTTTTTTTTATTGAGAAATCCCTTTATAATGTAAGATTTGAAATGTAGGTTTATAGGGAAACTTATCCCAAAGATGCTTTTTCCTGAGGCAACTGGACTTTCTTGTTTTTCTTTGAAGATGTTTGCTTCTCATCCAAGAAGCTTCTTCAGCTCTGACTGGATGATGGTAAATGGAAAGATTTATACTCCTGCAGACAGCTGTTCATTTGCATTCTTTTAGCAAGTCATTAAAGCTACCTGGAGTCTTAGCTGTGTATCTGAGTAGTGCAAATGGGTGTAGAGCCTCCTTGGAACTATTGAAAGAACTGTGTTGTAGACAGGAGGTAGATGATGTTGGATCCCTCCCCCTCTGTTGAGAGAGGGCTGTTCAGTTTTGACATAGATGGCGTTTTTAACCCCTCTTTCAAATCAGCAATCCTCACTGTCCAAAATGTGGACCACTGGTTTGAAAGAGGGGTCAAAGACACCATAACTATGACCTGAATGACTGAGAATCTCCATAGACATATAGGGAAAGTTCTTTATTCTGCTTGATCAGCAAGAGTCTTCCACTTTTACATGCACATACGTATTGTATCCCTGTCTGTTTATCTATCCAGTCTATCGAAAAACTAATGATAATGTGGAATTCATTAAAAATACAGTAATTTGAGCATGTTATAATTTTAAATTGAATATTGAATATTCATAAGAGCTTGACTACTTGAATCATGGGTGTCCACAGAGATATGGCAGCCATAACCATACAATCAAAGCCATACATTAAAAAGGTTGGGTTTTGATCACATTGATGCCAATGGTACTGATTGGCATCTTGACATTTTTTATCTCCTTGCTTGCAGATAGTCTTGGCTTGAACGGAAGATCTAGACAGTCAATGGGCAATTAACATCAATACTACTAAAATTTTAGTGGAACAGTGATGACATAGATTTACAACAGATAGTAGAGGGAAAGAGATAGAATGGAAAAATATCCAATATTCTGAATATCTAACTAAATCTAAAGCACACAGTTCTTTAAATCCTTTTGTTTCCCTGTTCATTAATATAGCATAGTGGTGTGTTTTGAACCAGAAGTAACATTATTGTTTTGGACATTTTTTTGTAAGACATGACATAATTTTTTATAAGGTGTTTATTTGTTTTCTGGAGGAGAGAGTATAAAAGTGTACACATATGCTTTAAATGTTTTCAATCACAAATTCTGAAATTATAAATATTGTCATCTTTCATGGCAGCATAAAATCTTAAACATAGGATATTGCAGTCTGAATCTCAAATATTTAGGAGTCTAACGATAAGTAATTGAAATGTTATTTAACATTAACATTATAGGGAGGATACAAACTGTTTGTCTTTAAAGAAATCCATCAATATAACTTAATTGCAGAATGATTTGCACAAGGGCTATCAGTGTTTCTTTTGTCTTTTGCTTATAAATGACTACCTTGTTTCCCTTCCCTTCCCTTCCCTTCCTTTTTAATTTTTGCAACTGGCAACTGCATCTCTGCTTTGTAAACCATCCTCTTGCCCAAATCCCTTAGCATTCTAATTGTAATCTCTATAAAGTAGAATACCATTAGCCATTTACCTGCATTCCACTAGCCCCAAATTAAGGGATTAAGGAATTAAAGGATTATAGGATCATAAAAATGAAGGGTTTTTTTAAAATAAGAATCTACTATTTTGTCATGATAAGGTTGAAAAAGAAAAGGAGAAGGTGATAGCACCAGGCTTGAGAAAACCCAAGATTTGTAAAATGTATATGCATGTGATTTTGTGTGTATGTGCATGCATGTGTGTGTGTGTGTATGTTTGGGTATGTGTGTACATGTGCAGGTAAAAAGTGAAGGAGAAATTATGAGTTCGTTGTAGATAGGTTTGTAATTATGGGAATGGCTAATATATATTATTATTTAAAAGTAAAAAGTTGAGGTTGTTTGTTATTACTTTATTCTACTGCACCAAAAATAGTTGGAAGTTAATGCTTTTTTTGATTCTCCTCTTTACCCCACATTTTTTTCTTCCCATTTTCTTCCCCTATTTTCCCATTATTTTCATTTATCTTTCTATTTCTATATTTTATATTTTGATAAGCTAATAAAAATGTGAAGTTGAAAACTAGTAGAGGGTTGAAATTGATTTTTTAATTCCTCAGCATTATAAGAGGAAGACTTGTCAGAGGAGGAAAATAGCTCAGTAACTGCTAAATCTCAAAAGGTTATGTGGTATCAGAGTATTAAGAATCCAGTTTGGCATAATGTTATCTTAGGTTAAAAGAAGATATGGCTGATATTTCAGATGCAGAGGAGGCTAATTCTGCTTGAGTGCCAGCAATTTGGCAGTTTGATTCCCACTGGCTCAAAGTTGACTCAGCCTTCCATCCATCCGATAAAATGAGGATTGTTGGGGGCTATATGCTGACTCTGTAAACCACTTAGAGAGGGATGTAAAACACTATGAAGCAGTATATAAGTCTAAGTACTATTGCTATTTATTTTGCATATGCAGTATAAAAACTGTGAATCATTAACTGATCTACCTTAACAGTTCAGAAAGAAATTATGTTGTATTGTCTCAAATAATTATTTTTTGAAATAGAATCCCTCCATCAAGAGGTTTATGTGTGAAAATCCATCTTACTGCCAAAATAAAATTCCTAGGAAAATTTTGTATACTTTCAGTTCTATTTAGGTTATAAAGTGACCTGTGCTGAATCAAGAGTTTGATTAGAAACCCGTCACTCACTGAGTGTTCTTTTATATTCTAAACATGTGGTGGTGAACCTATGGCACACATGCCACAGGCGGCACACGGAGCTGTCCCTGTGGGCACATGTGCCATCGCCCCAGAGGGAAGCAGGGCCAGGTTCCCCCCCACATGCGCCTGCACTCTTGTTCTCTTTCTCTCTGCACTGGGAGTCAGGGACCATCTGCAAGAGCTGGGCGGATCTGGGCTGGATGGTGGAGGCAGCTGCCAACACGAGCCCAGGTAAGCCTCTGGAGCAATTTCACATCCTACCCCCTGTTATGTACTGGGCTCATAAGTAATACCATGTGGGTTGCTGGAGCAGCTAACAGCTCTCCAGCAACCCAGACTACAAGTCTCCAGCGCTACAGGCTATCCCTAGGTGGCAATGGTTGTTTCAAACCTATTGGCTGCCGCCTAGGGGCTAGACTATATATTGCGGCTAGTTGCAGCCATTTACTCAGTACAGATTCTGCACGAAATAAAATATGAGTTTTTCTGTACTCAGCTACCTTGTCTTCATTCCTGCGCCAAAGAACCCACTACTTAACACTGGCGACAAGGGCGGGATCCTGCTTCACTAAAAAAGAGTTGAAGTCTACAAGGGGAAGGCACTGCACACCGGAGGGAAAAGGCATTTTCTCCACCCCCCTCAAGGTCGGCTAGCAAGCTACGCTAGCGACCTCGTGCTCAGTGGACTCATTCCCTGAGCATGGAAAGCAGGATTCGGAAAGAAACGCAGGAACCAGCTAAGAAAGAATGCCGAAGGTCGGGAAACTTCAGGAATTTGATGTGAAGCACCCAAAGGAATGGCCATCATATTTATCCCAGTAGAGAACTACCTCAGGGCTAATCAGATTGAGGAAGAAGGACTGAAGGCCGCAATGCTACTCTGTGTGTGCGGCCCAGCAACCTTTCATTTGGCTGAGAACCTTTTCGTGCTGACACCGATTGAAGCAGTCTCCTACGTAGACCTCAAAAAGAATCTAACCAGACATTTCCAGCCCAAAATGTTTGAAATGGCTTGGCGGTTTAAGTTTGACCAAAGAGTGCAGCAACTGGGTGAATCAGCTTCGGAATTCATAGCGGGCCTGAGGCAGGCTGCATGCCTTTGCAAATTTTCAAATTTAGAAGAGTGACTACGAGACTGGCTCGTCCGTGGTCTACAGGACCGAACGCTTCAGCAGAGACTCTTTGCTAGACCAAACTTAATGTTCTCTGAAGCACAAGACGAAGTGATGGTCGACAAAGCTGCCGGGGGCACAGTTCAAACAGTACAGCCCACACAAACGACAAAGTTTGTAAAAACGGTCCACCTTGAGGATGCCAAACACACCAAAGAATCTTCCGAGGAAGAAATCAACAGACTCCAAAAGCAACCCAACACACAACACGGCAACAACCAGCAGTGAGAGGACAGTTACAAGGCACTTCTCTTACCAAGATGTAAGGGGTGCGGCAGCAACCATTTTCGTGCCAATTACAGATTCCAATCAGCCACGTGCAGAGCTTGCAGAGGGACAGGCCACATCGCAGTGGTTTGCAGAGCCCGATAGAGAGACCAGCCACCCAAACACCAGATGGAAGAACTGACAAGGAGAGGTACTGGGGCCCAGTGTCCAGTTAGTGTGGGGTTTTTCAGAAGCCATAGAAGCGTGTGCCGCACCGGGGCTCATCGCCCCCTCAAACCCAAACTTAAGTAGAGCTACAAGGTAGCTCAGCTTGGTAGAGCTACAAGGAGTTCCATGTAAGATGGAATTGGACTCTGGCTCTGCAGTCTCAATTATTTCTCAAGACACTTTTTACTTCGTATGTAGACGCAGTAACAATTCGGCCAAACTAAGACCCTCAGATATAATCCTAACTGATTTTCAAAATGCTCATGTTAAAGTTAAGGGAGAAGCCACTTTGACGGTAAAATTTAAGGGGTTTTTGGAGCACCTGGATGTAATAGTAGTAGGGGCCAGAGAACGAGTCTCATTGGACTCGATTGGTTTGATGCCTTAGGTATTCAGATTACTGGTATAAATCGGACACAAACTGCAGACCTCACGTCAGTATGCGAAGACTATGCAGATGTTTTTGATTCAACCCTAGGAACATACACAGGCCTACCTATCTCATTTAAGCTAGATCCCAACGTAGTTCCAATCAGGGTTAAGCCTCGTAGGGTCCCCTTTGCCTTAAAACATAAAATTGATTCAGAAATTGATAAGCTTGTAGAACAGGGTGTATTACAGCCTGTTGATGGTGGGGAGTGGGAAACTCCTATCGTCACTCCACTTAAAGCCAATGGGGAAATCCGCATTTGTGCTGACTATAAATGCACTTTTAACCAACCATCCCGTGTATACCCATGACAATACTCTACTAAGTATTTTATCTGTGGCAGTTTCAGCAGCAATGTCCCCCACATGGAGGGGAAATTCAGGTATGTCCTGTATGGACAGTATTCTAGCAGCTGGAGCCAGATCTGGTTCCATTAGTGGCAGTGGTAGTCTGCTGAGACCATTAGCATGGCCCATTTCTTTGCCCGGTTTGTGAATCAATTTAAAAGTGTATGCAGATAGAAAAATAGAACACAGGTTCCTATAGCATTTCACTCTAGGACATTGTCCTCTCCTGAGCATGACTATGCTCAGATTGACAAAGAGGCACTAGCCATCATTGCTGGAATTCCATGACTATTTATATGGCAGGGACTTCACGGTCTTTACAGACCACAAACCTCTGTTGGGACTTTTCACAACAGACAAACAAACCCCCCACATACTTTCTCCAAGAATGCTGAGATGGTCTATTTTTCTATCTGCATTAACACCCCCCATGGCTGATCTGGGCCGCTGAGGCCTTTACAAAGCCTCTGGAGCTTGTATCCATGGCTGCAGGGCGATGCAGTGCACCAGAAGCCTGATCCAGGCTCCAGAGCCTGCAAAAGGCCTCTGCCCCATGGATCTAGGGCTGCACCGCAATTTTGCACCCCCCCCCACTGCCAATCTGGGCATTGAGGTGCCACAAAATCATACCGCGGCCATGGATGCGAGCTCCAGAGGCTTTGAAAAGGCCTCTGCTGCCTGGATTGGCTGTGGGGTGTGTGTGTGCAGGGTGATTCGTGCGGGGGGAAAACGGCAGCAGCAGCAGGGCGATCCGTGCAGGGGGAGAAACAGCAGCAGCAGCAACATGAGCTGTGCAGATGGGGGGAAACAGCGACGTGGTTTTTGTTATTTTCTAGCCAGCTGGCAATGAAGTCATTTGTAAGTGGTATGCAAACAGAAAGATCAAATGTTGTGATTCATGCCAGAGTCCAGCACTGCCAATGTTATGCCTTTCATTTTATTAAGTAATTCTTTAACATTGCTGTACTTATAAATATATCTGTTTTCATTTTCATGTGCAAAAGTATTGGGTAGGCATATCTGCATTACAATTATAATTCAGCCAAAGAGAACAAATATGTGCATCCTCACTGAAATGCATTAATTTGGGGAAAATCTATTCAGTTATTATTAAGGAAAGGGCTTTATTTTTCACCTTATACTGACCACACATAATAAAAAGTTGTTTTCAAAGAATTATATTCTATATTCCGAAGATTTACATGAAATCCATTTAATACACTCTCTTAACTGGATAAAACATTTGGAAAGAGGAAGAGAAGAAATGATAAAATGAATCAAAGATTCCAGATATTTCAATGAAAATATTAAATAAAGTTTCACAATATGGTAACATTCTAATTTTTGTGAAGTAAAAGGTATAATATGAAATAATAATTATGGAGAGGATTTTTTGCTTTATCGCTTATGATAAAACTATTTAGATTTTCTTCAAGCAGATTCAAGCAGAAATTTAGATTTCTGGGGTGTTTTTACCTTTTATTTTGATGCGTGAATTAGATGCCTTGAAGAAAAAGGTAACTGTAGGTCAGATGTTATAAACTGATCCTAGAGGTAAAACAACTACCCAGATTGCATTTTCTACTATTTAGTTAAGGTGCAGTACAAATTAAACATTTCTTTGTAAGCATACTCAGAATGCTAAATTAACTGCAAAGGGCTTGACCTTTAAATAAGCTTGGTTGCTCAGTGCTTTCATTGAAGTTACTGGAAATTTAGCATGCATCGCATAGCAGCGAAATCCTCTGCACCTGGCAGAATAACTAAGCATGAAAAAAGGCAACATGTGTTTTCTAGGTTATCAATGCCTTATTAAAATGCATGAAAAGGTAGTAGCAGTTCTGGTTTACAAAAGCTTTTGAGAATTTCATTATTCATCTTGCAACCAAAACCAATTTCATTAATTCCAAAGATTTCGATGTTTCATTTGCTATACACAAGGAAAATAATAATAATAATGTTGAAAGGGACTTTGAAGTTCATCAAGTCCAACCCCCTGCTCAGGCAGGAAACCCTATACCATTTCAGACAAATGGCTGTCCAGTCTCTTCTTAAAAACTTCCAGTGTTGGAGCATTCACAGCTTTTGGAGGCAAATTAAAACCTATGACTAAAGCAAAAATAATTCAATGCTAAATCCAATAATATAGGGCTTCTTGTGCTTATTAGATAATTTACAGTATATTTCATAAGCTGGGAAATCAACTTTAAATATTTAGTACAATCATACCTTTCCTTATCAAGTAAGCATCCAAATCCAGTTGCTGAAAATTACTCTCTGAACAACAACTTATACAGACTACTTAGAAAATTTGTTAAAATTATAACAATCCTATTTGGTCTTTTGCATATATATTACCAACAAAATCTTTCAATTGTACTACATGTTCAGAAATTGTACAATATCTCTAAACACCTGTATGTGCTCCTATGACAAGGTTTAACACATTTGTCTAGCCAAGCGTTGAGAGTGCTGAGAAGATAGATTTGCCTAAGCTGCAGGTTCGAGCATTTTGTAGTAGAGTAACTTTATTCTTGAATTATCAGATGTCAGAAATCATACTCACCAAATATCGACTTAAGGAATTATTGAACATTCTGACAACGTCATAGCATACAAAAAGACAATCCATTGTGGGTTAGAATGGAACAGAATAAGATCAGACAGGATATACAATCATTTTTTATTTCTGTGCATCACCTATTATCACCAACAGTCTGTAAAATAATCATAATATGAGACTGCAAGATGTCATTGAAGGTTCATCCAGTGAACAAATATTTAGGATCAAATGCTATATCACCTATTTAATTATCTTCTAAACCAGGGCTTTTCAACCTTTTCACCCATTGTACCACTTTTAGGATATGGCAACATCCAAGTACCACCAGTCGCCTAGCAATGTGTCGAAAACTTGATGACAAAAAAAAAGGAAAAAAGTGATGAAGTGCAGGTAGTCCTCGACTTACAACAGTTTGCTTAGTGACTGTTCGAAGTTACAATGGCACTGAAAAAAGTGCCCCCCAAGCCACAGCCAAGCAATACACCGGCCTGCCCACCCAGTGGCGCTCTTCCTCCTATCCGAGGTTTTCATTGTTGGGAGCATTTCTGTTGAGGATTGGCAGCGGGGGTGGGGTGGGTGTGTTTGGTTTTTTTAAATTTATTTATTGATTTTCCAATATTACAATAGTATCTTTAAAAAGCAATGTGGTGTCTGGGTTACAATAGTTCTATTTCAGTCAAATACATATTATTACAAATCTCCAAGTTGTTGTAACCAATATTTCCTCTCTCTTGTTTCCTTTAATACATATTGTCTCTTATCTAAATTAACATACTTATTGCTATCCATCAGTCATTTAACAGTTTTCTTATATTTGTCAATACTTTGGTATATTTTATATTTTAACATTCCAACTTTAAGACATCAAACACCTTATATATTTTTCTAGCTTTAATTTTACAATAATATTAAAATTAAACCTTTAAAGTTTCTCATTTTCATATTTCTAGATAACCTCCTTTCCCTTTACACAATTTTCTCCAATACCTAGTAATATAAATACACTTCTTATTTATCTCGTTTCCATATCAACAAGTTAGTAGTACAATATAAGAATGATAGTCATTAGGGTACCAATTGCAAGGAGGAGAAAGAGGACAATATAATATTCTTATTTCTCATTTATAGTTTCCACATATTGAAAATTAACCAAAATTTCTTCCATTTCAACATTTAAGACATCCTTTCATGTCTCTACATCCAAGTATATTAATTACATTTTATCATTCTTAACATATATACATCTTAATCCATTTCATTTAAAGAGCTCAATATTTCAATGTTAGTATTCATACATCTGTATTTTGTTTTTGTTTTTAATTAGTCAGTGTTTTTATCTACTCATCAAAACAATCTCTTGTAATCCAAGTACAATCCTGTCTATTTTGGTGTTATCTATTTCAGGCCTCTTAAGTATGTCCATATTTCTTCAATCTTATTCTTGCTTTCTTCCTTTGCCATGTCATTTTTTGCTTCTTTGCCTCAGGGTCATCAAAGCATTCTTGTGTTGTTATATCATATTGAAGTAGCCCTGCAGTCTCCATTTTTGAAGGATTGAGGGGTCTGTTAACAGCACCAAATCTTCTCATTATTTTCACCTCTTGGTATAATTGTCCTGGACTGAATAAATGTTGTTCCACCTGTTTCTCATTTTGGTTTTCAAAAGTTTGTGTTTGTTGAATAGTTAATTCTTCTGCCAATGTATTTGATTGTTCAATGTCTTCTGTTAAGTTCTGTCCCGATAAAATATTAGTTGTAGTCACAGTTTGAGTTTGTTTCTTAGAGATGCTTTCTAATTCTTTTCCAAAAGCTCTTATTTCATCGCCAGCTGCAGAGAGGAACTGATAAGTTTGATAGGATATTTCCCACATAGCATAGATTTGGTTTTGTAACTCTTCCACGGTGGAGTTTCACAACTGGTGTTCAAGGTTAATCTTATCTTGTTTTTCTTAAATATTTTCTTAATTTTTTTTAAAGAGAAAGTCAGATTGCAATTTCAAGTTTAGCCACTGGGTGTCCCCCAAGTGCTTTGAAAGTTCTTTTCTTTTAGTCTGTTTTTTTTCCAACTTTTTTTAAAAAAACACCCGAGCTTGCTCATCGCTTATTTGAAGGGAGGGTTGAATTCCCCCCTCCCTCTCCACAGGGGGGAAGGTACTTAGCAGCTTATTTAGGTGAAAAGAAGAAGATTAAGGTATAAGAGAGGAATCTTACCCCAATCTCTTCTACGTTGCTTTAATGTTGCCTGATGGTAAGTGTTATATCGCGGGTTCTTCGCGCAGGAAAGAAGACGAGGCAAGTGAGTTCAGGCAAACTCATGGTTTATTGCTTGCAGAATGTGAACTGAGAATTGGGCTGCAACTAGCAGCAATTTATAGCCTAGCCCCTAGGTGGCAGCCAATAAGTTTAAAGCAACCATTGCCACCTAGGGACAGCCAATTGCAGCACTGGAGACCTGGAGTCTGGGTTGCTGGAGAGCCGTTAGCTGCTCCAGCTAACCATGCGGTATTACAAGTGAGCCCAATACATAACACCCTTCCCCTCTTAGATCAGAAAACATCATAGCAATAGTTGGCCTTAATACAATTAACAAGACTAAACATCATAGCAACCTTAAGTAAAAAACAATACAAGTTACAAGGGTTAACATTATAGCATCTTAATAAATAAGCTTTCATTGACAGAACACTAGACAGTTAAAACATCATAGCATCTGAATGAATAGGCATTCATTGACAGTACACTAGTCAGTTAACATCATAGCTCCAGTTTTTTCAGTACAGTGACAAGTTACAGTACATACACATTATAGTGCTTTATTTTACAACGTAATCGGCAAATAAGAAAGAGGCTTGTGTGCCCTTGTGGAATGCCTCAGAGTTCCAGTCACCTTGTGGTCTACCAGCTTACCCAGCAGGCCAGGTAGACCATTGTCCTTTGATGCACCTGAGTCAAAGGAATTAGATGCTCTCTGGCTGGCCTCTCCAGGTTGGCCCACCCAGAGTCAGACTGATCAGCAGAGTAGGCACAGTGGCTGTTGAAGTCCGGTTGGCTTGCTCCTTCAGGGGATCCATGTTGCATTTCTGGACTCCCCTCTTCTACGTCCAGTTCCTCATTGGTTATGAAGGAAGAGTCTTGAGAATCCATGTATGGGCTGTCTTAACTGCAAGTTTGGGGACCTTGGGAGGGACTTATGATGCAGTCCTCACTTAGTGGCTGTTCTGGAAACCATTTCCTGAGTTGATCAATGTGGCATCTGACAACTCGCCCTCCCTCCAGCCCCACTTCGTAAGACAGGGGCCCAGATGATTTGGTAATTTTACCAGGAACCCACAGATTCCCATGTCCATAGTTTCTGGCCCATAGCCAATCACCCATTTGCAGCCCCCTAGGGGGTTTAGGTCAAGAGGCTTCTGCTGCCACTCTATATGGATGCAACCTGTCCAATTTAGTGATCAGTCGCCTCCCCCAATGTAGTTCTGCAGGACTTTTGCCTGTAGCAGTGCAGGGCATAGAATGCTGGCAGAGTAGAAAGTCTGCCAATCTGTGATGCCAGTCACCTGTTACAATGCACTTGAGTGATTCCTTTGTTGTCCTCACAATACATTCAGCTTGACCATTAGTGGACAGGTGAAAAGGGGCAGACATTGCATGTCTGATAAGATTTGCCCTGAGAAAGGCCTGAAATTCAGCAGCAGTGAATTGGGCCCCATTGTCTGAAACTAAGACATCTGGCAACCTGTGTGTGGCAAAGAGCTTTCTCAGCACCTGGATGGTCCTAGCAGTAGTCATGTTAGCTACTGGAATTACTTCCAGCCATTTGGAGTGGCTGTCCACCACTATGAGGAAGAGGTGTCCCTGAAAGCGCCCAGTGTAGTCTATGTGAATTCTAGACGAGGGAATGTGCGTCTCCTCCCACCTGTGAACTGGAGCCTATGGCATTTCAGGCCTAGATTGCTGGCATATATAACAACCATGGACTTGTGCCTCAATGTCCTTGTCAAGGCCAGGCCACCCAAGGTAGCTTCTTGCTAAAGCTTTCATTTTGACAATGCCTGGATGACCTTCATGTAATGACTGTAAAACCCTGTCTCTCAGGGAAGAGGGAATTAAGACTCTGTTTCCCTATAATATGCACCCCTTGTGGGCTGATAGCTCATGCCTTCTGACAAAGTAATTCTGAAACTCAGAACCTGGGCTTTTATCCAACCACCCCGTGTGTACCCATCAAAGCACTCTACTAAGTGTTCTATCTGTAGCTGCTTCTGCAGCAATGTCCCCAGCATGGAGGGGAAATTCAGGTAGGTCCTGTATGGACAGAATTCTGGCTGCAGGGGCTGGGTCTGGTTCCATTAGCAATGGGAGTCTGCTGAGGCCATCAGCATGGCCCATTTCTTTACCAGGTTTGTGAATCAATTTAAAAGTGTATGCAGATAAGAAAATACCATCTCAGCATTCTTGGGGAAAGTATGTGGGGGGTTTGTTTGTCTGTTGTGAAAAGTCCCAGTAGAGATTTGTGGTCTGTAAAGACCGTGAAGTCCCTGCCATATAAATAGTCATGGAATTTTTTTATTCCAGCAACAATGGCTAGGCCCTCTTTGTCAATTTGAGCATAGTTATGCTCAGCAGAGGACAGTGTCCTTGAATAAAATGCTATAGGGACCTGTGTTCCATTCTTTTCTAAATCACTTAAAACTGCCCCCACCCCGTAAGGAGATGCATCACATGCTAAACGGACTGGTTTAGACTCTCTGAAATGAGTTACATTGGATTTTTCTGACAAGAGTGCCTTTAAATCCTGGAAGCTTTTTTCATGAATGCCGGTCCATTTCCATGGACCTTTCTTATCTAAGAGCCTGTGAAGAGGCTCTGCCAATGCGGGCTTGTTAGGCAGAAAGGCATGGTAGAAATTTAGGAGGCCCAGGAATGCTTGTAGCTCTCCTTTGGATTTAGGACTAGGACCCATTTTAATAGCCTTCACTTTGGATTCAGCAGGGTGAATACCATTAGCATCAATTCAAAATCCCAGAAATTCTGTTAAAGGGACCCAATACACTTGCTCTTTTTTAATTTGCGGCTTGCTTTGCGAAGCCTCTGTAGGACAGCCCTGAGCCTGCTGGCTAACACTTCTGTAGATTCCCCAGCAATAAGAACATCATCAAAATAAGGGCAGACACCCTGAATTGCTTTAAGTGTGTGTTCCATGATCCCCTGGAAAATGCCTGGGGCAACACTGACTCCAAATTGTAAATGCTTTACTTTGAAAGCCCCCCTGTGAGTCACGATTGTCTGAGCTGTGGCTGTGGCCTCATCAACCAGCAATTGCTGATAGGCCTGTGCTAAACCTAATTTAGCAAAAATAGTACCCCATTGCAAGGAAGCTAAAATGTGGTTGACCACTGGGACAGGGAAAGCGTGTTGCTTAAGTGCCTTATTGATTGTACATTTATAGTCTGCACAAATGCAAATTTCCCCATTGGCTTTAAGTGGGGTGACTATAGGAGTTTCCCACTCCCCACTGTCAACTGATTGTAAAACGCCCTGTTCTACAAGCTTGTCTATTTCTGATTCAATTTTATGTTTGAGGGCAAAAGGGACCCTTCGTGGCTTAACCCTAATGGGAACTATGTTGGGGTGTAGCTTGAATGAGATAGGAGGGCCTGTGTATGTTCCTAGGGCTGAATCAAAAACGTTTGCAAAGTCCTTGTAAACTGATGAAAGGTTTGCAGCTTGTGTCCAGTTGATACCAGTAATCTGAATACCTAATGCATCAAACCAATTGAGTCCAATGAGACTCGTTCTCTGGCCCCCTACTACTATGACATCCAGGTGCCCATAAAACCCCTTAAATTTTACAGTCATGGTGGCTTCTCCCTTAACTTTAACTTGAGCATTTTGAAAGTCAGTTAAAATTATGTCTGAGGACCTCAGCTTGGCACATTTGTTACTGCGCCTGCACACGAAATTGAAGGTGTCCTGGGAAATAATGGAGATAGCAGAGCCAGAGTCCAACTCCATTTTACATGGGACTCCTTATAGCTCTACCAGCAGTTTGAGTTTAGATTTGAGGGGGCATCGGGTCCCAGTGCGGCATAGGCTTCTATGGCTTCTGCAAAACCCCACACTAAATGGACCCTGGGCCCCGGTACCTCTCCTGGTCAGATTTTCCGACTGGTGTTTGGTGGCCGGTCCCTCTGGCGAGCTCTGCAGACTGCTGCAATGTGGCCTGTCTTGCTGCAGGCCCTGCACGTGGCTGACCAGAATCTGCAATCAGCACAAAAATGGTTGCCGCCACACCCTTTACATCTCAGTAAGAGAACTCTTGCTGTTTGCTGCTGTGTTGCTGTGTGTCGGTTTGCTTGTGAAGCTTGTTGACCTCAGGATCTTCTTCCTCCAAAGATTCCTCTGAGCGTTTGGCATCCTCATGGTGGACTGTTTCTTCATGCTTTGTCGTTTTGGCAGGCTGGACTGTTTGAACTGCACCCTCGGCGGCTTCATCTGCCATTACTACGTCTTGAGCTTCTGAGAATGTTAAATTCGGCCTGGCAAAAGTCTTTCTTGAAGTGTTCAGTTCCACAGGCCACAGACGAGCTGGTCTTGCAGTCGCTCTTCTGGGTTCGAAAATTTATAAAGACATGCGGCCTGCCTCAAGGCTGCAATGAATTCTGGTGCTGATTCGCCTGGTTGCTGCACTCGCTGATCAAACCTAAAGCACCAGACTATTTCTGACATCTTGGGCTAAAAACGTTCAGCCAGCTATTTCTTGAGATCTGCATAGGAAATCGAATCTAGTGGTATCAGAGCGAAGAGGTTTTTGGCCAAGTCGAAGGTGGCTGGGCCACAGATGCAGAGCAGCATTGCGGCCTTCAGCCCATCATCAGCAATTTGGTTTGCCCTGAGGTAGTTTTCTACCTCGGACAAGTAGGAAGGCCATCCCTCTGGGTGCTTGATGTCGAATTCACGAAGTCTTCCAACCTTCAGCATTCTGTCTTCGGCTGGTTCTTGCAGTTTTCGATCCTGTTTCCCAAGGCCCAGGGAGTGAATCCACTGAGCATGAGGTTGCTAGCATAGCTTGCTAGCCGACATGGGGGGGGGAAATGCCTTTTCCCTCCAGGCATGAGCTGCCTCTCCCCTAGTGGACTTCAACTCTTTATGGGAAGCAGGATCCCACCTTCGTTGCCAGTGTTATGTCATGGATTCTTTGCGCAGGAAAGAAGACAAGGCAAGTGAGTTCAGGCAAACTCATGGTTTATTGCTTGCAGAATGTGAACTGAGAATTGGGCTGCAACTAGCAGCAATTTATAGCCTAGCCCCTAGGCAGCAGCCAATAAGTTTAAAGCAACCATTGCTGCCTAGGGACAGCCAATAGCAGCACTGGAGACCTGGAGTCTGGGTTGCTGGAGAGCCGTTAGCTGCTCCAGCTAACCACATGGTATTACAAGTGAGCCCAATACATAACAGTAAGTTTGACTTTGTCTGTCTGCAGCCTAGTAACTAGCCATATTACTATGGCCGGTCATTCGTCTCCCAGTTCGAAGGGAACACAGGCACTAACGGGGGGTTGCAGCTCCCCCGCATTTCTGCAAAAGCCCCTTCTTGCTGGTCGCCCCTCCAGGGCGACTCTTCAGCCCTTTTAGGACCCCCCAGAGATGCGAAACTGGACGTGGAAGATGAGAGCTGTCCTCCAGACATCCATGTCGGCTGGCTCGGCAAACTGGAAGTCTGGGGGTGTTTGGTTTTTATTCCCCCCTTGCTGGGTGGTTGCAGCAGGTTTTGGTCACTTCACATGACCCTGGGACACTGTGACCATTATAAATACGAATCAGTTGCCAAGCATCTGAATGTAAATCACAAGACCCTGGAGATGCTGCAACATTCCAGCTGATTGGTGCTTCTTTAGGGCTCAGCAGAAGCACCAGGATCAGCGCTGAGCTCCAGCTGGAGCTGGTGCTGATCCTGGCGCTTCCACTGAGCCCTGACAGCCCCGAAGGAGCACCAATCAGCCGGAAAGCAGTGCTGATCCCGGCGCTTCCACTGAGCCCAACTAATGAGACAGACCAAAGGACATTGCATGATTGTTTATTCTAAAAAAAGTCTATAATAATGAGAACGAAGCATTGGCACTCATGGATGGATGCCAGAATCTGAATTCTCCTCCCCTTAACACATCATATCATACAGAATTCCCTCCTTTAATTACACGTCATGAATCACATTCACCAATTAGTTTAACACATGAAGTTTCATTTTCCTTCTGAAGCGTGCTATCCCTTATTTTCTCAAAACATCTGGGTTGAATTCCTCCTGTGCTTTAGTGATTCAAAGCCAAACAGTTAAAGCAAAAGGCTGCCTCTTATAATGTCAGTGCAAAAACATGTCAATGTTTGCAGCATTGAGACATTTATCTTTATATACCATCCCTGAAAAAAATACTTTCAGATGTCATTGAATGACACTGTAGCTTTATATTCAATTACTTCTTGATGTTATATATTTGCAACCCAAATTATTAACCATACAACATATAGAGATATAGAAAAATGTGTGGTGTTGATTCTAACAACATGTTAAACTTAATTTAAACTTCAGAACTATTATTAAAAGGAAGCATAAAACTCTTGACCTCATCCCAAATATTCCATTTTTTAAAAAACTGTCAGCTGACAAATACCAGAAAAGAACCAAAAATTTATAATTTCATATTCAGGTATTCTGAACTAAAACAGCAGTACTGGAACATGGGCATGGCTTAAGATGGGAACCATCAAGAAAGAAACGGAAGGCTTAATACTGGCTGCTCAAGAACAAGCACTACAAACTAATGCCATAAAAGCAAAGATACAAAAATCTACTGACAATCAAAATTGCTGACTTTGTGAGGGCGGAGCCAGCTGTCAGAGCGGGCGGCTGTGTGAACGGAGTTCTCTCCATGCACAACCTCTCACCCAGCGTTCGCGGGGGCTTTTCGGAGCTTCAGGAGGTCCTGTAGGGACATCCGAAGTTGCAGGCAGCCCGGAGAACCTTCATGAGCGGCGGTTCGTGTTGGAGATCCGGAGAAAGTCTGATGCGAGCGAACCGGGGAGAAGGAGGCCAGTAATGGCCGACATGAAGATCTGACAGAGGGACGGAGCTAGCACGTATGCAGCGGGACAACGGTAGAGCGGAGCTGACGGAGAGTATATCCGAATATTTAATAGGAAGCGCTTGAGAAAGAGGTACTGGTCTGAAGTGGGTGCCTCACGGAGAGGGAATAAGCGGCGATAGAAGTCTCGAGGGAGGCGTTTGGCAAAAACAGCAAGGAAAAGAAATTCGAAGACTATATGACTGCATTCTAGCTGGAGATAAATTACAACAGGTCAAAGTCTGATCTTGGAGCCTTGGAGACTGAACTCTGGATTGTCGGGCGTGGAAAGCGATCAGCTTGGTTTATCCTGGTCTATCCTGGTAAATTTTGAACTTTTGAACTTGTGAAACTTTTGAAATTTTACTCTACTTGTCACGGGCGGCCATTTGACATAGCAATTTAGTAATTGGAGGTTTGTTTAGTGGGACACCTACTGGTCTTTGACAGTAGAGGAAGACGGAAAAGGTGTCAACCTCTGCGCCGGAAACGGGGTAAAAAAAAAAAAGAACGTGACTTTGAATATATCCAGACATATATATTATAGAATTCTATTATATGCTTAGTTGGTAATAAGTATCTGGCTGTAACTGTTATATATACATTTTGTCATAGAGTTAAAAGGTTTATATAAGATTCAGGGTATTACATATTGATAAATAGTTAACAAGCATTTAACACACACACAGACACACAGACACACAGACACACACACACATATATATATATATATACATATACACACACATACACATGCACAAAAATACATATATATATATATATATATATATATATATATATATATATATATATATATATATATATATATATATATATATACATATACATACGTATACACACACACATATACATACATACATACATACATACATACATACATACTGTTGACCCAAATATGGGAGAAATCTATTTCTATGTGTATATGTATATGTATGTGTGTGTACATATTTACACACACATATACACATACACACACATACACATACTCACACAGACACACATAAAGTCCATCCTTATAAAAATATATCATATAGAACACTCAGATATTATTGGAAAAATGGTATCAAATATCCAGGGGTTTTTTTCTCATAGAACGCTCAGAACGGAATTCCGGCACCTTTTTTGGATGGAACCTTGTAGGTTAGGCAAGGCAGGTTGTATGACATGTGTGAGTTCCGGCACCTTTTTCTTTTTTACAAAAAAAGCACTGCAAATATCCATATCATAATAAATGATATTAACGAGAATTATAAGAAACGACCCAAAGATAAAAGGATTAACCATTAAAAAGGAAACCTTTAAACTTCAAGCTTTCGCGGACGATCTGGTTTTTATTATGGAGGATCCATGTCAGACGGGACCAAATGTATTGGAAGAACTATCTAAATTTGGTGAGGTTGCCGGACTGCGAATAAACAGAAATAAGACCAAGATGATTGTTAAAAATATGACTAATAAACAAAAGGAAAATCTGGCTGGAATCATGGATATAGAAATAGTCAAGAAAATAAAATATCTAGGGATTAATATTACGGCTAGATGCACCTCACTCAAAAAAGATAATTATGATAATGTAGTGAATCAAATAAAAGGTGATCTGGAAAGATGGGGAAATCTAAAACTCTCATTATTGGGAAGAATCGCTGTCATTAAGATGAATATTCTGCCTAAAATCCTGTTTCTGTTTCAGAATATCCCAATACAACTCGATTCTAAGTTTTTTCGAAATTTGAATAAATTATCATTAAATTTTGTTTGGCAGGGGAAAAAACCAAGAATTAAATTGAAATATTTATAGGACACGAAGGAAAATGGGGGTTTTGGATTGCCAGACTGGGAATTATATTACCACGCCGCGGCTCTGAGTTGGATTAGAGAATGGGTAATTTTGAGAAATAGAAGATTATTAACTTTAGAGGGTCACGATTTGCAATATGGCTGGCATGCTTTCCTATGGACGGAGAAACAAGGTCTTTTCTCACATTTTCAAAAACATCGGATCAGGCAAGCGTTACTTAATACCTGGAAAAAAATTAGATCTCATAATTACACTAAACTACCGGTCTGGCTATCCACCCTTGAAGCGATTGTTTACCCAAATCTATTTGATTTGGGTAACATAATTTCATACAAGGATATTCTGAATGAGGAGGGGGAATTGAAACTTAGGAATGAACTAGAATTACAAGGTATAAAACTCGATTGGTGGGCCTACTTACAAATCCAATCAAGATTTAGGAAGGATAAAAAAGAATGGGGGATATATACCTCTTAAACAGCATTGGACAAAATATTATTGGGACCAGACTCCAAACAAATAAAGAATTTATATAAATTGCTTTTGGGATATAAGCTGTTTGAAGAGCAAGTGAAGGATCCCATGTTGATCTGGGCCAACAATTTAGGACATAACATTGACTTAGGTACTTGGCAAACAATTTGGGACAGAAATAAAAGGATAACACTGGCCTCATCGTATAAAGAAAATTTATTTAAAATGTTTTATCGATGGCATCTTCCCCCAGCCCGTCTAGCCAAAATGTATACAACAGCATCTCCCAAATGTTGGAAGTGCTCTGAAGAGATAGGCACATACTTCCATACGTGGTGGTCTTGCAGTAAAACACAAAAATTTTGGAGAATGATTTGGATTTGGCTGAAAGAAATATTAAAACAAGATATTGAGTTTAGTCCAGAACTTTTCTTGTTGGGAATTACGAAAGAGAAATATCCTAAAGATGTGCTATATTTAACGATCCATATTATCACAGCAGCTAGAATGTCATTTGCGCAAAAATGGAAAAAGAATGAGATCCCAGGAGAAAAAGAGGTTATTAGGAAAATTTGGGATTGCGCAGAAATGGACAAACTAACTTTGGAACTAAAGAATAAAGATCAATCAGACTATTATAGAATTTGGAACAAATTGTATCTTTGGAGGGATAAAAAGAAAGGTCTTTAATAGGTTTTACAGACTAGCTCATTGTCTTAAATATTCTGTTATTTCACTGATTTGTAACCTAAGTGTATTTAAGTGTATCTTTGATGTACATATATACATGTATATATATATATTTGAACATTGTAGACAAAAAGGTTTGTCAGCCCGCTGGTACTGTGTCCAATGTTTTTAAACAATAAATTTAATAAAAAATTTAAAAAAAATTGCTGACTTTGTAACAACAAAGTTGAAACTGTTTCACATTTAATATGTGAGTGCAGCAAAATCGCGCAAACTGATTACAAAGCTATACATGACCGAGTTGCTAAACTAATCCACTGGGCATTGTGTAAAAAATACCACTTGCCTGTGTCCGAAAAGTCATGGGAACATAGGGTGGAAAAAGTTGTCGAGAATGAGATGGTGAAGATCTTGTGGGACTTCCAAATACAGACAGATCGCCATTTGGAACCAAACATGCCAGATATCACAGTTGTAGAGAACCGAAGTGTACAGCTGATTGATATTGCTGTACCAAGAGATGCCAGAGTTGAAGGAAAAAAACTGAAAAAAATTACAAAATACCATGACCTGGCCATCGAAACTGTGCAATTATGGATGAAATGTGTAACAGTGATACCCATTGTCATTGAGGCACTGGGAACTATGTCCAAAATATTTGCAAAATACATCAAGAAATTGCAGCTTCCTGCAATAACTCCAGCAAAGCTACAAAAAACTGCGCTACTCGGAACATCTTACATTTTAAGGAGATACCTGGTTGATACCTAGGATGCTGGCAGCAACGCATGTCAACCATTAGTGCCAGTCAATTTGAGTGTTCAGTTGACTGAGATTCATGTTTAATGAATAAAAGTTTAATAATAATAATAATAATAATAATAATAATAATAATAATAATAATAATAATAATAATAATAATAATAATAATAATAATAATAATAATAATGTTGGAAGGATCTTAGAGGTCATCTAATCCTACCCCCTGCTCAGGCAGGAAACCCTATACCATTTAAGACACATGGCTGTCCAGTCTCTTGTTAAAACTTTCAGTGTTGGAGCATTCACACTTCTGGAGGCAGGTTGTTCCACTCGTTAAATGTTCTGTCAGGAAGTTTCTCCTTAGTTCTACATTGCTTCTCTCCTTGACTAGTTTCCATCCGTTGCTTCTTGTCCTGCCTTCAGGTGCTTTGGAGAATAGCTTGACTCCCTCTTCTTTGTGGCAGCCCCTGAGATATTTGGAAAATTGAGGTAGGGGGCAAGTCCAACAACGGAAAGCAAAATATGTCACGACAAGAGGCAGAAGCAACTGTCTACAAATGAATGGGATAAACAGCTGGGGCTTCAGGGTGATGTTGGGTTTTTTTTTATTCAACCATACTTCATAAATATTGACCTCTCACTATAGAAATCTATGGACTCTATAGAAATCTATGAATTTTGGGAAAAGAAGTTTAACATTATCAGCCCAGTAATAATCAGCAACACCACCAGAAGGCTTGTCTGCTGAGCTGTCCATTTTTCGCATTCAAGGAAATGATTAGAATAGACACAGGATGGGAAATATAATTTTCATCTGTTGCAGATATATCTACCAGTCTAATCCATAGGTGGAGGAATATTTTAGTAAATGTTTCTCACTGAAGAGCTAGTGAACAGTTGGATCAAGTATGCTCAAGTAAGCATATTCTGTTCAGCATATATATATATAAAATTCAAGGTGTTGTGATTTTTATGGGCTGCACCCGAGAACACAGTCACCTTTCAATTCTAAGATAATAGCAGTAGTAATGGGTAACTTGTCTTTAGGAACATCTCTGCAATTACCGATCAGCTAATAGCAGAATATCAAACTTCTAAAGAGTATAATTTAGGGAAATAATTGCTGTATTTAGGTTATTGCTATTGCATATGCTAGCCTTGGAAAAATGTACACAGCTATGTAATTTAACCTACCCTTAGTTCACTTATCCAAATTACCAAGGATTAAGTTAATAGTTAAATTAACTATTAAACAATGAATATAAGAAATACGGGACAATTTACACAATAAAAACCAAATTAAAAACCATGGTCAGTCCAGGCCTGCTTGTTGGAACAACCATGTCTTCAGGTCACGGTGGAAGGTTTGAAGGTTAGGGGCCGTCCGCAACTCCGGAGGCAGTTCATTCCAGAGGGTCGGCGTGCCCACAGAGAAAGCTCTCCCCCTTGGGTCGCCAGCCGGCATTGCCTGGCCAACGGAACTCTGAGGAGGCCGACTCTGTGGGAGCGAACTGGGCGATGGGAGGTTGACATTAGCAGCAGGTGGTCTCGCAAGTACCCCAGGCCTGAGCCATGTAGGGCTTTAAAAAGATAAACAAACCCCCAAGAGCTCTGCATTTAGAGAAATTTTTGCAGTTAATTATTTATGGAATTTAGGAACATTAGCATCTTATTATTATAATTAAGAAATAAATAACATTTGTTTACTTGGTTAATGTTATGTTATATAACATCTATCTAAAATTTATATCAATAAGTTCTTTATCATTTATATTGAGAATGTAAATTTCAAAATTTGAAGAACTTGGTTAAAAAGTAACTGCTAGAGATGTGTGTGAGTGTATACTGAAATAATTATACTATCAGGCAAAAGCCAACAGAGGACACATTTGTACACTTCCATGAGAGATCTTAACAATTTAAATGAATAGTACAGTGATAGCAAAAATTATATTTTACAAAATACTGGCTAATTCACAGGAATATTTTGATTCTGAACTACATTTCTACTGCTGGGAAAGTACTGAAGTAATGCAATCACCCGATACATTTTTGTGAGGACTAGGCAGATGCACTTCTAGTTCAGAATCTGACATATACCCTAAATGGTAATCAATAACAGCCACATGATTCAAATTGAACTGACTTCTTGTCATTCTATCTGCTAGTTCAAGATACCATTTCAAAGTCAGAATATTTTAAAAGCATTAATTATGATATTTTTATCCATATGTAATATTCCAGAATACATTTGGAATTGTTATGAGCATAGAAGAAACAATATGTATCCTTAAAAAAACATAGGGATCTTTTGGTTTGACATACATGTCTAGTTCATATGTCTGTTTAATTTGCAACAGACATTCAATGCATAGAACCAATGAGCTGGCGAAAATATGAGATTACTGGGGAAATAATAGAGTCTACTCATAAACACAACTAGAAAGTGCCCACTGCCTAAAGGTTACTTTTTCCTTCATGAAGATTATTGTGTTTTGCAATGTCAAATTGCTCTCCTTGGAAAGTCACCCAAATTTGTATTTGCAATTTTAGTCTTAATCACTTGGTTATCATACAATCTTTATGGATTGCATTTAGATTAAAGTTATGCATATTTATTACAACTTCAATACCTTAACCATGCATCCAATATTGAATAAGGCATTAGAAGTTTTGATAAGGAGTTTTGTGAAAAATTATAATGTTATGGCTAGCCAGTAAAGGTGACAAAAGAGCAAGACCAAGTATTATTTCCCAGCAGCTTTGAAAACAAAGCCAGGAATTGGTTTGATTCTTATTTCAAAAAAGAAGACAGAAAAAAAGAAACTACAAAATAGTGCTAAGAGAGATCGTAGGAAAATGAGAGTAATAAATGTACAACTAAAATAAAATAACTAATAGAGGCTATTGCCGAATTTTAAAATATAAAACTGCCTGGATCTTTAAAATACAGTGAATACTTATACAGAACTTTTCTTTCCAAATTAGGAGTAAGATAAATAGACATATTTATATAAACCTGGAACAAAATATAAATGCCAACTTCCTTCTGGATATCTAGATAGATATCTATCAGCCAGAAAGTTTTCAGGGAGTCCAACTATAGAAATCAGAGTTTCCAAACCATTCCAGCTGTCAGAATCCATTTATATTTCATTTCTATCTATCTCCTCTGAGCTAAAATCAAATCTCACCTTCTCCTGGATTCTGCCATATTCCCAAGGAGGAGAGGGAACAGGCATGGGGCTTTATTGTTTTCACTTCCTCCATTAAATGTAACCTTTTGTTCATTCGCCTGTCTGCTATCCATTACAATGTAACCAATTGCGTTCTATACTATGCATTCTCTCTGAACTTACCAGGCAACTAGAAAAGGGGGTGGGGGAAGAAGTGCAGCCCTCCAGGATCTGGTTTGTTTCTCCGAAGAAGTGTGAAGAGTGGTGGAAATGATAATGCTGCAAACGGAACCGGACCGATGTTATCTTTCTTTTCCCACGATGGACTTGTCACCTGGAGATTGGCTGATCTGGAACTGGCCGAATGAACTGTAGGGTGGGGTCTGCTTGGGGGCATTTTAAAAATATTGATCTGTAAGGGAATCCCTCAGATCCTGTCTATTATTCCTGCTATCTCTTATTTCTTAGTAAAAGTTCCGGCTTGGAAAAAAACTGTCTCCAAGAGTTCTGCTTTCTTAAGATGTGGGTGAAGTAGGTCCTGACATTAGCCAAACATTTGGATATTTATCAGACTGTAGGTCATGTTTTTGTCCAGGAGACATCTGGCAAAGCATTATTAGTTATATTCCAAAATGCTCTACTCTTAATATTTAATTAGTTAGTGTTAAGTTGTATGTGCATTACTTATATTAGACCTATTGGATAATAGAAGTATTGTATAATGTAAGAGATATATGGAATAATATTCAATATATCTGGATAATAGATAATGTTCTTTGTGACTAACATTAATTGTTTTGTTTTGTTCTGTTATGTTCTAATCACTTAATGTATAGTTTATATAAGCAAAGTGTTAGATAATTACAACAATTAATTAATATAGAATCATTTATAGGCAAGTATTATTACACTTAAGCATAGTAGATTCTTTCACAGACTAGTTATCATTTTGTTTAAATAGTAACATTTACTTGTATTTCTTCCATAAGGCTTTTTAATGAAATCAATTTAATACAAATGGCCTGGAGACTTGATATTGTAGTGTGGGCCCAGGGGAATGAGAAAGAGAAAAAGAGGGGGAAAAATCCCTTGCTTTTGCAGAAATTGCTTTGGATGATGTTCTGTGGCTGTTCTGAACCACGGAGAAGAGCCCATTCCAGATATAATTAATAAAGGAGAACCAGAATTCTTAATCTGACACATCCCATTCTTTCCCAGCCTAGGACTCTCCAGATATGTCAGATTGTAATTCCCAAAATAAATAGTCATCGCTTCCCCAAATTTCCCACGCATCTGGAGAACATAATAAGTTTATGCAAGTGAATTATTATTCACCAAGTGTAAGTGCATATCTAAAATTAGACAAACCAATGCAGAGAAAAATACTCTATCAACTTTGGTGTTCCAGGCTGTCACTGAAAGTTGAAAAGCTGACTATTTGTTCAAGAGAGATATATTGTAGTATGATCTTTTGAATGTACTGGACATGATTCAGTCAAAAGGAATCTTTTTTTCATTGGCTTGATTGATAGAAATTAATGTATAGGAATCTCACACTTCAGTGGGGTTAGGTTTAGGGTTAATGTATAATTTAGGCATGGCTATTTCCTTTCTGTTGATTAAAGATATACATATATTCTCTTGTACAACCCTTTTAAAATTCCTGTTATTTCTTTTAGAAGTTGTTTAGGACAGTTCCTTTTTTACTTGTATGTATGAAGTAAATGGAAATGGATATCTACACAGTCATTCTGAACCCTTTCCACATGACTTGTATGTAAAGTAGAACTTCTATCCAAGGACTGTATTGGCATAGAATTTATTATTTCCAATTCCAGTACATTTGAAGAATGGAAAGTTACTAATCAACCTTGACCTGTAGCTTATGCGTTATCCTAGTCATAAAAATATTTGTTATTTTAGTTGTATAAAAAAGAATTCATTTATTATTCTAAATGCATAAACACATACATGCAAACATTATAAGTAGCTTATGCAAATTCAAATCAATGTTCTCCCATTCAAATAACGAAGTGCTGAAGTTCAGCAGATACAATAATAAAAAATAATAGAACAGACCATGGAAGATAACAGAAGAATTACCAAATAGTAAAAGTAAAGTAAAAGACTTTTTCTCTCTTTCTCTCTCTCCAGTGAATGAGAACCATGTGCAATCAATAATACAACTATTTTCCTTCCCTAAATTTCCATTTAACAATACATAATATTTTGAATTATGTCAGAAACAAAATGGTAATTTAATCCCATGGATGAAAGCCTATTAATATTCTTGTATCTGACCTTGATCAGGTGACATTTCTAAAAAGGCTTCAGAAATAGTCCCATTTCAACTTACACATCATTGTGATCACATACTCACATACAGAGAGAAACATATAGACAAATACACCTGATTGTCTTTCATGATAAGGAGATTCAGTGCTCGGAGCTGTGATGAATGGCAACAGAAATGCAGGTAAAAGTGCTGCATTTCTTTAAAAATAAGATATTTATAATTTGCAGAAAATCTGCACTGTACAATTTCTGCATTATTAATATCTAAACTGTAAGATTTATATTAGAAACACAGTACATTGCATTTATTATGATATGGATATTTGCAGTGCTTTTTTTGTAAAAAAGAAAAAGGTGCCGGAACTCACACATGTCATACAACCTGCCTTGCCTAACCTACAAGGTTCCATCCAAAAAAGGTGCCGGAATTCCGTTCTGAGCGTTCTATGAGAAAAAAACCCCTGGATATTTGATACCATTTTTCCAATAATATCTGAGTGTTCTATATGATATATTTTTATAAGGATGGACTTTATGTGTGTCTGTGTGAGTATGTGTATGTGTGTGTATGTGTATATGTGTGTGTAAATATGTACACACACATACATATACATATACACATAGAAATAGATTTCTCCCATATTTGGGTCAACAGTATGTATGTATGTATGTATGTATGTATGTATATGTGTGTGTGTATACGTATGTATATGTATATATATATATATATATATATATATATATATATATATATATATATATATATGTATTTTTGTGCATGTGTATGTGTGTGTATATGTATATATATATATATGTGTGTGTGTGTGTGTGTGTCTGTGTGTCTGTGTGTGTGTTAAATGCTTGTTAACTATTTAGATTACCTTGCTAGACCCCAAACATGGGACAAATCTTTATTTCCTGTTTTGGCCTAACCGAAGGCCATCGACAGGCAGTAGTCACAACAGTGACAGCTCATATTTGTGTAAATTTTAGATTGCTAACAAAGAATTAAAGGGAGACTGATATGCATTTCAAACTTATTTGTTTTCATCAGTCAGCCATACCCTTCTGAGATTCGAACCTGGGCTGATTGCACATTAGGCAGTTGTTTTAACCTCTAGGCCACAAGCTCTATCTCACTTTGTTAGCTGAGAAGCAAGGGAGATATGTGTTAAATGCTTGTTAACTATTTAGATAGAGCTTGTGGCCTAGAGGTTAAAACAACTGCCTAATGGGTCGAATCCTGAGTGCCGCGGAATAGAGTGAGCGCCTGTTACTCGTCCCAGCTTCTGCCAACCTAGCAGTTTGAAAGCACATAAAAATGCAAGTAGAAAAATAGGGACCACTACAGTGGGAAGGTAACAGCATTCCGTGCGCCAGGTTTGGTTTAAATTAGTATTTATTTATTTATTGCACCATACTTTCAGTTTTAATCCAGATCTGAATCATGATCTAATTGAAAATAAAGCAGTATAAGGAGTTCTCTCCACTTTAAAAAGGGGTTCTTGCATATTGATTGGCTGCATCTCAAACCGAGCTGACATACTTAATAGCAAAACAACATATGTGGGTGGGATACTTTTATCAACATATCTTTTTATAGAAGTCTGATATCTTGTTATTCTCTACCTCAACAGCTGGTTTCACTCAAAGAAGATCTCTTCATGGGATAAAAGTACACAAATACACTGTAATTTTTGTGTCAGTGTGAGGAATAAATATAACTTAAATTTTGAATTCCTTAGACTTTTTTTAAACTTTCCATCATTTTGTTCTTACAATAACGTCACAAGTGCATTTTGTATGTTTATCTGTTAATGGAATCAAGAGCTTTGGAGGGTTTTTTCTCCTATCATCCATTCTTTTCTGATAATAATTTTTGACAAAAATGTTATGGGTACAGTGCGCTTACAATTGACATACATAAAAATTCTGCATCTGAAACAGATGTAAAAAAAATCTGTTGTACTTTTGTGGAATTGCTAGCTATGCCTCAAAATGTAAATATTATATAAATATCTGAGTTCCTTGATAATTCCATCATACTTTTTATCAGAAAAAAGGGTGCTAAAAATTAAACTCCGTTTAGCTGTAGGTAATGATCACATTATGCCTCTTGGTTTTCCCCCCCAAATTAGTCTTTTTTGTCTTCTTTGTTACCAATCCATTTAACTGCTACTGCTACTCTTAGAAAAAAATATTTAGTAAGTAAATAGCCATAGACTATAGGTAAGAATAAAGGGAGAGGACAGTAAGAATAACCATAATTCAAAGAAGTAAAAAACATACAAAAAGTATTGCTTAGGACACAATGTAACTCAATATAATGAATAAATCAAATTTAAAGAAGTAAAGTGTTATGAAATACATCCAGCTAATAAAATCCTGAGTAACAATGAAAAATCTGCAGAAAAACAACCAAGGTCAGAGAAGACTAGATCCCAATATGGGTGACATAGACTCAGTACTTTTGCTTGAGCACATGCAAAAACAATCTTGATAAGAACTACTATGAGATAATTTGTCAATGTAAAAGCCCTTCTGTGTAAGATGTAAAGAAGTTATAAAAATATCTACAAGCATGCGAAGGATTACATTTCAACTTCTGAAAGTGATTTTTTAAATCTATTTTTGGGGGGGCATCAAGATCTAAAACTCTCTACTTTAGTTCTGCCAGAGTTTTAGGTAGTCCCACAGAATATATAGGAAGGGGAGATAATCCACAGTAACAAATCCAGGTCTACTTAACTATAAGATGAGATTCTATGGATCACAAAAAGCTTATAGAACTTTATTCTTATGGTCTTAGTAACACTATGAGAGAACATTTGCCTCTAATTTTTATTTTTATTTTTTATTTTAATTCCATTTATATCCCGCCCTTCTCCGAAGACTCAGGGCGGCTTACAAACATAGCAGTAGCCTTCATTCTATGTATATGCCTGCTTATTATGC
The DNA here is from genome assembly GCF_964194415.1 of Vipera berus. NCBI lineage: Eukaryota > Metazoa > Chordata > Lepidosauria > Squamata > Viperidae > Vipera > Vipera berus. The sequence goes on from NC_138209.1 coordinate 51,180,061, forward strand.
TGGTCCTCTAGAAATAGTTGCAAATCCTTACTCTTGGCAGGTATATCTTGCTTCATTTCAATGGACACATTTCAAAAACAGATATACAGTACTCAAAATAAAATTGGTAAGATATGAGGGACTGAAATTCCTATAAAGGCACTCTGAAAGCACCCCACCCTTTTAGCCTTCTGGAAGTTCTTTCTTCAAACATTGGACCCAATTGTGATGATATGTACAAATTACTTTGGAAGATAGGAAGGAAAACTGCAGATGGGACAACCAGCTTGTTAAAGATGTGTTAGCCATTAATAAACATCTCATTGTGTCTTTTCCTAGCAGCCTTAACTTGCCATATCACCAAGAAAATAGTGATGAAACACAGAAAGAAATGTTCTCCATGCTGAAATTAATACAAAACACAATTATTCTAGCTGGTGAACAGGTTAATAGTAACACAAAGGAGATAAAAGAACAATTTTCTAACCCAAATCTATAAACTCAGAAGACAACTACAGAGGAGGAACCAGCAACCCAGAAAATAGAAGGAAAACTAGAGAATATTGATGATTTAAAGAGGAAAGAGATTACCAGACTCAGATAAATGAAAACTCAGAATATATAACAATAATATTGGAAATGGAAAAGATGTTTTATAAATCAAAGTTTCAGAACATACTGGATGACAAGAAAGGAGAGCTGATGGAATGGAAGATAAAGTCGTTAACAGAACTGTGGGGAACCAGAGGAGAATATCAATGGGCAAGCTCTTCCACAAACATTTTAGCCAAATTGTTTCTCATGTTCCAAATAATATATATAAAAATAGAGGAAGAATTATTTGGTGATCTAAATGCATTAATTTGGAAAGTTAGTTGGCAAAGAAAGAAAGCTAGAGTTAGATTGAAGGAAACAGAAGCTTTGACCTAATAGAGGGGATGCTATTTTATTGATTAGAGGTTTGAACATGGTTAAGAATAGATTGTTAGAAATAGAAGCATTATCAGAACTAGACAGGATTTATAATCAGAATATTATATGTTGGTATGAAAAGGGAAATAAGAACTTTGAATAAGGGATTTTTTTGGTTGCTCAAAATTTGGTTTTGAAATTATAAATGATTGGATACTTTGAATATGGATGGGAAACTAACTGAAAAAAAGCAAAAATAGGATATGGAATATGTGGAAATTGAATGCAAATGCAATTAAGATATGTTTTGGCTAGGAAAGATATTTAAAACTGATATTATTGATATTATTAGAAAAATGTAATAAATGTTGACATGCAATTGTATGTTTACTAACAATAATAAGAATTGTATTTGCCTAATGTGGAACAATTGTTATTAGCAAAAGAAGAAAGGATGTAATGGCGGGTGCAACATTGGACTTAGTTGGAAAAAACTTATATGTATTACCAAATTATTAATAGACTCAGTCACCACGTTGTTTATTGAGCACTTATTTTTGAAAATAGAAAATCAATAAAATATTTATAAAAAAATACATCTCATTGCAGAATATCAAAATTCTAAAAAATACTGTAAAGTTTATGGAAATTATTTTTCTACCTCTTATTGCTATTGCATATGCTAGTCTTGGAAAATATATAGATCTATGTAATTTAACATCACCTTTCATTCACCTATCCAAATTACCAGGAATTAAGTTAATAGCTAAATTAAATTATATTACTGTAAGCATTTTATTGTAAGATTAAAATGAATGCTTATTCTTTGATTCAAAAAATATAAAGCAGGGATGATGACAAAATGGAGGCACTAGCCTTAAGGCTAGGTCTCGCTAATTACCTATTTGCTGGCATAGTTGTGGGTTTTTCTTGTCTGTGTGGTATACCGGTAATTAATTTATAATGGTTTACAGGTTTTTTCCCCAATAATCTCTTACCAATCTATTGTCAAGCCTTTAGTCTATTTGACAGGGAACCAATGATCACTGTTATATGATAATTTTTGTCTGGTTTTCATGAACTTTATTATGTTTTGAGGTGGTTCTTAGAGAGTATTTTCTATGCAATCCTGGCAAGATATTATTTATTTACCTTTAATGTTCCTAGTATAAGGTTTCTGCATATCCACCATGCCAAATAGTAGCTTTTCTTTTTTAATTTGAAAGATATAAGCTTATTCTAACAGAAATTGTATATGCTCTTGACATAATTGGAATCCTTATGCATTTACATTTTTTACATTTATGTCTTTCTTTATATCTGTTTACACAAAATTTCAGTAGCTGATTCTACATACTTCTAAAAAACATATGCACACATTTGGAAATCACTCCCACAACTTCAATCATTTGTGAAAAGTCACAATTAAATAGCAAAACAGAAGGCAGTTGCAGAAAATATTGACATGAAATGTCTTTTCTTGAAAAAATCAATAATTAAAGAAGCTTTTAAAAGTAAATCTAAGAAGAGTTGATATCTCTGGAGATTCTGAGTCATCCAGGTGCTTTTTTCTTCAGAAGGCAACTGGACTGCTTTTTCTTTGAGGGTTTTGGATAGAGAGGACCATTGGTTTGAAAGAGGAGTAAAAGAATCAATCTGTGTTAGAATTGAACACCCCTCCCTTACTAGAGGAGGAAGAATAAGAAACCACCTATCTCCAGTCCACTATGTAGCCCCTGTAGTAGTTCCAAGATGATTCTATAATCAATTGCACCCTGATTCAGGGGACCCTGAGGGTACAGAAAAATCCCCAAATGGCCTCAACACTCTCAGAGAGAGTGCTAATGACCAGATCTAGTCCCAATTGTCAGTACCTATCCTTCCATCTCCCTGCCATCAAAAGTGATGGAGCTTTTTCGATGAGAAGTGAAATGTTTTCTGCTTCTTCCTCAAGGAAAAAACAGTCCAGTTCCCTTTTGAAGAAGAAGAAAAAAAGCACCTTTGAGAGAAGAGTTAATGCATATTTGTGTTTGCACAGATATATAACACTAATACCTGCTTAAAATATAATTGGGTTTTAACAAAAAAAGTCATGATTTAGAAAACAAAAGTTTCTTAATTTGGCATAGAAATAATTGCGGTGGTTATATTCTAGGTTATCATTAACAATGATTAGAGAAGAATAGATATCTAGAAACAATTTTGTTCTGGAAATGAAAATATATTCTATTGCTCTTAAAATTAAACAACATGCATATATGAAATAATAATATGGCTCACCTGTAAAGTCAGGATAAATAAAACTAATTAGGTTATTAATATCATTGGTAATGATGTTTTATTTCTATTTTTTTTAAAAAAAAACATGTTTTAAAGATAACCCAGTACTCTGCCTGGCACATATTTTTCATATGACATTAATCCATTAAACAGAAGTTGGGAATATGTTAGAAATAAAAGTGATGTAAGATTTTACAAAATCAGTAATTTCTTACTTAATGGTGGTACAAATTCTCACCTCAACTTGAGGAAGCCTTGTTTTATCACATTTAATCACATTTTATCATATACTGATATTAAACTTGGTAGCAATTCTGTATTTCCTAAAGATAATATATCATTTTGAATGTAAGTTCTAGTACTATAAATTTAAACAACAGTGATATTCCTGGAAGCGGAAAAGGCTGCTCACTACTTGCGCTTTCAAAATGTTAAAGAAAAAAAAAGGCAAAGATCTGCCGGATATGATGGCAGACTTAATGGTAAAGGCGCTTGGCATAGGGAAAGATGAAATGTTGGCCGAAAGTGACGAGATGTATAGGGTTCAAACTAATTATGCGAGAAGACATAATTCCCCGAAAGAAGTACATGTAAGGCTGGTCAAAAAATCGATTCGGGATGAACTATTACATAGATCAAGAGAAGAGCCATTAGACTTTGGAGGACAACAGATAACAGTTCTCAAACAAATACCTAAAAGGATGAGGGACTTGAGACGTGGTTACCAATTCTTAACATCGAAATTGATTAGATATAATGTGAATTTTAGATGGCTAACCCCAGAAGGTATTTAATCACATGGCAAGATAGAAGGTACAATATTGGGAGAAGGAGGAACTTTCGACTATAGAAGAGTGGACTTTGAAAGTTTCTAACTTGGCGGATATGGCAAAGATTTCAGATTTCATATTTGTTAGCAATATGATGACTATAGAGAGTTAAAGTGCGACAGAATTTAATGTTTTATTTTTGGGTTGTTAGCATATTCTAGCTTATGTTTGTAATACTATACCCTGTATTCAGCTCTGGGAAGTCAGGGAGGGGGGAGGGGTGGGTAGGGGTGGGTTGGGGAGAAGGGAGGGAGAGGAGGGGTTTTTTTTGTTTCTTTTTTCTATTTTAAAAATGTATTGTAAAACTTTTCAATAAAAAAGGTACAGATTGGATTCAATAGAGAAGGCAGAAGATTTCTATAAACTCCACTTTAACAATGAAGATGAAGTAGAAGTAGAAGATCAAGATGGAAGGGATGTACGAGAAAGAGATGTAAGATGGATAGCTATAGAAGGGAAAGTATTAAGAGCAGAAGACAGAGGAAATAAATCTGGAGATACTATAGAGATATAGGGGGGTAGAGATAAAGATGCGAGAGAGCCCCGGACAACGAGAAGCACAAAACCTAGATATAAATAAAATAAAGGGAGAAGAATCTTGTCCCTGAATATTAATGGGTTAAACTCACCAATGAAAAGACGGAAATTTTTTAATAAACTTATTTGTCAAAAATTTGATTTAATTGCAATTCAGGAAGTTCATATAAAGGAACAACAAAAATATCTGTTAGATCAACCAAAACTAGGAAATCTATTTGTCTCATTAGATCGACAAAAAAGAGGGGGGGCATTATACGTGAATGATAAATTGGTAGCTAAACAAATTTATAATGATAGAGAGGGTAGAATATTAATAGTCGAGGTAGAAATAAACTATACGAAGGTGATGATTGTAGAAATATATGCCCCGAATGGAAATCAAGAACAGTTTTTTTAAGCATTACATAATAAGATATGTAGTATAGACTACGATGAGATTTGTTTGTTAGGAGATTTTAATGCCATTTTAGACAACAATTTGGATTATAAGGGTAATAAGACCAGGAAAAGGAAAAGAAGAATATTACCGAGATCCTTTTTTAAATTGGTCAAAGATTTAAACATCCAGGATATATGGAGGGAAAGGAACAGCGAGGTTAGACAGTATACATACTATTCTAACCAACATAGTTCGTGGTCCAGGATTGACATGGTGTGGATGTCAAAGGAAATTAATTCTGAGGTCAAAGAGGTGTGTATAGAGACAAGCACCTGGGCAGATCACAACCCTATGAAATTTAGTTGGAAAGCCCCCCCAAAAAACGCCTAGATGGACTATACCACAGGTCTGCAACCTGCGGCTCTGGAGCCTCATGCGGCTCTTTCAGCCATCTCCTGTGCCTCCCAGTCCTCTGCCATGTGCAGTCCAAAAAAAAAGTGGGACTAAAAAAGTTCAACTAATCAATTCAAACTTCTCATGGAAAAAAAAACACCTTGCGAAGCTTGAATTGATTGGTTGAAGTTCTTTGGTTTGTGGGACTTCCCACAAGCTGTTTGTGGGACTGCCCACAAACCTCTTTTCTTCCTCGGACTGCACATGGCAGCAGCAGAGGAAGAGACAGGAGGACTGCTGGAAAGGTGAGTGGGTCAGTCAGATGGGGCGTGCCGGGGAGAGGGAGTTCTGTCTGTGTGTGTGTGTGTGTGTTTGTGTGTGTCCTCTTCCTTTGGGCCAAAGACGGAGAGCACAGCAGCTACCACGCCGGCCTGGTGCACCTCCAGCATCTCTCAGCGAGTGCACTAGGCCACCCCAACAGCAGCAGCCATCGCCAGAATGATTGCTCAGCCCTTGGGGCCCACTGCTACCATGGGGGCTGGCCCAGGAATTTGTTTCTGTGGGGGAGACGGAGGCTGACGGAGATGCAGCAGACCTCCAGCATCTCTCTTGCCGCCACCTCCACCGCTACTGTCAGCTTCCGCTACGGCTGAACCCAGGCAGCCTCCTCCACCCCCAGCAGTGGCATCCGGAGGTTTTCCGGTTTCATCGGAACCAAGCAGCAAGTGGAAAGTTTAGCAGTAGCAGCAATCAATCAACCCCTTCATTGCCAAGCATCCCAATAGAAGTCAATGGAGGCGCTGCGGCTGGCCTTTCGAGTGAATGAGAGTGAGAGAGAAGCTTTTCCAAACAAAATGTGAGTGAATGAGAGCGGAGGGGGCAGGATAGGTGCATATCTTTCCTTGGCTCCACTCTTCAGTCAAACCCTGTTCTGCACATGCACGCATGTACGCGCATGCACACACATTTTTTGCGACTCCCAGTTTTTCCTTTTGTGAGGGAACTGGTTACGAGTGGCTCTTTCACTGTTTCAGGTTGCTGACCCCTGGACTATACAAAGATCAATTTTAAAAGAAGACGACTTTAGGTTAAAGATGGAGAGAGAATTAGATTTCTTCTTTAAGGAAAACAAAGCTGAAGATACCTCCATACAAAATAATTGGGATACAGCCAAGGCGATTATGAGAGGGGTAGCAATGGCATATATGGCAAAAAAGAATAAGGAGAAAAAACAACAACAGAAAAGGTTAGAAGGGGAATATAAAAGATTAGAAAAAATACTCCAACAGGAACCACAAAAAAAGAATGTCAAACAATTAATGGATTCAATTAAACATAAACTTAATATTTTAGACAAAGAGAAATTAGCACAACAGATGAGAGGTATAAAACAGAACTTCTTTGAAAATGCAAACAAACCGGGCCGATGGCTTGCATATAAATTGAAAAAACAAAAGGAGAAAAGTTGGATTAGTAAACTATGTGATGATAAAGGGAGAATACACTATCAAGAAGAGGAGAAAAAGATTATAGCTCAGGAATTTTATGAGCAATTATATAAAGATGATAGTCAGTCAGGAAATTGAAGAGAAAGCAGAGGATTGTTTCCAAAAAGCCAAAATACCCAAAGTCACAGAGGAAATTAGAAATATGTTGAATGAAGGAATTAGGATGTCTGAGGTGATAACGACTATTAATAAACAAAATAATAATAAAGCATCAGGTCCTAATGGCCTCCCAATAGAAATTTATAAGGAACAACAAAATATTTTAGCACAACACTTATTGTAGGTGTTCAATGCAGTCTTGGAAGAAGCAAGAATTCCTAAGTCATGGTCTGAGGCAAACATAGTCCTTATCCCAAAAGATAATGCCGATCATACATTAATTCAAAATTACAGACCTATATCTCTACTTAATTCTGACTACAAGATATTTACAACAATCATAGCAGAGCGACTAAAAAGGTTCCTAAATGATTTTATACATGTGGATCAGAACGGTTTCCTTGCTGAAAAGGCAAACTAAGCACAACATTAGGGTAATATTGGACACGTTAGAATATTACGAATCACATAGCGGACAACATATGGCGTTGTTATTCTTAGATGCCCAGAAGGCCTTTGATAATGTTAAATGGTTGTTTTTATATCAACAACTTAGATATATGGCTATAGGTGAAATATTTACAAATATAATAAGGGCAATTTATACTAATCAGGAAGCAAAAGTAATTTTAAACGGGTAGCATCTAGGAAATTTCAAATACAAAAGGGAACACAGCAAGGCTGTCCCTTATCTCCATTACTGTTTATATTGACATTAGAAGTCCTAACGAGGATAATTAGAAATGAACCACAGATAAAAGGATTAGACATTAAAAAGGAAACTTTCAAACTTCAAGCATTTGCAGATGATCTGGTCTTTATCATGGAGGACCCACAACATTCGGGACCGAAATTGTTGGAAGAATTAGTTAAATATGGTGAAGTCGCTGGGCTGAAAATAAATAGGTGTAAAACCAAGATGATTGTTAAAAATATGACTAAGAAACAGAAAGATAATTTGGCTAGAACTATGGACATAGAAATAGTTAAGAAAATAAAATATTTAGGAATCACCATCACGGCTAGATGCACTTCACTTAAAGAAGACAATTACGATAAAATTGTGAAACAAATAAAAGGTGATTTGGAAAGATGGGGAAACTTGAGTCTTTCACTATTGGAGAGAATTGCGGTGATTAAAATGCACGTCTTGCCTAAAATCTTGTTCCTGTTTCAAAATATTCCAATACAACTTGATTCAAACATTTTTCAAAATTTGAATAAATTGTCATTAAATTTTATTTGGCAAGGGAAAAAACCAAGAATTAAAATGAAATATTTGCAGGATGCAAAGGAAAACGGGGGATTTGGATTGCCAGTCTGGAAAATATATTATTATGCCGCAGCGTTAAATTGGATTAGAGAATGGATAATTCCGAAGAACATAAGATTACTAACTTTAGAAGGCTATGATTTACAATTTGGTTGGCATGCTTTCCTATGGACTGAGAAACAAGGATTATTTCTACATTTTCAAAAACATCAGATTAGACAAGCATTATTCAATATTTGGAACAAAATTAGAAACCAAAACTATACCAAAGTACCAGTCTGGCTGTCCACCCGCGAAGCAATTGTTTATCAAAATCTGTTTAATTTGGGTAATAACATTACATACAAAGATATTATGAATAATAAGGGGGAATTGAAATCTAGATATGAATTAGAACTACAAGGGATAAAATTAGATTGGTGGGCCTATCTACAGATACAATCACGATTCGGGAAAGATAAGAAAGAATGGGTGATAAATACCCAAGAAACTGCTTTGGATAAAATATTATTGGGGCCAGATAACAAACAAATAAGGAAATTGTATAGTTTGCTTTTGGGATATAAAATGTTTGAGGAACAAGTGAATTTGCCAGCAAATTTGGAAAACTCAACAGTGGCCAAGGATTGGAAAAGATCAGTTTACATTCCAATTCCAAAGAAAGGCAGTGCCAAAGAATGTTCAAACTATTGCACCATTGCACTCATTTCTCATGCTAGTAAGGTTATGCTTAAAATCCTACAAGCTAGACTCCAGCAGTATGTGGATCAAGAACTACCAGAAGTACAGGCAGGATTTTGAAGAGGCAGAGGAACTAGAGATCAAATTGCCAACATACGCTGGATCATGGAGAAAGCTAGGGAGTTCCAGAAAAACATCTACTTCTGCTTCATTGACTATGCTAAAGCCTATGATTTTGTGGATCACAACAAACTGTGGCAAGTTCTTAAAGAGATGGGCGTACCAGACCATCTTATTTGTCTCTTGAGAAACCTATATGTGGGCCAAGAAGCAACAGTGAGAACTGGACACAGAACCACTGATTGGTTCAAAATTGTGAAAGGAGTCCAGCAAGGCTGTATACTGTTGCCCTGCCTATTTGACTTATATGCAGAGCACATCATGAGAAAGGCAGGGCTAGATGAATCAAAAGTTGGAATTAAGATTACCGGAAGAAATATCAACAACCTAAGATATGCAGATGATACCACTCTAATGGCAGAAAGTGAAGAAGAACTAAAGAGCCTCTTGTTGCGGGTGAAGAAAGAGAGTGCAAAACTTGGGTTGAAACTTAACATTAAGAAAACCAAGATCATGGCATTCGGCCCTCTCAATTCCTGGCAAATAGATGGGGAAGAAATGGAGGTAGTGACAGATTTTTATTTTCCTGGGCTCCAATATCACTGCAGATGGGGACTGTAGCCAAGAAATTAAAAGACGCTTGCTCCTTGGGAAGAAAGCCATGGCAAATCTAGACAGCACACTAAAAAGCAGAGACATCACCCTGTCAACAAAAGTGCGTATAGTCAAGGCTATGGTCTTCCCAGTTGCAATGTATGGCAGTGAAAGTTGGACCATAAAAAAGCTGAGTGCCAAAGAATTGAGGCCTTTGAAGTGTGGTGCTAGAGAAGACTCCTGCGAGTCCCTTGGACTGCAAGGTGATCAAACCGGTCAGTCCTAGAGGAGATCCACCCTGACTGCTCTTTAGAAGGCCAGTTCCTGAAGCTAAAACTCAAATACTTTGGCCACCTAATGAGAAGGAAGGACTCACTGGAGAAGAGCCTAATGCTGGGAAAGATTGAGGGCAATAGAAGAAAGGGATGACAGAGAATGAGGTGGCCGGATGGAGTCACTGAAGCAGTAGGTGTGAGCTTAAATGGACTCCAGAAGATGGTAGAGGACAGGAAGGCCTGGAGGAACGTTGTCCATAGGGTCACGATGGGTCGGACATGACTTCGCAGCTAACAACAACAACAATTTGAATTTGTTCCATTAAAATTATCCTTTCCTTAGAAATGTATTTTTCCAGACCTTTAAAGGATCATATTGAAGTCCTATATTTTTTCTTAAAATATTACATTTATAACTATTATTACTGCTTTATGGAATCATGAGAATCTATTGCATAAAACTGTTGATATAAATAATGACATAATATGACTTTCTCCAATATCAAATGAATGTTATTGCTACATATTCTAATTATGACAGAAACTAGAAGGAATCTTAATTTAATTAAAATTACACCACATAGCATATTAATTAGAATTATCAACACTAAGAATTTGGGTAAAAAGATGGCCAACTGACATACCCAGGGAGGGATTCCTCAAGGGTTTTTCCCTAGGCTGTAGCTTTTTCAACTACCATCAGAAAGAACCAGCATTCCTTTAGTTTATATCACTCTCCTGGGTTAGGAAAAGTCCTAGAGCCATCCCACAAGATCTTCCAATACAGCAAAGATCTGCAAGTAGCTTCAGGGGCTGTGCTTCGAAGCAGCCTGTGTGCCAAATTGCCGGGGTGGGTGGGGGGGAAGGCTGAAATTAGTTTCTTGTTGAAGAAGCAGCCACTTTGGAATTTATTTTTCAAATGGACAGTATGTTGTGCCTTTCATTTCTTAATCATTTTAAAGAACTATTAATCTTTATTAAGCTAAGAGAGACTCTCTTTAGCCACAGCCTATAATTCCTTTTTGAAGAGCTGTGTCATTTTGGAGGTTTCTTCAGTGTTAAACAACAAGGAAGAAAACTGCTAAGGCAAGCCAAAATAAGGAAGTATGGAGTATCTTTAAAAAAAGTTGATGGAGAAATATAAGGGCAGAAAGTTGTGGTTTTAGTTTATTATTTTTAGTCATTTGTAGCTTGGTGTGGGTAGCTAAAACTCTTTGATTTTTATGATTCCTGATTGGCCAGAAATTCTTAAGTGATTTACAAAAAAGCTACTTTTTGACTAGGATGGAGGAGCAAATTATTAGAGATATATTTGAATTTTTTAAAAATAAAATCTATCAATTCGTAGATCAGCTATGCTCCAAGGATATTAAAAAAAATCTCAAACTACTTCAGAGATGCAAATATGTGTAGAAAGTTACCAAACTACTGAGGCAATTTCACAAGTAGTTGACAATGCAGAGGAGTTCCATTGCAATTTTGGAATATAAACCTGACACTAATTCTTATTATGATTGTTTCAATATAAACATCCCAACACAATTGAAAGAAAAGCTTCAAGAAAATCTGCAACTTTTAAAAGAACAAGTTTGGGACTTTTTCCTCATGGTTGTTAGCAAGGTTGAGAAATCTTTGAGAAAAAGAGAAGCTTATAACTACTTGACAAGCATTCCAGAGAAAACAAAGACTTTATTCCATTGAAGACAAACTGGAAGGAATGACTTACTCTTAATGAGTCAATTGGAATTAGGATGGATTTTTATCGGTTTCATATTTGTAATTGAAAGAAAGTCTTAATCTAAAGTTTGAAAATGTATTTTTCCTTTATGTATAATACTTAAGTAATTCCTAAAGTTTGTAAAATATTATTAAAAGTGTATTTGAGAGTATCTGTGTTAAGAGAAAGTTAAAGAAAAAGATATATTAATTTAAAGAAAAGTTTAGAGTTTTAGAAAGGATGTATACAAGAAAAAAAATTATTCTATGAGGGTAACTTGGAGGGAGTGATCTAAATTTAACAGTGAACTTTATGCATGTTAAGAGGAAGTTAAAAAAGATGTATTACAAAGTTTTGATTTTATAAATAATTTTAAAGAAAAGTTTTGTGTTTTAAAATGGATAAAAAAGTATTTTTCCCTTTAAGGTTAAAGAGTCTGAAAGAATACAGTGAATTTTGTTAATATAAATAGTGATAGTTTATAAAGATTAGTAAATGCAAATAGAAATACATATTATTTCCACAGCAAGGAAGATAAAGCAGAAATGGTTAAATTGATTGTTTTATTCAAAGAGGAGAATATATCTAATTATGTTTTTTAATTTGGATATCAGTTCTGGATTTTGTACTTGTGATGAAAAAAATGAAACTTTGACTTTGATTTTGCTGATTAGATAGATTTGTTGTTATGGAAATGGCTAGTTATATACTAATGTGTAAAAGTAAAAAGTTGAGGCTGTAATATTATTATCTTGTTCTGTGCTAAAAAGAGTCTGAAGTCAACGCTTTTTTCTCATCTTGTACCTCATATTTTCTTTCGCCCTCTCCTTTTCCTTCCCTAAATTTCATGTATTTAAAAAACAATAAGTAAGAGTTAATTTCTATAGTATCATAGACAATATGTTAATCGCTCAATAGTCTTTTTCTTACTAGTATATATTCAATGTTATTATGTTCCTTTCTCTATAACTCGCTTTTCTAGCCATTGATAAAAATTGTCCCATGTTCTAAAGTACACTGAGTCTTCTTTCTCTTTTATCTTCAATGTCAATCTGTCCATTTCTGCACAATCCAAAATTTTCTTAATTAGTTCTTCTTCCATTGGTAAGTTTTCATTTTTCCAGTATTGGGTAAATACAATTCTTGCTGCAGTCAATACATTTAAAATTAAATATATACAATTTTTCTCGTAGTTTCCTCCTATTATGTCTAACAGAAATAGTTCTGGCTTGAAATCTATATCTCTTTTAGTCATTTTTTTCCAACCATATGTGTATTTTTGACCAAAATCTTTTACTTTTAGGGCATGTCCACCAGATATGATAATAAGTAACTGGTTTTGGTTTACATTTCCAACACTTATTTGATGTATTTTCGAACATTTTCAGTAATCTCATCGGTGTTAGCTGCCATCTGTAAAACATTATATATAAGTTTTCATTGTAAGTCACCACTTTCGTTAATTTAGCATTTCTTTCCCATAATCTTTGCCAGTTTTCTAATTCTATATTATATCCAAAGTTCTTTGCCCATGTTATCATTGTTTCTTTTACTTGTTCCTCTTCCATCTTTAAGTTTAACAAATATTTATAGAGTTTCTTAATCAATTTTTCATCTATTTTTAGCAGTATCTGGTCAAATTCTGTCTATTCTTTATAAAATCCCATTGTTTTAGCATCTTTTTCATATCTTGTTTGAACTTGCAAGTATGGCCACCATGATAATTTAATACCTTGTTCTTGTAAATCTCGTATGTATTTCAATTACCCTTCATTGTCTAAAATGTCTTTATAGGTCACAATTTTCTTGTAGTTGATTAAATTTGGGTAAGCAAATGCTTCCATTGTTGAAAGCCATCCAGGTATTTTAATATAGATTTTTGTTTTTATTTTTTCCCAAATGATAAACAAGAACAATTTTACCAAACACTAGAATTGGACTATCAAAATTTTTCTATAATGGGAGACTTTAATGCAATAATAGATGGAACTTTGGACTATAAAAGCACTAAACAAGGGAAGAAAGGAAGAAATATATTACCTAAAGCTTTTTTTAAAATGGCAGAATAACTCTGTATTCAAGACATATGGAAAGAGAAAAAATCCAAAAGTCCTACAATATACATTTTATTCAAATAGACATAAATCATGGTCTAGAACTGATATGATATGGACATCCTCGCAACTTAGCATGATGATACAAGAAATAGAGATAGAAATTAATATTTGGGCAAATCACAATCCAATAGAGATGACTTGGGGAGGAGCCAATAAAAAAATAAGATGGTCCTTGAACAAATCTATATTGAAAGAAAAAGAATTTACACAACTAGTGGCAAAGGAAATGGATTTCTTTTTAAAAAAATAAATAAGAAAGAAGAGACATCGCTTCGATTTTTATTTTTATTTGTATTTTATATATTGATGAAACAATAAAAGTCATTAAATATTAAGAAATATCTGATATTGGCATAAATCTATGCCTGTAAAATTATCTTCTCAAATGAAGGTACTTCCAGTTGTTAGAGATGATATATTTATACACAGTCTTTCATTAATTATGAGTCTTAATCAGTCTCCCAAGCTCTTAAATGTATCTTTATTATTCTTTCCTCTCCAAAATAATAACTTCACTGATTTCTTTTAAATAGCTACTTTTGTGATTACTGCACAATGGTGTTACACAATGACTTACTATCTGATAAAACAATACGAGACATTCAAGATAATGTATTTTATCACCCTGATTTCCCATTAAGTTCAGAATAAATAAAATATAGAAACATAGGTAAGGGAGATGACCAGGTTGAACCCAAGGGAGGGCTCAAATGCATCATCAATTTGGAGTCCCTTTATACCCACAAGAGATCTAAATCCAGTCATCCTTGAATTCAATTGACTCTTATCTATCACCAATTTGTCTTGATTGTTAGTAGTTCAGATTCTGATAGAGAGCTAGAATGGAACAAACTTGTACAACCTTGGTTCCTGATTTCTTGGGCCTGACAATAGGATTGGAAAGAGCTTTGGAGGTCTCCAAGTTTAGACTGCTGCTCAGAAGAAATTTCATATCATTCCAGTAAAAAGCATATATGGTTCCAGAAAGTAGGCTTTTCCACTGTTTGATAGCATTCATGGTGAGTAAATTGATCCTTGGAGATCAATTGTCCCTCTGTAAAGCTTGCATTGTTTTCTGAACTACAATTAGGAGCTATGGAAAACAAATCTATATCATTCCCTGACAGTATTTCACCTATTTCCCTGACAGTATTTCACTATGCCTGCAAGCATAGCGCCATATTCATTGCTCTTGTCTACATTTTCATGCTTACCAATGTCCTACTTGTATGGTGGCAGCCCAGAACTGCACATGGAGATGGGATATAAGTAGAAATAAATGAAATACAAATAGATACGTTCTAAAGTATGAAGCTCTTGCAATATTTTTTTTCATAGTGAAAAGTCCAAGTGAAAAAATATGAATTCATATTTTTCAGAGTGATTCTTGATTTTTCTTTTGAGCAGATAGAGGAGTGGAATGATGTCTTGTGAAAAGAATACACAGAGAGGCCTTGATCATATTTTGACAGCACAGAAAGCTTAAAACACCTCCCTCTAAAATGCAAAATAAATAATTAAATATTTAATTAAATATTTACATTTAAACAATTAAAATTAAAAATAGGATGTTTATGTTTCAAGCAAAAATACTTTCATTAAATTGATAAGCAGATTTAGATGTCGGTTATAGTGGAGACAGTATTTCCAGTAAAAATTTCTACTGCAATGTCTGTCCTTCTATAGTTCTGTTTGAGTATTATATCTATTTATCTGAACATGCTTTGTGCAAATATCTGCAAATAGACCAAGTGTATTAAGTTTCCTTTTTTGCAGATATCCATGCAGGATATACATATTCTTCATCAAGTCATGAGCAGAGTTGCTCAACCTTCCTGACTGTCTATTGACATATTTGACTATGTAGGTGCAAATTATATATTAAAAGGTCTTATATTATCCCATTTATTGCAGCAATACTCTTTGCAAGTATATCAATTGAATAAGTAAACAAAATAAAAATAATGATTATCTGCCCCACATTGTTAAAAAAAGTTTATATTCCTGTTAACTTTAACTTTGTTAAATGCCTGACCTCAGAAGGATGTAAGACTGAGTCAACCTTGTGTCCCATCAGGATTGAACTCCAGGCTGTGGACAGAATTTGCCTGCAGTACAAATTCTAACCACCAGGGCTCCAAATACTACATGAATGCATATACACATAGTATATGATATACCATACCACCTTGGCTATGAAAAGCTTGATAAAGTAGTGTAATAGCTATGCCTTAAAATCACTCTTGTTGAAATTCTATCTGCATATGGCCTTATAATTTTTAAAATGCTGGCACAATATTCAATGTTTGATATCACAGCAAGGTAATAATAATAGGTGAGCTAGTCATTGAATGCTGTTGTGAACAGTTCTTTCTAGGTCCTTTCATACTGTAATGCTGTTTCTAACAGCAGGTAATGATCTTCGTTTATATCTTTGAATAGCAGGAACACACAGTGCTGCTTAAAAGAACTGCTGTGCATTTCTGATATTAATCTCACTTTGGCCATAATGATTGCCCCAGTGACTGACTTTTCTGAGTTAACTCTGTTATCTAGTCAACAGCAAAAAAGATATAGCACTCAAGAGGATGCATTTCATAATTCCTTGGTGAACACAATTTGAAATATGCAGATGGATCAAATGTGCTAGTACTACAGGCAGTGTTTTATGTACCTTTGTCTTTGCAATGTATATAGTGTAGATAAAAAGAACTGTGACATTTTTACAGCTGCAAAGTAATTCTGTGCTAGCTAAAAAAAAATAATGTACAGCTCTATGTCTGGCCCAAAGAGGTTGTTTTTACCTTACTATGGAAAAGCCACAGGAATGAATGCTGTGATAATACAGGTAGTCAACTTACAACAGTTCATTTAATGATTGTTCGAAGTTACAAAAGCCCTAAAAAAAAGTGACATGACCATTTTTCACACTTGCAGCATCTCCATGGCCACGTGATCAACATTCAGATGCTTGGCAATTGACTCATATTTATGACAATTACAGTGCCTTGGAGTCATGTGATCACCTTCTGCAACCTTCTGACAAGCAAAGTCGATGAGGAAACCAGATTCACCTAATAACTGTGTTACTAACTTAACAACTGCAGTGATTCACTTAACAACTGTGGCAAGAAAAGTCATAAAATGGGGCAAAATTCACTTAACAAATGTTTCACTTAACAACAGAAATGTTGGGCTCAGTTGTGGTAGTAAGTCAAGGACTACCTGTAAAGTGGCTAAGATTATATCTTTCTTTGCCATAAAGGTTTTACGCAGGCTACAAAGCTTTATTTATATTTTGCAGCATGCAAGTGAAGCAAATAATCTAAGTCATGGTCATTATTGAGGCCTGCCTTACAAAATCATAAGACAGCAAGAAAACTAAGACAGCTAGAAAACTCAAGCTCAATACTTTGAATAATCATGTATGTTGAATATTGTTGTCATCATCATTGTATAAATGTATAATATTACTTTTTCCATTGAAAATGATTTCAAGGCACTCATTTGTCCATGTTGCAATCCTATGCTCCCATCAGCAAGACACTGTCATAACATGACAGGTTGGTTGGAGCTTTATTATCTGCAGAATTTTGTCATCCACACTCATGGTTTGTTTGATACACAGTTGATACATAAGCTTTATCAAAATGTCCTTCTACCCAGCTTGATTTCTTATGATAACAATAATGTGTATCTCTGTTGTGAGATATGATTGTTTGCCATTGTATGTGACCATTTTAATTTATTTTGTTTTATGATGGATTAAAAATCTTTCCCATATTTGGAGGACCATTTGTTTCCCAAAATAATGAAAAGGACAAAGTGCCCATTTGAGGAACATACATATAAACTTAAACTTAGTGAAAATTTGAGGAGGGATTTGTTGCTTTTAAACTTTGAAAGAAGACTTACCCAATTTGTCCAGAGCAGGCATAATACACATACAACTGTGCTTCAATTCCTGCTGAATCCCATGGGAACACAGACAGCCTTCAAAGGAAACACAGCAGGATAATGATGTTATTTTTTTTTTCAAATTTTTAACTTAAGACTCTAACTCAAATCTCTAATTTCACTAATTTCTGCACTTTCTCTCAACACCATTTCCAAAAACACTGTTCCCCCTTTTATCAAATTGCTAAAACATTTTCCTTCAGGATTTCATGAGCCAAAAATAATATATAATTCATACATTCACTTATAAATGAGTAGAAAAAATATGACAAGGTACGAGTTGGTAATATTATTAATTAGTAAAAATCCCCCAAACCCTGATATATGATCACAGGGTTGTGGTTGTATAAAAGCAGTAAAAAGTGAAAGATAAAAGGAATATAGGAGTTTAAACTCAGAATTCCTCACCAGTTGCCATTATGGCTCTGTCCTCTGACAAATTAGTATGTTAGTGTTTGCTCAGTCTGAATTTACATAATTATACATATCAGGTTTTGAGATATTGCCACTGGACTGTAACAAAGAAAGGACCTATATGAATAACTATGTCCAATGTGAATATTAATCCCTTACTCTTAATCTACTTTGAAGTTTTATTTCCTATTTGCTTATCAGTTCCTTGAAGTTCACTGTAAATATAGGGCTCATGGGAGTTGGTTTAAACAAGCAACAATATTCTACCCAATAGTGCTTAGAATTACAATATTGTATTATATATTCTTTTGTATTTTTAAAATTTGATTAGTGCTTCCATTTGAAAACACTGCAAAACGTATCCTCATATCCTGTCCAAAAATTTTATGGAGATTTTGTGTTAAAGCGAGTGACTGCTTCAAAGTCAACCATTAAGCTTCATGGCGGTAGAGAATAGAATAGAGAATAGAATCTGGGTTTCTATTCTGGTACTCCAACTAATATGTTTAGTTCTAACTAAAGATAATAAATAAGAAGTTATGATTACACTCTATAAAAATATCACATGGAAGAAAACCCAAACTTATATTCTTTTATATTATTTATATTATATTGTATTTCTGTTACAGAAAGATACATTCCAGCTGAATGTTAAGAAAAGCTTCCTAATAATAAGAGCAGTGTAACAGTAGAACTAACTACCTAGAGAAATTGTGTGGTCTCTTTCACTGAGTGAAGAATATTAGAATAGGAAGTTTTACTAAACAGTAGTTGTGCCACTCAGTGTCTTGTATCTTATTTTTCATAAGTGTAAAGTCTGAAATAAGGAAGCAAAAATGGGTTATGTGAGAGAACTGTAGCATTAGGTCTAATTCAGTACTCCTGCTTATATGTTCCCCTTTCAAGAGCTCTCTCTCTCTCTGTCTGTCTCTCTCTCCCTCCCTCCCTCCCTCCATCTTTCTTACTTGAACTCCTGAAATAGCATATTCTTCCACTAGTAAATATATTTGCATAATTGATAAAATACTTTTTAAATGTCCTGGGGAAAATATGTTTTCTAAAATAAAATTTATTTTAATCATGTCTTCAAGGAACAAATGTTTAGTGCTGTTTCACTGAATGAAGAAGCACTGCACAGTTATTCAGAGAAAGCCTTCTGCTCACTTACTGAATCTGTTCAATGAATTGTTACTAAATGATTAGTGAGAAGGATAACTTCCCTATTAAAATCATTCCTTACTGAAAGTAGTGCAGAAAATGCTACTGTTGATGTCAGAGGTTTAGTGCTGAGGTCTCCTGAGAGACCAATAGATAACATCTGAATGTTTGTTTGGAATAGAAACAAACTGAGGTCACTCTTCAAGACAATAAACTGTCTGCTGCATTCTCTGACCCTTAAAGGTTAGAGTTGAGGAATTTCATGATGGAATTCTGTTTGGTCTAACTTTTTTTTTACAAACATATCTTGGGATAGCCAGAGAAAATGTAAGGCTATTTTCAAGAGTTGTAAAACTTTGTTATCTTTCTAAGGTAGTTAGAGACCTGAGGTTCAGTGAGGGCTTCATAAATGGAATGATGATGTTCTTTTTCTATTTTTCTGAAAAATAACAATATTTTTATCTATGAAATAGTTTTATCTATGAAAATTCAAATTCTAGTGCATTCAAAAAATGTAACAAACTGCTTTTGACAAGCTACAAATTCTAGAGTTGCTTACTGCATGTTGCAGTAATTTCTTTGAATTAATATGGATGTTTCAGGACTCAAACACATCCATCTTTTCTATTAAATACATAATTAAGAAAAATGTAAGTGTATATGTCTACATATATGACAATGAAACAATTATTGATATAGTTGCGTCATAGGAACATGAATAAGGAGACATAGAAGAACAACTACTTTCTCACACTCTCTGCTGTAATTGGACAATCTCATTTACTCATTGCACTATGCGTAGCAAAGAAAAGCAATAAGGAATAGTACCCAATAATCAGTTAAGTATAGATTGCATCAGATTAACTATAAATTATTGTTTATTTTATTTTAGTTGTTATTGTTGATCTCCGGTCTGATTCTAATATTAGTTCTGGAAGTGCTAAAGTCTCCATGATTATTTCTGGTCCAGTCTAATGTGTAAGAATCTCTTTTATGCAATTTTTATATTCTGAATATTCCCTTTCAGTCTATTTCCTTTTTCTGTATTTACTCTTCAAGTGTCTTTAAAAACAAACTAAAAATGAAAATAAAGAATAAATAGTAAATCAAAAAAATTAAAGATGTGAAACAAATCTTTTAAGAAATGAGAAAATAGAGTTAAAGAATAGTTTATGCATGCACCAGTTGCTATACCTCGCTATAGCAACCATCCTTGCTTCTACATGTCCGTACACTATTTCTTGCACTGTTTTGTTCTTTAAACTTTGTATGTTATTTTTACCCCCATCCAAGCAGGAGCCATGATGGTGCAATGGTTAGAACACAATATTACATGCTAAATCTGCATTCCACTCACCAGCTCAAGGTTGACTCAGCCTTCCATCCTTCCAAGGTTAGCAAAATGAAGACCCAGATTGTTGGGAGCAATATGCTGACTTGTAAACCGCTTAGAGAGGGCTGAAAGCAATATAAAGCAGTATATAAGTCTAAGTGCTATTGATATTACTATTATGCTTTCAGGCTTTCCCTTTAGCTAAATTCACATCAAATCTTAATAATGATAAAATGTGGTATATGTGTCACCATTATTTAATTATTTATTTAATACACACACAATTAACAAGTCAATCTTTAATCTTAATCTTAAAGAAAACAAAAATGCAAACTAAGAAAGAAAAGTTTTACACTTACAAATAATAAATGGTTTACTAATAATTTAAATACAGTATTAGCTCATATTATATCATGTGTCACGTATCCCAATAGCTCCCAATTACATACATTGCAGTATTTGCAGTGATGCAATTGAACATCTGCATTCATTTTTCTCCCCTTGCTCTATTGCACAGAGAACTAATTTTTCTTCAATCTGATCAATCTGTTCTAGTATCTCTTTATGCACTGCCAAATATATTTACAGTTTGATTTTCATACATTTTCCCTATGTGTTTATGTACTTGCTAATTTTTTGTACTACCTTGGCTTTTTAAAAAATGAATTTAAGATCGTTACAAACACAACATGTAATAAAAGTATAGAATATATACAATAAAAGCATCCTTTTTATGATCCTGTAATCCTTTAAGAATTAAGAATGATTGCTTTTTAAATTAAAATTATACAATACAATATTAATTTAAAAAGCAATTCAACAACAATATTAACAGTATCCCAATATATATCCTAGATATATAATACTAGCAGTAAATTAATTATACCACTAATTGTTGGTTAATAATAAAATATCATTATGTAATAGTAATAAATTATAATGTTATTATAATGTATAATGCATATTATAATAATTAGAATAAATTACATTATAATGATAAAATTATAATAATTTAATAATAAATTATATATACTAGTATATAATAAAGACCTACAAATTTCTATAGAAATTGAATGACTGCGACAAAACAAAGCAAAAGTAATAGCAGTAGTAATAGATGCCTTGAGTGCAATCCCAAACAAGTGGAGCACCACTTGACCCCCATTGGCATTGACTAATTCACCTTCCATCAGTTACAAAAGGCAGCTTTACTTGGAACTGCTTACATCGTGCACCAATATCTGTGACACCATCAAACATCCACATCTGCCTATCCCAGATCCTTGGGAAGGATTCAATAGGTATACAAAAATGCCAAATATAGTGTGAACATCTGGCTGACTGTGCAATGAATTTTAATAATTGTTACAGTAAATTTGTATGCCATCCAACTTTCATAGTTATTCCACATAGCTTCCTTAAATAACAAAATTTTCACTGATTTTTAAACAGTAACAGGGAGGATGCTGATTTTATTTATTGGATAACTAATAAGAGATCTGACCAAATGATCAAATCTTTGATAGTACATATTTCATATTGCTCAGTTTATAATAATCCATGTTAATTCAGTTCTCATTCGTTCTTGATCCACATACTCTTCTTGTTCTACAATAAATAATTCTTTCCCACTATATTTTATATTTCTCCCAATATATCCAACTCTTATTTACACATATAAAGTAAACAGAAATACACTCTTATAGATATCCAGTTTTGCTCCTTTGGACAAATAATAATTCCTTTCAGCAGATGACATTACAAGCTTTCTAACAGCATTTCTGCATTTTAAAATTTCACCACCATTCCCACATCTTAGTAAATAAATTTGTTTTTCTGCTCTAGTTTTTCATCATTTATATAGGATGCAATGGTTAATTCCATTTCTCTTGTCAAATGCAACTACATTGATCTTCTACACATTGTATATCTTGTTACTTCACACAATATATTTAATATTTGCTTGGTATCACTTGAGTTTTCAACCAACAATGTGGTATCATTTTCATACAAAAGTATACACACCCTTTCAATTTATAAATCTACTGAACTCAATCTCTGCATGGATTTTTTATTCCTTCATCCAAAAGCACATTAAACAAACAAGGGGCATTACACATACTTGAATTAATCCATTATTCTCCCAAATCTTTCATTTTCATCCTACATAGCTTCTATTGTATTTAGCAATCAACCTTTGAGCTCAGGCAAAGCATTCCAGAATTCATATGGTTTTTCTAAATCTAAATGTAATGAGAAATGCTGCCTAAATTCATACATTCCTCAATAACCCTTTAAGAATAGATCTAGTTTGTCCAGATGATTGACCATTTTCAACATTCTCACAGCATTTCTTGGACTTGGACTTTTTTTTGGGTCCTGGACACATTTACAACATCCATATCAATTCCGCTCATCAACAAACCAATATCATTCCAATTCATTCCAAAACATACGAAGAAGGGCTGCAGGACTTGGGTCTGGCTAGTCTAAAGAAAATAAGAAATAGGGGAGACATGACAGCAGTATTCCAGTATCTGAGGGGCTGCCACAAAGGAGAAGGGGTCATGTTATTCACTAAAGCACCAGAGGGCAGGACAAGAAACAATGGTTGGAAACTGAACAAAGAGAGAAGCAACCAAGAATTAAGGAGAAACTTCCTGACAGTGAGGACAGTTAACCAATGGAACAGCTTGGCTCCAGAAATCATGGGTACACCATCACTGGAGATTTTTAAAAAGAGGCTAGACAGTCACTTGTCTGAGATGGTATAGGTTCTTCTGTTTGACTAGAAGACCTCCAAGGTACCTTCCAGCTCTGTTCTATTCTTACCTTGGTCCAGCTTTTGCTTCCTTCATCCTATAGACCATCTTTACAATTCCTCTCCCCCACTGGATGGAGCTTCCATTATGCAAATCAATCATATGACTTATTTTGGCTTAGCATGGAGATACACTCATGCCTTGTGGAGCACATTTTTGAGAATATCAGGAGACCCCTTGCTAGAACAAGCCACGAGCACATCTAGTCCCCAGTAGGTTTTCTGACTTTACATGGCTGAACAATTCATAGCTCTAAAATGTTCCACCCAGTTTCCCATCTCTTCAGTTTTTATAGTGAATATAGAGAATGATTTGGAAGGATAGAACAAAGGTAACAATCAATAAACAAGACTTGAGGCCAGGCCAAGAAAGTGGCTTGTGAAAATTCCTCAGACATTCAGACTTAATTCACATAGAGATAAAGGAGGGATAAAGAAAAGCACACTCAGGTTTGAAAATCTATGTTACTAGAGCTTTTAAAAAATAGCACTGTCTGTTTCTTAGTCAAGTCTATCTTACAGGGCTGACATCAATCTTGCAAGTCTCCCTATAAAGCAAAACCCTCTTACTGGAAAACAGAAATTAAGAGTACTTAGTACAGTTAAAACATATGTATTATTTGCTTTCATCAATGGTGCACTAAGTACAGATAGTCCTCAACTTACAACAGTTCTTTAGTGACCATTCAAAGTTACAACAGCACTGAAAAAAGTGACGTATGACCCCTTTTCAGAGTTTCGACCATTGCAGCATCTCCATGATCATGTGATCAAAATTCATATGCTTGGCAACTGGTTCACATTGATGACCATTGCAGCGTCCCAGAGGCATGTGATCCTCTTTTGGTGACCTTCTGACAAAGTCAATGGGGTAGCCAGATTCACTTAACAACCCGGTTAGTAACTTATCAACCACAGTGCTTAACTTAACAACTGAGGCAAGAAAGGTTGTAAAATGGGGTAAAACTCACTTAACAAATGTCTCACTTAACAACAGAAAGGTTGGGCTCAAATGTGGTTGTAAGTCAAAAACTACCTGTAATAGCTATAGTAATCCTCTTCTATAAATACACCTTTTTAATATTCCTATTTGCTACTTATACATTATACAGTGTATAATGCTTTTTAGTATTCAACCTAAACTGACAGTGATGGGAGGACTATGAAATTTGATTGTCAATTCTATTGTTAAGACAAAGGATCAGACAAAACACCTTAAAGTGGCTTCTGAAACAGCTTTGAAATATGAAGGCTACTTCCTATTTATGCATTTATTTACATCCCGCTTTTATTATTTTTACAAATAACAAGGTGGTGAACATATCCAACACATCTTCTTCCTCCTATTTTCCCCATAACAAGAACTCTATTATGAGAGTTGAGAGTAATATAATATGTTGAAATAGATATGAAATCATAATCATCTAAGTTTCCACCTGAAAGAACAATACATAATACTTGAAAAATTTGGAGTGGTTTTTAGCCCAAGCATTGTGAGGGTACAGATGCCCACCATGTGGAGAATGTATCATATTGGAATTAATATGATCTTGCAATCTTGGCTCATTCATTCATTTCAGCACTTAAGAATAATTTGCATATTGTTCTTTCCAGCAGTTATGTAGAATTGAAGGAAGGCTTACATGTGTATTTTTATTCACAAACCCAATTTTTTAAAAAACTTTTTAAGCTTTAAAAACTAAGGGCAAATTTCTAAATCAAGAGGAGACACCTTGATTGTCTCAGTACAAGAAGATCAATGTTCAAAATACATAGGTTTATCTGTTTTTTTAGTGCACTTCAAACAAGTACTACATTTACATACAATAAAGTAATGTTAATGAACTTGCCATGCAAAGGTTGAAAAGGACTTTCTTTTGTAAAAAAGGGTCATTTCCTGTTAACTCAATCACATGCAGTTCATTAAGTGGAAGTTATGATATGCTGCATGATTTCACTGTCCCCACCATTGTAGCACAAAAAACTTGTGAAAGAAAGCATGAATCTCACTATCCCCACCATTGTAGCACAAAAAACTTGTGAAAGAAAGCATGAATCTCACATTCTTAAGCATAGATAAAGTTATATGAGATGGAGAATGAGGAGGGGGGAAGAAGAAGGAGAAGGAGAGGGAGAAGGATGAGTAGGAGGAAGAAGAAGAAGAAGAAGAAGAAGAAGAAGAAGAAGAAGAAGAAGAAGAAGAAGAAGAAGAAGAAGAAGAAGAAGAAGAAGGAGAAGGAGAAGGAGAAGGAGAGGGAGAAGGATGAGTAGGAAGAAGAAGAAGAAGAAGAAGAAGAAGAAGAAGAAGAAGAAGAAGAAGAAGAAGAAGAAGAAGAAGAAGAAAAAGAAAAAGAGGAAGAAGAAGAAGAAGAAGAAGAAGAAGAAGAAGAAGAAGAAGAAGAAGAAGAAGAAGAAGAAGAAGAAGAAATAATAATCAATTGTACAGACAATCATTATCATCATTCCAGCCATTGTCTATCCACTGCAGGAGGAAGGCCTCTTCTGCATATTTTCAACCAGTACAGTCTTGAGCTTTCCTTTGCCAGTTGGGTTCACAATACTTACTGATGTCATCACTCCATCTTGTTTTAGGTCTCTTTTGTGAATGCTTTTTATCAAGTGGCATCCATTCTATGACTGCCTTAGTCCACCTGCCATCAGTTCTTCTTGCTATGTGACCAGCTGTCAGAATCCATTTATATTTCATTTCTAACTCCCTATCTGTGCAAATCTAAATCTCATCCCCTTACTGGATTCTGCCATTTCCAAGGAGGGAAAGAGAAGGCAGGGTTGTTAAGAGCCATCTCTATCCCTTAGATGCAAGGTTTGTTTATTCAGCCTGTCTGGAGGCCATTACAAAAGACCAAGGAAGAAACCCTTTGAACTAAGAAGAACAAAGAAAGAGGTGGGGGGAGTTCTGGTTTGTATTTCTGACTGGAATGTGAAGGGGAGGAAGTAATAATGTTGCAAATGTACTGGGGCTCTCCTTTCCCACGAGTTTGACACCTGAAACTTGACTGATTCGGTACTGACCAAATGGACTGAGGAGGGGTTATTACTCGGGGACACTTTAAAAGTATCGATCTGTGAGACAGTTTGCAGATCCTGTCTAGATTATCCACTGTCAACCATGTTTTAGTAAAAGTTCCTGTTTGGACAATCCTGTCTCCAAGAGTTCTTCTTTCCTAAGATGTGGATTGGGGTGGGTTCTGACACCAGCCCATTTCCATTTCAATTCCAATTCTTTTAGTCTTTTGATGGCATCATATATTTTCATTTGTTCTCCAATCCTTGTGCAGGTCTTTCTATCTTGTCTTGTGATGTCAAACATGTATTTTTCCATGGCTCTTTGTGCCACTCATAGCTTTAGAAACAGATAAAACAAGCCTGTTTAAAATGGAATTGGTCACTAAAAGCTGGCTTTTGCACACGCTGTACTCCCAAAACTTTAAAAGGGAACTGATTCTGAAAGTATTTCTGGAATGTGTGAAAGGAGCAGTCTAATGCTTCAGACCAACTACAATTATCCATCTTTTTTTTAGCAGTAGTAATTGACACATTGATCAGGTCCCAAATATCACCTTCTAAACTTTTAAGTCCCAAGACTTTTTTTCAGCTGATTCATTATTTGTGATAAAAAAATTATTTAAAAAAATTCTCATAATTAGATATGAAAGTATTACTGAATTAAGCTTCTGTTTCTCTCATGCATTTTCCTATTTCTTTCTAAAGCATAGTTGAATACACAGGCAACAGAAAAAGCAATTAATGAATGAAGGGATTAAATGTCAAGATTTCAGAATCAGATAATTCCTTCTTTTTCAGTTAGAATGTGACCTTTGGCAATTCATTTACAACAGGGTTTTAGCATGACCTCCAACTGACTTCTAGTCCGTAAACAAAACAATTCCCCACCACAAGAATGTACTTTTGAAGGTGCAAGCCATATGCTGATCCTGTAAAAGTGTAAAAAATTACGTGCAAGTATTAGATCCATCCACACATTTAGAAATAAGCAGCATTTGCCACTTCCCTGTTATTCCATAGATGAATAAAATAAGCCTTGATAGAGAAGAATAAATTTTCATCCCTTTGTAGAAATGAACATCATGTACATGTATAAGAGAAACATGCTTAATAAGGTGAATCTAAAGTATTGAAATATTTACAAAGAAAAATGGGGTCTCAATGACTATCTGATATTTCATGTTATTTGTTGGGTAAATCAAATCTTTCTCAAGTAGTGTATCTCTTATAACTGTTATTACTTTTGATTATATTTATAGATATAATCTATATAAGTTCTGTTTGTTGTGAACTCTACTACTTTTCATATAAACTATTTTTATCCTAAACGTATTTTCAATTTGTTTAATATTTCTCTTTTAGTAAGTATGAGTAAGTTTTCAGCCTAAGACTTTAATTTACATATGGAACCAACAGAAAGGAATGTGTTGATCTGCTTTGAGTTTCTATAACTCCACAACAAGTTGGCATTGTGGTGCTAAATTGTGGTCCTGTGAGACTGTCTTCAAGATATTGCTATCACTTTAGGTGAGCAACATATATAGGAAAGTACCGTATTTTCCGGCGTATAAGACGACTGGGCGTATAAGACGACCCCCTACATTTCCTATTAAATTATAGGGTTTGGGCTATACTCGCCGTATAAGACTACCCCTCTTCCAACGCACACCAAATAAAAATTAAAAAACATCAGATTTGATTTTAATATGGTAATTTTAATTCAAATGCTTATGACATGCAGGTGCTTAGTAGGAAAACTGTCACTTATAAACATAAGGCTGTTTGTCATCAAACATGTAAACATAAAACAGTGCAAGTGCATTAAACTATAATAATAATAATAATAATAATAATAATAATAATAATAATAATAAGAAGAAGAAGAAGAAGAAGAAGAAGAAGAAGAAGAAGAAGAAGAAGAAGAAGAAGAAGAAGAAGAAGAAGAAGAAGAAGTTGGAGGGGACCTTGAAGGTCATCTAGTCCAACCCCCTGCTAAGGCAGGAAACCCTATACCATTTCAGACAAATGGCTGTCCAGTCTCTTCTTAAAAACTTCCAGTGTTGGAGCATTCACCACTTTTGGAGGCAGGTTGTTCCACTGGTTAATTGTTCTAGCTGTCAGGAAGCTTCTCCTTAGTTCTAGGTTGCTTCTCTCCTTGACTAGTTTCCATCCATTGCTTCTTGTCCTGCTTTCAGGTGCTTTGGAGAATAGCTTGGCTCCCTCTGCTTTGTGGCAGCCCCTGAGATATTGGATCACTGCTATCATGTCACCCCTCACCCTTCTCTTCGCTAAACTACACATACCCAATTCCAGCAACCGTTCCCTATTTTCCTAATTCACTTTTTCACTTTTCCTAATTCACTCTAAAGCTTTCCCTGCGCAGAGCCTTAAGTAACACCAGCTGCCTGCAATTAGTGCAGGTTCGCATCCCACCAGGCTCAAGGTTGACTCAGATTTCCATCCTTCCAAGGTAGGTAAAATGAGGACCCAGATTGTTGGGGGCAATAAGCTGACTTTGTAATAATGCTGCTTGGGGGGGGGTGAAAGCCCTAATAAACAGGCATATACACAGAATGAAGGCTATTGCTAAGCACATTGATTTGTGCTTTAAATTGTAAGCCACCCTGAGTCTTCGGAGAAGGGCAGAATATAAATGGGATATTTTTTTTAAAAAAAAAGACCAAATGGGAGATCCGCTCCAGGTTTTCCAGCCAGCCCGCCCAGTTCCTAAGTCAAATGTGTCCTTAGAGCTAAGCCGCTGCTCTGGATGCTGCCTTCCCCACCTGCCTTTCAAGTTGGGATATACTACAGCTGCTCTTCAACTTTAGAAGGAAAGACGCCCAGACCCCAGCCTGTAAAAAATCACAGACTGCAGCTTCTTCTCCAATTGGTCCCGCTTGCCCTGCGCAGACTAAATGGGAGATCCGCTCCAGGTTTTCCAGCCAGCCCTGTCCCTAAATTTTCAGCACCCGGCGTAAAAGACGACCCCTGACTTTTGAGAAGATTTTCATGGGTTAAAAAGTAGTGTTATACGCCGGAAAATACGGTATGTTAAATAGATTTTGAAGAAATAATTTCTAGCAGATTTGCCTTGTACAGTATATTATGTCCTGAATCATGAAAAATACTTACCTTGTTTTTCCAGGAAATAGCAAAAGTGCCTGTTTCATAAACCACAGTCGTTGTTTTTATTATTATCCCCAGTGCTCATTAGCTAAAGGGCAAAGTTTCTGCAGTATGTCAAGGTCATGTAAAAGAAAGATGGGGAAGACAGATAAATAAAAAATAAAAAGGGAAGGTTTTGGTCAAAAGGTTTTTAAGGATTGTATTGAATTGCTGTGTTTTCATGCTCCAAAGCTTAGTCAAGCTCAAAATAAATTTACAAAAAGAAGTACATCAGCATGTTCAGATGAACTTTCTCTCAGTACAGCTATTTGCCAAAGACCTTGACAGTTTATAAAAGTAGCTACAGAATTATGTGAAGTCCTAATTCTAAGATTATGTAGTAGGTATTCTAGCTGCAAATAGCTGTAAGTTATTTAGATACAACAGATTCAACAACTTAAACCATATGTCTTTTTCCTATATGTAACTTTATTTGTATTTCTCAAACTATTCATTTATCAAAAGGCCATTTTCAGGCATCCTGATGCAGTGCTGTTAAAACTTTTGCCTCTGAACAAGTAAAGTCATGCTACCAGCAATGCTGGTCTCAGATTACCATTATAGTACGGGTGCTGCCAGGCGGCATGGCTCTTTTCCAAATCATACAGAGGCGAAAATGTCAGATGTCTGGAATAAGTGGGAAGGAACCTCTATGTGGATCTTTCCCATATAGCACTTCAGAAACATATGAGAGACAACGTGCAGTGACATTAATGTTAATGCTTGGTAAGGTGCCTACAAAAGAAAACAAAAACAAAAGGAACAAGATTTGGATCAAAAGCATGACTAATATACTGTTAGTCCTTTCATCCTTTCATTTGCATTATTCTTTGTTCTTGGAACACTGAGAAATGTTACTTTGCTTATACTGTACATGCAATTGACCGGCAAAGAGGTAATGCAAGAATGAGAGTTTCTGAGGCACAAGAGCCAAGAACATATTTTGAGCAGAACTTTAGAGAAGAGAATACATTTCTAAAATATCCTTTAAAAGGTATCAGGCAATGTTAGTTGTCTCTCTCACCATTATCCATAAAATGTTGGTATTTCTTATTTAAAGAATTTAGGTATGCTTGCACTAAAAGATAAAGCAAACTATCCAAGTTTTCACTAGAGTGATTTTTGGCTTTCTTTTCTCTGTTTTATATCCTCTTCTTTTCCACAAAGCAATGCTGCACTTTTAAAGCATTTGATTCTATAATAAACTTAGATATTAAATGTAAATATTTTTACTTTGAATTTCCAACCACAAATATATTATCATTCATAATTCTGTGAAATGGTGAGCCAGTTAATGTTTCAGCTATTTTTGTCCAAATTTCTCTATTTTCTCTATAAATTAATATAGACTTTTAATATGTTAACAAGAATTATTATTGATACCCAATGTTTTTGTACCAATCTGTGTAAAGCTATACTAACAAAATCACAGGAGACTGGTTTCATATTTCTATTTCATGAGCTGTCCAGATTTTATATAATGTTACATATTTTTATGCAAAACCATATAATATTTTAAGAAAAGTTTGATAGCCTTCCCTAAGAATATTTAAATAAAAATAAGAAATAAGTATAGTGGAATAAATAGTAGAATAAAATAGAAAGAATACATACCATCCAGAATTTCAGTATCTTGAGCTGATTTCTCATATGTAGATATATATGTATAGATATTTGTGGAATCTAACAGTAAATGAAATACAGCAATGTTGCTACTTTTAAATTGCCCTAGAGTTTGTATCAAGATTTTCAGTATAGCAAGTGGGGAGAAAGTTGTATTCTGAATTTTACATTGGGCCAAAACAGTGATAGTCATGGCTAATTTAATTTAATTTAATTTAATTTTTAATTTTAATCCCATTTATATCCCGCCCTTCTCCGAAGACTCAGGGTGGCTTACAATTTAAGCACAAACCAATGTGCTTAGCAATAGCCTTCATTCTATGTATATGCCTGCTTATTAGGGCTTTTGGGCCCCCCCGAAGCGGCATTATTACAAAGTCAGCTTATTGCCCCCAACAATCTGGGTCCTCATTTTACCTACCTCGGAAGGATGGAAGGATGAGTCAACCTTGAGCCTGGTGGGATGCGAACCTGCACTAATCTCAGCTCAGTTTATCTTTCCAGCTTCTTTTACCTAAGGAATGAAAGCTGGCTGGGTGACTTTGGGTCAGTCCCTCTCTCTCATCCTAACCCACCTCACAGGTTTTTTGTTGAAGGGAAAATAGGAGGCAGAAGAATTAGGTAGGTCTGCCATCTTGAGTTAGTTAGCATACATATATACACAGACAGACACATACGTTCACATAAGATCATAATAGGGACTAGAAAATTCATTGTTAAATGGTGTGGTCATTAAGCTAGACATCATGTGAACTTGCAACTTTTCCTATCAGTTTCCCCATTTACTTATCAGAAGACAGCTGGGAAGGTCATAAATGGTGATCATGTGACCACAAGATGCTGCAACCAAGAAAAAAAATTACCAAGCACCAAAATCCTAATAAGCATCATTGGGATGCTTCAGTGGTCATAAGTGGAGGACCCATTGTAAGTCAATTTTTTTCAGCATTATTATAGCTTTGAATGGTTACTAAATGGTTGTTAAGCAAGGACTACACACACACACACACACACACACACACACACACACACACACACAAAGATACAGAATAAAAAATTTAAAATCATCATCATTGCAGTTCTATAGCAGGGCTTTTCAACCCATGGTACGCGTACCACCAGTGGTACGCCAGCACCTGGCTGGTGGTACACAAGCCCTAACTAATTGGAGTGGGGGAGGAAACCAGTTAAAACAGAGCTGCACAGATCTGGAGGAGATCAGTTTGAGCTGCAGAGCTTGCCTAAATCCCCAGGATCTGCCACGTTGCAACATACTAATTGGAGCTTCCGGTGCACCTGGAAAAGGATGAGGGTGGAGAGAAGAAAAGGTATAAAAGGGGCAGACCGGCCTATTTTTGGAGGAACAGTGAGAGAGGAAGGGTGAGTAAGGAAGTGGCGTGTTTTGGGGGGAAGGGCTAGCAAGCAAATGGCTCCTGCCCAGCTCACTTGTGGAAAACATGCTGCTTGCTAAGTGAAGCCCCAGGATCATCGCTGGGCTACGGCTGTATCAGCTGTAGCCCACTGATCCTGGGGCTTCACTTAGCAAGCAGCATGTTTTCCGCAAGTGAGCTGGGCAGGAGTGCGGGATCGGCGTTTCTGAAAACGGCTCAGCTGTAGCTGCATATGCCAATCCCGTGCTCCTGCCCAGCTCACTTGCTTGCTTCTGCAAGCACATGAGCTGGGCAGGAACGTGGGATCGGCGTGTGCAGCTACAGCTGAGCTGTGCTCAGAAACACCGATCCCGCGCTCCTGCCCAACTCACTTGCTTGCGGAAAACATGCTACTTGGCGGCAGCCAGCAGGAAACCTACTGAATGTGCCCTGCAGGAGGGCGTGTGAAGAGTGCAGGTGCAGAGCAAGGCCCCACCCTCCCAAGGGACTCATTGTGCAGCAACCAGATTGACTTCTTCTCGTGTGCATGGGCCAGCAGGATATTTGTCACCCTTCCCCCCCTTCTTTCTTCACAAGCACAAGCCTGATATGGGACAGAGCTGTGATTTTGAATTGAATTCTTGTAAATCTGGCTTCAGCACAGGAAGATATGGTATCCTTGCTACCTACCTTGCAAGAATGATATTGGAATGAAAGAAATTTGCAACAGGACCTAACAGGAAGCCATAGTAAAAAATAACAGAAAACACGCCACTTCTGTCTTTCTTAAGATACATAAGATAATTAAATCTATTACTTTATTTTGAGCAAATATAGATTGTCACATATCCCAGTATAAAATAGATGCTTTTTTCTTAATTAACAATGATGACATATTTTTGTTGTATGCATTCAGTACTTCAAAAAAGACAAGCAACTCTCTTTTATATCCATTTAATCCATAAACTGAATTATTTGTGTTTGTATTATTTGTATTTGATTTTTATTTAGTTATTATTTTTTTAGTTACAGTTAAATATATTTAGCTATCTATGTCACATTTGTCCCTCTGAGTGGCTCACATAATCCTAATAAATTATCTTAATAGCATATTTACAAATTAAGATGGAATCATTAGTGTGTAAATGCTGATTATCAATGTATCTCTCTAAAAAGTTTAATTTTGTGTCTAGTTATCTCTGATTATTCATTCCATACACTTTTAAACTATAAGATAGAGGATTTTTTTTTTTGCAAGACTGCATTGCAGTATGGCTG
This sequence comes from Vipera berus, assembly GCF_964194415.1. NCBI lineage: Eukaryota > Metazoa > Chordata > Lepidosauria > Squamata > Viperidae > Vipera > Vipera berus. The sequence goes on from NC_138209.1 coordinate 51,213,904, forward strand.
CAAACTGTTTTTAAACATACTCACTAATCTTTTCACCCTTGTATGGAGAAATAGTTTTGCAGTTTCAGGAATGCTGTCAGGTGAAAAATAACATGAAACACTCCCACTTTTGGTTGATGAATTATTTCTAGTTTACTTGAAATGCCCAATATTCTGAACTTCAATGATAAAGTTTGGAGGCAGCAACAAATTCAAAAACCAGAAAACAAAGGAAAGTATGAAATAAAATCTTTATTACTCTTGCATGTGCCTTCAATATACTGGAAGAGTTGCCAAAGTGTATATCAAAGCTAACACATGAGAATAATCAATGCTTTAAATTATTGGGCCTAGATTCCATTTATTGGGAGAGATCTCCTAACTGAAATTGTAAGGACTTTCCAAATATTTTATTCATGAATTCCAAATTAATTTTATCCCATTTTATTCCATTGTACTGAACTCTGATAACAGCATCAGTATTGTAATTTTACAGCCCACCTGCACTAGTCTTTATAGAAACAAAATAGCAATGCTGTTAATGCTTTTCTGGGAATGAATAATCAAAATTGATAGTTACATAGGACAGCACATAACCAAGATTCCTAGCTTTAAAACAAATGAGGAGCTCCTTTAAAGGGACCTCCATTATTTTTGATGGAATCTGTGAGAAAGGGCCTCTGGGTTATGCTGCAACTATGACTTATGCATACAAGGGTGATTTGCTCTTTTCCTCGAGATAGAATGAACTTATCTTATTTTAAAAAATTTGCACCAACAGCCTTTTACTTTTTCTAAAAAATGAGACAAATAGTATTTGTTAAATATTCAGTTCTTGAAGGCATTAAGCGAAATGAGGTGTTCAAACAGCAACAAGTTTATTCTAACTCAGAACAGACCAGAAGCAAGCTAATAGCTGCTGCACAGCTATTTATACGGTTGGCCTCTAGGCGGTGACCAATAGGTTTAAAGTAGCAGTTTTCCACCCCAAACCTAATTAACAGCCAGGAGACAGCAAGTCTAGCTCAGCACAGCAACCGTTACATAACACACAGAAAGTAGGTCAGCCATTAAGCAAGCAGCCAGACATAAAACAAGTGAATTAAACAGATAAGGCCAATACATTACATCCCTTCCCCCTAGATAGCACAAATTCTCATTCGTTTTAAATAATCTTGCAGATACTTAGGCAGCCTTCGTGACCGTTCAGAACATCTAGGGGTTACAGGGATCTCCTGGTCTACCTGCTTGCCTGCCACGCTGGGTAGACCAGGGCTCTGAGGTTCAGTGGAGTCGCTGTGACTCGAGTCCCTTTGGCTGGCCAGTCCCGGTCGGCCCAAACCAAAGTCCAATTGTGCAGTGAATTCTGTAGGGCTGTCTTCCAGTTCAGTTTGTCTGTCCAGATCAGTAGGAACAGTCTCTGTGTTTGGAAGAGGCTCTTCTACGGCCATCCCCCCGTCACTATGAACAAGAGTTCTTTCAGAGCGTACAAGCTGCTCTGTTGGACCGCTGTCCTGTGGACCCTGTGTTTGTCCCTCTTGGGAGTCCTGAGCCAGCGACTGATCTGCTAACCAATGACGCAGCTGATCAATGTGCCAGCAAATGACTCGCCCATCTTCCAGGACCACCTTGTAGGAGAGTGGTCCTGACACCTTAACAACCTTTGCTGCCACCCACAAAGCCCTTTGCCTGTAGTTCCAGGTCCAAAAACGGTTACTCACTTGTAAGCTTCTTGGTGCCTTTGGTGCCTCAGAGTCGGGGTGCAGCCTGTCCATTTTGGTGATCAAACGCCTGCCCCAATGAAGCTCGGCTGGGCTTTTGCCAATGGCAGTGCAGGGTGTTGTGTGCTGGCAGCGTAGAAAATCAGCCAGCCTGTGGTGCCAATCCTCTTTGACAATTTGTTTCAGGGATTCCTTGGTTGTGCGGAACATGTGTTCTGCTTGACCGTTCGACGACGGGTGAAAGGGAGCCGACATGGTGTGCCTTATTAGGTTTGCCCTGAGGAAGGCCTGGAATTCTGAAGCAGTGAACTGGGCCCCGTTGTCGGAGACTAAGATGTCTGGAAGCCCATGTGTTGCAAATAGTTTCCGCAGCACCTGGATGGTCCTAGCAGTAGTCATAGTAGAAATTTTTACCACCTCTAACCATTTAGAGTGGCTGTCCACCACTATTAAAATTTATTTATTTATTTATTTATTTAGTTATATTTATATACCGCCCTATTCCCTGAGGACTCAGGGCGGTTTACAGGGAATTAAAAATCCAAAATACAAAAATTAAGAACCAATTTAAAAAATATTAAATTAACCCTGTAGTCAGTTAAAAAGAACCCCAAATTAAAAATTCCTCCTCAGTCTGGGCCCGAGAGCTCGAAGAGCCAGGTCTTCAGGCCCCGGCGGAATGATCGAAGGTCGGGGGCAGTTCTCAGCTCCACCGGCAGCTGGTTCCAGAGGGCAGGCGCTCCCACCGAGAAGGCCCTATCCCTGGGTGTCACCCGCCGGCGGGACCCTGAGCAGACCCTCCCTGTGGGAGCGCACTGGGCGCTGTCCCTGTAATCCCGTTGCCTGGAAGCGGTTCGGGAATGGATGGGGAGGAACAGGCTTCAACTCAACCCGGACAAGACTGAATGGCTGTACATACCGGCATGCCAGAACACTCAGAACATTCCATCCCTTAACATCGGGGGTGAGTTATTACCCCCTGTTGATAGGGCCCGCAACCTGGGTGTCCTCCTAGACTCACAGCTAACCTTGGAAGATCACATAGGAGCTGTGACCAAGGGGGCCTTCTCCCGGGTTCGACTGGTGCGCCAACTACGACCTTATCTGGACCTGGATGCCTTACGTACAGTCACCCATGCACTTGTGACCTCTCGCCTTGACTACTGTAACGCTCTCTACATGGGGCTGCCCTTGAGAGCCACTCGGAAGCTTCAACTGGTGCAGAGTGCAGCTGCACGAACACTTTTGGGGGCCTCCCGATACTCCCATATCACACCTCTCCTCCGTGAGCTGCATTGGCTTCCGGTTGCCTTCCGAGTGAAATTCAAGGTGCTAACAATGACATACAAAGCCCTACATGGCATGGGTCCGGACTACCTACGGGAGCACCTTCTGCCAATGTCAACGCCCCTCCGTCCTGTGCGCTCCCACAGAGAGGGCCTCCTCAGGGTGCCACCGCTCAAAGAATGTCAGCTGGTGGCCCCCAGGGGGAGGGCATTCTCAGTGGGTGCGCCAACCCTCTGGAACTGCTTGCCTACCGAAATCCGGATGGCCCCCGACCTTCGCACCTTCTGGCGCGACTTAAAAACTTACCTGTTCCAGCAGGCCGGCCTGGCCTGATAGCTCTTGGGGTCTCAGTTGTTTTTTACTATTGTTTTTACTATTGTTCAACTGTATACCTACCTTACTCTGTACACCGCCCCGAGTCCCTCGGGAGAAGGGCGGTATATAAAAACAAATAAATAAATAAATAAATAAATAAAGTCAACGTGGTTTCTTGACCACGGTGTGAGTGTCCTCCCATCGGTGGACAGGGGCCTGCGGCATCTCCGGTCTGGATTGTTGACACATGTAGCAACCATGTACTTGGGCCTTGATAGCTTTATCTAGCCCTGGCCACCAAAGGTAACTCCTTGCCAATGCCTTCATTCGGACTATTCCTGGATGGCCTTCGTGCAAAGACTGAAAAACCCTGGGAAAGTAACGAACTAAGGACTATGCACCCTTTATGAGCTGAAAGCTCATCCTTTCTCATAATTTTTTTTTGAAATTCTGGCCCTGGACATTTGTCCACCCATCCAATGTGCACCCAAGTTAGTATGTGGCTAAGTGTTTTGTCAGCTGCTGTCTCAGCAGCTACATCTCCAGCATGGACAGGAGACTCTGGCAAGTCCTGTATGGCTAAAATGCGTGCAGCCGGATCCGGATCTGGCTCCATGTGTGGCAATGGCACTTGAACACCATTGACATTGACACAATCACCATCAGTCAACAGCAAAAGGCAGCTTTACTTAGAACAGCTTTCATCCTGTGACAGCATCTTTAGCACCAACAATCAACAACGCTTACTTAGTAGAGATAAGGAGGATAATGCCAAATCCAGTCTGAACATCTGGCTGACTATGCAAGCAACAGCTATCAGGAAGTTTGCAACCAGTTAAAAGCAAGGTCTATAGGGCAGTTGTAAAGCAATAGGTTATCACACAAGATGTGTGGATTTATCAAAAATGGGCATGTCATGGGATTTCCCATGTTTTTTAAAATCTGTTAATAGGAAAATTGAAGTGTATTAGTTAAAAATGTATTAAACAATTATATGGCTGATGTTACTTTTTTTTGGCTTGGTAAAAAAAGAAATCACACTGCTAATTTCCTATAAGAGCACAACAAAATTTAAAGTTTGAAGGAAAGAAATTCCAATGTCTGCCCGCTACCCTCCCCCAAAAGAGTTCACGGACCTTCCATTTTAATAAAGAATTTCACTAGGATATGTATCATATATTTTCCCTTATTTTATTATTTTATTATATATTTTATTTGTATCTTATCTTTGCTGTTGTGAACTTTCATGAAATCAGATTGTGTCAATTTGTCATGAAAGACTAGACTTGGACTATTATTAATATAACAATAGCTCTAGTAAAAAAATAAAATGTGGAATATCTCTGAAAATGTGAATTTCTTAAAAGCTTGTTGAGTTGCATCTAATATTAAACTAACAGATGTTCAACTGGCAGTTCACAAGTATTGCAGAATCAACTTAAATAACAGTTAGTGTGATAAATATGTCTATAAGCCTCATTTAATCTATCCCTTGTAGTTAACACATGATGAATTGTCAAAGATATATAATGATGTGCCACATACATGCTGAAAATGTTATCAATCTGAAGGTCCTCTTGACACTCTTTGGTGTGCATGTAAGAAAGCTAAGAATTATTGGGAATAGATATTAATTCATAGAATTATTAAAATAAATGTAGAATTGCGGATAAAAACTAGCAGTTATTCTTTTACATCTGAGGCATAAGTAAGTTGAGACAAAACATGGGACTATATTTCTATATATGATAACAGCAGCAAGACTTGTATGCATAGAGATGGAAGGAACCACAGATTGTCACAATGGAAGAATATGGAAACACTAACTATTTTGATTTTTTTTTTTTTAAAAAAAAGACTGTCTAGACTGTTTGTTTTCACATGAGGACCACTTTGGGAGATTTTTCTTAAAATTTTAACTTTGGAATTTGATAATTAGAATCATTTATGATTACAGAAAAACTACAATTGAATTTTAGAGTAAAAGGTTAATGTAACTATTGAAGAAAGTCAGAAGTTACTTTTTTCTTATTTTTCTTAATCCTTGCACTTTGCAACAATTACTTTTTTCCCTTTCAATTCATTTTTTCTGTTTTTATATTTTGTAGATTAGATGAATATATATATATGCCTAATGTGCAATCGGCCCAGGTTCGAATCTCAGAAGGGTATGGCTGACTGATGAGAACAAATGAGTTTGAAATGGCCATATTAGTCTCCCTTTAATTCTTTGTTAGCAATCCAAAAAAAATTACACAAATGTGAGCTGTCACTGTTGTGACTACAGCCTGTGAATGGCCTTGGGTTAGGCTGAAACAGGCAATAAGATTTGCCCCGTGTCTGGGGCCTAGCAATGTATTCTAAAATACTTAACAAACACTTAACATATATATTTACATATATATATGTAAATTATTCAAATTGCTAATAAAGAATTTTTTAGGGAGGCTAATATGATCATTTCAAACTTCTTATGTTCTCATCAGTTAGTCATACCCTTTTTTTTTATCTGAGATTCGAACCGGGGCTGATTATATATTAGGCAGTTGCTTTAACTTCCTGAGCCACAGGTTCTTTCTCTATTAGCTAAGAAGCAAGGGAGATACATATGTTAAATATTTGTCAAGTCATTTGAATATGCCTTGCTAATTAAATCTTTCTTTCCTGTTTGGCCTATTATTATTAGCAATTTGAATAATTTACAGAAATAATGAGCTGTCATAAGTTGTGACTATAACCTGTGGATAACCTTGAGTTAGGCCAAACAGGAAAGAAAGATTTAATTAGCAAGGCATATTCAAATGACTTGACAAATATTTAACACACACACACACACACACACACACACACACACACACACATATATATGCATCATCTAATCTATTAGATTTGTTATGAAATTACTTATAAAATGACTTGTGACATATTTTTGCAACTGCTTTTGCAAGAGTTTATGCAATACTTTATGAAATAACTTGTGCAACTGCTTGAGTAAATCAGTGTTGGGCAGTTTAGACAAAAGATTATAAATTTGCTTGTACAAGTAGAATAAGAAGTTGACATTTGCACAAAAATGAAAACAGGGTTTCCATAAATAGTGAAAGTATTTTGCTATCAAATAAGCTCTAGAAAGAGTACAGAGAACAGCAACAAAGATGATTAGGGGACTGGAGGCTAAAACATAAGGAACAGTAGCTGGAATTAGGTATGTCTAGTTTAATGAAGAAAAAGATGAGGGGGTGACATGATAGCAGTGTTCCAATATCTCAGGGGCTGCCACAAAGAAGAGGGAGTCAAGCTATTCTCCAAAGCACCTGAAGGCAGGACAAGAAGCAACGGATAGAAATTTATCAAGGAGAGAAGCAACCTAGAACTAAGGAGAAATTTCCTGACAGGACAATTAATCAGTGGAACATCCTGCCTCCCTCCAACACTGAAAGTTTTTAAGAAGAGACTGGACAGCTATTTGTCTGAAATGGTATAGGGTAGACATGTCAAACTTGTGGTGTCACATGATGTCACACAATGTATTGGAGCTTTTGCCACCAATGGGGTGGGCACAGTTTTGTTGTGACGTGTCCGGCCCATGGGCTGGCAGTTTGACACCCCTGGTATAGGGTTTCCTGCCTGAGCAGGGGGTTGGACTAGATGACCTCCAAGGTCCCTTCCAACTTTATTATTATTATAAGCCACTGCTATGCCCAACACTAAACTCTGTTTGCATATTACACTTGTTCTAGGAAAACAGCTATCTGATATGTAATACAAAAGTTATAGGAATCTTAATTTGTCAGCTCAGACCTAACAGTAAATAATAATTTCTTCAAAAGCAGAGGAATCTGATTAAAAATAATCAGAAGAGGATAGTCAGGTACAAGGCTCATTCATTTACATTGCTTTGTGTTACATGTGGCCCAACCTGGTGATTAGGTGTTATTTACAACACATTTGATAAGAAATATAAGATGTTGTAAAAGCTGAATGTTCAGGATCAGTGCTCAAATTTAAGAAAATAAAAACTTTCTAAAAATCATGTTGAAGGAGAAAATGTTTTCACAGGAAAATCTGATTTCATTTGATGTCTCAATTAGGTTCCCCCCCCCCAGTTACCAATTGTCACTTCAAGTAAACAGTTTCATTCACTTGATCTAGTTTTGTAACCTGTTATGATGGGGCTTGCCTTTCATATAACTTTAGTTTTTTACTGTCACAGGAAAAAATCAACTGCTAAATAGTAATACTGCACATTAACATGTTCATTAACAGCTTTCTCTCTTTGTCTATGGAGATTCTCAGTCATCCAGGTCATGGTAGTTCCAAAGGTAATTTTTCAAAAGACAACTGGACTTTGTTTTTCCTTGAAGACATTTCACTTCTCATCCAAAAAACGTCTTCAGTTCTGGATGAGAAATAAAACATCTTCAAGGGGAAAAAAAAGTCCAGTTGCCTTTTGAAAAAGCATCTTTTAGACAACTTTTTCTCTAATTATAAATCATTGATTTGTATGTAAATATTCACTATATTTTCACAATATCTTGAAAGAGTTTCATAGCATTACTGTGAATGTGCTGTAACAATAATGAAAAACTCTAGAATAGATCTAAAACTTGGATAATGTTGGACAATAGCAGGTTACCACATACATGATATTTTGGACTGATTAGTTTGATTCAATAGCACATTTGAAATAGTCTGAAAAATAATAAAATATAGCAAACCTGTTTGGACCCTAATTTTACCAATGACTGATTTATTCATGTCGGTAACTGGAAAAAACTACAAACATTGGATCAGAGACTAACTATGGAATTGTTAGACTCCCAAGTGTGATGTGTGGAGTTACTTCTCAGTAATTTTCTTTACTGCTCTTCACCTAGACACAGAATCTTGCCATATGCCACTATCTACTTTACTATAATTATACTTTAGGAACCGCTAGGGAGGAGATGTTTTAATTCTCTTCTCGCTAGCCAAACTTTCCAAGCTTCACTACCTCTTTGCCCTCTGGAAAATTGCCCCTCCTCCCCAGAAATTCAGATTACATTTGACCATAGAAATGACATTGTCATTATTAAGATCATAAGTAAGTATAATACATAACCAACTAAAATAATATAAGGAGACATAAAGGTGTTTATTTACTTCTTGCATTCTAAAAAAACACAGCTTATCCATACAACCTTGTTTCAGCATGAAAACACCCTTCTTATTGATTCTTGAGAACACATAATAGTCACCTTATTGTTGAGAAGAATTTCAAACAAATCAAAATTAATATTTTACTTGCAAAACAGAAGAAAATCTACCATGTAGACATTCTAGACTCTTTGGAGGACAAAAACCTGTTGTACTCTAATTGTCCTGTTGCAGGACCTCTCATCCAGGAACTGGATTGTGGCTATTCATAATTTGGCTGCCTGCAAAACTGAATATTGTTCGACAATTATTTTATTGGAGAGGAAGGGATAGTTCACAGATATAAATTTGTGAAAATCGAATGTGGATCTTCCAACAGGTTGACAATCTCTTTAGTAAGCTCTTTGCCAAATCAGCTTATGATGGTGCCACCACCACTACCACATCACTAAGCACCATAAGATGTTGCATCCAAGCGGGGCTGAGCTCTATCCAATACCAACATCCAGGAATGATAACTGCTGGTACACTATTATGCCTCTTTTTCAAGCAGCCATTGCACACATAAAGGCAGAGATGTCTGTCAAATCCCATCTAAACCAAGGGACTAGAAAATTGGGAAAGTAGTATTGGTTCCTGTATGTAGCCTACCTTGTCTTTGCAGGAACTCTTTCAAGACCACTACCCTTGCATGTCTTGAGTGTTGCTGTGTCTTTTATTTGAGGAAGTGCTGGACACTTTCTTGATTAGAGCCACTGTGGCAAAAGAAAGAGGCTCCTGGGCAAGAGGGTGAGGGGCACTAGATGGATAAGCAGGGGATGTGCAGGCAGCAGCTGCAGCTACTGTCAAAGTTAGGAAGAAAGAGGAGAGGCATTGAATCCACAACATTGTTGCTGTTGAAGGGGATCAATGCCATCCAGTCCTGGACTACTCAGTGCTCCAAAATGTACCCATCCTGATGAGCAAGTCTAATATGGAAGAGAGCAATATTGTAATGTATTGGCCTTATCTGTTTAATTCACCTGCTTTATGTCTGGCTACTTGCTTAATGGCTGACCTACTTTCTTTTTTTTTTATTGAAAAGTTTTAACATACAGTTTATCTTTAACAGTCCCCCCTCCCCCTCCCCCCTCCCTCCCTACCCCTCCCCCCCTCCCCCCCCCGACTTCCCAGAGCTAAATACAAGGTATAGAAAAAAAACAACAATCATAAACAACCATATGCTAACAACCATAAACTCTAAAATCCATCACTCTCTAGCTTATACAGGATAATACAAACCTTGATGATATTAAATATATATAGAAAAGAAAAAAGAAAAAAAAGGAAATAAAGAAAGAAAAAGCGAAGGAAGACTTATTCAAATGCTACATGAAACTTCTTAACCCTATATTTGTTCTGGATGTACTCAACCCATTTTCTCCATTCCATAATATAACGTTCTTGCGAGTGATCTTTCAAGTAAGCCGAAATCTTTGCCATCTCTGCCAGGTCGGAAACCTTTAAAGTCCATTCTTCTATAGTCGGCAATTCCTCTTTCTTCCAATACTGACCTATTAAAAGTCTTGCTGCCGTGATTAAATTCAACATCAGCTTAGTGTCCACAACCGTAGCCTCTGTAATTATTCCCAACAAGAAGAGTTGCGGACAAAACTTTATCCTTTGCTTGAAAATCTTCTGCATATGCCACCAAATTTTTATCCAGAAGGCCTTAACCTTTTTACAAGTCCACCATACATGAAAATATGTTGCATCTTCATCACCACACCTCCAACATTTTGGTTGATAATTCGGATACATGCTTGCAAGCTTTTTAGGATCTAAATGCCATCTATAGAACATTTTATAAAAGTTCTCTCTTAGATTTTGAGCTTGTGTAAATTTTACATTCCTCACCCAGATCTTTTCCCACGTGTCCATTGTAATAACTTCTTGGATATTTTGGGCCCATTTTATCATGCAGTCTTTAACAAGTTCTGTTTCTGAGTCAATTTCTATCAATGCAAGATATATCCGTTTAATATGTGCTGGACCCTGATTTCTGATTTGCTTTATCAGATTTTCATCAGTCATTGTAAAACCATTTTTCTGATCTTCTTTCCACCTGGCCCGTAGCTGAGTATATTGAAACCAATTCTGAACAATCTTCTCATCTCGCAAGAGACTATATGGTTTCAAACACCAGACATTTCTTTCCAAGTTTAGAATCTCCTTGTACGTAGTCACATCATGTTTGAAACCAGCATGTATATTTTCTATTGCGTGTTTTGGAATTGCCCACAATGGTATCTTGCAGTCTAGCTTATGTCTGTACTTCTTCCAAACTCTCAGCAATGCCTGTCTTAAAATATGCACTCTAAACACATTATCTACCTTCTTATCATACAACAAATATGCATGCCAACCAAACAACAAGTCGTGGCCCTCAAGATTTAATAATCTCTCTTGTGTCAAATTAATCCAATCACTTATACCTACTAACGCAGCAGCTTCATAATATAATTTAAGATTAGGCATTTTAAGACCACCTCTTTCACGAGTATCCTGCATGATCTTAAGTTTGACTCGTGGTCTTTTCCCTGCCCAAACAAATTTATTGATACCTCTCTGCCATTCCTCCAAGTTAGAATCTTTCTTAAGAATCGGTATCATTTGAAATAAAAACAAAAATTTAGGCAGGACATTCATTTTCACTGCTGCAATTCTTCCCAGTAAAGACAATTGCAATTTTTCCCAACTCTCCATTTCTTTTTGGATTTTTCCCCATAATTTTTCATAATTATTTTTATATAATTTTGTATTAGAGGGCGACAAAAGCACCCCCAAATATTTGACCCTTTTGACAATCTCAAATCCAGTTAACCCTTCTAGAAGGGCCTTTTGCGATGCTGTCATGTTTTTGGCCAAAATTTTAGTTTCTTGTACATTAACTTTAAATCCAGAAACCTTCCCATATTGCATTATTATCTCCATCAGGTCCACAACAGAGCTCTCCGGCTGGGTCACTGTAACAACCAGATCATCTGCAAACGCTCTCAATCTATAATCCTGATCTTTAATCCGTATACCCTTAATTCTTTCCGAATTTCGTATTTTTACCAATAATATCTCCAATGTTAACACAAATAACAAAGGCGATAGCGGGCACCCTTGCCTTGTACCCTTCTCAATACTACATATTTCTGTCAAACTATTGTTAACTATTATTCGAGCTGTTTGTTTTTGATATAATGCCCTAATTGGTTGCAAAAATTTATCCCCAAAGTTCATTTTATCTAAAACTTTCATCAAAAATTGCCAATTCAATTGATCAAAAGCTTTTTCAGCATCTAAAAAAATTAGCGCCGCAGGGATCTGGTTGTTCCTTTCCAAAAATTCCAACACATCAACTATATGCCTCACGTTATTTTTCATTTGCCTACCACTAATAAACCCAGTTTGATCCCCATGAATCACCCGTTGCAGAACCCTCATCAATCTATTAGCCAACACCTTAGCAAATATCTTGTAGTCTGTATTTAATAGTGATATCGGTCTATAGTTTTTTACTTGAGTAGCATCTTGGTCTTCCTTCGGGATCAGAGAGATAAAAGCAGTTCTCCAAGATGGAGGCACCTTTCCCCCTCTCTGGATTGTCTGGAACAATTCCTTTAACGGTTTAACCATCTCTAATTGTAAATTTTTGTAGTAAGCCGCAGTCAAACCATCTGTACCTGGCGCTTTGTCGACCTTCAACTCCTTAATTGCTGTAAATATTTCTTCTTCTGTAATCAATTGATTAATCTCCTCTTTTTGTACTTGCGTAAGAACCGGGATGCTAGCATTCTCCAAATACTCATCAATATCTTTTTCATTAATCTTCTCCTTAGCATATAATTTAGAATAAAAATCCACAAAGGCTTCCTTAATAAAATCCTGTTGAAACACTACCTTCCCCTTATGTTCAATTTTGTCTATGTTAGAAGCCCTCTGCTTTTTCCTTAGTCTATAAGCTAGCCATCTACCTGGCTTATTAGCATTGCAAAAAGTATTATGCCTGGCAAACCTCAAGTTGGTTGCCACTTGATCAGCCATTAATTTATCAAATTGTCCTCTTAATAACTTGATAGCCTCCTTAATCTTCACATCCAATGGATTCAAAATCAAGGCCTTCTCTTTTTCCTTAATTTCATTCTCCAATTCTTTCCTTCTAGCTTCCAAAGTACGTCTGTATTTATTATTCATATATATCAGCACCCCTCTCATATATGCCTTGCTAGCATCCCAAACCATGTCCATAGACGTATCCTTATTCATATTAATTTCAAAAAAATCCTTCATCCGTTGTTTACATTCTTCCACATTTTTCTGACTTCTAAACAAGTTCTCATTTACGCGCCACGAGCGCCTATCTCTATTGTCCTTATTGATCTCTAACCATACTGGGCTATGGTCAGAAATAGCTCTTGCACAGATCTTTACCTTCTTAATCCTAGAAAAAAATCATTAGTCAGCAAAATGAAGTCAATCCTAGAAAAAGATTGATGTCTATCAGAAAAAAAGGTATAATCCTTTTCATGCAGGTGTGTGTCACGCCAAATGTCTCGCAATTCCAAATCATCCTTCATTTCAAAAAAAGACTTAGGCAGTCTGGCATGGCACGGAATACACTTAAAAAAACCAGCCTTATCCATCTGTACGTCCAAAACGCCATTCCAATCCCCCATAAAAATAAACGATTTGTAATCCAACTGAGTAAGCTTTGTATGAAGTGAGCTAAAAAAGTCAGCCTGTTGTTGTTGTTGATTAGGAGCATACAGTCCAACTAAAAGCGTTTTTTTACCTTCTAACAACAAATCTATCATTACGTATCTTCCATGCTTATCTGCTTCAATTAAGTCCGCTGTTATAGCACTTTTAACATAAACAACCACTCCGTTTTTCTTATTCATTGCAGAGGCAACAAATTGCGTACCCAATCTTGAATTCAGTAAAAACTTTTGGTCCATAGCCCTAATATGCGTTTCTTGCAAACATATAACATCAGTCTTAAATTGTTTTAAATATTGAAAAACTTTCTTCCTCTTCTGAGGCGAATTTAGTCCATTAACATTCCAAGTTAAGAATTTAATCGCCATTCTTGTCCCCCTGAAGCTTCTGGAGCACCTCTCCAATGGCCCTATCTCCTTTGGGCCGCGCTCCTCCCACTGCCTCGCTGTAAGTACGCTTTGAAAGTTCCATAAACTTCTGCTGGTCTTGTTCTTTTATTTGTTTTGCTCTTTTTAAAGCAGCACGCGTCACCCTTAGCTCTCCAGCATCAGCCAACAAAGTTGTAATTTGATCCCTTCCAGCACCATCCTCCTCTGTCTGACCATCTTCAGCCTCATGAGGTTTTTCTTCACCAAATCCCTTTGCCGCTTCCAAAAGTGATAGTGGGGTTGCTTTTAAAACATTATTGTAGAAATCACGCGCCTGTGCCACAGTAACCAGGCGGTATCTTTTACCTTCATACATCGCCACCAGCCCAACTGGAATCTCCCATCTGAACCTTATAACACGTTGCTTAAGTTCCTGCACGAGAAATGCAAAGTCCTTTCTTCTCCTTAAAATCTTTGGAGGAATTTCCTTTAAGACCAAAACTTCTTGGTCAGCAACCACTACTTTAGTATCGTAGGCAGCTTGAATAACTTCATCTCTGATTTCTCTCTTTGTAAAGTAAACCACCACATCTCTAGGTAACTTCCTCTGTCTGGCAATCCATGAGTTAACACGAAAAGCTTTATCCATACATCCCTTTATTTCAGATGCTGGCTGACCCAATACTGCTTCCAGGGCTTCAGAAATCAGCTGCTTTAAATCTTCTTTAATATTTTCTTTTAAGCCTCTGATTCTAACAGCATACTGCATCTGGTGAAACTGAACAAGGCTTAACTCTCTGTCCATTTTGTCTCTTAAGTCTTCATTCTCCAATACCTTTACTTCTAGTACAGCATTTTTTTGAGTCAAATCTTCCACTTTTTCTTCCAAACCTTGCACACATTCAGCCACACTTTCCACTGTAGACAAAATGTCTACCCTCATCGCACTAAATTTCTCTTCCATCCTCTCTTCTATTCTCTCCTCCATTTTTGCCAATTTATCACCCAATGTTACTAAAATTACCTGGGCATGTTTTTCAAGGGCATCTTGTAAATCCTTCGATGTCAATGCAGCAGGAGGAAGCAAGGCTTGCAACGGTGTCTGTTGCACCGGAGAAGTTCCAGCACTCCGAAGGGTTTTTGAGGGAGGTTTAGCCGCCATCTTTTACTTTCACTTGTGACGCACTTTCACTTTAAGTTTAAAAAGTCCATTAAGCTCGAGAGTAAAAATAAAGATCCTCTTCACCTTTTTCTCTTGTACCGCTCTGCCTGCTCCTTTTATTCCAGGGTCTTTCCTTCTGGCAGGGGTGGTCGTAAACGCCTGGCTCTGCTCCAAGAAATCCGGAGCAGAGACGCTGACCAGCTGGGAGCAACCCAGGCTACGGGGGAGTTCGATCCTTCAGCCGCCCAAGCTTTGAACTCAGGCGGCCCCGGAGAACTTGACCCCTACCTGGGGCCTCACCCCCTCCTCTTCTCCCGAGGAGGGGGCTTCGAATTCACCCGAACAGCTGATCGGCGCTGTTTCGGGTGAAATCTACACAGCTGAGCCGCGGGCAGCCCGAAAAGGCTGTCTCCGGCGCTCCGCCGCCACCGGAAGTGCCGGCTGACCTACTTTCTGTGTGTTACATAACGGTTGCTGTGCTGAGCTAGACTTGCTGTCTCCTGGCTGTTAATTAGGTTTGGGGCGGGAAACTGTTACTTTAAACCTATTGGTCACCGCCTAGAGGCCAACCATATAAATAGCTGCACAGCAGCTATTAGCTTGCTTCTGTTCTGTTCTGAGTTAGAATAAACTTGTTGCTGTTTTAACACTTCATCTCACTTAATGCCTTCAAGAACTGAATATTTAACAGTGGTGATGAGGATCGGATGTGCTGCTTCTTTGTAAGAGCCTGGGGGGGTGAGATCAGCACAGAGCCTGGCAGGAACTACGTTCCCCCCCTCGGTCTGCCTAGCAAGCCATGCTGGAGACCACCACGCCCTAAGGAACCATTCTAGGGCCTACAGAGAAGCCAGCAGCACAAAGCAATGTGAGAAACGAGCAACAAAGGCAACTCACCATGGCGAAAGTTGGGAAGCTCGAAGAAGAGATGGATATCCTACATGTCCTGCATAGAAAACTACCTCTGCACAAATCAAGTCGGCGAAGATGGGCTGAAGGCCGTGATCCTCCTCTGGGGTGTGGCCCAGCCACCTTCGATATTGCCGAGAACTTGGTTGTCCCGGCACTGTTAGAGTCCATCACTTATGCGGACTTGAAGAAGAAGCTCCAAGATCATTTTGAGCCAAAATTATCAGTTATAGTGTGGAGGCACGCCTTTGAGCAGCGGGAGCAACAGCCCGGTGAGTCGGCTATGGAATTCATCACCGCCCTTCGTCAAGTATCCTGACTATGCAATTTCGCCAATTTGGAAGAGAGACTAAGAGACTGCTTAATCTGCGGACTCAGGAATCGAGAGCTCCAACAAAATCTTTTTACTAAGGAGACACTCTTGTTACAAGAGGCCTTGAAGGAGGTCATGCTGGACGAAGCCGCCAGAGGGGCTGTTAAGGCGCTGCGCCCCTCCAAAAGTGCGCCAAGCACAGAAGCTGTCCACCACGAAGACGCCGAGTGGATGGAAGACACTGACTCTGACAACGAAGTCGACAAGCTACAGAGGCACCAGGAAAAGGGACTGAGGCTAGCTGACAAGGCAGTTCTATTCCTTAGGTCCATGGGCTACAGAGGCCACCATCAACGTGTGGAATTCTGATTCTGAACAGCAATGTGCCGGGCGTGTGGAAAACCAGGCCACATTGCCACTGTTTGCTGAGGTCACCAGAGGGACTGTCAGCAGGAAGACTCATTCAGGAGAGGTACTGGGGCCCCAGGGCAACACCAAGTAGGTTTCTGCTCCAGCCGTAGGAGCGTGTTCCACACTGGTGCCCACCAACCCCTTAAGCAGAAGCTTCAACTACAAGTCGAGCTTCAGGGAGTTCCATGCAAAATGGAACTGGACACAGGCTCAGCTGTGTCCATCATCTCCATTGGAACCTTCCGGCACATATGCAACCACAGCAACATATGGGTCAAACTTTGACCATCTAACATTTTGCTAACAGACTTCCAAAACTCCTGAGTGGTGGTCAAGGGTGAAGCCACCTTTTCAGTGAAATTCAAAGGATTTACAGGCCCACTAGATATTATTGTGGTGGAAGGCCAACACACGAGCCTCATAGGGCTCGATTGGTTTGATGCATTGTCTTCAGTCTGCCAAGAGTTTGCGGATGTTTTCAGTCCAAGCCTGGGAGAATAAAAGAGCCCTCCGATAGCCTTTAAGCTTGATCCCCTGGTAACACCAATCCGGGTCAAGCCTTGTCAAGTGCCTTTTGCTTTAAAGCCCAAAATCGATACAGAGCTGGATAAGCTGCTCAGTCAGGGGGTATTGCAGCCTGTAGACAGTGGGGTGTGGGAGACCCCCATTGCAACGCCACTCAAGGCCAAAGGAGAAGTATGCATATGTACTGACTATAAGTGCACCATTAACTGGGCACTTCAACAGCATGCGTACCCGGTGCCAGTTGTCAGCCATATTTTGGCATCTTTGCAGGGAGGCCGTGTGTTTGCTAAACTAGATTTGGCACAGGCCTATCAACAGCTGCCAGTGGATGAAGCCACGGCAGCCACCCAAACCATTGTTACCTATATGGGGGCCTTCAAGGTCAAGCGCCTAGAGTTTGGGGGGAGTGTAGCCCCAGGGATTTTCCAGGGAGTGATGGAGCGTACACTCAAGGGTATTCCGAGGGTCTTCCCCTACTTCGATGATGTACTCATTGCCAGTGAGTCTACAGAAGTCCTGGCTGAACGGCTTAGAGCCGTCCTTCAGTGGTTCTGCACAGCGGGACTTAAATTAAAAAAGGAGAAATGCAAGATTGGGGTACAGTCAACTGAGTTCCTGGGATTCTGCATCAATGCCGATGGCATCCATCCTGCAGATTCAAAGCTGAAAGCAATTCAGCAGGCACCAAGCCCTAGATCCAAAGGGGAACTTCAAGCCTTCTTGGGCCTTCTTAATTTTTATCATGCATTCCTCCCAAATAAGGCCGCAGTGGCAGAGCTGTTACAATGGCTCTTAGACAAAAACACTCAGTGGCAGTGGATCAATGTCCACAAAAGAAGTTTCCAGGCAGTCAAATCCTCGAACTCGGTGCTCACGCATTTTAACGAAAAGCTGCCAGTTTGCATTGCGTGTGATGCATCCCAATATGGGGCTGGGACTATGTTGAGCCATAGTAGTCTCCCATCGCTTATTATTTGAGGACCCTGTCTTCTGCGGAGCACAATTATGCGCAGATTGATGAGGCTTTGGCCATTGTGGCCGGGGTTAAAAAGTTCCATGACTATTTGTATGATTGCCAATTCATGGTCTTCACAGACCACAAGCCACTCCTAGGGTTGTTCACTATAAACAGACACCTCAGATTCTGTCTCCTCGAATGTTGAGGTAGTTTATATTCCTTTCAGCCTACAGCTACAGGCTGATTCACAAACCGGGCAAAGAAATGGGCCATGCAGACAGCCTTAGTGTCTATTATTGTAATACCTATTACAAACAGATATTCCCTTACTTGCAAAATTCAATTCAGTGCAATGTTCTTCTGAACAAACAGGCACTGATTAGATTAAAAACTGTATTCATAAACTGCATTTGCTTGTTTCATTTTCAGTGAGTCTAACCAGTTAAAATCTTTTAACCGAAGCATGATAGGAAACTTTATTTTTTGTTTGATGCAAACAATAGGAGGTTAAGTGCCAAATTACAGCATATTTTGCTGTTTGTGTAATCAGGCATTTTCACAGCTAGTAATTATTCATATTATTTCACATTAGCTTTACCAACATGGCAAAAACTGCAATTCAGATAAAAATCTGTACCTATGTTATATATAATATGATATATTATGGTAATTGTCCAGCTGCACATATTTCAATTTGAGAAGTAATTTTTGAAGCTAGCATGTTATGGATACCTCTAAGCAAATGCTTCCATTTTTGCTTAGAGATGGGTCATAAATGCAAAATCCCAAGGCTGTCACCATCTTAGAATGCTTTAAAACAGAAATAAACAGCAAATTATAGGTCAGCTGAAATACCAGACACTCAAGATGTCAAATGTCAAAGGTTCCTCTAAATTCTTGTATAAATTCACCAATGTTTCTATAATAAGCAACACATTTGTGAGATTATAGGAAAGGGATTTCTGCTAAAATGCCAGTGCATTTATCCACTGAAAGAGAGTAGAAAAAAATAACTTGCAGCAAGATGGGCAGCAAACAAATTTAATAAATAAAAATATTTTTCATAGCATTATGCATGCCATAGAAAGAAAACTTCAGGTGTTTTCTAGATGGAAACAAAACAAATAATTTATTCCCTTGAACGAAAAAATGTGCAGAGGCAAGCTATGTTCTGCTACTTCAGATTCAATGCAACAATAAATGATACCACTTTTAAATATAAAGGAAGGTATAACATCATACTCCAGCATTAATAGACTAGAATATTCTTTATTGGTCAAGTATGGATACACAAGCAATTTGTCTCCAGTGCATAAGCTCTCAGTGTACATACAAACATAAAAGTGATAAGTAGTAGATCATATCATAAGATAAATCATAAGATATAAATAAAAAGCGACAATCGTTAAGATACTAATAGGAGAAAGTAGTAGGAAAGATGAAGAAGATGAGAAGGATAATAGCAATATAGTCCTACTGCATGGGTAAATGTATTTAGACATAAGACAATGCTGTGGGAATTAGGTGTTTAACAGAGTGATGGGGAGGGGGGAGGAACTACCTTTGTATCTAGTTGTTTTGGCATGCAGTTCCCTATAGCGGCGTCCTGAGGGGAGAAGTTGAAACAGTTTATGTCCAGGATATGAGAGGGTCTGTAGATAATTTTCTCAGCCTCTTTCTGGCTTGTGCAGTATACAGGTTCTCAGTGGAAGGCAGGTTGATTACAATTGTTTTTTTCTGAAGACCTAACTATCCACTGAAGTCTGTACCTGTCTTGTTTGATTGCTGTGCCAAACCATAGAGGTACAAATGACAGACTCAACAATTCCTCTGTAGAACTGTATTAACAGATCCTGGGCTTAAGTACTCCATAATGACAATGCTGTGGTTCTGTGTAGCAGTTCTTAACACATGGTAAACCACTCCTATGCAGCAAATGTCATTCTGACATATAAGAATATTTTAAAAATAGTACTTGGAATGCCACAGTAGAATTTAAGAAATCTGAACTGAGTAGATTTAGAAATGAATTTGAAATATAGGAAGAGAGGTCGGGATAGAGGAACGAAGACACTGATGTGGAGATTGGGCATAGACAGTTTTCATATATGTTTATATTACATAAAATTCTTCTTTTATTACCAACCTTATTTTATGTTAGTATTTACCAACACACTTGACTGAGTTGATATTCAGCTAGCCCAGAATGTCCCACGATATTCATTTTCCCCATTTTTAAAATATAAATGTATCTTCTGTGTGTGCATGCACATTCAGTTAATTTACATAAGTAAATACTGTATGAATTTTAAACAGGAAGAAAAAAACATTCTTATATGTTCTTTTTTAGTTTATAATATTTGTATTAAATCATATGACTGAACTTTCTCATAACGTAACTATCAAGCAAAAGAAATAAGGAGCCAAGATAGAGTTCAAAAGCACTATGAATTTATTTTGTGCTACCTACACACAAGAATTTGATCTACTAATGGTCAAGAGACATTGGCGCCAGGTAAGAGTCAACAGACTTCAAGAGAGGCTGGACCTAGGTCTCTTACTGGCGTATAAGGACCCCAAACTGATGTTGCATGTGACCCCGCCCACAGACTCAAACTGGTCATCTACTATAATAACTCTTATTTCCATTTCTACTTTTATTAATCACATAATATTACTATGCTTTAACATATACTCTATAATGCTTACTATTCTCTCGATTTTTAAAGGAACTTCATAAAATAATTCTACAATATTGTCCATGTAAAGTAATATTCAATGACACTAAAATATGAATAATACAAATTAGATTGTCTAACATCTAATAATTATATCATTACAATGTTATGCTTGTGTTAAGAATTGATGTGCAGAGGGCTCCTTGTGCTACCAAGAAGTTGCACAGACAAGGAAGGGTACTGAGAGCAGTAAGAGTCACACAGTAACCACAAGAGTACACTGAGTTGTGAAAGCAAAAAATACTTTACTTTTGAGTTGGTGTAAAGAACAAAAATGCACGGTCAAAAATAAACAGTCCAGGTCATACACAATAGCAACAGTCCAAGGAGTATTCCAAATACAAAGTCTTCTTACCAGTCCAGAGGTCAATACACAGTTGTACAGGTTTATCACAGTAGTAAACCAACAGTACAGCAAAATAGAGCAAAAAACAGTAATAGTAGAGAGCAGTGAATTCAGAGAGAGAGAAGCTACGTTCCTAGCTCCCTCTTATGGCCATGAGAACACTTACACACCAATTGGCCAATTAACATCTTAAAGTCACAACATCATGGTTAATATATTTTCAACCCAACATTGTAGGCTATCACCATATGCCTAACAGCTTGTATAGTTATTTGATAACTACGTTTCACCTAGACATGTGGCAGCATCCCTGCCTGAGCTTCTCGATATCCTCTCAGGGTTGGTGGTTGAGTTCCCCAAACTTATAGTTTTGGGTGACTTCAACCTACCATCCCTGGGGGGATCATCTGAGTTAGCTCGGGAGTTCATGGCTTCCATGACGGCCATGGACCTGAAGCAGGTTATTCTGGGCCCAACTCATGGGGGGGGGTCACACGCTCGATCTGGTTTTTCTATCCGGACGGTGGTTAGATGATCTTGGGGGGGGTTTCCCCAATTAATATACCCCTGTCATGGACCGATCATCATCTCCTGCGGTTGGTCTTCCGTTTTGCCACTCCCTGTCGTGGGGTTGCTGAGCCAATAAGATGGTTCCGCCCTAGGCGCCTTATGGACCCTGAGCGGTTCCAGACGGTGCTTGGGCCTCCACCTGCCTCCTTTGCTCACAGCTCGGTCGATGCCCTAGTGGAAGCCTGGGAAAGGGCAGCCACATTGGCACTCGACCAAGTTGTACCCATGCGGCCCTTGACCCGACGCAAGTCCCAACGGGCCCCATGGTTCTCCATGGAGCTCCGCGAGATGAAGCATCGGAGACGGGGCCTAGAGAGCTGTTGGAGATCCAGCCGATCCGAATCCGACCGGTTACGACTAAGGTCGTTTATGAGAACTTATCTCGCAGCGTTGAGGGAGGCTAGGTCTAACCACTTTGCCACCCTCATCGCATCCGCAGATAATCACCCAGCCGCCCTGTTTAGGGTAACTCGCTCCCTCCTTAATCAGGAGGTGAGGGAGGAACCCTTGCAGGGTCGAGCCGAGGAGTTTAGTCGATTTCTGTCGGACAAAATCGCTCGGATCCGGACCGGTTTGGACTCCGACTGGGCAGAGTCTGACGAAGAGGATACGGGCAGCCTTGTCGATTTAATCTGGGAAGAGTTCGATCCTGTGACTCCTGAAGAAGTGGACAAGATCATGGGGAAGCTGGGTTCCACATGTTTGTTGGACCCGTGCCCCTCCTGGCTGACTTACGCGGCCCGGGATGGGACACGAGGCTGGCTCCAGGCAGTGATTACTGCCTCTCTGAGTCAGGGTAGTTTTCCCGCCGCCTTGAAGGAGGCGGTGGTGAGACCCCTCCTCAAGAAGCCTGCCTTGGACCCAGCAATTTTAAACAACTATCGTCCGGTCTCCAACCTTCGCTTTTTAGCGAAGGTTGTTGAGAGCGTGGTGGCGCAGCAGCTCCCTTTGTTCTTGGATGAAGCTGATTATCTAGACCCGTACCAATCGGGTTTCAGGCCCGGGTACAGCACGGAGACGGCATTGGTCGCGCTGGTGAATGATCTCTGGCGGGCTCGGGACAGAGGTTGCTCCTCTGTCCTAGTCCTTTTAGACCTCTCAGCGGCTTTTGATACCATCGACCATGGTATCCTGCTGCGACGTCTCAGGGGGTTAGGAGTGGGAGGCACAGTTCTTCAGTGGTTCTCCTCTTACCTTCTGGGATGCTCGCAGTCGGTGTTGGCAGGGGGGCAGAGATCGACCTTGAGACCTCTCATTTGTGGAGTTCCTCAGGGATCGGTTCTCTCACCTCTCCTGTTCAACATCTATATGAAGCCGCTGGGTGAGATCATTCGTGGTTTTGGAGTTGGGTATCACCAATATGCTGATGATACCCAGCTTTTTATTTCGACCCCAAACCACCCCAGTGATGCCCTCGACGTGATGTCCCGTTGCCTGGAGGCGGTCCGGGTCTGGATGGGGAGGAACAGGCTTCGACTCAACCCTGACAAGACTGAGTGGTTGTTCGTGCCGGCATCCCGGGAAATTCTGATTATTCCATCTTTGGCCATGGGGGGTGAACTATGACCCCCCGTAGATAGGGCTCGCAACTTGGGGGTCCTTCTAGATTCACAGCTCTCTTTGGAAGAGCATATTGGAGCTGTGACTAGGGGGGCCTTTGCCCAGGTTCGCCTGGTGCGCCAGTTGCGGCCCTATCTAGACCGGGATGCCTTGCGTACAGTCACTCATGCGCTCGTGACCTCTCATCTAGACTACTGTAATGCTCTCTACATGGGGCTGCCCTTGAGGTCCACCCGGAGACTCCAACTGGTGCAGAATGCAGCCGCGCGAGTTGTCTTGGGGGTTTCCCGATACTCTCATGTTACACCTTTGCTCTGCGAGCTGCACTGGTTACCGGTTGCTCTCCGGGTGAAGTTCAAGGTGTTAGTGATGACTTACAAAGCCCTTCATGGCATGGGTCCGGATTACCTACGGCAACACCTGCGGCCGGCATCAACTTCCCTCCATCCAGTGCGCTCCCACAGAGAGGGCCTCCTCAGGGTGCCGCCGATCAAAGAATGCTGATTGGTGGCCCCCAGGGGGAGAGCGTTCTCTGTGGGCGCGCCAGACTTCTGGAACCGCTTACCGGTTGAGCTCCGGATGGCCCCCGACCTTCGCTCCTTCCGGCGCGATCTCAAAACCTTCTTTTTCGAACAAGCTGGCCTGGTCTGACGGGATGGGGTTGGGTTTTTTATAAATAGTTTAATTTTAATATGTATTAATTTATGGGCATAATGGTTTAATGGCTTTTTAATTTTTGTATTCTGTTTTTTATTATGTATTGCCCTGTTCACCACCCTGAGTCCTTCGGGAGAAGGGCGGTATACAAATTAAATTATTAAATTATTAAATAATAGTGTTTGGTAATATTTTTTCATTTGTGTGGCTAAATTTCCTATAAGTAATCCTACATCCCTGTATCTTTAAGAATGAAAATGAAGTTGCTTTAGAGACAATTAAGAAAGGTGGTCCTAAGATACATATTTACGTCTGCAAGGACAAATTATGTACAACACTGGTAAAAAGGCATTGTACCCACAATAGTTGATTAAAAATGGGTACCTGGAAATCCATATATCCAATACTATCTAGACTGTCTGCACTACCCACTTCCTTCTAAGTCTTCTATGTAGATTTTCTAGCCAATGAAATAAAATGCAGGACAGAGAGAATTTAATCTGCCATTGGTTATTTATTAAGCCTAGAATATAAAAAAAGAATCAAATTCATAAAACTGGATTAAAATTCTTTTCAAATATTTAAAGCGAAGAAAAATATGCTACAATATCTTAGAAGGATAATATCTGATAGGTATTTATTTGTTGCTGGAATAAAATTCTGGAAAAAGTTTAAAAGGAAATGGATATAGAGAATGTGTGAAAGTGAATTCTATGCATTTTTTATTTCTTGTATAATTTGTATATTTTGTATATTGATTTTTAATTATTTTTTAATTAAATATATAATCAATTAGCTTTGGATTTCAATTATTTCAGGTGACAAATGATATATATTTAGATATTCACTTTTTAATATATGGAATTTGCTAATTACTAATAATGAAGGGTTTTTTTGTCATACTGTGGGCTTTATCGATTGGCTAAAAATCCATTGAGGTAACACAATTTAACTTTTCACAGACAGCACTCCAAGATTCAGTTTATTTCACTAGGAAGAACATTTAAACATTTTTAACATTATATGTCTTAACTACTTTCTAAGCCTCTAAATTGTCCCTTGTTTTATACTGTATATATTCAAAATAATCAGGAGAAATTTGATTTATTGTCAGGAGTTGACAATGTTCCCACCTGTTTACAACAGTAAGAAAATGGGATTTATTACTCTGTGCTGTGCTTTTTAGTTGGTTTCAACAGGCAAACAAGCTATTGAACCAAGTTGCTTTACAAGGGCAATGCATTGTAATTAGAGCCATTTCACCACAACAGTGGGCTTATTTCCTCCTGTCTTCAGCTTTAAAATTCTCAAAAATGTATTCCTGTAGTCCCTCTGTTCCATTTACCAAGTAATTACAGTATTTTAAAAGCACTTGGTCTGGTTTATTTCTCCTTAATGACTACCAATTGCCAGTGTCTTCTATATAATAAATCACTGATCCCAATGACTTTGCTGCTTGGTGATATATTTTATGGCTAAAGGAGATGCCAAAAAAACAGGTGAGGGAGGAAAACAGATCATTATATTGAAAGGCGAGATGGTGATAAAAATGTGAAAAAGGTAGAGGTAACAGAATGATAGTGACATTTCTAGCATTGTACCTTTGTCTTTTTTGGAAATGTGATACATGCTTGATATTAAGTTTAATGTGAGACATCTATCAAGTATGATATTTGAACAGGAAAATAATAAAAATGTACTGTCTTGGAAAACAGTAAGCTGCTATTGTTGTATTGATACTCGAAGTTTTACCTCTTTCTTTTCAGAAACTTTTAAAATGTGGATACAAAAACTCATTAGGATATGGAAAATAGAAATTGTTGCACAAAACAGTTTACAACTTACAATTAAAGAAACTTTATGTTGATGAATGATTTGATAAGTACACCTTATGTAATATAGCAATTGCAAATGCAGCTATACAAAATCATATTTTACTACAGCTCAAAGCCCTGAAAAATATCTGATTCTTAGTGTCTAAGCTAGAATCCTTTGCAAAAAAACCACATTCAGGATACATAACTTAAAAAAGGGATAATGGGTAAAATATCTTGACATATAGTTGGGCTCCAGCTATCAGCTGCAGAACCAGAGATGGCAGAGAGAGATAGAAACCTCTGTAATTCTTTGTTGCTGTCTTACAATCAGGAATTTTGCAGCCCATATGTGGTAGTCCTGTGTCATCATAGAAAAAAGGTGTTTATGTTTTTCAGTAAATATACTATGATTTTGTACAGTGGATATGCTGGGGATCCTATAGTCTACCTCTATTTCTTTTACACTGTTTTCAAGTATATATTTGTTTATATAGTAAGAAAATATTCTCCAAATTCTTGGGCCTATATCTAATTAAGGATATTAGTTCCTATGTCACTACACAGGCATTATTTAAAAGATTTAATTTGTCTTCTGAGAAGGCTCATTTCAGTTCCAATGAAACCCTGTGCAAGCTGGACTGTGCCTTATTTGTAATGCTGGTGGGGCACGTAGAAGTTGCTATTGTTTATGAAGCAGTCCAGTATAAGTAATTTGCTTGAGTAGGAGATCTATGGCATCTAGGTTAAAGGTCCTGCTAGCCTGTGACCCAGAAACAAGAAATGCTCATCTTTTGTCTGTACATAAAGTCTGGCCACTTCAGCTCTTTTTGAATATCATTCATGTGTCTCAGCTTTGGGCATGTCAATCATAACTGTTCCCCAACATTTCATTATAAGAAACCTTCACTGAGGGTGTTATACCTTTCAGAATGCAGTTGTGCAAAAATAAATGTCATGTTTAGCTTAGCAGTTTCTGAGGGAAATGATATGCTGATTAATTTTGGCAGGAGCCCATACGGTTTAAAGTAATCAAGCAGTAGTCCAGTCCATTCTCTGATCACATGCAGCATTTCTTTGGCAAACATACAAAAAATAAAGTGGAAGAAAAAAGTGCTACATATTATACTGGGGAAAATAATTCAAAAGAAGCAATAATGATTTAAGCAATAGTAGGGTACAGTAGAAAATTACATTCAAGACTCGCTGGCTGTCATCTAGATTCTAGAAATTGAATACAACCCTCTGCACTATCTCTGAAAAAGACCGTAACTCTCACTTTTACATTTAGGGAAATAGGATATGGCCTCATTATAGATTTAGTAGTCTTTGAAATTTCAAACACACTTTATTATTTTTCAGTAGAATATTAACTACCTTCTGTATTTTCTACTTTTGGAATTCAGAGTAATTGTATGTTTACTCAAAAGAAAGGCCTATAATGTAAAATAGTATATTTAGTTCTACATATACTTATATCTTGTATTTTTCAGGCTGATCAGTCTGACACCAAAAGGGTTTTCCGAGGAGTGGACAATTCACCTTCCATCAAGTTTTTTGGGGTATAGCTTGGACATTCACAAGATTGCTTCCTGAAACCATAGAGGGAACTTCTGTTTATTTATTTTTGGGACTTATATGCCGCCCTATCTCCCGAAGGACTCAAGGCTAACAACAATAAAAATACAGCAATGCAAAAGTTAAAAAGAATTAAACTAACAGCCCCGATAAAATAATTAAAATTAATAAAAATTTAAAAACATTTTAAAAATCCCTATCGTCAGTCCAGGTCAGCCTGATGGAAAAGGAATGTTTTAAGGCCGTGGTGAAAGGACTGGAGATCCGGGGCCGTCCGAAGCTCAAGGGGAAGTTGGTTCCACAGGGCTGGCGCTCCCACAGAGAAGGCCCTCCCTCTGGGAGTCGCCAGCCGACATTGTCTAGCCGACGGCACCCTGAGGAGGCCCTCTCTGTGTGAGTGCACTGGGTGATGGGAAGTCGTTCCCGGCAGCAGGCGGTCCTGCAAATATCCCGGGCCTAGGCCATGTAAGGCTTTAAAGGTAAGTACCAGCACCTTAAATCTCACCCGGAGGACAACCGGTAACCAATGCAGCTCACGCAGGAGGGGTGTAATATGGGAGTATCGGGATGCTCCCATCACTACCCGTGTGGCCGCATTCTGCACCAGCTGGAGCCTCCGGGTGGTCTTCAAGGGCAGCCCCATGTAGAGAGCATTGCAGTAGTCTATACGGGAGGCAACAAATGCGTGAGTGACCGTATGTAAGGCATCTCAGTCCAGATAGGGGCGCAACTGGTACACCAGGCGAACCTGGGCAAATGCCCCCCATGGCCACGTCTGCTATATGATCTTCAAAACTGAGTCGTGAATCCAAGAGGACGCCTAAGTTGCGTGCCCTATCAACAGGAGGTACCACCTCTCCTCCCATAACCAAAGATGGAACCTCTTGGACTAAACGAGATGACGGTACGTAAAGCCACTCAGTCTTGGCCGGGTTGAGCTAGAGCCTGTTCTTCCCCATCCAAATCCGTACCACTTCCAGGCAATGGGACATCACATCGAGGGCATCGCTGGGTTGGTTCGGGGTGGAGATGAAAAGCTGGGTATCATCAGCATATTGATGATACCTCACCCCGAAACCACGGATGATCTCACCCAGTGGCTTCATATAGATGTTGAACAGAAGGGGCGAGAGTACCGACCCCTGAGGCAGAATCCTTATTAGCTGTCATCTATTTTCATCTCATTCACATGTCAACTCTTTCTTGTTGATGGTAAGCCAAAACCTAAGCTAAAAATTCTTAATTTGGAACTCTCGTTCTTGTTATTCTGAGAGCAAATGGTTTGGTCTATAATCTAAAAGAAAATTTGGTTCCTTGATCAATGATAATTATAAATGTAATTATAATCAATTATAAATGTAAAGCAAGGAAAGGCCAAATGAGATTCTCATATTCAAGTAATTTAAATAACAAATAAAAAAGTAATTTGGGTTGACCCTAGTTCCTTGCAACACTAATAGGGTGAATTTGTAAATTTATAAATCCTGGAATTTCAAAGAACCTTATACAGTAAGTAGAGTTCATTTTTCCACTAATTTCATTGAGATCTGTATACAGTCCTTAGAAAGTATTGAAACCTGTTTCTGGATCTGTGAAAATGGAGTATAAATTATTTAAATATAAATGTCTTCTAAAAATGCTCATATTACAAAATGTCTATAAAAAGCTATTTTCTTATTACTAAGGATCAGAATACGGAAAGGCTCCATTCAATACTTTGCAACAATATTCCATAGATTTCTCACAGAATAAAATGTAGTTTAAATACCATGACTCTTTTTTCTGTCTAAATAATATAGTATTGTAAAATTGATTTGAAGTGATTAGCTGATTATAGAACATATAACTGAGACAACTGCTGGAAAATGTTAAAGAAGATGCTGCCTCTTGTACCAATCCTACTCTTAAAAGAAGCTGGTCTTCAGAGAAAGATTCCAATTGTACACTGAAATCCGTTAAAGAATAAATTCAGGTTAATAATATAAAATGTGATCAAATTTCTTGAAAGCAAGATTGTTGACAAATGTCACAACACCAGAATAAATGTTTCAATATGAATGAATAATGTGACTAATTTTATTTTCAGTCCTCCATCACTGCACCTTACTGCTTGGTGATATTGGTAATTAAAATTGAAACATATATCTTGTAAACAAGCTAAGAAATAAAATATTTTGAAATGGAACTAATATGCATACTTTTAACTGACATTGTCATTGCAAAGAGGCCCCAAGTCTTATTTTGGGGGGTTGTCTCTTCCATGGTCTCACCTCGCAGCAGCGGCACTGACAGCCTCGCCCAGCTGGCCCACTTCTTTTGCGGCTGAAGGAAAAGCCTCTGCAACTGAGAATGGAGCTCCAGATTGATGTGCATGGCACCCTCCAGCCTCCATTTCGCTGATTGAACCTGGAAGGCCTCTGGTGGCAAAATGCAGGTTGGGGGGAATCCAGAGCTCCATTCTCAGCTGCAGAAGAAGTGGAGCACCACAGAAGAAGCAGGCCAGGAGGCAGGTGTCAATTCATGGGAGGCCTGGCTGCAATGATAAGTGGATGTGGGGCACGTGGGGCAGCTTCAGCCCCCACCCCCACCCTAGCTTGATTTTTAGGTGTGTACCTCGCCCCAAAACTAGGGTTTATTTTTGGGGTAGGTTAGTAACATGACCTTGGCATCTTGGCCACTATCATATTTTCTGATGCCTTCACTTACATATCAAATATATCAGCAAAACTTTTTGCTTATTCAGTATCTGACACTGAAAATTGTTCTAAGATATCATATCTAAGGGAACATCAACTTCCCATCATCCTGTGCGCTCCCACAGGGAGGGCCGTCTCAGGGTACCGCTGGTTAAGGAATGCCGACGGGTTATTCCCAGGGGAAGGGCGTTCTCTGTGGGTGCACCGGCCCTATGGAACCAAATTCCTACAGAACTCAGGACTGCCCCCGACCTTCGCTCATTTCGCCAGGACTTGAAAACCTGGTTCTACGAGCTGTTTGGCCCAGACTAAGGGGTTTTAATTTAATTTAATTTAATTGGGTTTTAGTTTAACTTCAGGGGCTGTAATTTAATTAATAGTTTTAACTGATTTTAATTTTGTATGCTATGTATTTTAATTTTCCCTGTAAACCGCCCTGAGTCCTATGGGAATAGGGCGGTATATAAATTTAAATAATAAATAAATAGAATGTTCTGGGATATATAAACTTTCAGAAACCTTAGCTATGCTTCATTTTGAACTCTAGTCTTGTTCAACTATGTATAAATGTTTTAGTAATACATTATTTTAATTTAAAGGCAAAGCCACAAAAGCCGATATCCTATTAACTGCAGCTTTTCCTGAAGTAATTGTGATACATTTATATAACAACTTGTCACTTTGAATGTACACCAATTGGCATACATCAAAATGAAATTTTGTTGCATAAAGCTCTCAAAGGGTCACCACTCCTTATTCTTGGCCAGCTCTAGTTACAGATTTTCCATTTTAGTCTCTAGGGAGCGAATGATGGCAAACAGGACAGATGGAAATGGAGTACCATGTGGATTAGACCACAAATTATCTTGTATTCCTGCACAACAACCTCACCGCCTTTCCTTTTTCTGATCCTGTCTCTTCCACCTTTTCCTTAAAGAGGCCTTGCTCCTTTTCGCCCCTGAAGAACACTGCTGCTGCCACCAACTCCTCCAAAAGCCTCTCTCCCATCCTCTGGAGCTGCCAACAGCTTCATCCAGTTCCTTTGCTCCATAAGCCCTGGGGCCTCTCCTCCTCTGCTTCCTTTGGAAAGAGCCCTGATTCGCAATAGAATCCGTTGCTGCTTGCAGAACAATTTCAAACAGCGCCAACTTTTAACGGTCTCACCAACAGTTCCAAAACAGCTACAAACTCGCCATGCCAGCAAAGATTGTCGGTTGTATGTCACCCTAATTCTACCACATCAAAACCTTCCTGATCATGTGGGCTATATCCCTCCAAACATTTTTCACCTTCAAAAGCCAATGCAGCTGCAGCCAATCCAGGCGCCGCCATCTTAGAAGGTATATAGCTGATTCATGTTATATATTTCCAAATACTTCCTTAAATACAAATGTACTTGTGAAAAAGAAAATTGGAAATGTCTATTTGTTTTTTCTTTTTTATTCTTCCTGTCTTTTTCAGCTTTTACTCTTTATTACTTTGTGTTAGTTTTTATGCTGATTGTAAAACTATGTATACACACATACATGTGCATATATGCATATGCATATAGTGTACATATGCATATACATATACACAGGGCTTTTTTTTCTCATAGAATGCTCAGAACAGCGTTCCAGCACCATTTTTTTGCAAAAAAAAAAGCTTTTGCACAAGCTGTGCTGCTATTGGCTTAAGCCTATTGCAGGCTTTGCTCTTTTATGAGTCATGGACTTCAACTCCCAAAATTCCTGAGTCAGCTATGCTATTGGCTTTTGAAACCCAATAGGAATTGCTGCTGAGCTTGCCAAAAGACCTGGCCGGCAAATGTTGCACAGGCAAGTTACAGCGAAGTGAGGAACTTTGCACTCCTCCCTGCTCCCCAACTACACCATCTCAATGAGGTAAGTAAGATATTATTTGCAAATAGGATATCCAAGTATGACTCAAGGAAATTTTCCCTGCATGGAGGGAGTAGTGGTTTGTTTCACTTTGTTTTACTTTTCAAATTGCTGTAGGGAAGAAATGATGATTAGAAAAAGGCAGGAAGTTATTTTTATTAGGAAGAATTCATTTATCCGATGCTAGATCTTTGGGAGCTTAGTACCACCAGCATAGAACATTTGTTTTTCTGAAACTTCATTCAAATTCAATTCCTGATAGGGACATTTGGAAAAAAAGTTATTTATTAAATTTATATGCTGACTATCTCAACAGGATGACTCTGAAGTCAAGGAGAGGGCTTGCAACTTCTGTTTCTAGTTATCCACATTTTTGCACACTGAGATAATCGGCCATTGTACAAATACAGAGCCTATCATGTTTTTATATTTATATGGAACAGATACATTACCTGAAATTTTTGGAATGTGTAAAAAATTTGAACCAGCCCAGAAACTCATTTCCCATTGTTTGTGTATATAGAAAGTAAACCCTGAAATAGATTTGGAAAGAGCAAGGACTCTGATTAAATGGAAATGTTGCTAAGCATAGAACTGTTGAGTTAATTTGCAGCTGTTTCTGCTGTTTTCTTTTTATGTGCTTATGATTTTACATCACATTTTAAAATCAGCCAAATTGAATAGGAATAAGATTGTGACTGAAAGAATACTAATTCTGAAATTTATTTATTTATTTATTTGATTTATATACCGCCCTTCTCTAAAGCATTAGTTTGGATCATTGGAAAGAAAAAAGATTTAATATTTATGATCCAAAAATATAAATATGTGAGAAACATGTTTTTAAAGACCTTTGCAGCTTGTTCTCATATAAACCCTGCCACAAAGGAATAACTAAAATTATGAAATTTAGAATCTACCAAGCTTCCCTCCCATGGACAGAAAACAATCCATGGGAAATGTGAATCAGTAATCCATAGCTTTAGCAGCAATAATAAATCTAATTATGTTATGCATATTTAAGTTTGCCAAACCCTGGAGCAGTGGTAGCAATCTTCTATCACAATGGCAAGCCCTTTAAGATTATATATTGTTAATCATATAAGTGAAGAAATGAGGAAAACTGTGGTTAAAGAAATTGTTCGATCCAATAATAAAATTTCATTGATAATTAATGAATCAACCACAATAAGCAAAAAAACTACCCTCATAGTATTTGTTCGATGCTGTA
The DNA here is from genome assembly GCF_964194415.1 of Vipera berus. Taxonomy (NCBI): domain Eukaryota; kingdom Metazoa; phylum Chordata; class Lepidosauria; order Squamata; family Viperidae; genus Vipera; species Vipera berus. Next base: position 51,246,807 of record NC_138209.1, read on the forward strand.
TCGAATGAATTCACCAGTAAATTTGTTTTTGGACTTGGTAGAACTTGAAAAAGTAACAGCAGAAGGAATATTTGATTCCTTACTCCAATGTCTTTACTCTTATGGGATGACAGAAGATTATTTGAAAAAAAATATTTGATTTCTCTTGCACGCGATGGCGCCGCTGTGATGATGGGATGTAAAAGTGGAGTGAAAAAATTGCTGTCAGAACATTTTCCTTCTATTGTAGTTTGGCACTGTGCTAATCACAGACTAGAATTATCAGTAGGTGATGCTGCCAAGGAAACTTCAGGAATAAATAGATTCCAACCATTTATTGATAAACTGTATGTCATATACCATGCTTCACCAAAGAATAGTAGAGAGTTGCATTCATGTGCAGAATTACTGGGGACTGAGCTGCTGAAAATTGGAAGAATTTTAAGTACCTGATGGGTGTCATCTACTTTGCGTACAAATTTGGCTGTATGGAATAATTTTGAATCCCAAAATGTGTATCATTTTGAACAAGCAATGCATGATCCTACAAGAGATAAAAATGATAAATGCACTTATGATGGCTTAAAAAGAAAAATAACATCTACAGAATTTTTATTGGACCTAGGATTGATGTGTGACGCTCTCCAAGAATTGTCAGATTTAAGTTTGGATCTACAGGACTGCAACATCAACTTGTATAAGGCAAATAAGAAAATAAAAATACTGGTACAAGTTTTTGAAGAAAGAAGACAGAACTTTGGGCCCTATTATAAATGTGCTGTTGCTGCTGTAAGTGATCTTCGCTTTAGTGGAGTTTTACTTCACAAAAGAGATTCAAGAAAGGATCCTCCCATTGACCCAAGTATATTTTATACAAAATTGAAAGAGTCAATTGAAAAAAGATTACTTGATAGCAAAGACAATGAGTTGGTGTATTGGTCTCACGTACTTGATCAAAAACATTGGCCTGAAGATGTTAATACTCAATTGACATTTGGAGAAGTGGAAATTAGAAACTTATCATACAGACTGCAACTAAATGAAAGAGAAATGATTCGTGGATTCCATGAATACTTACGGACTCTGAATACCACTCCTATTTCTTCAAGTGAATGTGAACGTGGGTTTTCACAGATGAATCTAATTGCCACCCCTACAAGAGCTTCGTTAGAGACTAAGACAATTTCAGCACTTTTGTTCATCAAACTTGTCGGACCACCTCTGAGACTTTTCGATCCCTCAAAGTATGTTGATCTGTGGTTACTCAGAGGACAACATTCGACCATAGATACTAAGAGCAAGGAAAGGAGTCGAGAAGATTTGCCAGACGATAATTGGACAAATGTTTGGAATTTTCTATGAACATTTGCCTTAAATACAATAAATTAAATGTATGTTAAGAATTGAATATATAATTGCTTAATTATATAAATAAATATATAAATAAAACTATATAAATAAAAGATTAACAAGATGAGAGTTCCGGCACCTTTTTTTTTTAGAAAAAAAGCCCTGCACATATACATATACAGAGAGAGAGACATTCCTGAATTTTGTGAAATGTACTGAGTGCTAAAAGTATCCCAGTTGTTTAGGACCAAATGACAAACTTCCTTGTAACAGAAAAGATAGAATCTGGTTACCTTGGGAGAAAAAGAATGGAAAAAAAATTATATACATTTTTAAGATTCAAATAGAATTGGGTTCAAACGTCAGTAAAGATCATAGTGATTCAGTTTTATTCTACATCTGATAGATTATTATGCAGATTCAATTGCATAAATTCCTACTTTTACCAACTTTTTATTACATTCTGGATTTGTCATTCTTCATTAGATCACAGTAAAGCATGCATAGTGAATGCATTTAATATAAAACCAAAACCTGATGGATCAGTCAACTCCTTTCTTCACAATGGTTTTAGACATTACATGGAACATATTACTATGTAGATAAATAGTTTTTGCTTATGCTAATGACTCTTTTGACTTTGTGATTAGAAGTGCAAGTATTAGATCTAAGAACAGTTGAATGTATGGTGGCAAAATATTACATTTTGCTTGATGGTTCCAAGAGTTACTATTTAATTTAATTTAATATTAATATATCCAAGTTACATTGAATGTAAAGTTAATGCCATCCTCAGGAATAGGAAACCAGCAGTTTTCTGTAGATTCCTATCTAATATAGCATGAGCAACACTACAAAGAATTTAATTTAGTAATTAAAATATTAAAACATACATTAGTAATTCTTTAGATACTACTAATGTATTATTTTCTTAAATCTGATTTTTAAAAAACATTTTTCTGTTACTTCTGTTTTTGAAGGAGTGTTGTAGGTTTTTCAGGTGCAATTAGGTAAATTTTGGCAGGCAGTTAGATAAAATATCTTCAATGAGCAATCTTTCCTAAGGGGACCAATCTTCTTTGACCTCTAATTCAGTTTATTTCTCAGCATTCTCACCTAGGAGCAGACAACAAAGATAGACAGATGGCAGTTTCTACATCTTGTTCTTCCTAGTGTGTGGCTCACATTTATTACTAGAGGATTACAGTTAGCACCTGAACAGGTAGCAATAACAATGAATAAAAACAGGTTAGAAGCTGTCATGATTTGTAGTGGTACCCTCACCTAAACATAATCTTCCTTAGGCTAAATATTTATGTATTAAATATTTTTTTTATTGAAAAGTTTTACAGTGCATTTTATCTTTAACAATCCCCCCTCCCCCCACCCCTACCTAACCCCCCCTATCCCTCCCCCCATTTCCCCCTCCCACCCGACTTCCCAGAGCTAAGTACAAGGTATAAAAACAAAGAACAATCATAAACATCCATATGCTAACAACAATAAACTATTAAATCTATCGCTCTCTTGCTCATATAAGATAACTACAAGCAATATTAATATACATATAAAAAGAAAAAGGAAAAGAAAAAAGAAAGGAAGACTTATTCAAATGCTAAATGAAACTTTTTAGTCCCATATTTGTTCTGGATATAATCAATCCATTTTTTCCACTCCATAATATAACGTTCTTGCAAATGATCTTTCAAGTAAGCCGAGATCTTTGCCATTTCCGCCAGGTCAGAAACCTTTAGAGTCCATTCTTCTATAGTCGGCAGTCCCTCCTTCTTCCAATATTGACCTATTAAAAGTCTTGCTGCTGTAATTAAATTCAACATAAACTTAGTGTCCACAACAGTAGCATCTGTAATTATGCCCAACAAAAACAATTGCGGACAAAACTTTATCCTTTGCTTAAAGATCTTCTGCATATTCCACCAAATTTTTATCCAAAAAGCCTTAACCTTTTTGCAGGTCCACCATATATGAAAATACGTTGCATCTTCGCCACCACACCTCCAACATTTTGGCTGATAGTTCGGATACATACTCGCAAGCTTTTTAGGATCCAAATGCCATCTATAAAACATTTTATAAAAGTTCTCTCTTAGATTTTGAGCTTGCGTAAACTTTACGTTCCTCACCCAGATCTTTTCCCACGTGTCCATTGTAATAACTTCTTGGATATTCTGGGCCCATTTTATCATACAATCTTTAACAAGTTCTGTTTCTGAGTCAATTTCTATCAATGCAAGATATATCCGTTTGATATGTGCTGGACCCTGATTTCTAATTTGCTTTATCAAATTTTCATCAGTCATTGCAAAACCAATTTTCTGATCCTCTTTCCACCTGGCCCGTAACTGAGTATATTGAAACCAAGTTTGAACAATCTTCTCATCTCGCAAAAGGTTGTACGGCTTCAAACACCAGACATTTCTTTCCAAGCTTAAAATCTCCTTATACGTAGTCACATCATGTTTGAAGCCAACATTTATGTTTTCTATTGCGTGTTTTGGGATTGCCCACAACGGCATCTTGTAATCTAGCTTATGTCTATACTTCTTCCAAACTCTCAACAATGCCTGTCTTAAAATATGCACTTTAAACACATTATCTACCTTCTTATCATACAACAAATATGCATGCCAGCCAAATAACAAGTCGTGGCCCTCAAGATTTAATAATCTCTCTTGTGTCAAATTAATCCAATCACTTATTCCTGATAATGCAGCAGCTTCATAATATAATTTAAGATTAGGCATTTTAAGACCACCTCTTTCACGAGTATCCTGCATAATCTTAAGTTTAACTCATGGCCTTTTCCCTGCCCAAACAAATTTATTGATACCCCGTTGCCATTCTTCCAGATTAGAATCTTTTTTAAGAACCGGTATCATTTGAAATAAAAATAAAAATTTAGGCAGGACATTCATTTTCACTTTTATGTATTAAATATTGTTCAAAATGCAAAAACAAAATAACTATTTAGATAAGTATGCATTAATCTAATGAATAAATGTACAGTATCTATTCATTTACAAATAGATACACATTAGAATTAATTCCAATAGTAAATAAAAATATTAAATAGTGTATAACATTGTGGCCTATATAGCTTCTGGATAGTAGTCTTGAGGTCAGCTACCAAAGATTAGCAGTGGACACTGTATTCAGTAACATGCTTTGCTAATGTTGCAAACATGTCTCAGAATCTCACCAAGATCTTGATCAAGAATTGCTTCAAATCAGAAACAAACACAACATCTCTGAACTTTGCTAGCAGTTCGGCAGTTTGAGTCTTACCGGCTCAAGGTTGACTCAGCCTTCCATCCTTCCAAGGTTGGTAAAATGAGGACCCAGATTGTTGGGGGCAATATGCTGACTCTGTAAACTGCTTAGAGAAGGATGTAAGCAGTATATAAGTTCAAGTGCTTTGAAGCAATTCTTCGACATTATTTTCAAAGTATGAGCAATCCTATTGAATGTACCACCAATGATTATTATGGACAGCAATTTCAGGAATCTTACTTACTTTTTATATTTAAACCAGATGTAAAACAAGCTGAACAAATACTAGATCAATCAAGGTACTGCAGCATTTCCAATCAAGAACTGCTCTCTGTAATCTAAATTCTGGTAAGTGTTTATCTATATCACTTAATCTGTCTGTGATTGAAAACTGGATTGGAGATTGGAGACAGCTATTTAAATATAATCCAAAGAATCCAAAAATATTCCATATGTCTAAGTCTAAGGTTACTCACTTATAGAACCGTACGTATTCAGTAAAACCATCATCAGAGGTTTTTCAAAAGTCCACAAGAAGTAGTATCTTATAGAGCCGTATTTAGTAAAACCATCATTAGAGGTTTTTCAAAAGTCCACAAGTAGTAGTATCTGATCATAAGTTAACAGGACTGGTGGGTGACAAACAAGAAAATGAAGAAGGCACTTAAGTTGCAGGGGTCTGGAAATTTTAACATCTACATAAGTTTCAGCTATTATGAATATTATGAGTGACCCAATTATGTCACTCAGCAATAAAGGATTACATTTACTTCTGAATAAATCAATTTTCCTAGTAAGCCTTATCCAAGTTGTATTTATGTTTGTGACAGTTACATTTATGTTTGTGATTTCCTGATTTTATGCACATATCTTATACTACTAACATTCCCAGGTTTTCCCAATGTGAAATTATTTCAGGATCAAAGTCTCTTCAGGAGGAGTAAGTTTCTTGATGCACCGTTACTCATCCAAAATTGGACTAACAAATTCTCATTTCCCTTTCCCCGTTGTCCTATAAAGGTGGCATAATTCTATAATGTAACTGCTGATTATCATACATCAAAGAGTATTTATTCAAACTGTTTCCTTCAGATATGTGGGCTTTAGTTTGTTGGACATATAATTCAATACACAGAAAAGGGTTACAACACTGAAAACATTTTAGCAGATTCTTGGCTTACTACTATCCAAATTCCTCATGAAATGAGAAATTGTTTGGGTAATAATAGAATGGAACTCCAATGTGTCTCAGCATGTGTAGGCTTCACTTAATAAATGACTACTTCTTTAGTATGAAGACACTGATAGTATAAAGGGAAAACAGCACTATTTCCTGGGCTTTACAGGATTGAACTTGATCAGGAATCAAGCATAATAACATGTCAGTGCCAAGGATTGGCATTTCACTATTACAAATTTCATTATGTAATGCATATAGAGTAAAATATCTTCAGCTATATTCACACATTGGTAAAGAATGCTCCAATGAATGTCATACTTTGCAGAATAAATAAACAGAATAATTTAAGTTAAATATACATTTAACTTTCTCAAATATTTCAAGTATCATTGCCTTCCAGGTTGCATATTCTCTACAGTCCAGTTTTCATGATTTCTGTGTTGTTACTTCCTACATACTTGACATCTCAATATTTCTGACATGAAACAAGCACTAGAAGACATCACAGGTTATTCTTCAATGACCAATTATTGCTGTTGAATAAACCTATAACATATTTTTATTCACATTTTACCCTAATCCAAATTATTTTTATTCCTATTTTACCCTAACCCAAAATATTATTATTGTAAGCCATATGGAAACTAGGATAAAATTATTTTCAATGATTTCTGTTTGTACAATCTTAATAGATGTCTTTCTGCCCTGGACTGCACAGAATTGAAAACAAAAGCTGAAAAAGTCAAATAGCAGGTGAAGTCGTTATCAAGATCTATGCACAGGTCAATCTAATGCATCACTGCTAGATCTGAAGGCACTTCAAAGAGTCACTTATGCCCTTATCTCACAGCTTGACCATTGCAATGTGCTCTGCATGAAGTTACTCCTAAAGACGTTTCAACTGATACAAAAGATGTTTCAACTGATACAAAATGCAGCAATATGGGCAATGGTGGGCACGTCTCTGAATGCCCACATGACAGCAATGTTCTACTGGCTGCTCATATATTTCCATGTGTAATATTAGTTATCATCTATAAAGCCCTAGTGGTATAGGGCCAGGTTATTTGAGGGACAACTTACATTCCATAGTTTCTGCCTGGCCAGTTAGAGCCAAGAGTGGCATGCTCCAGGTCCTCTTGATAAAACATCAGAATCACAGAAGTGTGCCTTCTTTGTCGCAATGCTTGTCCTCTAGAATAATCCCTCCCTTAGATCTGGGTGGCTCCCATCCTGATGGCATTCCAGATGGATTTAAAGACCTGGCTGTTTCTTCAGGCTTCAGGCTAGGGTGAATGGAACCCCTTGCTAGTGAGTTGGAGATTTGTTTCTTGATATTGTATGGATGGATTCCCAGATTACATTATCTTGTTTTGTTTACATTGTGAGCACCCACAATTGGTCTAGAATTGGCCGGTGCTGAAACTGAATTAAATAAATAAATAAATTTGTCATAGAGCCACCCTACTTTTATACAATATTGAAACCCTATAATAAATAATTCAATTAAGCAAACACACACAAATACACAAAGATATATGGAGCCATTACACATTATTTCAAAAATAAGTTCCACAAAATTAAATGGGAGTTTTAAGTGTATGTATTCAAGTATTAATATCATTTAAAGTGACATTTTATATTCTGAAGGCACTTTTTATCCTCCATAATTTTTAAATAAGTTGGGCAATGGTAGACTATCTTTTGGCAAATCTCTGTGCTGCAGTGGCAGAAATATTTTCTGCTGGCAGAAGATTTCTATTAATAAAAATAACTTGTTCATGTCTAATTTTAATTCCTTCCCAGTACATTTAGAATTACAACTATTTCCTTTTATTGCAGATTTCTTTTTAATATAGCATAGTGCTGGATTTAAATATATTTTTGTATTAAAAATATTCAAATCATAGTAAAGATAGATGAAAACATTTTTCTTGGTAAATGAAGCTACTCTTCAATTGATAAAAATGGTAAAAATGATAGATAAATTGCTTAAAATTATAAAAAATGCTTTCAGGGATACTTTCCTGATACTATACACAAGGTATAGTAATTTGGTAATTGTCAGTAGTCCTACTGAATGGAGATATAGATAATAACTTTGCTCCTCACTTAGCCAAAATCAGACAAAACTACGAATAGATTATATATTTTTCATTTAAAAAAGCATGTTACAAAATTCAGATGTGAATACTAGAACAGAAATTCCAGCAGGCTGTCATAAATCTGGTTTGATGTGTAGCTGCAGTTATTTCAGTAGTGCTGTCATATACAAGGTTCCCCTCCCACCATCATTCCTGCACTAAACTAGACTATTACAATTGGAATGTAATAGCTTTTCTAAAGTGTAGCAATATAAAGAACCAGCAATTAGAAACTACAAGCAACATTAATCTTTCCTATATTCCAGAGAAGAGGATAGAATTAATAGACACACAAAGGAAGTTTTATCATGAACTTGGAGTCATAGAATGGTCATTTTATCTTCTGGAGTCAGTTTCTTGCATCAGTGATAATTTCCTACGGCTAATACTTTAAGGCAGAAAGTGGAAAAAGAACAGAGTATAGCAATAAAGAGCATGTTATCTCTGAGCTGATTGTTCTCTTTCAAATGAAGTGAATGTTCTACTCTCTTTTAATCCACATCTCTGCTTAGACAGTGGCTTCTGGTTCAAGTTGCAATTAGTTCCTAACATAGGTGTAGAGGATATTTATTTGTATCTCATCTTTATTATTTTTACAAATAACTCAATGTGGTGATATCCAACTTATTTTCGTCCTCCTATTTTCTCCACAACAAGCCTGTGAATGAGAAACTAATGACATTTATTATAATTTCAGTTCTGATACACTTATAAAAATGAATTATAATGTCAGAGAACATTATTTTTCAAAAATAATTGAAAAGCTTAATATTGCTCATTACAATGGATGCAATGCTTTGCTTATAAAGATGTTCCTATTCCTCTTAATATTTTTATGAATGTATAATAGTGAGAAAACAATAACTTGTCAAAAATACAAAATTAGATTGTATTAGTTGTTAGACTCTGCTGTAGAACAGTGGAGAAAGGAGCGGGTAACTAAAAAGAAATTAAATTTATGCATAGGTATAAAATAAACATTAAAATATACAGTTTTTTAGTGTCTAATAAAGAATTTAATCTATAATACCTATTTACTTTTGTGTTAAAGTAATCTGACAATCTCATTTTTAAATTGGAATACTTTTATTAGAAGAAAAGTAGGCTCAGTGGCTTAATTATTCTAAACAGATATTTGCCAGAGACCTTTCCAACAAATCACAGGAAATTATTACAAAACTGTTTAATTTTGCTATATTAGAATATTAAAATATTATATCTTCAGTATAGCCTTGAGTAAGAACTAGGAAATGAAATTTCATGTATTATTTTACTGCTCTCTGTAAAAAAAATAACCTTGATGAAAGGACTATGTAATGTCTGAATTACATTTATATGAAATAGTAATATCTTATTTTCATTTTGAATTAACATTTAGCTTTCACTTCATAGGGAAATACTATAAGCCTCAAGCCCTAATAGGATTTTCTCAGGATAGATGTACTTCAGATAAAAGCCTGAAACATTTGGATAGCTGAAATAGAGTACATATTTAAAGGATTTCTCCACTGTGATCTTGTTGTGTATGTTCTTTTTTCTCTGAAGTTAAATAAAATCCAAATGTCACATGCTGTTAATCTTAAGGGACTTAAGTCTAACCAATAACAAGAAGGAGACTATAGGATTGGCAGAGAGCCATTATCAACTGCCAAACGATTAGTGAGGCCTTGGCTTTTTGATAGTCATACGTCATAGAAATTCTCTCAGCGGAACCATGCAACAATAAAGAGGCTACAGGGCGTATGGCCTCTGCTCCCTGATTCAGTAATACAGAGCTAAAATGGAATTCACCAGGACCTGTCAGCTGGGAAATATCTCAGTTCAATGTCATTCTACCAAAGATAAAATGGAAAAATTTAATCTAGTTTTCTGGACATATCTTTTTTCTAGAAGATTTGTTTAACAATTAAATATTTGTTAAATGTTTAAATACAATCAGTTTCTTCAAAGTACATGTTAGAGTGTACATTAAAAGAAATGGAACCCAACATGCCAGCTTTCTAGTTATTATGAATCCAAATAAACAGTTAAACAATTTAGTCAATATGCATAGAAAGACTTAAATATTCAAAATTATTTAATTCCCTTATTTAAAAATTATAACTATTAGATTTTCTAATTATTTCTGGTAATTTTGTTTTTTTCAATCAATTGATATTAAGGTTCTCTATAATACATATTTAGCAAAACAGATCTATGTGGAAGTCACAGTTTCAAATTATTAATCACTTATAATTTCAATTTTATTTAAGTTGTATGCAGTATGAATAGTGTTATACTATTTAATTATTTATGAACATGACACCTTCCAAAATTAAAGATAAAATAGTCCAGTAAGAGGATTAAAAACCAAACTTGAAAGAACAAGAAAGAACAAATTGCAATGGAAATGTACTTTATGTCAAAGAAACGAAATCAATATATATTATACTAGGAAGTCTAATACTTGCCAAAAAATTTCTTCTTAAGTCTTTTTAAATACTTGGGTCTTAATGATTTTCATTATTAATTGTTAAAGTGATTACAAATTATTTTACTCCATAAATTTACCTTAACTAGCAAATCAGATTATATATTCTATTCCAGAACACCAGACTTATTGATGTCATTTCTTAAATACAGCCAACTTAAGATGGTGTTTCCAGGTTTAATAAGCATCAAGAATCAGTTTATGTATTAATCATAACATTTACAATTTTTATTATTTATTTCAAGATGGTTTAGAACTATAATGCAAAAAACAATAAATATATTGAAAACAGTTCCACTTTCCTTGGAATTAAACATCACTCAAGATTTATATCTGAATAGGCCTGTAGATATTGCATTGTTTAGACTCTTATGGTAGCTTCACAGAAATGTTAGAAGTTAAAGATTAAAGAAAATAAAATGTATCCTTATGGAACTTGATAATGCAAGGTATGAAGCAGAAGATCCCTAGATCAAGTGGAAATCTTCCAGCAACACTAATTTTAATTTACATTTAAAATATGCAATTGTGCATGTAAAGAAAGACCCATTCAGATATGAATCTACATAGAAAAGGATCCAGTTGGCTACAGTTTAATCAATTGAATATTTAACCTAATGACTAAATCAGCCATCTATTGAACAGAAAAACTGTCTTACAGAGTTGCTCCTGCTACGTGAATAATACAGCTAACTATGGAAGATTTAGGAAAATATTACAAGTGGTTAACTTTTTGTTCTAAAAATAAATGTGTAAAGGTTTTATTAACCAATATGTTAAACTGACGATAATTATTCAGGTTATGACATAATCTATTCAGCAGTTTTGGCAAAGACTGTTTAAGATCTAATATTTTGACTTGCAGAGGGGTTGGCCTATTTCCTGCCATTCTTTTTCTATTTTGTTCATGATCTGCAGCACAAAAATAAAAAATTCTAATTGAAGTGTAAGGTAGAGTAACCACAGTAGTGACTGGTAAAAAAAATTTTTTTAAAGCTAAATCACTAGTATGAATTTCAAATCTGCTCAGAAATGGGGTGGGGATAAGGCATGTAAGAATTAAGACTTAATCCCTTCCCTGTTGGTTATGACCAAGTCAAGAACATCTGATTCCATACAATTTTTCTCTTTTATCTCATGCAAGGGAAGAGAGGGAGACAAACCAGAATTAGATGACCCCACCTATTATCTATGATTGACCTGTCCTTTTTTCTGATCTACTGATGCAGTGGCCACCAAGGACAATAGATGTAAATAAAATTAAAACATGACCTGCTTAGCTACTAAGCAACATGTTTTGTAAACTGAAGGAATGAGTAAAAAAAGAATGTCTGTAATCTCCTAATTTAAGGTGTGGATTTGAACATCAAAGTAAGCGTTTAAAACATTTGTTTTCAGCATATTTTCCCCTTATAATATAAATTCTACCAGGAAGAAAATCCTTACATTAGTAATGTGTAGGCTTAAAGAACAGCATGGTATATTTTACATTGTTATAGGACACGGGTCAGCAACCCGCGGCTCCGGAGCCGCATGCAGTCAAAAAAAAAAGTGGGGCTAAAAAAGTTCAACCAATCAATTCAAACTTCTCATGGAAAAAAAACTTGTGAAGCTTGAATTTATTGGTTGAAGTTCTTTGGTTTGTGGGACTTCCCACAAGCTGTTTCTGGGACTGCCCAAAAACCTCTTTTCTTCCTCGGACTGCACATGGCGGCAGCGGAGGAAGAGACAGGAAGACTGCTGGAAAGGTGAGTGGGTCGGTCAGATGGGGAGAGTTCTGTGTGTGTGTGTGTGTGTGTGTGTGTACACGCATGCGCGCCTCCAAATCCGTTCATTACCAAAGTTTCTTCCCAGTGAGGAGGGTCCACTACAAAGAGGGGATTTAGCAGCTTAGTTGGTCAGCCCACAAGCTTTCTCTTACCAGTTTTGCTGGATGAAGAAAGACACAATCCCCCTTCCCAATCTGCACCCTCCCTAATACCCATTGGGCACCACTCTGTCCATTAGAAGGAAAGAAACCAAAAGCCACTCCTTTCACATTCCTCCTTCCAAGCAGGGAACCTTTTGGGGGAGGAAAGGGTGAAGCAATCACACCCCTCCCCCAACCATTCCTTGCAGAAGAAACTAAAACTGATCAGCTGCATTTATCAGGAAGTGGCCCCTCTATTCTGAAGAGCCAGCAGGGCCCCTACTTCGCTTTTCCTACATCAGCAGGGCTGGCACAACCTTAGCCTGGAAAAAGAAGAATAAAAAACTCAAAAAGATGGTTCTTGCTAGAGGCAGGGAGCTGTGAAGGTTGGTGACTCGGGAGAAACGACCGGGGGGAAGGTCGTGTTGGAAGAAAGGGATAAAAAGAAAGCTTTTATCTCGTTCTCTCATTCACTCACACGTTCCTCGCAAAAGCTTCTTTTGCTCTCATTTTCTCACATTTTGTTCTAAAAAGCCTGTTTCACACTGTCATTCACTCACACTTTTTATTTATTTATTTATTTATTATGGGACTTATATGCCGCCCTATCTCCCAAAGGACTCAGGGCGGCTCACAACAATAAAAAACCAGCAGTACAAAAGTTAAGAAAAAATTAAATAACAGCCCCAAATATTAATTACACAATTAAAATTAAAACTTTTAAAAACCCATCATCAATCCAGGTCAGCCTGATGGAAAAAAAACATCTTGAGGTCACGGCGAAAGGACCGGAGGTCCGGGGCCATCCAAAGCTCAAGGGGGAGTTGATTCCAAAGGGCTGGCGCTCCCACAGAGAAGGCCCTCCCCCTGGGGGTCACCAGCCAACATTGTCTGGCCGACGGCACCCTGAGGAGGCCCTCTCTGTGTGAGCGCACTGGGCGATGGGAAGTTGTCCCCGGCAGCAGACGGTCCTGCAGATATCCCGGGCCTAAGCCATGTAGGGCTTTAAAGGTAAGTACCAGCACCTTAAATCAGCACTTTGCTCGAAAATGTTTCTCTCTCGCTCTCATTGACTCACCAACTCAAAAGGCCAGCTGCGGTGCCTCCATTGACTTCCATGGGGACGCTTGGCAATTAAAACCACTCCCGCTACTGATGCTACTGCTAACTTTTTCACTTGCTGCTTGGTTCCGATTTAACCTGAGAATCCTTGAATGCCACTGCTGGAGGTAGAGGAGGCTGCCCGGGTTCAGCCATAGCGGAAGCCAATGACAGTAGCGGTGGATGCAGCGGCAAGAGAGACGCTGGAGGTCTGCCAAATGTCTATCAGCCTCCGCCTCCCCCTCAGAAACAAATCCCTGTGCGGGGGCCCCATGGCAGCAGAGCCCATAGGAGCAGGCAATCGCTCCACCGGTGGCGGCTGCTGTTGAGGAGACCTAGTGTGCTTGCTGAGACGCTGGAGCATCTGTGGCAGCAGGAGTAGCAATGCCTACCTGCCAGGCGGAAGAAACAAGAAGGCTGGCAGCGGCGGCTGCTTTTGAGGCAACTTAGTGTCCTTGCTGAGATATGGAAGTGCTCCAGACCCGCGCTCCGTGGCTTTGATGGTAGGAGTAGCAACGCCTGCCTGCTGGGTGGAAAAAACAGAAAGGTTGGTGGCGGCGGCAGCAGCAGCTTCTTTTCAAGCAGCTTAGTGCCCTTGCTGAGATATGGAGGTGCTTCAGGCCTGCGCTCTGCTCCTCTCCACTGTTGGTGACTCTGTACAGCTGGCCCTGACCTCCGCCAACTGGAGTCTGTTGGCGGAGGTCGGGGCCGGTGGTACAGTCATCAGCTGATCAGCGGCCCTGTGTATGCATCCTCCTGGGCCAACGGGAGCTCTGGCGACTCCGTAAGGCCAGCCCCGAACTTCACAAGTAGAAATCGAGGGAGGTTGCCAGGAACACGAGATCGGCATTTCTCACCCCACACTGATCTCGCACTCCTTAGAGTCTCCCTCTCTTTGTTTCAGCTTGCTTTCTGCAATAGAAAGCAACAGAAAGCAAGCTGCAACCGAGCGGGAAAGTTTGCAGGAATCTCGCGCTCCTGACAGTCTCCCTCTCTTTGTTTCAGCTTGCTTTCTGTTGATCAGTGCGCACGGAGAAATGCCCATTCCCTCTGCTGCGCCATCCCAGTTGCTTGCCTTGCAGAAGGCAAGCATTTGGGACAAAGACTCGAGATTCAGCGTTTCTCTGTGCCCACTGATCAGCGGGCACGGAAAAATGCCCATTCCCTCTGCTGAGCCATCCCAGTTGCTTGCCTGGAGCACCTCCATATCTCTAAAGGGCACTAAGCTGCCTGAAAACCAGCCGCCACTGCCAACCTGTTTTTCATAAAAATCTTTTAAAATAGTTGACAAATATTTTTAAATCATGTAACCCCTGAATACTATACATCTTTCCAAAGTGAAAATTTAATATGACTTGCAGTGATGATTATATCATTAAAATTAGAATGATGTAAAAATAATCATTCGTGTTTGATTAAGAAACAGGAGAAATTATTGGGCTACTTTTAATGTTAATATTGTGTCACTGGATTTAAGAAAATTCATCTCAGAATTATGGAATTGACCTACAAAATTTAGATAGCAGAGATTATGAATTTATATATCTTACACTCATTTCTTGTCAATTTTAAAAGCATCCTAACAACATTCTTATCTTGGAACAGTCTAAAGATTATCTTAGATAACCTAAATACTATATAATTTCTACTGAAATTTGAGCAAATTATTTTGTTTTTTATTAGATTAGTCATAACTCTTTAGACATTCAGCTGCAATTAATGTTCTTAATATTTAGCATAACTAAAAGACTTTATAAAGGGTCTTATACCTTAAGCTTCTAGTCTCATATTTGACTAAGTGAAGTGAAATCTTTGTGGTGCTACTAGAATTAATACGTTTTTTCCTTTGCTCAGCTTTTTTCTCCCTAATTCAACATTTCCTATAATTCACATATCTTGCTTTTAAAATAACCATGTGTTTGAACAAACATTTTCTATCTGCATACATTTAAACAAAAATGTGGTCATATCAGATAATATGACTACACTATACAGAGGAATATTTGCCTACTGTAGTGTACAATACTAATCTGTACATAATATGACTAAGCCGTACAGAGAAATGTACTTTATAGTTGCCTACTGTACAATAGTAACATGATTAAAAAGTTTGGATTTCAATAGTAGTTCATAGATTCCCTTGATAGGAACTCTTAACATCACTTAAATGTTTAAATCTTATATTAAGCAGAGACATTATATACAGTAAATACAGAAATGTATTTACCAGTACCAGTGTGTGTGTGCTGCTAAATTCTACTGATATTAAAAGGCTCTTTAAATATACTTAAACAGATTAGATATTCACCTTACAAAGGTATGACAATAAGTTAACTATGTTTCTATTAGAACTATACCTAAATGAAAAAAATATTTTTTATTTGAAACACCTGCTTTCTCTGAATCATGTTACTGAGATGTAGGTGTGAATGATATAGCACCATCTTCGTGTACAATAATATATAAATATTACTGAATATTAAATACATTCAATAATATATTAACATATTTAATATATTCAATAAATTATACTTATATATTATTATTGTTTCAATGTTAACCAACTTTATCTTAACAATATTTATTCATGATATCTATTTTTGTCAGAAATGCCAAAACAATATGAAATTAATATTTTCACAAAGTATTTAAAAAAAGAAAAATATTGAGATAAAATTCTAAAACCAGATAGCATAGAAATAAATTATTCTGCCTTATATTATTTGGTGTAGTTTCTTGTCCCATTCCAAACCTTTACCACTTGGCTATTTCAGTTAGTATTAAAGCATGGAAGTAATTAGTAATTTATAAGAAAACTTAAGCTTAGACCATTTATGGTTTTATTTAGATAAAATCAGCACATCAAATTGAATGAGTGCAAATGGCAGAAAGTAGATAAAAAATTCTCTGGTGATCTCAATCCTACTGAGACAGGCAATAGGATTTTGTGCTACCCGATGTTTCTCATCTAGCAAGAAGATTAGAATGCCAAATACTGTACCTGTGGTTCTTTAAATCCAATCACTAAGGAAATACGTGAACCTATATATTTGTCTAACTGATGATATGTTACCTAAATCTTTAGTTCCTAAAAGAATTAACAACCCTTCTCCCCCCCTTTTTTTTAAAGGAAAGAAATTATACCTTCTGTGGTATATGAAGTTCTGGGCTTTCTTTCCAAAATGAGCCAACTAGACCCTGAGTTAGGCCAAATAGATAAAAACATCCATTGTTTATAAGATTGTGGTTCAGCTTTATGGAAAAGATGCTATTCTGATCCAGAATAGCACTAAAATGTAAATATTATCATTAGGTTGTAAAGCTGTGTCCACGATCAGTATTTCTGGTACACAGAAAAAGCACATACAGTACAACCCTTCTGAGCACATCAGAAAAGATCCAGAGCTGGGCAGCAGAGAAGGAGGACATGCCAATCTCCAGTGCCCTGAGGCAAACAAAGCTGAGCATCTTAGCAATGGATTTCCTAGAGGCCAAGACTGAAGCAGCCTCTGAAAGGTGTAGGCTTAGGACCAAAACAAACATAAATGCTTGTACAAATTATTTGGAGTATATTTCTGGTTTGAGCCTTCGCAACTGCAACCATTACTGAATGCCTAGCAGTAGAAAATATTGCCAACAATTCTATTACCGTATTTGGTTTTATAACTGAACACTATCTTGATGGAACCCAGATACTGATAACTTAAATGATGCTGCTTAGAATATTAAACATGAACAACCTTTGCCCTACTTTGGAGGACTCTGAAATAACCTTTTTGCAGAAGATATAGGACTGCTTTTTTATGTTGTCTCTGATGGGGAAAGTACATTTTCTTATCAAACGTTTTGGGAGCTGCCATATATGTTCCTCAATCCAAGATTAGGATAGTTTCTCCTGGTTAATCTAGTGTGCATCTTTCCCAATGAGGAAATCTTGTTCCAAAACAACTATTGGTAGTCTTCAATTTATGACCATTTATTTAAATGGTTCAAAGTTACAATAGCTTTGGAAAAAGGGATTTACGACTTGTACACATACTTATGTCTGCTGCACCACCCCTAGTCATGATTGCAATTTGGGCACTTGGTACGCAGCTTGCATTTACAACTGATTTTAAATCCTGCAGCCATGTGATTTGTGACCTTTTTTAAAAATTTTCCATTGGAGAAACTGGATTTGTTTAATGGCTATCTGATTCGCTTAACAACTGACATGAAATTTGTCATAAAATGGGGCCCAACTCAATTTATGTTTTATGTTTGTTTATGTTTTATTTGATTTCTATACCGCCCTTCTCCCGAGGGACTCAGGGCGGTTCATAGGGCATATATAAATAGCGGTACAAAAGTTAAAAGGAAATTAAACCAGTGCCCAATTAAAATACAACAATAATAAAATACTAAAAAACCAATTAAAAACCCATATTCCCCCATCAGGCCAGACCAGCAAATTCAAATAAGTGGGTCTTCAGCCCGCGGCGGAAGGATCGGAGGTCTGATGCCATCCGGAGCTCAACCGGCAGTTGGTTCCATAATGCCGGAGCACCCACAGAGAAGGCCCTCCCCCTGGGGGCCACCAGTCGACATTCCCTGACCGGAGGCACCCTGAGGAGGCCCTCTCTGTGGGCACGCACAGGGCGGAGGGGAGTTGACGCCGGCAGCAGGTGGTCCTTGAGGTAACCTGGACCCATGCCATGTAAGGACTTAAAGATCATAACCAAGACCTTGAACCTCACCCAGAAGACAACTGGTAGCCAATGCAGCTCGCGGAGCAAAGGTGTAACATGGGAGTACCGGGAAACTCCCAAGACAACTCTCGCGGCCGCATTCTGTACCAGTTGGAGCCTCCGAGTGGTCTTCAAGGGAAGCCCCATGTAGAGAGCATTACAGTAGTCTAGGCGAGAGGTCACGAGCGCATGAGTGACCGTACACAGGGCATCCCAGTCCAGATAGGGCCACAACTAGCGCACCAGGCGAACCTGGGCGAAAGCCCCCCTAGTCACGGCCACTATATGATCTTCCAAGGTAAGTCGTGAATCTAGGAGGACTCCCAAGTTGCGAGCCCTATCCACGGGGGGGGGGGTAAGAGCTCACCCCCCATAGAAAGCGATGGAACATTTTGAATGTCCCGGGAATTTATGACTGCAACAGAAAATGCAGTCCCAGTTGTGGTTGTAAGTCCACATATAGGGCAAAGTGGGAGATTATTTTTGCTTTTATACAATCCTTGCAGTTGAAAAAGAAAAAATGAGCAAGCAGAGATAATAACAAGACTTCCACTGACTCACATATTCTGGACAGCCTAGCAGACCAAACATGCTCTAAACAGAAAGTTTGTATCTCTATCAAGAAAGAGCAAATTTTTAGAAAGCCTCTTCTGCCACACACCTATCATCTCCTGCCATTTCTCCAACTTCTAAAGTCTTCCATATCAAGGATGTAAGGGAAGCATCTTACTCATGACTGGGCATCTAAAAAGGTCTCAGCAAGTGATGCTTGTCTACATACAATTTTTAAAGTCTAACCTTTGGACAACAGAGTTTGGATCGAACAGGGTTTTATTTGCATGAATAAACTGGATTACTATTAGAGATTATAGAGGTTAAAAATCGCCCCAAATGGTGCAATGCTCAAATCTTATTAAGTGAACATGCAGAAGCTTTCACAACCTTTCTTATCAGTCCTCTAATTTCTCTTGCATGGCATAGCCAGAATAGCTACACCATGTCGTTACTGTTGCACAATGCAGAACACTGTTCTTGCTTAAAACCAGGTAAAATTATTACTGTACTGTAAGGCTACAATAAAAACCAGTCGAAACTCCAGGAAAGACATACAGAAGAGGACATAAGCATCTTTGAGATTGGCTCCCAGTATATCAGAAATGCACTATTCTGCTAAATTCAAAGGTAACGACAGGTATTGTGATCAACAGCCTAGCAGCTCCGCCTCCCTCGGGACAAACGGGGTTTGGCGGGGGGGGGGTCGCGTCGCCAGGCGGTCCAGCGGAAGAAACACCTGGATCATGGGCCGCGGAGAGGTGCAGCCTGAAGGATAAGGCGTCTTCTTTCCTTCCCTCCTTCGCGGCACTCTTAAGGTCCCAATAACCCGAGAGCGGCGAGTCTGAGCAGTAGAGAAACCGAGCTGCAGATCTCTTTCCCGGAGGGGCAGCAGCAGCTTCGAAGAAAGCGCGTGCACTTCAGCAGCGCGTGGCTCGGGTTTCTCGACTAGCTTTTGCCCGGGCCCGGCGCGCGCGAGCCTCCCTTCTCGCGTTTCCTCGCGTCTTTGGGGAAAAGTCTGCGAGGCGAGCGGCTACTTGTGGGAAAGTGCAGCACAGACGAAGGAAGAGGAGGAGGGAAAGGCGGCGAGGCAGGGAGGGGTGAGAACTCAAGAAACACGCGACCCGGGCGCCTTCCGTCCTTTCTCTTTCCTTCCCTCCCTTTCCTTCCCTCGCCAGCCACTCGCTCTCAGGCAGAGGGCGCTTTAGCCATGCCCGCCCGCCCCTGCGGTTACCGCTGCCGCACAGCTCCACGCGTTGGAGAGGCTCCTGCTGCCCGTCCTCTGCTAGCGCTGCTGCCGCTGACAAGGCACCCGAAGAAGCGAGGAGGGAACTGAAGCCGGCTGCTGCCCCTACTCAGCTGGTTGGCATAGAGCCCCCTGGTGGGGCTGGGGGCTGAAGAGGACACTTTCCACCTTTCTTTTGGCTTGGAAACTCCGCTGACCTCTCTCAGCTCCCGGGGGAGCCCGGTTCGGATGTCCGGTTTCTTAATGTCCCTTTTTTCCTAATTATCCCCACGCAACTTTGGAAGAAGACAAACGAAAGGAAAAAAGAAAACGCGACCGCCGAGCGAGCGGGCCAGCCAGCGGGAGAAGGGGCGGGAGTGGATTTCGTGGCCCCTTCCTTTGCTCCATCCCGGGGAGCCCGCTGCTTAAAAGGTCTGCCAAGCGAGTGCCAGGACCGGACGGGAGCCCCACAGCGTCAACCACACTCTGTCTTTACGGCTTTTGCGGTCGCGCTTGCCGCTTTTTGCACAATGCACTTGCTGGGATTATTCTCTTTGGGTTACTATCTGGCTGCTGCTGCTGTCGTGCTGTTACTCGCTCGCGAGCCTGCGATAGCTGCTGCCTATGAATCCGGGCAGGGCTACTATGAGGAGGAGCCCGATCTGGGGGAGGCAAAGGTAAGCGGGGGCCCCGGTTGCTGGCCTGCCCCAGGACGAAGTGACTTCACTCCGCGCTAGCTCCCCGAGTATTATGTGATGCGATCACTTGATCTAGATTAAGTACCCTTCCAATATATATCCTCCCTGACAGCTGTTTTTAAACCAGAATGATCTGTTGGTTGCTACTCCTGCTGGAACGTGGAATTAATATTTAGAATGTTCTCTACTGTACATAGATGTTGAGTGTGACTCCTAGGTCTGAGTCTACTCACATTGAGTTGATATATGGAAATATTTGCCACATATTTTAATTTGATAATTCTTTGCTGTGTTTTTGTTAGGAGATTATAAAGGTAATTCTTGGCATGTTCAGTGAAAGCAAACATTACAGCTCCTGAAGATGTGAAGATCAGTAACCCTAGTTATTTTTTCTCTTATCTATTGTTTGTATAAGACTGTAAGTACTAAAGAGACAGATAAAGTCTTGGAAGTCCCATTACTTCCCAAAGTATGCATGAGATGGTTTACACTAGTAAAAGTCTGGGAATGTACTAATGATACCTCTGTGTAGAAGTAACTGCTTGATGATAACTTCGCAGGGGCTTTATCAAGGGGAAAGTTGTAAGATTATATGGTATTCTGTATCCTCAAGAGTAAAATCAGTAGTTGCTGCTGACTTAAATATGTAAAAGTTTTGGAAAGCTAGTGTACAAAGCTAAATAATGCAACTTCAATAAAATTTTCCAAACAGAAATAAGAACTCTAATGCTATACGGCCTTCACTTTTTACAGTATCTAATATGGTTTTTCCAGAATGTAGTCAAAACTATTTCCAGGAAGTTAACCTGATTTCTGCATTTGACAGTGATACCTAGCTAATTCTTGATTACCCTGGTATATTGATGTTAGATAAAGAGTTCTACTTCATTGAACCTGTAAGGATATTAAGATAAAAAAAATAAGATGTGAAATTGTATATATACATTTTAAAATGTGATTAGACTGTCTGCTAGTATTAACTTTAAATATAGACTGAAATGATCTTTTCTTATTTACACAAAATAATCATCCAATAGAGGATTTACCAGAATTTAAAAGGATATAATCCAAACTTGTTTAATTTTTTTAATGTGCATATTTTGCATATAACCTCCCCTATGTGTACAAAATAGTTCTGTGTAGGCCTGCTACAATTGTTAAGTTTTCATGAATACAGATTTTTTTCTTTTAACAGAACATTTCCATACATGTGGACACTTCATTTGTTGTTGCTCTTTGCTGTCAGTTTAAAGATGATTGCTGGACATGAGATATTATATTTTTATACAATTTTAAATCATTTCAGTTCTGATAATTGAACATAGAACTAATCTATTTAGTTGATAATCAGTCTAATTTACCAATTTCCCAAAAGTTGAAAATTAAAAATAAATTCTTTTTTACATAATTTTACAAATCAGTTGACAGAGATTGTGTTTTATTTTAAAATTATATAATTTATGTAATTTTTAAAACAGTTTGAAAGCTGAAAAGTGTGGGTCTAAGAAGAAGTTATATCATAAACATATGTCAATATTGTAGAAAATCTCCTCCACAATCTGCCCTGTACTTTTTAAAGTTAAGTGACTATGCAGTAAACTTAGGCTAATCAGAGGCACTGAAAGAAAATGAACAGTAGACTTAAAATAGCATACAAATTTCTTGGGTTAAGGATAAGACTTAATGGTTGGAATCCAGAGAGAGGAGGAATGTGTTTGAGGAGTTAAATGCACATTTCTCCGATTGTTTTCTAGTAGGGCATTCCCCCCCCCCATCTTTTAACTGCCGATATAAATGACTTTAGTAGAACTTAAATGAAAATAATTTGAAGGATTAGCCCCTATTGATTTTACATATTTGCCTCTCTAAGATAAGAAATGATTAAAGAGAAATTCTGAAGGTATTAGAAAAGATTAGCTAAGTATACTGTAAGTAATCATTTTGAGGAAAGTTTTCTTTTTTGAAAGTAATAAAAATGAATGCTTTGGTTTTGTTGAATTTATACTTTACTTACCAGCTTTCTCTTCATATATGCCATTTTTTTAGAAATTTCAAATAGATAAAACAGTTTAATTACATTGTGCCATCCATAAATGGATGTTATTTCTATATTAGATATTATAAGGTGTCTGTTGTTTCTTAATGTTTGTAACTACTGATTATGTTAAATACTCATTGGACAGCACCTTTGCAGTAGCCTCTGCAGTATACACTGAATATAAATCATATTCATAAGGATAGCTTATAATTCACAACACCACATCCTATCATTTAATCATTTTTTAAGAATTTGAAATAAAGTAAGAATCTCTTGTAGGATGTCAAGTTGTGTGATACCTTGCATTCAGGAGTCACTAGATTTTTCTGAGGAGTATGTTATTATTTTTTGTACTTTCAGATCACGCTTCTTCTTAAGAAAGCTGACAAAACATGGATTTCCCAATAATTTCTCATTCCGGTGATTCATGATCTATACTTTATAACAGGGCTTTTCAACCAGTGGTACGGGTACCACCTGTGGTACATTGGCACCTGGCAGGTGGTACGCGACCATCCTAGAAAAGTGGTAGCAGGGGAGGGGAATGAGCTGAACCGGTGGCAGCACTGCACAAGCCTGAGCGAGAGACGGCTGGAGCTGCAGGGCTCAGCGGAAGCACCATGTTCAGCGCTTCTTCGGGGCTGTCAGGGCTCAGTGGAAGCGCCAGGATTAGCGCCAGCCTCCAGCTGGAGCTCAGAGCTGATCCTGGTGCTTCTGAGCCCAGAAGAGGCGCTGATCAGCTGGAATGTTGCAGCATGTCCAGGGTCTTGTGATTTACATTCAGATGCTTGGCAATTGATTCATATTTATGACAGTCACAGTGTCATGTGAAGTGACCAAAACCTGCTGCAACCACACAGCAGATGTGGGGTGGTGGAAAACCAAACACCCCCCACCCCACCCCCACTGCCAATCCTCAACAGAAATGCTCACAATAATGAAGACCTTGGACAGGAGGAAGAGCGCTGCCGGGCAGGCAGGCAGGTGTCTTGCTCGGCTGTGGCTTGGGGGGCACTTTTTTCAGTGCCATTGTAACTTTGAACAGTCACTAAGCAAACTGTTGTAAGTCGAGGACTACCTGTACTTCATCACTTTTTTCCTTTTTTTTTTTGGTCATCAAATTTTTGACACCTTGCTAGCCAACTGGTGGTACTCAGATGTTGCCATATCCTAAAAGTGGTAGAATGGGTGAAAAGGCTGAAAAGCCCTGCTTTATAAGCTTCAGCAATGGTACTATATAAAAACTGCTGAGTGCCAATTGCTGGACCTTTTCTTTCTTATTTTCAGTTGCTTTATTGTTTTGTAGCAGGATGCCTTCTGATAATATTTGTGAATATATGGATCTACTGATTATATAGCGTGAACTAAAGAAGTTATTATCCTAATAGAAAAGCTTTATTCTGTACTAGGCTCAGTATAACAAACAAACAAAAACCCTGTAATTCAGGAAAGGGCAAACCTAGGGTCTTTGAGATATATTTGACCAACTCTTCTCAGCATACCTCATCATTGGTAATACCAGCCGTGTTTCAGGAGTTGACCAGCCATGTTTCTGCTAAAGGACAGCAGAAAATATATTTGCTTATCCTACTAGTACACTGAGTTTTAGCACATGATTTTCTTAGGACTATCTCTTGTCTGAATTATTATGCATCAAAGATCCAAGAAGCAAATGCTACTTATATGTAACTTTGTATTCTAATAAAATAAACAAACATCTATGTAAAATCAACTGCACTTGGTTTTATATTATTCCACTGAATTTTCCTTTTACGTAAATTAACACGATTTAAATTTAAATTAGCATATTTTTACAAATAATTACAGAGATGCTCACCTAGTTATTTTCCCTCATTTGTCTGCCCAAGTATTTTTCATTTATCTAGAAAATTTGGGGGGAGGAAACAGGAAGGATTGGCCTTTGAAGAGCAATGGATTAGGAATAATTTGGAATAACTCATATGTGTAGCCACTTTGCTTTTCAGTAAGGCCTCTTCATCCTTTGCTTTATGTATTATAAGAGCTGATCTGATGTAATAGTAAGGCTTGTTCTATCGTACAGGAGATGGAACTCATGACCTTCCATGTAGGTTGAACTCAATATAACTTCCAACCAGATAGAATATATTTGTTGGAGAGGGAAAATTCAGAAAAGATAGCAAGTGTTTCAGCATTTCTGTCCTGTCCAGTGGGACTTTGGACTCATCAGAACATACTGATATTGAATCACTACAACTATCCTACTTTCTAATAATGATACTTTAAAAAGATAAAACTTCCAAGTGGCCTTCAAAGGTGGCTTCATACAGAGCGTACAGTGCAGTAATCATGACAATGACTAAAGGATGAATGGTTGTGGGTAGGTCCACCAATCTAGGGATTGTTGCAGTTGGTACACTGTACATTGGTATCAGTGGCGTAGTGTGGGGGGTGCAGGGGGGGCCGGCCGCACCGGGTGCAACATCTGGGGGGGGCGCGCTCGCACTGAGCTGCTCAGGGAGCCCCAAGGGCTGCACAGAGTTGGCTTGGCTCCGCTCTCGAGCTGCTCTTTCTTGCAAAGCGAAATGAGTCCGGCAGGTGAGATGGGCGGCCACATAAACTGAATAAAATAAATAGAAGCGGCCAACTCTCCGCCCAGGCTCAGGCCAACCGCAAGCGCCCCGCAGGCGCCCTGGCAGGTTTGGCCGAGCGAAGATGGACCCGCTGGCCGGCCGGCCTAGCTTCGTGCGCATGCGTGGCTTTATTTAGCGGGGCTCACGTGCGAGCTTGAATGCAGCAGCTCTTGCAGGTCGGAGCCCCGCCCAGCCGCCCTCGAGAGGGACCCGGAAGCATCCCGCATGCGCGCGACTCTTCTTGGAAAGTCTACGCCGCTGCGGGGCGCGTCTTTTCAGCAGTGCCGTGACGTCACCGCCCGCCCCTCTATTTCCGCTTCCGGTTGCCTTGCCCCGCCCCGGGTGCTGACAACCCACGCTACGCCACTGATTGGTATCCATCCACTAGACAGATTTGTGCAAAAGCCTTCCTGACCACAGCTGCTACTTGCTCCTGAAGCAGGCGCTGTAAGACCAGGACAGTCCTCAAAATACATACCTGTTCGGTTTGGATATGTGTGATTATATTCAGAGCTAAGGATAGAAAAATCCTAGGAGTGTGAGAACTGTGAACATAGAGCTACTTGGCTTTGTCAGGGTCATGCCTGTTCTTCCCTATCCAGACATTCTTAGCACCACTCACTAAGGCAAGATTTTGACAATATCACTATTGACAATATATCACCAGGGTTGATATATACAATCAATAAATAATAAACCTTTATTGTCAAAGTACAACATGTGTACATTGAGATTAGCTGAGCCTCCCCCCATGCTCTCTCCCCCCAACACACAGTGACAACAAACCCTCCATCCCACCACACCATGTGAACCAACTACACCACACACCGGCCTCCCAAGTCAATTCTGCATAAGATTATGTCCCATTTAAAAGCCTAACAGCCCACGGATAAAAGCTATTTTTCAGCCTGTTGGTACGGCTGGCTATATTCCTATATCTCCTACCGGATGGTAGGAGAGTAAATAGATACCGTCCAGGGTGTGAGTCATCCCTGAGAATCTTCCTCACTCTTCCAAGGCAACGAGCCCTGGCGATGTCATCCAGTGGTGTCAGGGAACAGCCCACAATGTCTTGTGCTGTGCTCACTACCCTCTGTAATATTTTCCTATCCGCGGCTGTCAGACCAGCATACCAAACCACAATACCATACGAGAGGACGCTCTCTATAGTAGACAGGTAAAAGAGGGTCATTAGCTGTTGTTCTACCCTGTTCTTCCGCAAGACCCTAAGAAAGTGAAGCCTCTGTTGGGCCTTTCTAGCTTTCTAGTTGTGTTAACTTTCCAGGTCAGATCTTCACAGAGGTAGACTCCCAGAAATTTAAAGGAGGAAACTCTCTCTACACAGTTCTCTCCGATGTAAAGTGGGGCAGGTTCCTCCTTTTTTCTCCGGAAGTCTAACACCATCTCTTTCGTCTTGCCGATGTTTAGTTGCAAGTTGTTGTTACTACACCATATGGATAGTTTTTGTACCTCCGCCCTATATGCTGTCTCATCCCCACCTGTAATAAGACCCACCACAGTTGTATCATCTGCGAACTTGATTATCGCAGTGGATGGGTCAGATGATACACAATCATAAGTGTATAAAGAGTACAGGTAGGGGGCTAAGCACACAGCCCTGTGGTGTGCCGGTGCAAAGCTTCAGGGGGGTGGACAAAGCAGACCCGACCCTCACTGTTTGTAACCAATCTCCAATACATCAGCTTACCAATGACACTGACCCTTCGCTGACAAATAACATCATCCAGTAGCCTCATGTAAACAGGGAGAAGTGTGTGAGCCCGCTGCCACACATACTAAGGAGATACGGTCATATTCCTCTCCACCCCATCAATATGGTCTGGCACTGACCTGTGAAGAAAGAGGAGAATCCACTGCCAAATCATGCCTCTAATTTCCAGCACCTGTAGTCAGTCCAGAAAATATTGTTGCATACTACCCTAATAGGGATTGGCGTACTTGGTACAAATAAGTTTGATATTTGCAACATAATTATTTCTTTTCTGTCATCTTTGATACTGTGCTCATTTAAGGATTGAATAATCTTAGGCTGAAATCACACAGTGAACAGAAATGCCTTTTATTCATTTGAACAAGCCACATTGGCCAAATTCACAATTGTTGCTAAGCTAAAAAACCAAGTTTCATAAATGCCAGTAGTTTGTGTTGACTGAAGTTTAGTATTAGAAATCTTATAGGGGAGTGGGAAGAGTATTATTATATAATACATTAAGTAAAAGTTGAGCCAATTATATTATGCCCTAATACATTATGGATGCAACCACAATCCAATTTAATTTAAATATATTTTGTTTATAGTTGCTCATCTCAACTTTTCTTATTTGTGCTGTGAGTGGTATCTACTTCCATAGCATCTTTAGTGTATATATCATTTTATAGTTTCATAGATCATAGAGATTTGTGAGTGAATTTTGAAGAAACTACAAAAATATATGACTACTTATATTGTTCAAAGAAAAGTACTTTGCACATGCTGAAGTTCCTGTAAAGCACTTCCTTGAAAAGATTTGCACAGACTTATGCGACTTTATTTTTTCTTAGCTATGTGGATTCACTGGCCCCTAGTGCAGAAAATATTCATTTAAAGTTAACTATTCTAGGGATTTGTTTTGAGAATTAGAACCTAAGTGGGACTCATCGGTTCTTTTCCATATATATCTGTTCCAGTTGCTGCAAATGTATTTATTTCAGCAATATAATTTAAAAGAGTAGATTCTTGCCAATCTGCCGTAAATCATCAAGAGGTTTGCTAGTTTCATATTTTTCCTAGTCCTGCAGTATCCTGCTAAAATAAATATTTTCTATTATTTTTTCCTACCAAAGCACTTGGCTGCACTTGCTATGTAAGTTGATTGCTTTGGGAAATGCCAACTATGTTTTGTAAAGTAGCTGCGTCCAATAAGAATATATTTACATACATATTCATCTTTCAACTTTTGTGTTTAGATAAATTCATCATATGATAGTAAATACATTCTGATATAACAGATATTCTTTTTGAACTCTTTAAGTTTTGGTGTTTAGGTAGAATTATTCTTACTGAATTATATTTTGTTTTGTACTATTTTTTTTGTAGCAGAAAGTTTTTTGTAACAGTACAAATGCTACATATCCCAAAATAATTCTTACATATTTCAGAATGAAATCCCCTGCAGATTTTTAGCTGAAATATTCACCAGATATTTTGTAATTATCTTTGATTTCTGTCATATTTTCCTCTTAAAATCATATTTCTGGAATGTAACATATATGTAACCAAAACAAATTGCTGGTTTTATTCCAATAGGGGTAAAAGGAAGAAATAACATCTTCTATTATTGAAATAATTACTTTTGCTGGAACAATTGTGTTGTTAGATTAAGTTTAGGAGTCTCTACTACATTGTTCTAAGGTTTCCTGTCGAGACTGTGTAATACAGTGATCGTTACTAACCTTGGCTTTCTCTAAAACTGTTAGCAAAATATGCATGGTGGAAGAATGAAGTTTAAGTCTGACCATCATAGTGCTGTTGTACCCTGCTTATGCTAGCTAACAAGAAGGATTAGCAAAATGCCAAACTGAATTCACAGAGGGGTGTCAAACTTCCGGCCCGTGGGCTGGACGCATCATGTGGAAGCCGTGCCCACCCCATTGCAGGCAATGGCAAAACAGTCCTGATACGTTGCACGAGATCACATGACATCACGAATTTGACATGTCTGGATTAGAGCTTCAGCAATGGAAGTGATGTAATCCTTTACTAGCTAAAATGGGTAAATCAAACTGGAAGACTGGCTAGTATCCCTGGTCTACACATTATATGGGCAATTGTTCCCATTTAATTGTTTTGAAACATTGCCTCTATTATGCCAGAAAAGGAGTGTGTGTGTTTGTATGTATATATGTATGTGTATGTATGTATGTGTGTGTGTGTGTGTACATATGTATGTGAATTCTGTTTCTGAGTGAATTTATTTTGTGAATAAGCAAATATTAAAGATAATATGTGGTGATTTGCTTTGTTTCAGTCTGAAGTCATGGAATTGGCTTATACAGGAGCATATTTCTTTGTACTCTTTCTTCATAGAGAAGAAACTGACTTTTCCTTTTCCTACTCCTGTCATCACTACTTTTTCTTCTTTCCCTACTACCAGTGCTGCATTGAGCTACATTATATACCTTTTCTTAATCACAGCTTTTCTTTGCCTTTTCTCTTGCTTTTTCTATTCTCTGCTTCCTTCGGTATCTGGGCTGCTAAAACTGGGCTGGAGGCATGGATTTTCATTTTATTTCTCTGTCCTTAGTGGAAAAGATTTTTAGATCTCACTCACTGGCATTGCTGAGTGACAGAGGTCAGCAATCAAGTTCATGTTGGCATCAGGGCATTCATAGCTTAACTGAATGGTGCTTATGGAGCCTAACGTTGGAACAGCAGTGAAAGAATTTTAAAAAGTCTGTAATTAAGATCACCAAATCTTGCTAAGTTTGGGATGCATAACATACATTTTTGTCTACTTGAGCTATCAATATTCTAATTCTCTGAAGTTTCACTGTACTATAGCAATACAAATCATATATATCATGAATTGTGGATAAACTAATTGTATGCCTCAAATACAAGTGTGAGTAGTTAAGATATTTTGCTAAAATTGTGAAGATCCAGGTACATGTCCAATCCCTTGGTAAAAAGAAGCTTGTTCAGCTGCACAGAAGCTCACTTGGATAACTTTGGGCTAGTCCCTCTCTAAGCCAGTATATCTCAGAGGATTGTTGTTGGGGAAAGCAGGAGGAGGGATCACTGTATATACTTGTACTGGGTATATGGAGATGACTTTAAGAGACAGAAGGCAAGGCATAAACTGGACAACCAGCATGTAAAAGGTATGGTATGTGGGAATGGCCTTGGGAAACAAGAAGGTGTTGCCAAGGACAGGATTCCCCAAACTTTCCAGGTTGGCGGCCTAGCACAAGGGAAGGGGGAGAGGGGATGGTTTTGTGTGAGGGGCAGGGACACATGCATGCACACAGCTTCATTTGTGTGAGTGGGTCTGTGAGCACCAGTGACCACCACTAGCGCTAGTGGGGCTGTGTGTCTGTCTGTGTGCCGCCTGCCACTTACGTGGCCCAGTTGCACATAGGCTGGTTGGGGCCCCTGGCCTAGGAAACATTTGAATAAGAGACAACATATCCCACAGTTGCATAATGGTGGAGAAAGAGACTCAGAAGGGATGTCCTTTAAATTTTCAGGCTGTAAAGGAAACAGCAGGAGATTTATACTTTTTCAGACTTTCAAGATGTTGTTAATGTTGCCTTCCCAAAGGTGCTTTTTCACAAGGCAACTGGACTTTTTCTTTCTTTCTTTCTTTCTTTCTTTCTTTCTTTCTTTCTTTCTTTCTTTCTTTCTTTCTTTCTTTCTTTCTTTCATTTTATATACCGCCCTATTCCCAAAGGACTCAGGGCAGTTTACAGGGCGAATTAAACAATACAAATAAATACAATTAAAATAGAATTAAATTAAGACTAGCCCACAATTAAAACAAATTAAAATTTAAAATTTAAAGTTAAATTGAAAACCCCTCAGTCCAGGCCAGAAAGATCAAATAACCAAGTTTTCAGGTCCCGGCAAAAAGAGCGAAGGTCTGGGGCAGTCCGAAGTTCCACCGGCAGTTCATTCCATAGGGCAGGTGCGCCCACAGAGAATGCCCTCCCCCTTGGAATCACCTGCTGGCATTCCCTAACTGGCGGAACCCTAAGGAGGCCCTCCCTGTGGGAGCGCACAGGACGATGGGAGGCTGATGCTGGCAGCAGGTGCTCCCTGAGATACCGGTAATCTTCTTTGAAGATGTTTCGCTTTTCATCCAAGAAGCTTCTTCAGCTCTGACTTGATAGTGGGGGAACGGAAAGAGTTATACTCCTTGCAGACAGCTGGTCATTTGCATTCTTTTAGAGAGTCGTTGATGCCACCTGGAGGTCTAACTGTGTCATCAGGGTCATCTGAGTAGTGCAAATGGGTGTGGAGGCTTTTTGGAACTGTTGAAAGAACTGTGTTGCAGACTGGAGATAGATGATGCTGTATCCCTCCCCCTCTGTTGAGAGAAGGCTATTCAGTTTTGACGTAGATGGCCTCTTTGACCCCTCTTTCAAATTATAAATAGATTGACAATAAATTATTTGGTTTATGTCAACCAAGGATTTCAATATTCAATAAAAATATTCTCTAAATATTTCAACTGATTTAAGTAAAAATACATTTTCCAAATTGCTTTTTCTCTTTTCTTCAATTTTTTATTTGGGGGTAGCAAGTGAAGTAGAATAAGATTTTTTTTTCCCTTACAGAAAATAAAACATCTCTGGTTGAACAGCTTCTTGAGTAATCCAAATGTTGACATTTGAAAGAATGACATCATATTAACAAAATAGAATTGTTTTGAAAAAACTGAATATTTACACTGTCATTTGCACTCCTGAAATAACATTTCATTAAATATATAATTGGGTATAACTGAAATACAGTTATAGAAAGTAATTAACTGTTTCCAGGTATGAGATGAAATATCTATTTTTCTATAGGACTTAGATTTGTCACAAAAAAGAAAAGTAGAAAAACAGATAACACTTGTATTGGTGTTCATTGATTTTAACTAAATTTAATTATTATTTTTTATGAAACTGCACTGATAGTGAATATATCCATTCTCATCTATCTTAAGTCATTGGCAGCTCAGTTAATGATTTCATGGGTTTTAAATCTTTATGCAAAATGATACTTCCTCTTTCCTTAAGATTGCAAGAAAAGACATCAATGGTATTGGAATGAAAGTATCTCACTCTTGTATTTATATAAGATATTTTTATGGCATCCTTGTTTTTTCATGGTTATATGTGACATTCTCAACTCCATCTAGAAAGCAAAATCTTTGTCTCTTCAAATAACTTTGCAACTCTGCATGGGTTCCTCTCTATGCACATTGAAAGTACATTGTTTCTTTGGTCCTAGTACTTCATAGGCCTAGTACTTCCTTCTTCCACCTTTTCTTTTTAAACTAGGGAATACAGGTGGCCCTCATTTAGTTACCACAGCTGGGAACAGCAACTTGGTCACTGTGCTTATGATCTTATTTAGCCTTCCTTTTTTTACAGACTTGTGAAGATCGTCAATCTGACAATTGATCTTTTTCATCAATGTCATAACTGCGGTCATTAAACAAGGCAATCATTAAACAAGGACTACCTGTACAGAAAGGCTAATAGCATCTCTGCCTTGACAATTTTTCAAGCTCTTATTTTTTTAGAATTAAAAAAGTTAGTTGTCTATTAAACCAGGGCTTTTCAACCAGTGGTACGGGTACCACCTGTGGTACATTGGCACCTGGCAGGTGGTACGCGACCCTCCTAGAAAAGTGGTAGCGGGGGAGGGGAATGAGCTGAACCGGTGGCAGCACCACACAAGCCTAAACGAGAGATGGCTGGAGCTGCAAGGCTGTCAGGGCTCAGCGGAAGTGCCAGGATCAGCGCTTCTTTGGGGCTGTCAGGGCTCAGTGGAAGCGTCAGGATCAGCGCCGGGTTCCAGCTGGAGCTCGGTGCTGATCCTGGCGCTTTTGAGCCCAGAAGAAGCACCAATCAGCTGGAATGTTGCAGCATTTCCAGGGTCTTGTGATTTACATTCAGATGCTTGGCAACTGATTCATATTTATGATAGTCACAGTGTCCCAGTGTCATGTGAAGTGACCAAAACCTGCTGCAACCACCCAGCAGACGGGGGGAATAAAAACCAAACACACCCCACTCCACCCCTGCTGCCAATCCTCAACAGTGAAAACCTCGGACAGGAGGAAGAGTGCTGCCGGGCAGGCAGGCAGGTGTCTTGCTCGGCTGTGGCTTGGGGGGGCACTTTTTTCATTGCCATTGTAACTTCGAACAGTCACTAAGTGAACTGTTGTAAGTTGAGGACTACCTGTACCTCACGTTTTTCCTTTTTTTTTTTTGGTCATCAAGTTTTTGACACCTTCCTAGGCAACTGGTGGTACTCAGATGTTGCCATATCCTAAAAGT
Organism: Vipera berus; assembly: GCF_964194415.1. Taxonomy (NCBI): domain Eukaryota; kingdom Metazoa; phylum Chordata; class Lepidosauria; order Squamata; family Viperidae; genus Vipera; species Vipera berus. The sequence continues at coordinate 51,280,135 of NC_138209.1, forward strand.
GGTACACGCGTGAAAAGGTTGAAAAACCCTGTATTAAACAGTTTATTCTCATTTTTAATAAATCTGGCACTCAATTTGAGTTCCTACATTTTGATTACAATAATGTTTTATAACATTACTAAATTTGGAGAGATACAAGTGCAGCAGAAAGGCACATTACAAATGTAATGTCATGTTGTCAGTTGTTTCAGAATTCAGAATTAGGAGTTATTCTTAAAATCCCAAGGTAATATGTCAAGCTCAATACTTTCTTTGTTTTTTCCTCTGCAGTATATAAATTATTCACAATCTGCAAATGAAGGACTGATTGGACCTGTGGTATCAATAACACTCCCTGATGTGGCTTCTTGCATTTGTTTTGTAGCTAGTGCTTGGAACCGAGCACTACTGTATTGACCTACAGCATTGCTTTTTATTGTAAATAATTATACAGAATTTCTATCGAATGCTCAAAATATATAACAGGGGTATTACAATTATTTTACAACTGTCCAGTAGGGTGGGTTACATTTCATTCCATTTCATACTTCAGTGCATTAATCACTAAGTTAAGCAGAGCTCATTTAACATGGAGCCTAAAATGTTTCAGATGCAAATTAAAAGCAAAGCTTCATAAGGAATAAAAATGAAAGAACTACCTAATCTTTAGGAATTATTTTTTGACATCTGGCATAGTATATAATGTCAGTTCATAAGTGTTAAAAGCATAAGCTAAAATCAAGCCAATATTGACTGATTACCAAAATTTCCTTTCTTCATAATAATAATGTAGTTTTGATAATATGTCTGCATTTCTATCCTACTGGGGAAAGGGGAAAGAAATTATTTATGAATTCTAGAAGTTTCTTGATTTTAATTCTTAACCGCACTCTGTCAGCGGTTAACTAACTAAAATTCAAGATGTTACACTGTATTATTTATTCATGCATTATTTTTGTATAATATATTTTTTGTTGTTAGTTGCGAATTCGTGTCCGACCCATTGCAACCCCATGGACAACATTCCTCCAGGCCTTCCTGTCCTCTACCATCTTCTGGAGTCCATCTAAGCTCACGCCTACTGCTTCAGTGACTCCATCCAGCCACCTCATTCTCTGTCGTCCCCTTCTTCTATTGCCCTCAATCTTTCCCAGCATTAGGCTCTTCTCCAGTGAGTCCTTCCTTCTCATTAGGTGGCCAAAGTATTTGAGTTTTAGCTTCAGGATCTGGCCTTCTAAAGAGCAGTCAGGGTTGATCTCCTCTAGGACTGACCGGTTTGATCGCCTTGCAGTCCAAGGAACTCGCAGGAGTGTTCTCCAGCACCATAGTTCAAAGGCTTCAATTCTTTGGCGCTCAGCCTTTCTTATGGTCCAACTTTCACAGCCATACATTGCAACTGGGAAAACCATGGCATTGACTATATGCACTTTTGTTGACAGGGTGATGTCTCTGCTTTTTAGTGTGCTGTGTAGATTTGCCATGGCTTTCCTCCCCAGGAGCAAGCGTCTTTTAATTTCTTGGCTACAGTCCCCATCTGCAGTGATCTTGGAGCCCAGGAAAATAAAATCTGTCACTACCTCCATTTCTTCCCCATCTATTTGCCAGGAATTGAGAGGGCCAGATGCCATGATCTTGGTTTTCTTAATGTTGAGTTTCAAGCCCACTTTTGCACTCTCGTTCTTCACCTGCATCAAGAGGCTCTTTAGTTCTCCTTCACTTTCTGCTATTAGAGTGGTATCATCTGCATATCTTAGGTTGTTGAATTTCTCCCGGCAATATTAACTCCAGCTTTTGATTCATCTAGCCCTGCCTTTCTCATGATGTGCTCTGCATATAAGTTAAATAGGCAGGGTGACAGTATACAGCCTTGCCGGACTCCTTTCCCAATTTTGTACCAATCAGTGGTTCCGTGTCCAGTTCTCACTTTGCTTCTTGACCCGCATATAGGTTTCTCAGAGACAAATAAGATGGTCTGGTACTCCCATCTCTTTAGGAACTTGCCACAATTTGTTGTGATCCACACAATCAAATGCTTTAGCATAGTCAATGAAGCATAGTCAATGAAGCAGAAGTAAATGTTTTTCTGGAACTCCCTAGCTTTCTCCATGATCCAGCGTATGTTGGCATTTTGATCTCTAGTTCCTCTGCCTCTTCCAAATCCTGCCTGTACTTCTGGTAGTTCTCGATCCACATACTGCTGAAGTCTAGCTTGTAGGATTTTAAGCGTAACTTTACTAGCATGTGAAATGAGTGCAATGGTGGGATAGTTTGAACATTCTTTGGCATTGCCTTTCTTTGGAATTTGAATGTAAACTGACCTTTTCCAATCCTGTGGCCACTGTTGAGTTTTCCAAATTTGCTGGCAAATTGAATGTAGCACTTTTACTGCATCATCTTTTAAGGTTTTGAATAGCTCAGCTCAGATTTCCTAAGGCCCATTTCATTTCACATTCTAGGATGTCTGGCTCGAAGTCAGCGGCCACCCCATCATGGTTATCAGGGACGTTAAGCTTGTTCTTGTATAGTTCTGTGTAATTTTGCCACCTCTTCTTAATCTCTTCTGCCTCTGTTAGGCCCCTGCCATTTTGGTCCTTTATCATTCCCATCTTTGTATGAAATATTCCCTTTATCTCCAATTTTCTTGAAAAGATCTCCGGTCCTCCCTATTCTATTGTTTTCTTCTATTTCTTTGCACTGTTCATTTAAGAAGGCATTCTTATCTCTTCTAGATATCCTCTGGAATTCTGCATTCAATTAGGTGCATCTTTCTCTTTCTCCCTTGCCTTTTGCTTGCCTTCTTTCCTCAGCTATTTGCAAAGCTTCCTCAGACAGCCATTTTGCTTTCTTGCATTTCTTTTTCTTTGGGATAGTTTTAGTTGCTACCTCTTGTACAATGTTGTAAACCTCCATCCATAATTCTTCAGGCACTCTGTCTATCAGATCTAATTCCTTAAATCTATTTGTCACCTCTACTGTGTATTCATCAGGGATACGATTTAGTATTTTAGTTCATATCTGAGTGGCCTAGTGCTTTTCCCTACTTTCTTCAATTTAAGGTAAATTTTGCAATGAGAAGCTCATGATCTGAGCCACAGTCAGCTCCTGGTCTTGTTTTTACTGACTGTATAGAGCTTCTCCATCTTTGGCTGCAGAGCACATAGTCAATCTGATTTCTGTGTTGGCCATCTGGTGATGTCCATGTGTAGAGCCGTCTCTTGGTTTGTTGGAAAAGAGTGTTTGCTATGACCATCGTATTCTCTTGACAAAATTCTATCAGCCTGTGCCCTGCTTCATTTTGTACTCCAAGGCCAAACTTTCCTGTTATTCTGGTTATCTTTTGGCTTCCTACTTTAGCATTCCCATCTGGAAGAAGAAGAAGAAGAAGAAGAAGAAGAAGAAGAAGAAGAAGAAGAAGAAGAAGAAGAAGAAGAAGAAGAAGAAGAAGAAGAAGAAGAAGAAGAAGAAGAAGAAGAAGAAGAAGAAGAAGAAGAAGAAGAAGAGGAGAAGAAGAAGAAGAAGAAGAAGAGGAGAAGAAGAAGAAGAAGAAGAAGAAGAAGAAGAAGAAGAAGAAGAAGAAGAAGAAGAAGAAGAAGAGGAGGAGGAGGAGGAGGAGGAGGAGGAGGAGGAGGAGGAGGAGGAGGAAGAGGAAGAGGACCAACCCCCCTCAGGCAGGAAACCCTGTACCATTTCAGGCAAATGGCTGTCCAGTCTCTTCTTAAAAACTTCCAGTGTTGGAGCATTCACCACTTCTGGAGGCAGGTTGTTCCACTGGTTAGTTGTTCTAACTGTCAGGAAGTTTCTCCTTAGTTCTAGCTTGCTTCTCTCCTTGACTAGTTTCCATCCATTGCTTCTTGTCCTGCTTTCAGGTGCTTTGGAGAATAGCTTGACTCCCTCTTCTTTGTGGCAGCGCCTGAGATATTGGAAAACTGCTATCATGTCACCCCTCACCCTTCTCTTCATTAAACTACACATACCCAATTCCAGCAACCGTTCCCTATATGTTTTAGCCTCCAGTCCTCCAATCATCTTTGTTGCTCTTCTCTGTACCCTTTCTAGAGTCTCGACATCTTTTTTACATGATGATAAGGACATCATTTTTTGGTGTTAATTCTATAAGGTGCTGTAGGGCTTCATAGAACCGGTCAATTTCATCCTCTTCAGCACCAGTGGTATCTGCAGAACAAAACAGAATGTAATTCAGTTAAACAAATTGATATCATTGTAGACATTTCAAATTGAGTTTTTCCACATTTTTGCTTACTTTTTAAAAGTAACTTTGTAAAATTAGTTATCTAAGTTACATAAAATATGAAAATTGTGGATATTATATTTGCTATTGATGTGCTTGTTATGAACTGATAAAATGTTTTTTAAAAATCCACATTAGAGAAAAGATTGGAATTTTTTTGTTATTTTGGCCTTATACCAATATTGAAATTAGTATGTTGGAGGGAAAGCAGAAAGTTTATTCTGACAAATATAATGTCTTATATTTGGTTTGGATTTCCCCCAAAAGATTTTTTCTGTTGTACTTTTCACTTATTTTTAAGCATTTTATTGTTGCTGCTGCTCTTGTTATTTAGATAATGTATATATTTTTGTGTTTTGGTCTTTTTGTTCCTTTTTCTGTTAAAAATCATGTGTGCCATGAAATGTGAAACTAAATAATTGTGGAAGGATTTCAAGAAATAGATAAAATAAATCCAAGTAGTTTGGAAAAATTAATGAGTATGATTAAATATGCTTAAATATATGTGTAGAAGGTATAATATAAAAGCAAGGGGCCATTGCTTCAAGAACAGGAGTGATTGGCTTGATGAACTGGATTATGGACTGTGAGTTTTCTGTTTTTTAATGATGGTTTTTATTAAATGATTTTATGTTGTTTTCTTTTTCTTATTTGTAAAGGGCTGTATTGTTTTTTGTTTTTATATTTGTTGCAATTAATTGTAAGCCACCCAGAGTTATGTATATGAGATGGGCTGCTAAATACATTTGTTAAATAAAATAAAAAAAAATTTATAAGCATACATTAAATCATATCTGAGCCAATAGATCTAAGTTTAAGCAGGAATAGAAAATTGGAAAAATAAATGCATGTAGTCCTCAACTTACAACAGTTTGTTTAGTGACTGTTCAAAGTTATAACAGCAAAGTGACTTATTACAATTTTTCACATGACCATTGCAGCATCCCCATGGTGATGTGATCAAAATTCATAAGCTTGGCAACTAACTCATATTTATGATGGTTGCAGTGTCCCTTCTGACGAGTAAAGTCAATGAGGAAGCCGGATTCACTTAACAACCATATTACTAACTTAATACGACAGTGTTTCACTTAACAAAGGTGGCAAGAAATTCAGTTAAAATGGGACAAAATTCAGTTAATAAATGTCTCACTTAGCATAAATGTTCAGCTCAATTGTGATCGTAAGTCAAGGACTACCTGTAAATCTATATTGGAATTATAGCTCTAATAAATTCCTAGATGAAGTCAAACCACATAGGATTTTGTAACAAATATGTTGTAGCACTGTATAAACATTTTTATATGGGTTGATTACAAACCTGAAAACTGATTTATGGGCGATGTTATAATTGTACCAAGCTTAACCTGTTTTTAAAAAAAGAAAAGACAGATAAAATTTCAGTCAGTTACCTGATGCTACACTTACATACCCAAGGTAATTATAATTAACAAAAAAAGTAAGCCAACTCTTAAGGATCACAAAATATTTGCCTGAGAAATGAAAAAAATGTCTAAATCAAGAAACAGAAGTATATTTTTATTCTCTAATGCAGACATGTCAAACTCATGACATCACGTGATGTCGTGTAACGTATCAGGATGGTTTTGCCATTGCCGGCAAAGGGATGGGCGTGGCTTCCAGATGATGTGTCCAGTCTGCGGGCCAACAGTTTGACACCCGTGCTTTAATGCTATAAGCCATTGCATTATTTTATGTACAAATCTAAGCAGCCAAGTACAAATGTAATGATCCATTAATACTGGAAGGACTGTAAAATCTGAGTAATAACGGAACACCTTTTATCCTTATAGAATAAGACATGCTTTTTAATTCAGACATCTCACCTAGCTGCAAGGAATTTTACAACTAGGTTTTTCCCTTAAAGGTCCAATAATATTGTCTTAGTGAAGGCATTATAGCTTTACAGTATAGGAGCTATTCAGCAGTTACCGTAGGCATTATGTTGGAAACGTAATCAACTGACTTTTGAAACAGTTGATTCTGTGCAGATTAAAATAGCTTGGAACCAATGACAAGTACCATGGAGGTTCTGGTCTTCTCCTAGAGCAAAGTGCCTGTGGAATTGTGCAGTTGATCCCTAACTATCAGAAGACAATTCAAATAGAATAGATAAAAATGCATAAATATGAAAGGGGTCAGTTCCAAAGAAACAAATCGATAAATTATTCTCTGAGGTTAGAATCTAAAATATAGTGTAGCAGTATCAAGTATATTTTAATTGTTTTCCTTGCCTTCTTCTATACTAATTCTATAATTTAATTATAACTTAATTGTAGTATAATGTAATTAATAATAAAAGTAATAACTTAATTTCAACTGTAATGTTGGAGCTGTGGTGGACAGTGATTAGAAAGTAGTAATGCAGGCTAACACTCTCCATAGCCAAGAGTTCGATTCTGACCATCTCAAGGTTGACTTGGCCTTCTATCCTTCTGAGGTTGGTAAAATGAGGGGCCATATTGTTGGGGGCAATATGCTGATATTTGTAAACCATTCAAATGGTTTACAAATGTCAGCATATTGCCCCCAACAATCTGAGAGTGCTGTACAGAGTGCTATAAAATACTATGGAGCAGTATATGTCTAAGTGCTATTGCTATGTTAGAGTGATACTAATTCCGTGTTATAGTTCTGATTTTCCTGAAAAGGGTTGACTATAGCCCATGTTTATTGACTTGGCAGCTATATCCTTGCAGATGTACCTTCTTCAATCCAAACTGATCCATGGAACACATATATTTCAGAAGATGTTGCTAATGATTCTCCACTTCTGTGAAATCTGTAGTGTGGAAACCCATGGGTGCTGCTTTTTGACGGCACTGACAATTTTATGAAACGGGCTTCTGGAAAAGATAAAGTTGATCCCCCTTCTGGAATCTTTGAAAACTGAGTTATTCCAGAGAGTTTATATTGAATGATAAGACATCTGGTACTGCATAATTACTTATATCAGACATGTCAAACACAAGGCCCGGGGCCCAGATCCGGCCCGCAAAGTGGTTTCATGTGGCCCGCGAAGCCATCCTGGAAACAGTGAGGGAACGGCCCCCACTGTCTTCGCCCTTCTGTCAGAGACCCTCAGATCTGTCCCACTCCTGCCCAGGCCCCCATAGGCACCCTTGATTCAAACGATGTACAGCTGGCCATGCCCACCCAGTAGGCCATACACACTCTAGCCACGCCCACCCAGTAGGCCACGCCCATCCTGGCCATACCCACCTGGCCCCGAGGGCAACCGCAATGCTGATGCGGCCCTCAATGAAATTGAGTTTGACACCCCTGACTTATATTTTAAGATTTATTATTTTAATTATAATTTTAACCTATAATGTTTTTAAAATATGCACTATTGCATTTTGCACTTAATTACTGTAACTGCTAAAAATCTCATCGGTTATAGCACATATAAATATGATAAATAAAATCCCAAGCCCATGCCATATTAATATATTTGAATTACCAATTTATTAAACTTGGTAATGAAAATTCTATAGGCTTTTTTTTTAAGATGGGATTCCTTTTGTGGCCATTAAAAACTTGACTGGAGTTGTTAATGTAGCCTTTTGAAATAAATCTGGCCTTTCCAGAATCAGGCTTGAACCAGCTTCCAATTTGATTCTTCTCTGTCTTCATTTGGACCATATACAGACACTTAATTTCTTTAAATGAAGCCACGGGAGATTAAAACCAGGCAAATATCCTGGAATATGGACAGAAGCTTTAGTCTCTTTTGAGTAATATTCTTGGAGACAATACAATTCCTGACATGGAAACAATCCAGAATAATTATTATCCCAAAACTTAATAAATATCCTTAAATCTGAAGTTCAGTTGCTTTGTTAAATCAAGATGCTAAACTCATTATAAAACCTCCGACAAGATAAATGAATCTGTTCATTTCACTTATTGCTTTCATTAACACAAACTTTATTGAAGCCTCCATTAATTAAACAAATTTTAAAAATATTGCATTCTAGTTACTGGAAATATAGTAGATCAAGAGCTTCTTTAGCACACATGCAGCTATTTTATCCAATAGCAGCAGATTTGTAGAATCTGATTTTTTTTTCATAAAATTTCTCAAAAGAGTGATTTATAACAAAATGAGGGACTTACATTTTCTATACTTTCAGTGATACAAATAAGGCACTTAATAAGATTTCTTTTAGCAGCTACATGCTTAGATAATAAATTTAAGGTTCAGAAAATAATATATATCATTTGCAAATTCTTATTAATTGTTTATTATCTATAGTAATACAAACTCATCACCTCATGAACAATCCAATTTAAATTATGGACAGGTGCCATTGATATAAATAACCGAACAACTAAAATACTTTAGCTCTCCCCCTGGAGATTTCCCTTCTGCTTGTTTCACTCTGTAAAATAAAAACATAGTATCAAAATAATTGAATTCCTTAGAAAGAAGTATTGTTTATAGAAGATGCTATGGTTGCAACTTTAAGTTGGAAGAATTAAGTTAAAAAACATTGAAGTCATTATCTAAAATATTGACTCTGTTGTTCTGACACAAAAGAGAACACTGTCTTAATGTTCACAACTTATCCAGAACAAAGAAAATAGTATTTCAGATTGTTGGTAATATGCTATTCATAGCTATTATATTAGCCCTGGGTTCTATCTCAGAAGAGGATGTGATGATAGCATGAGATGAGAATAGATGCCTGTTTCAGCGCATAGCATATTTAAGGGTAAAAGCTGAAGTAGAATCAGACCTTGAAACATTCTTAAACAAACAGTCCCAAGCCTAAAGAGTGCCATACTCCTTCCTCTGATTAGCACTACATTAGCTCCTGCATATTTGACTTAATACTTTACATTAAAATACCTGGGAAAATCCTGGAAAAGATAATCAAAAAACAGACCTGCAAACAACTAGAAGCAAACAAAGTTATAACTGGTAGCCAGCACAAGTTTGTTAAAAACAGATCATGCCAAACCAATCTTATTTAATTCTTTGATAAAGTGACCAAATTAGTAGACCAGCGAAATGCTGTGGACATAGTATACTTAGATTTCAGTAAAGTATTAAACAAAGTAGACCACTATCTACTGTTTGGTAAACTAGAAAAAGGATGGATTTGTAGCTGGCTGACAAACCGTACTCAACGAGTAGTCCTCAATGGCACTACATCTACATGGAGAGACGTAAGCAGTGAGGTACCACAAGGTTCTATCTGAGGCCCAGTACTCTTTAATATCTTCATAAATGACTTAGATTAGGGAGTTGAAGGGGAACTCAACAAATTTGCAGATGACACCAAACTGGCAAGAGTAGCCAACACCCCAGAAGACAAACTCAGGATCCAAAAAGGTCTTGACAAACTTGAACAATGGGCCCTGTCAAACAAAATGAGTTTCAATGTGGAGAAAAACAAAGTTTTACATTTAGGCAGGAGAAATCAAAGGTACAAGTACAGACTGGGCGAGACTTGGCTTAAAAACAATAACTGTTAGAGGGACCTTGGAGTCCTAGTGGTTGATCACATGACTATGAGCCAGCAGTGTGCAGCAGCCGCCAAAAAGCTAATACAATCCTGGGTTGTATAAACAGAGGCATAGAATCAAGATCACGCAGGTATTAGTACCACTTTATAAAACCCTAGTAAGACCACACCTGGAATACTGCAGCCAATTTTGGTCACCATATCACAAAACAAATGCTGAGAGTTTGGAAAAAAATCAGAGAAGAGCAAAGGCCTGGAGACTAAAATTATGAAGAAAGGCTGCAGGACTGGGGTTTGGCTAGTCTAAAGAAAAGAAATAGGGGAGACATGATAGCAGTGTTCCAATATTTGAGGGGCTGCCACAGGGCAGAGGGGGCCAGGTTGTTCACCAAAGCACCAGAGGGAAGGACGAGAAACAATGTTTGGAAACTGAACAAAGAGAGAAGCTTCCTAGAATTAAGGAGAAACTTCCTAACAGTGAGGACAATTAACCAGTGGAACAGCTTGCCTCCAGAAATCATGGGTGCTCCATTACTAGAGATTTTTAAGAAGAGGCTAGACAGTCACTTGTCTGAGATGGTATATGTTCTCCTGCTTGAGCAGGGGGCTGGACTAGAAGACCTCCAAGGTCTCTTCCAGCTCCATTCTATTCCTATTAACTTAAAAGACGAATATCAGATACATACCAGTTAATACAAGGAAAAGAAAATATTACTAATTGGGCATAAATTTTATTTAAAATATTGAGTTTATTTTAGATAATTAAAATGTAGCATATAGATTTATTTTACTCTGGAATGCACAGTATGAGTGGTAGAGTTTTAGTAGACTGATCTTGTTATTTTAGTTACTTTCTTGAATTAAAAGCAGAAGTCAGTCTTTTGAACCTGGCACAGTAAAGAAACAGAAGTAGCAAGGAGTTCAGAAATGCTGTTTAGTGTTGTATGGTAAATTAATAGAATATTAAATGTCTGACAGAGTTTCTACCTATTGCCTTGTGGTGAGATGGGTGACAAATTTAATAAATAATAATTTATCACACTTTATATCAAATAAATCAACAGGAAAAGAATAAAATATTGTTAAGTCAAGCTTTTTGAATAGACAGGAAGCTGACAAAAAATGATAGAAAACCACATTAAATCCCCCATTGCAGTCTTAATGCCATCTTGCCTAGACATATTTGCTTCATAGAGGTATATAGCCTTGGCCAAATCTCATTGGTCTTTAAGATGGAGCTTTGTAGCCTTTTGGAGAATGTTAGAGAGTCAAGAAACAGTGAATTCAAGACCTTTCAAGGCAGGTCCCAATGCTTGAATGGGAGACATGCTATTGGAGGAATGCAGCAAATTACAAAAAAAATTGCAAGAGGCAATACCTTAATTCAATTGTTATACATGATATAGCAATGCAATACTAGTTGAGTAATGTGTTAATGTTCTCCATCTGTCCATTTAATTCCGGATGATGAGAACATGACAAATCAATAGGAATGTCCAGCAAGCAAAACACAACCTTCAAAAATTTAGGAGCAAGGATCCAAGATGATATAATTTACTAAGTCCCTATATTGAAAAATATGGTTCTAGAAAATGTTGTATTTTGCTGAGCAAGTGTCAGACACTCACATGGAATAAAATAAACCATCTTAGTAAAGGAATCTGGTATCACCAAATTCTTGTGTATCCATGAACATCTGGAATACTGGTAATAAAATCCAAGAAACCATGTCTTGATCCAGAAGAGGTGGGAAATGGCTGGAGTAAATCATGTGATTTAGCAATGATAATTTTGTTCAAGTGACAGACATGATTTGATGACATATAGTCTTTGACATCTGATCTTATCGTCAGCTACAACAATGCTCTAAGCACTAGATGCAACATTTTGAACACTCCCCAATATTCTGCAGTTTTATTGTCATGGCAAACATGCAGAACTTCTCTGAGAGGAAGAGAAATAACTGCCCTTCAGTCATGACGAAAGGAAAATAATCAATTTAGAGGTAATCAGTTGAAACCCTGACATATGGCTCAAGGAGCTGTAAGTGAATCCAGACTACCAAATCTACTGCTTGTCTCACACCACTGGCTTCTCTGGACTTGTTCTGACTCAAAGGCTGTAGTAAATAGTGTACCTTTGGGGAATAAAATTGTTTAACTTCAAGATTGTAATGTGTGAGGAAGACTGGGGAATATTATATTCAGCTTTGTATGAAAGTCATGTGGCAGTTTGTTCTATGAGCTAAAAATATAGGAGAGTGAAAAAAGAATAAGTGGAAGGGAATTGAGTCCAAATGTTCTGGTGTTGAGTCAGACTGGGCACTTTTTGTAGATGCTCCAAATTCTTATGATCTGTTTGTACCTGTACAGGGTGGTTTATGTCTTCCAAGAAATACTTCTATTTTTAAAATATTTTATGGATAGCACTGAAAACACTCTATTTCCTTGGTAACAGCTGGAATGAAAAGTAACTTTCTTGCTCACAAAGAATAAGTAACAAGATCAGCTAAAGGTACGTATTCTAGAACTCCACATTAAAAACAAAAAACAAAGTTCCTACTTTTGTCATTTTTCAACTGCAGACAAGGACTTTTTTGCCATGTCTATTTATGTAATGGAATGAATGGATGAACTTGGGAATGAAAGTAAGAGATGCTTCTTAGGAAACAAATAATCAAATAAGAAAGCAAGGAGCCCCAGTGTCTTAACAGTCAGAGAGAGAAACTTCAGAAGAACTTGCCCTAATGGAGCAGGCAATTAAAAGTGTGTATGTGGAGGAAAGTTTGTACTTTTGGGCCTGCAAGATTCTGTTAATGTACCCTTGCAGTAAAATAGAATTAGTTCATCTAATTGTGTTTCCTGTCTGCCTTACCTGGGAGGCCTGACAATTTGCAGGCATTCTATGAAGAGGCAACAGAAAGGGGAGGAGTGAGTGTGGCAAAAGGCTATAAAGTTTTCTCCCTTTGTGGCTTCCTCTGTGCCTTAGTCTTCCAGTCAGCCATCATTTAATATGAAATACTGTAACAGTTCTTCCAAATTCTTATATGTCTTGTTTTACTAATTTATCGATATTAGTTGATCAAAACTTTGTCATTCTAGTCTTGAATGTCTAGCACATAACTGAAAATCAACTCACAAACAAGAAGATTTCCTAATTTCAGATAATGAAAAGCAATTTTAATAATTGTATAAGACAGCATTTTTCTCAATGACTATAATTACCATCTGGTTGCTTCTTAGCAGATTGAGGAGTAATACAAGTTTGGCCAGATAAGTCTCCCTTCAGGCTCACCTTAAACAGTTTAAACAAAGTTGTCAAGTTTCCGACGTATGGGCTTTTCAAGTGACTCTGAGGCATTGTTTACCTTAAAAAGTCCTTTATTTAACATAATACACTGGCAAATGCTTGCTCGAAGGAAGCTGGAATCTGAAATCTCTGCCCCTTGCACAATATATTAAAACACAATTCTCCACCTTTCTAATTTTGTCATTAATCATGTTCTCCAATTAATTTAAAGAATCAGTTTCCCTTCTGTCAGAAAAACCGCCAAGGTCTTATCTTCTTTAGTTAGAAATGGTCTTGAAGGTACAATTGTCCTCTTCCCCCCTCCCAACCTTAACTCAATCTCTTAAAGCAATACACAAGTTTAACATATGAAATGGCTACTTCTTCATCTCTTGTCAAGCAATAACATTCGATGTTAGCAGCATTGACATCCGGCCCCCCTTACAAAAAGGACAGATCATGTAATGTAAACAAAACACAAGTTAGGAACTGGCTTTTGGTTTGTTGGGGTGTTTCTCATAAAACCATTTGATAAATCTGTCAGCTTTCACATCAGTAGATTTCACCCAAATGGCTTCAGACAATAGGTATCCCTTCCATTGTACTAGGTACTACAATTTTCCCTTAAAGATTCTAGAGTCAAGAATACATTTCACTTCATAATGGGTCTGACCTGCTACTACGAGGGGTCCAGGTGCTATCTTAGAGGGAGGTCTTAAAGTGGAGTTTTGAAAAGGTTTCAGCAGGCTACAATGGAACACCGGGTGAATTTTTCCCAAAAGTCTGGGTAGTTTCAATTTTACTGTGACTGGGTTGATGATTTTCACAATGGAGAAAGGCCTGAAGAATTTTGGTCCCAATTTCTTATTAGGTAGTTTAAGGAGTAAGTATTTGGTCGACAAATAGACCATTTCCCCAACTTGGAATGTTCTTTGGGGAGCTCTTTTTTGTCAGCTTGCTTTTTGTAGGTCTCAAAAGTCTTTTTTAAGGCCACCTTTGTATTTTTCCAAACTTCTTCCCAACCCCTCACCCAATGATCAAGAGTCTGGGAAGCGGAGGGTAACTGAGGGTATTCCGGTATAGGGTTGAATTCTTTCCCTGTGGCTACACGGAAAGGAGTGTAGCTGGTGCTGCTATGTACTGAATTATTGTAAGCCACCTCTGCAAAAGGGAGGAGGTCGGTCCAGTTTGTTTGTTGGTAAGAGACGTAGCATCTAAGGTATTGTTCCACCATTTTGTTGGCGGATTCTGTGGCTCCATTAGTAGCCGGGTAAAAATCAGTTGATAGGCCTTGAGATGATCCAATTAATTTAAGAAAGTTTCTCCAAAATTTCGCTGTGAAATGCACCCCTCTGTCCGAAATTATTCGCTTAGGGGCACCATGTAGTCGATAGATATGTTTTAGGAACAACTTAGTGAGGCGTTGAGCCAATGGAAGTCCTTTGCAGGTGATAAAGTGAGTCTGTTTTGAAAATACATCTATCACAGTCCAAATGACAGTATTTCCTCTACTGTCAGGTAGGTCTACTATAAAGTCCATAGCTATTTCTTCCCATGATTGAGAAGGTTCGGCCACCGGTTGCAGGGGTCTTTCCTGGGATTCCTTTCATGGTGGCACATACAGTACAGCTCTTGACATAGTTTTCTATGTCTCGTTTTAGTCCCGGCCACCAAAATTGCCGGCGAATGAGATATAGAGTTCTTAGATATCCAAAATGTCCAGCCTGTTTGACATCATGGCTGTGTTTGAGGGCATTAAGACAAAGAGCTTGTTAGGGATGTCTGATTGTCTTTAAACCATTGATCAGTGAGGAGTTCTCGCTTTATTTTCTTTACCCTGGGGTCATCAGGATTAGGGGTCTTGTGAGGTGTGAGTTGGGCTGCAGTTTGTGGACCGGGGATAATTGCCTCGTGAACTTCTTCACGTTTGCTTTTGTACTGTGGCAATCAGGAGAGCGCATCAGCTAGGAAGTTTTTTCTTCCTGGTATGTACTTTAGAGTAAAGTTAAAACTATTGAAGTACTGTGACCATCATACTTGTTTTGGGGACAATTTGCGGGGAGTTTTTAGTGTCTCTAAATTTTTGTGATCTGTCCATACTTCAAAAGGCACCTTGCTCCCTTCTAAGTAGTGCCGCCAGTTTAATAGCCCCCACCTAATAGCGAAGGCCTCCTTCTCCCAGATTATCCATGTCCTCTCACTTTCAGTAAATTTATTAGAGGTGTAAGCACAAGGTTGCAGGACCCCACTTTTATTCTTTTTCAATAACACTGCTCCGACTGCTACGTCGCTGGCATCTGCCTGAATTACAAAGGGCTCCCCTGGGCAGGGGTGCTTTAGGACTGGTTCAGCCGCAAATAGTCTTTTTAAATTTTCAAAAGCTTTCTGATAACTCATTGTCCATGCTAGCGGTTGGCCAGGTTGCAGTTTTCCCCTCCCTTGTCCGTTTTGAGTAGTTCTGTAACAGGTAGAGCAATCTCGGCAAAAGAGGGAATAAATTGACGGTAGAAGTTGGCAAACCCTAGGAAGCTCTGGAGCTGTTTGCGGGTCTTTGGGGGCTGCCATTCAATTATGGTTTTTACTTTGGCTGGGTCCATTTCGATACCCTCATTGGAAATTCTATAGCCAAGATAATCTAATCGGGTTTGGTGAAATTCACATTTCAACAATTTGACATAAAGTTTGGCATTCAATAGTTTCTTTAACACTTCTCTAACCAGTTTTATGTGGTTGGTCATATTTGTGCTGTATATCAGGATGTCATCAAAGTATACTAGGACCCCTTTGTATAGGTGATCATGTAGGACCTCATTAATCAACTGCATAAATATGGCTGGGGCCCCCTGCAGTCCAAATGGCATGACTTTGAACTGGTAGCTCCCCAAGGGGCAGTTGAAGGCTCTCTTCCACTCATCCCCCTCCTTTATTCTCACCTGGTAATAAGCTTATCTCAGGTCCAACTTGGTGAAGACGCTCCCCTTCGCCAGGTGGTTTAGCAAGTCTTTCAGGAGGGGGAGACGGTATCTATTTTCCACACTCACAGCATTCAGGCCTTTATAGTCCACGCAGAGACAAAGAGACCCATCCTTTTTCTCTCTGAACAACACAGGGGCACCCATGGTTGACTTGGCCTGCTCGATGAACCCCCTCAATAGGTTTGCATCTACATATCGCTGCATCTCCTCCATTTCAAGGGGGAACATAGCATACATTCTTGGTGGGGGAGTTTGGTCCCTGGTAACAGTTCAATGGAACAATCATTGTGACGGTGAGTAGGCAAGGTGTCGCATTCTTTCTCACTAAACGCCTCAGCTAGGTCCTGGTACTCACTGGGGATGAGCGGCTCACCAGGTGGCCATAAGGCAGCCATGTGCGCTCGCTCATTGGGTGGGCTAAATTCTCCCGTAACATCTGTTGAATAAATGGGATCGGGCCCTATGGGTATTCTCACAGTTCTCATTCCCCTTTCCCACCAGATCAATGGCTTCCATTTGTCTAGCCATGCTAGTCCTTCGATCACAGTTTCAGACATCTTTGGAGCTACCAGGAAGCGAATAAACTCCCAGTGCTCACCTATTTCTACGCATAAGGGCTCCGTTAATTGCGTGACTAAAGTCCCTCCCATTAGGGAGCCATCGGCTTGCTCAAACGTCATAAGTTTGGATAGCAGCTTAGCCCGTGTGGCCAGTCTCAAGGTGCATGACAAGCTAATGATGCATTGGGAGCAGTTAGTATTGACTGGCACTTTCAGGTCTACTTGTGCTCCTGACTTAGGGATTATGAGTTTAGCAGGCAATAAAAAAGGTAGGATGCGTCGGCTCACCATCGGGTCGTTCTCCCCTTCATCGTCGCTGTCAAAACCGGGTAAAGTGGGGGTGGGTCCGGTCGGTGGGCCAGTGTCCTCCTGGGTGGAGGACATAACCTGGGTAATGGGCTCCTAGGTGGCCCACTTGGAGTTTTCTCTCTGTGGCTGTTGTGCGGGTTTCTTTCTCGTTGTTGGATCTGGTCTACTGTGCTGTTGCGTGTAAGGAACTGGGCAGTTCGCTGCTCAATGTCCCTGCTGTCCACATCGAAAGCACTTGATTGGTGGACCTGTAGGTGGTCTAGGTCTTTCGGCAGTAGCAGTCATTGGGGGTTTTCGGGGGAGTGGTAGCCATCTGGATCCTGGTTTTGGCGCAGCTTCAGGTGGGAGAGGCTTTTTATAATGGGCGAGCTAGACATCTAATTTCACCGCTGCCTGGTACCATTCATGCAGCTGGTCAGGCACAGCTCGGTAGATACATGCCTGAGAAAGGTGGTCATCTAACCCTTCTCTGAAAAGATGAATCATTGATTGCTCAGGCCATCTCTCTATCTGACCTGCCATCTTTTGAAACTCCCGCATGTACTCTAGGGCAGGCTGGCCAGCTTGCTTTATCTTATGGATTTGTTCTTCCGCTTTGAGGGCAATGGATGGGTCCTCAAATCTTTCCCTCAGCCCCAGAGGGTCCTCTTATTCAGGGGCCTGCTCATTATATAAATTGTTCAACCATTCAGATGCTTCTCCCTCTAGGTTGGATACAGTCACATCAACCATTGCACCCGGGTCCGGGTAAATGTGACTCCAGAGATTCAAGTGAGACTGTACTTGGTTGAGGAAAAAAATCAGTTTCTCTGGGTCCCCATCAAAGGTTGCTCTGAAGGGTGGGCTCATCATTGCTTGCTGTGGCCCCCATTGCTGCTGGCCCCACCATAGTTGTTGGTTCAACGGCTGCTGGGGGCCCCTTTGCTGCTGTCCTCTCCTTGATTGTTGGATCAACAGTTGCTGGGCCCCCCACTGCTTTTGTGCCCCCAGTTGCTGTTGGCCCCCTCCTGGTTGTTGATTCACTGGCTGCCAGGACCCCCACTGCTGCTGTTGGACTCCCAGATGCTGTCTACCCCATTGGTGCTGTTGTAGGCCCAGGGGTTGCATGTTTGGGCCCTGCTGCTGCCTCCCCTGCTGTGGTTGTCTGAGGGGAGGGTGCTGTTGGTCGGCGGGATGTTGTGGCACCTTCTGCTGTTGTAGGCCCCTCAATGGTTGTTGGATGGGCGGGGGTTGCTGTTGTCTACTCTGGATTTGGGCTGCAGGGAATGGTGGCACCTTCTGCTGCTGACTTACTAACAGTCGTGTTAGTCTCAAAGGCTATGGTGCCTCCCTCACTTGCGGGCCCCTCAGTGGTTGCTTGGCACTTGGGGGTGGTGACCAGTCTCCATGGCTTCTGCAACATCCCAATCTGCTGCAAGGCCTCTATCAGCTGATTTAGGCTCAGAGGTTGCTGCCCCTCCTTCTTTGGGTGCTGCCACACTCCCCACTGCTGAGGTGGCCCTAGTTCCTCTTCTTCCGTGGGACTGGAGGCCCTAGCAGGAAACTCCAGGGGTTGGAGGGCCATTAGCTCTGTGAAAAGGGGGCTGGGGGCCTCTTTTGGCAGGAGCTGTTCTGCGCTTCTCACTTCTAGTTCTTCAAACCTTTCTGCTAAATTGTCAATTGATTGGCTTTGGGCTGCAGAATACTCACTCACCTGAGTATTCAATCTCAGCTGGCCTGGCTGCTCCCCACCGGTCTGGGAAATACAATGTGCAGGATTCTCTTTGTTGTTGTCCCACCTCCTCTTCCTTTGAAGCCCTTGGGGATGGCAAGGCTGCTCCGAGGCGCCTGGAGTCTCTGCTGGGCTTAATCCACCCTGACGACCAGACCAATTCTCCTGCCTGTTTGGGTCTAGCTCCCAGCTGAGAGGATTGCTGAAACTCTTTCCCTGCCGGCTTCTTTGCTGGCCCTTCCCCCACTGGGGTGGCTGCTGGTGCCGGGGAGCTGGCTTCAGGCAATTTTTCTTCCTCCATTATGGGATCTTCCCCAACTCTTTGCCAGACTGCGTCCCAAACATGAAGACAGCGACAGGAGGTCGGGACTCCCTAATTAGTTTAAAAAGTAGGAAGATTCCAGCTTGATGTCAAGTTTCCGACGTATGGGCTTTTCAAGTGACTCTGAGGCATTGTTTACCTTAAAAGTCCTTTATTTAGCCTAATACACCGGCACTTGCTCGAAGGAAGCTGGAATCTGAAATCTCCGCCCCTTGCACAATATATTAAAACACAATTCTCCACCTTTCTAATTTTGTCATTCATCATATTATCCAATTAATTTAAAGAATCAGTTTCCCTTTCGTTAGAATAACCCGCCAAGTTCTTATCTTCTTTAATTTCAGATGGCCTTGAAGGTACAATCCTCCTCTTCCCCCCTCCCAACCTTAACTCAATCTCTTAAAGCAATACACAAGTTTAACATATGAAATGGCTACTTCTTCATTTCTTGTCAAGCAATAACATTCGATGTTAGCAGCATTGACAAAAGTTGTAAAATCCAAGAATTTGATTTTTCTCTATCAACCCTCTCCCCTCCCCCCCGCCCCAGCCAATATTTCTAGTAGTTTTGTAGGAGCATGGAACATGATTAGCTGTGCAGCAGTTTGTAGATGTAGAGTAGCCGTATAGGTTGAGTAATGGCCATTTTGCATTTCAGTCATAACTATGGCTTTCCTGTTATACATATCACACATATCTGGACTGATGTATGTTATTCTTATCTGGGCTAATTACAATTAATAACAGTTTATAAAAGCTAATAACAGGATTTGCTTTGTATTTGGCTAGCATTTTTTTAGAGATGAATAACAATACAGTAGCTAAAATGTGGGCAAATTAAAGAATCTCTAGAGTTAAAAAAAATCTTGGAAGCAGTGGGTGCAGGTTCTTAAAGCCCCAGGAATTGAGCTTGACTCAAGGGATTCTTTATCTCCATTTGTTCTTGTGTCACATTTTAATTCTAAAATGTGTAAAGAAAACAAAAAGCACTTTAGACTTTGGACATGAGCCATATTTAATACCTGCTCCAGGCCCAACTCAATTTCTGCTATGCAATTTGTAGCACATTTTGAATTATATTTGGGGAGTTCTACTACAATTGCAAAGGTGATAGAAAAAATATATATTGGCCAGGATCACCAAACACCCATATCTCTGGAAAAATGTCACATTGAAAGAACAAACAATAGCTTCAACAACATAGTTTGCTTTCTAAATAAACAGTAAATATAATTTTTCCAATAATTTAGTTTCTGACTCAAGTAGGAAGGGAAGTGTCATTCAGTATATTGATCAGAACACTAAGGATCTCAGGCATGTCCATTCTTGAAGAAAAGTAGAAAGTAAAAAAAGTGTGTTTGATTTGGAATATAAATTTATTCCTTTACTAATATTATGGTATGTAACTTTTTCAAAACTCCATCTTTGTAATTTAGGCTGTTAAATTGCTTCATAAGGATATATTAGTCTTGCTACAACAATTTCTATCATGGAGAAATCTATTCAAGTAGATGTTTGACTGTCAGCTTTGCAGAAAGTGCCATAAAAATAGTGGCTAGTAAGTACTGATTTCTTGTGAGAAAAATCAACTGCTCAGTACAAGTGTAGATATAAATTTGTTAATAAGACATTTTATCAGAGAGTTCTAAATTATTATTCTGAAATGTATGATCAGGCAATCAAGGAAATAGCCTTTTTTGTTTGGTTAAATTAGCTGTTATTTAAGATAAAGATGGATGGATGGATGGACAGACAGATGGTTAGAAGGTTAGGATTACAATAGATACTGCAACCAGTATACTTGAATCTGTTCCTGTAATTAGAGAAGTGACTGTTGGGAAATAATTTTGCACACTGAAAGGCTGTCTTTGAAACAAAGACAAAAGATTAAATCCTTGCCTCTGTTTGTTGTAATGTTTATTGTATTTATGTTATTGGCAACTATCTATGAATCCCAACTTGAAAGCTCAATTCCACATTGCTGCTCTTTAAAATTTTAACAAATAAATCTTGCTATCTTTGAAATGTTCATAGAAAAATAAAATAATTATTTTGCACAGTCTCCACCTCTCACTCTCTTTAGCTATATTTAGTTTTATTTGTGTGTGGGATTCCTCTTCCATTTAGTAACTTTTTGGACCAAAAGATTTTACAACATATGAGATCAAGGCAAAAATGTCAACTCAGTTGTTCAGAAATCCATGTTATGCAAGATGTAGAAGAATGAATTGCTGTTATCAAGACACTTGGCTTTCTGCCTGCTACTACCTAGTTTGTATAAGTCACATAAATTCAGTTTTCTAATCCACATTTGCCTTAATCTGCTTGCCATCATTGTTTACATCTGCAGATAATAACACTTCAGATACATAATTGTACAAAATAAATAACCATTCTGAACATTACAGATTGTTTTGACCAAAATGTTACAGTGTTGTAAACTTATGTAGCTGTCTTCTTTTATTGATTAACTTGTTTTATGATTTGTTTCTTTTTTATTTCTGTTGACACTTTGAATACTTGTCTGTACTTGACATCAGCATCTGATTTCATATTTATACCTTCAATTACTTCCAAATGTTAAAAAGTAGCCTGTACTTTCTATTTAATGAAACTATGTTTCTGCCCTCAACATTTTATTTTCTAAAAAGATCACACTGAAATAAAGTGGTTTTTTTGCTTTATTTGATTTACTAGCAAAGCAATTGGAATGCTGAGTCCTTCGGGAAAGGGCGGTATATAAATCTATGAATCTAATAAAATCTAAATGTAATGGTGTTAAAATAAATGAAAATACACATTTTTAAGTACATGGAATATTATGATAACTATTGTATAATTAAAGTTGTGGTACATTTTGCTACTGTTCAATTTAGTTCCAGCCAGCATTCTTGCTTTCAAAATATAATTATATCTATTATGTCTCATGCTGTGAAGCATGAACAATCAGATCCATACATGAAAAGTACAATTAGCAATCTTATTACTCAAGCCTGTAATACAGGAATCGTCTCAGACTGACCGTTTGCACCTGGGTGAGACTAGATAAGGTTCAATAGAATTCAAGAGGGTGGTGTGCAGACTTTGTCTTGCTAGAGCAAATAAGTTCGTGATATCCTTGAGAACTGTTGTATCTGTCTGCATATATGCACTACTATCTAGTCTTAGCAGGAAGCTGTTATTTCAGCACTGTTATTTCAGAGTGGGCAGTTTCAGTTAGTTCCTTTACTTAATCTAGAAGAGGCATTGAAATAATTAATTTCCTTTTTATTCCTCTGCTTCCAAATAGTGTGAAATAAAAATATTAATGATTTCAACCTAAGTAGCATATATCAGTAAAGGTATTTTTCATCTTCAAATATATTTTGCACCTATACAATCTTCCTTCTATATTGATAAAAAAAAATCACAAGTAATATGTTACTTATACATTCTCAGGAGTCAACAGGACTCCTGAGCATGTGTAAGTAACATATTTTATATTATGCATAATGTGTGTGTGAGAGAGAGAGAGAGAGAAATTCTCGATTTACAACAGTTTGTTTAGTGACCAAAGTTACAACAGTACTGAAAAAAGTGACTTATGATCATATTTCACATTTCTAACCATTGCAGCATTCCTATGGTCATGTGATCAAAATTAAGATACTTGGCAACTGACTCATATTTATGACAGTTACATTGTTCCAGGTCATGTGATTACCTTTTGCAACCTTCTGACAAAGTCAATGAGGAAGCCAAATTCACTTAATGTTACCAACTTAATAACTCGAGTGATTCGTTTAATGATTGTGGCAAGGAAAATCGCAAAATGGGACAAAATTCACTTAAAAATGTCTCATTTACCAACAGAAATTTTGGGCTCAATTGTAAGTCAAGGTCTATATATAGAAGTAGGAGCAACACAAGTCTAAGCATTGTTAGCAGTTAAAGAAAACCTAAATACCGTGTTTCCCTGAAAGTAAGACCTACCCCCCAAATAAGCTCCAGTTTTGGGGCGAGGCACACACATAAAAATCAAGCCAGGGGGGCAGTGGAGTTGCTCCACATGCCCCGCACCCACTTAAAATTGCAGCCAGGCCTCCCACGAATCGACAACTGCCTCGCCCAGCCGGTCACTTATTCTGCAGCTGAAGGAAATGCCTCTGCAGCTAAGAATGGAGCTCCAGCCTGCATTTCGCCATCTGAGGCCTTTCTGCCGAGCTACAGAAGCGGCTGCAGAAAGGCCTGTAACAGCAAAATGCAGGCCAGAGCTCCTTTCTCAGCTGCAATGGCATTTCGTTTGGCCACAGAAGAAGTTAGCTGGCTGGGCAGGGCTATTGGTGCCTCTGCCGTAAGGTGACACTGTGGAAAAGGCACCCCCCCAAAATAAGACCTGGTGCCTTTTTTGGAGGCAAAAAAAAGACCGGGTCTTATTTTCAGGGAAACATGGTAGCATAAAACTATATGCATTTTATTACAGTAAGTGTTATTCCTTCCACTGGAATAACATAGTTTGGAATTTCATACACAGTAAATAACACAAAGAAATTTTCAACGTCAGAGCAAAACTCTATAATTTTATTTCAAAATGAAAGACTATTGCAGCCAGAGATATACAAGAAAGAAACTATTACTTTTTTCTAAAATTAACTTGTGTTCTATGTTCATATCTTAAAGGGCAGTTAACTTATATCAGTAATAATATAAATGTTTTTCTTCTTCATTGAATATGAAACCTTAAAGAAATGATTTTATTTTATGTAAATTTAGCCATTAATTTGATTAATATGTATCAGTATTACCCTAAAAAGACAAGTCATTAAGTTGGAGGTTTTTTTAATCTTATTTTCTTTAACCAGAATTATGCAAATAAAGAGTTGGAAGAGCAGTTGCGGTCAGTATCAAGTGTGGATGAACTCATGACTGTGCTTTATCCAGAATATTGGAAAATGTTCAAATGCCAGCTGAGGAAAGGGGGTTGGCCACACAGGGAGCAATCCAACTTTGATGGAAGAACAGGGGATTCAAATCCAATAAAATTTGCTGCAGCACATTATAATACAGAGATCTTAAAAAGTAAGTAATGTATAGTCTACTAAGTTGTTTAAATCTGTATATAAGAATGTATGTGTTCTTTCAAATAAGTTTTAAATTCGAAGCACTAAGAAAGTATTATATATTAATATATGATTTAACATGCTTAGAACAACACATCTGCCTTAATGACTTAAATATTAATAGTTTTTAACATAGTTTACTATAAAATATGTTAAAATATAAAATATAAATATGTGTGTTATGAATGTCCACTGTCTATTGGACTATCAGTGGACTATAAGATAAGAATAATCAAAGTAGGTAAGTACAAGAAAGATGTGTAGGGAGCATCTAAGCTAAGAGAAATGGAGAAATGAAGTTAGGAACTAAAAAGACAAGTATGCCAGTTCCTTTTGCATACAATTGACAGATTGTATAGTTATGAGAATTGAGAAGAATTTAGACTGGTGACAACAAGCAATTTCTCCTTTAATAAGTTTAATAATCTTTTTTATCTAAGAGATTTAACAGCTCCAGTTTCTAATGAAGCTATCAAAAAATGAGGATTTAGGAATTGCATACCAAGTTTATGGGAACTGGATACCCTTGATTTAGACTAGTTTTAGGCTTCCAAAAAATAACAAACAAGAAATGTTTATCTGGGAATATCTGAAATATCTGAAAATAAGCATGACTTTAAGTACTTTCATTCTGGTGATGTTTTTGTTAACTTGATTGATTTGGGTTAGTCTTTTTTTCTTTTTTTCTTTTTTTAGTCTGCAAAGTACATTTACATGAGGTTTTAGAACACTATTTAGAAACTTTCTAGAGCTCAGGCCAAGGAGATATAGTCATACAGTCAATATCAAATCCAACCCTCCCTCCCTCCCATCCAGTACATTAAATGTATCTAAGATTGCTGTCCATTACAAATCTACAGATTAGTTGTAACACAAAAGATAGCTGAAAACCATTTCTGACAGATGACAGTCCAGTCTCTTCTTGAAAGCTTCTAGTGATGAAGCTCCCACAACATCTGAAGGCAAACTGTTCCATTGGTTGATTGTTCTCACTGACAGAAAATTCCTCCTTATTTCTAGGTTGAATCTCTCCTTGATCAGTTCAGGTGCTTTGGAAAATAGGTTGTCCCCCTCCTCTCTGTTACAGCTCCTCAGATATTGGAACACTACTATTATGTCCCCCCGGTCCTTCTCTTCGCTAGACTAGCCATGCCCAGTTTCCCTAACTGTTCTTTATATGTTGTAGCCTACAGTCCCCTAATCATCTTGGTTGCTCTTCTCTGGACTTTTTCTAGAGTCTCAACATCTTTTTTATAGTGTGGAGACCAAAACTGGTTGCAGTATTCTAGGTGTGGTCTTACTAAGGCTTTATAGAGTGGTATTGGTACCTCACATGGTCTTGATTGAATCCCTCTGTTAATGCTCTGTTAATGGCTCATATTTAATTGATTGTCCATTAATACTCCAAGATCCCTCTCACAGTTCCTGCTATTAACCCTGGTTTCACCCAATCTATATGTGTACTTTTACTTTTCTCTACATTAAATTTCATTTCATTTCATTTATTTTTATTTTTATTCCATTTATATCCTGCCCTTCTCCGAAGACTCAGGGCAGCTTACAAGCTTAGCAGTAGCCTTCATTCTATGTATATGCCTGCTTATTAGGGCTTTCACACACACCCCAAGCGGCATTATTACAAAGTCAGCTTAGTTGCCCCCAACAATCTGG
Source organism: Vipera berus (assembly GCF_964194415.1). NCBI lineage: Eukaryota > Metazoa > Chordata > Lepidosauria > Squamata > Viperidae > Vipera > Vipera berus. Next base: position 51,305,793 of record NC_138209.1, read on the forward strand.
GTCCTCATTTTACCTACCTCAGAAGGATGGAAGGCTGACTCAACCTTGAGCCTGGTGGGATGCGAACCTGCACAAATTGCAGGCAGCTGGTGTTACTTCAGGAGGCATTAGCCCACTGCTCCACCAAGGCTCTTAGATTTTGTTAGATAGGGCCCACTGTATAAGTCTGTCAAGATCCATCTAGGGTGTTGGCTATTCCTGCCAACTTAGTATCATCTGCAAATTTGATAACTTCCCCTTATATTCCCTCATCTGAGTTGTTTATGAAGATATTGAAGAGTACTGGGCCTGAGACAGAATTTTGTGGTACCCCATTGTTTACTTCCCTCCATGTAGACATAGTACCATTAAGGACTATTGGTTGAGTACAGTTTGTCAGCCAGTCACAAATCCATCTGATGGTGATGCTGTCTATTCCACTTTTTTCTAGCTTTCCAAGAAGTAGGTTGTGGTCTACTGTACTTTGTTGAATGCCTTACTGAAGTCTAAGTATACTACATCTGCAGTATTTTGCTGGTCTACTAATTTAGTTACTTGGTCAAAGAATGAAATAAGATTGGTGTGGCATGATCTGTTTTTAACAAGCCCATGCTGACTTCTAGTTATAACTTTATTTGTTTTTAGATGTTCACAAATCTGCTTTTTTATCATCTTTTCCAGTATCTTCCCAGGTATTGATATTCGGCTGATTGGTCTGTAGTTTCTTGGGTCTGTTTTTTTTTTCCTTTTTTGAAGATGGGAACCACATCTTTTCCAATCCTCTGTAGTTCCCCCAGTGCTCCAAGATTTTTGAAAGATATGGTACAGTGATTCTGAGATGACATCTGCCAGCTCATCTTTATGTTCATCAAGATCAGACAGGTGTTCTCTTACCATTTTTTTTATTTTAACTTATTTCTAGTCTGTCTTTTTCAGATATGTTTTTGGTAGGTTGTGCTATAATTTCTTTTTGCGTGAATACGGATGCAAAGAATGAGTTAAGCAGCTTTGCTTTCCTTCTACTGCCTGTTACTTCCTTGCTGTCTTCTCTCTTTAGTGGACCGATTGTTTCCTTGATTTTTTCTTGTTATTTGTATGTTGAAAGAAACTTTTTTTTTATTATCTTTGACTTTTGTTGCAAGTCTTTGTTCATTCTGAGTTTTTGCTTTCCTGACTTCGTCTTTGCAGATTCTGGCTATCTGCTGATATTCTGTCTTAGTTATGTGCCCCTCTTTCCATTTTCTTGCTGGATGTTGACCTTTTGATGAAAAAACTATTTGTGCACCTAACTCCTTGACCTTCTTGCCTAGCTGCTTGTAATCACTCAATATTATTTTCAGGTCCATTTTCGTGTCATTCATCCCTACATGTAGTAATAGAAATGGGTAGTAATCTGTTGGATTTATTAATTTTGTTAGGTTCTCACCCACATCTTTGATTTTTCCTCCAGGGAGACAACATACATCTCTGGATTGACTGTATAGTTTACAGATAGCTGATTCTGTTCCCTTGAGAATTGAATCTCCTATCATCAACACCTTTTTTTTCCTAGGGAGTTTTGGGGTATTTTTCTATCACAGAAGCACTTAATGCTACTATTTTAGGGACATTTGATGATGCTACTTTTCTAGGTGTCTCCATGACTTCTTCCAGGAACAGTCTATGAAATCGATTGCTTAGCCCCAGTGGGGCTGCATCAGAGTGGGTTGAATTAGATAGGGTTTTTTTTCTAGGTTTGTGTTTTTTTTCTATGAGTGACATGTTTCCATCTCTCTTTTTCTTCTAAGGGATCAATTCTTTTAGAAGTAGTTTGATCATTATTATTTTCAATTTGGGCACATTCTTCTTGCAAGATTTGGGGTTTCTCATTTTGTAGGCTGGGTTTCAAAGTGGTTAGAGTTTCCTCTAAACCAGGGGTGTCAAACTTGCAATGTCACATGATGTGTCACGATGCATCGTGACTCTTTTTTCCCATTGCCGGCAATGCAGTGGGCACGGTTTCAGCATGACGCATCCAGCCCGCGGGCTGGCAGTTTGAAACCCCTGCTCTAAACCTTTTACTTTGTCTTCTAATAACACAATTAATTTACATTTGGTACATTTATAGTTTGGATCTTCTGTAGCAGGGTTTTTCAGCACCTGGCTGGTGGTATCTGAGCCCTAGCTAATTGGAGTGGGGGAGGGAAACAGTTAAAACAGAGCTGCACAGACCTGGACGAGATCAGTTGGAGCTGCAGAGCTTGTCTGAATCCCCAGGATCTGCCACGTCACAACATACTAATTGGAATTTCCGGTGCACCCGGAAGAGAAAAAGAGGAGGGCAGAGAGAAGAAAAGGTATAAAAGGGGCAGACCGGCCTGTTCGGAGGAACAGCGAGCAAGGAAGGGTGAATGAGCAAGCAGCGTGTTTTGGGGGGAAGGGCTAGCAAGCAAAGGGCTCCTGCCCAGCTCACTTGCGGAAAACATGTTGCTTGCAAAATGAAGCCCCAAGATCAGCACCGGGCTACGGCTGTATCAGCTGTAGCCCACTGATCCTGAGGCTTCACTTAGCAAGCAGCATGTTTTCCGCAAGCAAGTAAGCTGGGCAGGAGCGTGGGATCAGCATTTCTGAGTACAGCTTAGCTGTAGCTGCACACACCGATCCCACGCTCCTGTCCAGCTTGCTTGCTTTGCACAAGCAAGTGAGCTGGGCAGGAGCGCATGATTGGCGTGTGCAGCTACAGCTGAGCCACGCTCAGAAATGCCAATCCCGCATTTCTGCCCAGCTTACTTGCTTGCTTTCTGCTTGCTTTCCACAAGCAAATGAACTGGGCAGGAGCGCATGATCGGTGTGTGCAGCTATAGCTGAGGTGTGCTCAGAAACGCTGATCCCATGCTCCTGCCCAACCCACTTGCTTGCGGAAAACATGCTGCTTGGCAGCGGCTGGCATGAACCCTACTAAATGTGTCCTGCAGGAGGGTGCACAAAGAGTGCAGGCACATAATGAGGTCCCGCCCTCCCCAGGGACTCATTGTGCAGCAACTGGATTCATTTCTTCTCGTGCACACAGGCCAGCAGGATCCATGTCACCCTTGCCCCCCTTCTTACTTCACAAGCAAGCCTGAGCTTGATAGGGAACAGAGCCGTCCACTCCCTTGGTGGGAAGGGGTTTGAGACCGCTTGAGTCGTGGTCCTGAGTGTCCACATCACAACCGCCCCCTCCTTCTTTTCCCCCTTCTGTCTCTCTGTTGTGGCCTTGCTCTCTTCCATCTTCTTTTCCTCTCCCTCCCCTCGAGCTTGCGATACCCTTCATGGCCCTCAGGTTGCCTCCCGGGTCTCGAGACTTTTCCCCCTCTCCTCCTCCCGAGGCACCCGACTTTATGGAGGGAAAAGCAAAGTGGCCACATGGTGCACACCCTCCCAGAGAACTCGTCCCACAGCAGCAGGTGGGAACCGAGGCCCACATTTTATAGTTTGTTTTGCTGACGAGCACCAGGTGAAGCCAACAGAACACAGGTGTGAAGGGAGAAATGAGCCTGCCTGACTCCCTCCCCCCACTGTTTCACAGCATTTAACCCCTCTCCATTTCTGCAACAGCCGGCCTGCCCACCTGCCCGCCAGTCAGTTTCCCCTTCTGGGCCAGCAAAAGCGCACAGTGTTGCCTGTATCGTGGGCTTAAAGTCTGAAACAGCCGGGCTCTTGGCTGACTGATTGCCTTTCTCCCCCCCCCCCCCATCTTTTCAGGGTTTTTTTAACTCACCGCTTTAGAGGCAGTGTAAAGGCAAACTCTGGGAAGCATGCACGGGGCAAGTGTCTCAGTCACCTTCCTCTCCACTGCTTTGCTTTTTTTCCTGCCTTTTCCTCAATGGCCTTGAACACGTGCTGAGGAGAAGTAGAGGTGTCCTGCCCTTTTTCTCTCTGCCGCTGCCGTTGCCAGCGCCATGTTGAAACAGCCATTGTTGCCGCCCTCCCCTCAACCTTCTGCGCCTTTCTCGGGCCCCCTTCCTCTGACCATGCCGCCGCCGCCTGTTTTCCGCAAGCAAATGACCTGGGCAGGAGGCCAGGCGACACCGGTGCTTGTAGCTTTTCTACAGCGCAGACCCGAGAGCTGCTTCATTCCCGCTTGGCCTCTCGCAGGACCCGGGCTGCCTGCACTGGCGTGAAATGCGGCGTTTCTTTTTCTGCAGTGGTGGAGCGCAGGCATCACTTGGCGACTCTGCGAGATGCCCCTTTGTAGTGGGTTTCCCGTTCCATCAGATATCGGAGGTTTGAAAGGCAAGCTGCTCCCAGGGCATAAAAATAGAGGGTCCTGAGGAGACCGTGCAGCTCCAGCTGATTGGGGTGGCAGCTGGCCTCACGGAGTCTTCAGGCAGAGATTCAGCTGGAGCTGCACAAAGCATTGCCTGGGTCCTGCTGAAGGGGAGGAAAGAGATGATATTGAAGGGGGTGAGAGAAGAGATGATATTAAAGGTTAGGACTACCTGTACTTCATCACATTTTTCTGGTTTTTTTTTCCTTTGGTCATCAAGTTTTTGACACCTTGCTAGGCAACTGGTGGTACTTGAATATTGCCATATTCTAAAAGTGGTACAATCAGTGAAAAGGTTGAGAAACCCTGTTCTATAGGCATAAGCCTATATACAGAACATGTTTTGCTGATCACAATAGCAACAGTTTCTTTTTTCCATTAGTGGATTAAAAAAATGAAAATGAGAAGAAATGAAAATGAGAATGTAGAAGGTTTTACCACAGATTTTTAAAAGAGAAAAATGTCCTGTTTAGAAATTGATAATCTAACAGATCATTTAAAAACTTAGGGGAAAATATGTAGTTTGAAAATTTAAAATTCTAGCAGTTTATTTAAAATGTCAAATTTTAAAATTTTCAGTGTTGAGTGGGGCTTAAATACAAGGTTGTTTCTTATCCTGTCCAGGTATGTTCTGTAGTTGTCCCTTTCCTCCCTGCCTTCTTGTGAGCTTTATTTGTCCCTTTCTTCTCTACCTTTATATGTGAACAAACCATTCACTGATGCAAATCTCCCATAAGAAGGGCAAAATATTCTTTGGGTAAAATAATTTTAGGAATTGTTATAAGCATTTTAACTCTATGTCTATAAATAATTAGATGAAACAGACTGAATCCTGCAGATACTGTCACTAGTGTCTTGCTTAACTTGTTCCATTCTCTGAAACATGATTGCCTAAATAGGACTAAATGTGGATTTCACCATGAATTATTTTATAATCAAAGATTGGTTATGAGTCTGATTTAAATTATTAAAAAGAACTATCTTATAAACTGTAAGCTTCTAACTTGGCAGGTATTGATAATGAGTGGAGAAAAACTCAATGCATGCCACGTGAGGTATGTGTAGATGTGGGAAAAGAATCTGGAGCAACAACAAACATCTTCTTTAAACCTCCATGTGTGTCCATCTACAGATGTGGAGGTTGCTGCAATAGTGAAGGGCTACAGTGCATGAATATCAGTGCAAGTTACGTCAGCAAAACGGTAAGTTGTTTTGACTGCATAATATTTAGATCTCTACTTACATTTAAAGTAAATGCAATATTTTATAATAAAATAGTAATAAAGTTTTTCTAGAACACAAAATGGCTTGTGTTAATAGCACAATAGGCAATAATCAGTTGCATAAATGGTGGAAATAGGAAAATATAATGATTAAATATAGCATATGAAAGGATAGAATGGACATCCTGTGGCCCTAGAGTCTCATGGAGCTTATGAACTCATTTTGTGAAACTAGGCCTTATCAGTAATCAGTGACTGATCGTTTCTGCTATTTTAATCCTAGGATTGATTTAACATCTTTTTAAAAACAACACACAAACAATAATATGCCATTAGTGATAAGAGGAATAATGTTCTTTTGCCTTTACGAAGATGTAAGGACTCTCTAAGAAAGAGTGCACTCCAAAAATATAAATTATGAATAATGTTTACATGAATAGAAATAGCTTTTCCCTTTATTATAACCCTAATATAGTGAATTACATGGAACAATTTCATTCTGTTGCTGCCTCAGTTATGGAAACAATTTACAGCTCCACCTGTTAATTTACCTGGGATATAATATTGTCTGCAGCCAGTATTTGAGATGCCAAGGCATATGTCAATAATGACCTTCATGCTTGCTTTCCTGTACATCTAATTCAATTGTTTCTTTATATTTTGATTTATTTAGTATTTTTCAGTGGCTTCTATGTGGAAACCACATAGAAGCAGACATGTAGAAATATTCTCTTCTGTTTACGTATGATTTGAGTTGCACAAGATTTCTTCTCTACTTATAGTCCCTCAGGTAGGCTGCTGCTCAATCTTAAAGCAGGTAGAAAATTTTTCTTTTGTTGCAATTTGCTTTCTTTTGGCACAAATAATTGAGTCATGCACAAAAACAAATTCAGTATTCTTTCTATCAGGACAAACCATTCTGTTGCTCCTGGAATTCCATTCTTTCTGAGCAGACAGTGATAGCAGAGAGAATCATAGCATCTCTTTCAGAAAGCTTTTCCCGTTTTCTAATAGACTTTTGTGATACTAGAAACCTCAGAATTACTAGTTCATGTGGATGCAATAACAGATGATGGAGAATATTTTCATTGTGGTACACATTATAAGGAAAGCATATATAAAGTACCCCATTCCAAAGAAACATTTATAGTTAGAAATTTGAGATCATACTATGAATTAAATATCAGAGCATTTATTTATTGGCAAACTATAACATGATTTGGAGAAAAATCTAGGCAAGGCAGGTAGCTTTAATATAGTGTATTATATCAAGAAAAAGTATCTTCAGTTTTTAAAATGTTGCCCATATTTTAGCACATATCAAAGAAATAAATAAAATAGTATCAAATGAAACAACACACCTCAATCAGTAGTATATAACTAGTTACATTTATTTATCTGCTTGATTTTGACCTTGACTTCTTTTTGTAACATTGGAATGATTTACATGCAGTCTTCCTACAATTTTTAATGGTAATACCTCATATGCCACACATCACTTAAAGATTTAATAATTGGGGGGGGGCAACTTTAAGCTAATCTATGTCTTAAAATACCCTGTTTCTGAAGTTATGTCTTACATACTAGTTGCTGCTTTCTCATGAAGGCTGCATTATTTAATCAGGCTTTTGATGGGTGATTTTCATAGTAATAATATTCTTTACTAAGATCATAAATAATTGCCATGATTGGGGAGTCACAAACAGTGTATGAAAATAACTTATTTTCAGGTATTGGCTACTAAGACCATTATTCTGAAAGCCTCTTCTCCCCCACCCCCCACATACACACATAGATGAGTTACGTATCAGTGAAATAATAAAGTTTTCATTCATTGTAACAAGAGCCCTGTTGTGTTGAGAGAGAGTGATTGGCCCAAACTCACCCAGACGGCTTTCATGCCAAAGGAGAGACTAGAATTCATGGTCTCCTGGTTTCTAGACCAGAACCTTAACCACCAGAGCATTTATTTAGTATTTAGGTTCCTTTTATTTTATTGAAGAAACCGAGGAAATGTTTTCTTACTCCTCTTTCTGACAGCTGTGTTAAGAAAAGGGAACAGTTGTAGTACACATAGCACTCAAGTTTCTAAGTCAGAGATAAGCAATCCTTTGGCTTATGTATTAGAAAGGAACTGCATTGAGAGATACAAGCTGCTAGAAGTATTGCTTTACAACAGAAATGAACTTTCAGTATAGATACATTTCATCATGGGCCAATTAGAGACCAAATATGATAAAAATGACTTACAATATGCAAGAAAGACCACACCTTAGTTTCTATTATCAATTTTATCTGTAGTATAGTGGCGCATACAGTATTTCATGTGCAGTGTGCATTTTTCAGTATTGCTCCCCAAAATTATTTCAGTGTATATGTGAGTTTCTTCTTGACCCCAAATTGCATAAAGGAATAAAACTTACACTCCTAATACATTTCATGTTTTTGAATCTAATAGTTGATAATGTTTCAAAGTCAAAGCAAATCTGATAAATTGATTTATTTAGAAATAGCGATCACTTCATTTTAGGTACTTGTTGCATGAATAAAAATAAACATTTGAGGACTAACTAAGTACATTAATTATTTATCATATACCCACTATTTATTTAAAACCTTTAGGGGGCTGCCTTGAGAAGAGTATGTCTCTTTGTTATAAGCTGTTTAGAAGAATTTTATAACTATTTTAAGTATGCACATAAATGTACAGTGCTATTTTTCTGCCCATTTCCAAAACCTGTAGTTACAAAGTCTTGTGTTATCTCAATCATGGAATTTACAGGTCTCGCTCACAATGTATTGAGTTAACTGCTTAAAAGAAAGAAGTGTAAATTTTGTGGAGGGGAAAAGACTTTAATTGATGAATCCATTTAGGTTTGAACATTTTAACCCAATGGAAAAGCTTTGTGAAGGAAAAAGGAGGAAAAGAAAACATAATAGTATAGTCTTGATTTACTTCTTTTTTCTTTTTCTGCTCTTTGTAGTTGTTTGAAATAACTGTGCCCCTCTCTCATGGTCCCAAACCTGTAACAATCAGTTTTGCCAATCATACTTCCTGCCGATGCATGTCCAAACTAGATGTCTACAGACAAGTTCATTCAATTATTCGACGCTCCTTGCCAGTGATACAAACACAGTAAGAAATTGTATATTTCTTTCCATATTGTTAAAAAACTATTTATAAATAATATCAATTTTCTTAGTGTGTTCTAAAGATCAAAACCAGGATATGTAAAGATATGTTTATTCTTAAAATATATTGGGGGCCGTGATCTAGTACATATTATTGAAGCTTTGTTCTAGCTTGGAAAACAAAAGGTACTGTCAGGCACAAGGAACCAGGCCTACATCATGAGTTGATAAAAGTTACTTCTTTATTGTTGCAATGCCTATTTACAAGGATCTCACCAGACTGATTGTATTCTTCATTGTATTGTATTGTATTGACTTAAAAACAGTCAACCAGAAATAGAATAACAAAGTGAGCTCGCAAGTCTTCTAATCCAACCCCCTGCTCAAGCCCTGTACTTATTTGAGATAAATGGCTATCCAGTCTCTTCTTAAAGGCCTCCAACGCTGGGGCACCCACAACTTCTGAAGACAAACTAATCCATTGGTTGACTGACCTCAGGGTTCTGCTGCAAATAAGGCTTTAGGGCTCTGGGATAGGTAAGGCCTGCACCACTTTCTGCTGTGCAGAGACTCTTAAAGTTCGGCTCCCTCTTCACATCACCTCCTCTCTAGTTGGAAATTCCAACTATAATCTCCACATGCACATACAGTAAAAGATGCTATTTGTTTTCTGAAACACCTGTGTAACATATGTACTATCACTTGTCTTAAATTTGCTTTGAAATATATCAATATTATGTTTTGCCCTTAGGTGTCAAATAACAAATAAAACTTGTCCAAAAAGTCTTATTTGGAATAATCACTTATGCAGATGTCTGGCACAACATGACTTCAGTTTCTCCTCCTATCCACCAGATACTGGTAAGAAATATGGGATAAAAGATTACTGACAGTTATTTAGTTTAATTTATAGAAAAGAAAAAATGCCCACAAGATCTTTGTACAATTTTATAGTTCATTTTTATTGAACAATGTATTCATATTCGTTCACTCCATATTGTGCAATGATATAGTAATAAATAGGAGAAATGAATAATTTCCACTAATTACAAAAATTAGCAGATACTTGTTTTACTCTTTTGCAATGCCTGAAGCATATTTTTCTTATTTCAAATGCTCAGATACTGCTGAAGGATACCATGATATCTGTGGGTCTAACAAGGAACTTGATGAAGAAACCTGTCAGTGTGTCTGCAAAGGAGGAGTGACACCTTCTAGCTGTGGAATTCACAAAGAACTAGACAGAACATCATGCCAATGTACATGTAAAAATAAACTGCTTCCCAGCTCTTGTGGACTGAACAAAGAGTTTGATGAAGAAAAGTGCCAATGTGTGTGCAAAAGAATATGCCCTAAACACCAGCCATTAAATCCTACAAAATGTATTTGTGAATGTGTAGAATCACCAAACAAATGCTTCTTGAAAGGAGAAAGATTTCATCACCAAACGTGCAGGTAAGCAATATAACTGGAAAATAACAGATTTTCATAGCTTTGTAACTGACAGTGGGTATAGTTTCTTGCATTTTCTTATATTTTCGAAGCTTGCTACTCTTCAAATTTCTGACATGTAACAGATGCTTGAGGACCAGTTTGGTATACTGGTTAAGGCATCAGGCTGGAATCTGGAAGACTAAGTTCTAAACTCAAATTGGGCACAGACCAGCTGGGTGATCTTGGGTCAGACACTTTTAGCCTTCGGGAGCAAGCAATGGCAAACCATTTGAGAAACCTTGCCAAGAAAACCTCAGGGATTATTTCAGGCAGTTGCCAGGAGTCGCACTGATTCAAAGGATATATATATCTTCATGCTTATCATACTGAAAAGCAGGCAAAACATGTCACTAGTCCAGAATGAAACATGTCATACAGTATGTAAATGGTGAAAGAGAAAGAGATGATGTGTTCATTGGTTATATATTATTTGTCAATATTTATGATCATATTCAGATTATTTTATCAGAAGGTGGACTTGAAAATAATTGTAGGATAAAATGTAGGATGTTTACTAGGAAGTAAACATAGAATAAGTTCTATATGGATTTTCAATATGGTAATATACTTACTATGTATAATTGTTATCAAGTGATAGGCAGATATGTATAAATTATGCCAATTGATAAGTGGAAAATATATGCTTATTAAATACTTAATAAAAAAAAATAACTTACCTAAAGATAAGTTTCAAAATGAAAGCTTAAAGGGAGAACACCAATCCTTATATGGTGCTTACGGATAAGATAAAACTGCAGATTAAAAGTCTTGGGTGAACCATTAATCTATCATGTTTTATTTTTTCCCATTTAACGTGACCTTTAATATGCACTCCATGATTGTATCTATGCCAGATAGTTTTGTTATAAATTTCCAACAGGCATGATGTAACTTGAGATTCAGAATTGTGTATAATATATAAATTTGTCAAGCTAGTGTGGCAAGTTATACAGAAAACTTTGCACAAGATGTGGCAGGCCAGGCCAGGATGATTACAGCTCATGTGTCTTTGCCATTCTTTGGTGATTTCCTCATAACGCTGTCGATTTGTTGAAAACAAATTGGTTCTAATGTAACTTTAATTCTACAAACACGGAACACCAATGTGTTTTGGCAGAACACAATTTTCTTTGTTGAGGTCATGCTCAGCTATTATTAAATGCCTATAAAAATCTTAGCAAACAACAGTTTTTGTGAATAATGTGATATTTTAAATCAAACTTATTTGGGTAGCTCCTAAAGTGTGTTTGTTGCTTCAACACTGTTTCCTTTACATTTGTTGTTGTTAGTTGCGAAGTCGTGTCCGACCCATCGCGACCCTATGGACAATGTTCCTCTAGGCCTTCCTGTCCTCTACCATCTTCTGGAGTCCATCTAAGCTCACGCCTACTGCTTCAGTGACTCCATCCAGCCACCTCATTCTCTGTCGTCCCCTTCTTCTATTGCCCTCAATCTTTCCCAGCATTAGGCTCTTCTCCAGTGAGTCCTTCCTAGGTGGCCAAAGTATTTGAGTTTTAGCTTCAGGATCTGGCCTTCTAAAGAGCAGTCAGGGTTGATCTCCTCTAGGACTGACCGGTTTGATCGCCTTGCAGTCCAAGGAACTCGCAGGAGTGTTCTCCAGCACCATAGTTCAAAGGCTTCAATTCTTTGGCGCTCAGCCTTTCTTATGGTCCAGCTTTCACTGCCATACATTGCAACTGGGAAGACCATAGCCTTGACTATACACACTTTTGTTGACAGGGTGATGTCTCTGCTTTTTAGTGTGCTGTCTAGATTTGCCATGGCTTTCCTCCCGAGGAGCAAGCATCTTTTAATTTCTTGGCTACAGTCTCCATCTGCAGTGATCTTGGAGCCCAGGAAAATAAAATCTGTCACTACCTCCATTTCTTCCCCATCTATTTGCCAGGAATTGAGAGGGCCGGATGCCATGATCTTCGTTTTCTTAATGTTTAGTTTCAACCCGAGTTTTGCACTCTCCTTCTTTACCCGCAACAAGAGGCTCTTTAGTTCTTCTTCACTTTCTGCCATTAGAGTGGTATCATCTGCATATCTTAGGTTGTTGATGTTTCTTCCGGAAATCTTAATTCCAACTTTTGATTCATCTAGCCCTGTCTTTCTCATGATGTGCTCTGCATAATCAGTGGTAATCAGTGGTTCCGTGTCCAGTTCTCACTGTTGCTTCTTGGCACGCATATAGATTTCTCAAGAGACAAATAAGATGGTCTGGTATGCCCATCTCTTTAAGGACTTGCCAGAGTTTGTTATGATCCACACAATCAAAGGCTTTAGCATAGTCAATGAAGCAGAAGTAGATGTTTTTCTGGAACTCTCTAGCTTTCTCCATGATCCAGCGTATGTTAGCAATTTGATCTCTAGTTCTTCTGCCTCTTCGAAATCCTGCCTGTACTTCTGGTAGTTCTCGATCCACATACTGCTGGAGTCTAGCTTGTAGAATTTTAAGCATAACTTTACTAGCATGAGAAATGAGTACAATGGTGCGATAGTTTGAACATTCTTTGGCACTGCCTTTCTTTGGAATTGGAATGTAAACTGATCTTTTCCAATCCTGTGGCCACTGTTGAGTTTTCCAAATTTGCTGGCAAATTGAGTGTAGCACTTTTACTGCATCGTCTTTTAAGATTTTGAATAGCTCAGCTGGAATACTGTCACCTCCACTAGCTTTGTTGTTGCTCAGCTTTTCTAAGGCCCACTTCACTTCACATTCTAGGATGTCTGGCTCGAGGTCAGTGACCACCTCATTGTGATTATCAGGGACGTTAAGCTCATTCTTGTATAGTTCTTCTGTGTAATATTGCCACCTCTTCTTAATCTCTTCTGCCTCTGTTAGGTCCCTGCCATTTTGGTCCTTTATCATGCCCATTTTTGCATGAAACGTTCCTTTCATCTCTCCAATTTTCTTGAAAAGATCTCTGGTCCTCCCTACTCTATTGTTTTCTTCTATTTCTTTGCATTGTTCATTTAAGAAGGCATTCTTATCTCTTCTAGCTATTCTTTGGTATTCTGCATTTAATTGGGCATATCTTTCTTTTTCTCCCTTGCCTTTCGCTTCCCTCCTTTCCTCAGCTATTTGCAAAGCTTCCTCAGACAGCCATTTTGCTTTCTTGCATTTCTTTTTCTTTGGGATGGTTTTGGTTGCTACCTGTTGTACAATGTTGCGAACCTCTGTCCATAGTTCTTCAGGCATTCTGTCTATCAGATCTAATTCCTTAAATCTATTTGTCACCTCTACTGTATATTCAACAGGGATATGATTTAATTCATACCTGACTGGCCTAGCGCTTTTCCCTACTTTCTTTAATTTAAGCCTAAACTTTGCAACAAGAAGCTCATGGTCTGAGCCACAGTCAGCTCCTGGTCTTGTTTTTACTGACTGTATAGAGCTTCTCCATCTTTGGCTGCAGAGCATATAGTCAATCTGATTTCTGTGTTGACCGTCTGGTGATGTCCATGTGTAAAGCCGTCTCTTGGGTTGTTGGAAAAGAGTGTTTGCTATGACCATCGTATTCTCTTGACAAAATTCTATCAGCCTGTGCCCTGCTTCATTTTGTACTCCAAGGCCAAACTTGCCTGTTATTCTTGTTATCTTTTGGCTTCCTACTTTAGCATTCCAATCCCCCATGATGATAAGGACATCATTTTTGGGTGTTAGTTCTATAAGGTGCTGTAGGGCTTCATAGAACCGGTCAATTTCATCCTTTTCAGCACCGGTGGTTGGGGCATAGACTTGGACTACTGTGATATTGAATGGTTTGCCTTGGATTCGAACTGAGATCATTCTGTCATTTTGAGGATTGTATCCCAGTATTGCTTTTCCTATTTTTTTATTGACTATGAAGGCTACTCCATTTCTTCTGAGGGATTCTTGCCCACAGTAGTATACCTGATGGTCATCTGAATTAAATTCACCCATTCCTGTCCATTTTAGTTCGCTGATACCTAAGATGTCAATGTTTAGTCTTGTCATCTCTTGTTTGACCACGTCCAGCTTTCCTTGATTCATGGATCTTACATTCCAGGTTCCTATGGAGAAAAAATCTTTACAGCATCGGACTTTCCTTTCACCACCAGACATATCCACAGCTGAGCGTCCTTTCGGCTTTGGCCCAGTCGCTTCATTCTTTCTGGTGCTACTAGTACTAGCCCTCTGCTCTTCCCCAGTAGCATATTGGACGCCTTCCGACCTGAGGGGCTCATCTTCCAGCGTCATCGTTTTGCCTTTTGGTACTGTCCATAGGGTTTTCATGGCAAAGATACTGGAGTGGGTTGCCATTTCCTTCTCCAGTGGATCACGTTTTGTCAGAACTCTCTGCTATGACCTGTCCGTCTTGGGTGGCCCTGCACGGCATAGCTCATAGCTTCATTGAATTATGCAAGCCCCTTCGCCACGACAAGGCAGTAATCCATGAAGGGGTTCCTTTACATAGTTACTTTTATTGAAAAAAATTCTTATGAGCTTGATGCTCTTTATCAAACTCATAAGAAGTAATTTGTAAACAAACAGTAATTCAGTAATGCTGTATTTTTGCCTTATACTATTTTATCTTACTCTTTTATATTTACTAGATTTTATTCTACATGTAGTTCTCAACTCATGACCACAATTGAGCCCAAAATTTATTTTGCTAAGGGAGACATTTGTTAATTGAGTTTTGTCCCATTTAATAATTTTTCTTGCCATGGTTGTTAAGTGAATCACTGCAGCTGTTAAGTCAGTAACAATGGTTGTTAAGTGAATCCGGCTTCCACATTCATTTTGCTTGTCAGAAGGTCACAAAAGATGATCACAGGACCCCAGGACATTGCAACTGTCACAAATATGAGTCAGTTGCCAAGCATCTGAATTTTGATCATGTGATGATGGCAATGCTGCAGTGGTTGTACTGTAAGTGTGAGAAACAGTCATAAGTCACTTTTTTCAATCCCATCGTAACTTTGAACAGTCAATAAATGAATTGTAAGTCGAGGACAACCTGTGTTTTATCTCTCTGAAACTATCTATCACTTCACTGTACCTTGCCTCATTTTATTGTGGCTGATGTTTCATATTTTATATGGTCAATTGATTAATCAATGGAGTATATCATATCATATTGATACTCTTTTATATACTTTGATACTGAAAAAAGATCCAAACACCAAATCAAAATGACACTTTAAAGAGGCACAGTACCTCAAGTCGTGTAGAACTATAATTGTTATATTAGTATTGTCCAACCCTCTTCTAGCATCTGTCCAGATATCTATAAGGTACAGCTATATCTGTTATATAAAGCCAAAAACTTGGGAACATTCTAAAACATTTAATGAATCTGATAAGCCATAAGAAAAATAATAATAACGTAATGTAGTTCCACATACTATATCTGTAGTAGGCCTGTATAGGATACTAAACAATCCAGAATTGTTTTAAACCTCATGCAGGTCCAGCAGTTCTCTGCTATTCATTAATTTTCCAAAGCAGTCTTTGGAGTCAGGCTTCTTACATAAATACAGAGAGACGTTACACTTACGCAAGGCCAAAAACAATTCTTCTGAATCATTTTCCATGTATGTTCAGCTCCAATACTTAATGGCTGAGCAAATCCTCATGAACAGCACTCACAAAAGTAAGTTTTCATGTTTTAAACCTATAGTCACGATATTGAAAGTTGATTATAAAAAGTGCCTATTTTACAGGTATGTATTCATACTTCTCATAATTCATAATTTTTGAAGAAGGGATCTAATGGCTGGCATTATTTCTTCTTTTTTCTTCTGCAACTGCTTTTGCTTATAGTTTAGAATATACAGTAGATTCTGCCAAGTTTCTGTTACAGATTATAAATTGTAGAAGTTTCCTCTTTGTTATTAAGTCTTAGAGAATTTGTCTCATTTTTCCTGGGGTTTATTTCCATGGCTCCAATTACTCATTATATCTGGATCGTTAAAATTCTACAATCAATAATTTTGCAGCTCTTTATAAATAGGCAAGGGAAATGCAGTAAGAGTTTACAATTATTATTGCTTAGGTCAGAATTGGAAAAAATACATAATGGCTACTTTAAATTTATGATATTTCTATGTTAAAGACACATTTCGTATGTGAATAGCTGTATTAGCTCACATGGTAACTCTGCAAACATTTGAACAGCTGAATGTTGTCAAGTAGTTAGAGGTTACCCATTGCTTCCTAGGAAATGTTTTACATATACATGGAAGTATAATAAGTTATATTTAAAATGTCATTTAAAAGGAATTTGCTAAGTTGCATAAATTAATAATGCATTGTAATTCATCATATAATTCTATAAATTTGCCCCATCAAAAATATATTGAAAATGCTTTAGAAAATTAGAGGGTAGGTGAAACACATAGTAAGTACTATGTGGCGCATCTAAAATTTGTCAGTAAAAATTAATGCACAATTAGAAGCATAAATAGTGAAATCTGAACCACTTGAAATGTAAAAGATCCCATTCGATGCAAAATATCTCGTTATATGTATAAAACAAGTGTTGTGAACACAAAAAGTAATGTTTCAATCATTTCAGATTAAAATAAATGTTTTGCACATGAAATAGTGTCTTAAATCAAAGTGGGATGTTTCAAATAGAAAGCAGTTAAAAATCGTAATATTTTGCAATGTACATGCACAAGTAACATTAATTGATCAGAAGGAAAATATGTAGTTTGAGGTTCAAGAGAAGAACAAAGGAATTGAATTTGACAAATATATCTGCACTGGATCTTTTATTCCGAGAATAAGGTTTCCTTCTGCAGTATTTTTGTTGCTTGAGATATGGGTTATAGTATTTGCTACTGGAGTTAAATCCCAATTCTGTGACAAGATGCAGAAGCCATTTTGAATTAAGCTTAATGAAGCAGGGAAGTACAGATGAACTTGGAACAGAAGGAGGAATAGCAACTTTTTTTTCTGGCCCACCATGATATGAAAGTAATAATATTTATTTACAAACTGGAGATGTAAATGAGTTATTAATTATGAGCCATGCCCATTATAGTACTATGCTGTATAAAAATAGAACAAAATTAAAAGAATTTAAACTATAGTTGTGTTGAAACTTGAAGCATATACTTCTCATTCTTGGTTCACTGCCAATGTTTAAAACACCCAAAGACTAAACTTTGTCTACATTATACACCAGAGGCTTTTTGCTTGTCAGTGTGAGGTTATGTTAGGTCAACATGGTTTAAAATCAGCCTTACAGAATTATAATGCTGTGACATACTTGTTTATAGCTTTTTTAATCATTGTAGAAGCAGATTATCTACCAATGTAAAATATTTATCTTGTAAGCATGAATTATTGGCTAGTAAAATACATTATTACTTTCTAGACCAAAAGTAATAAATGTACACTATAAATTACCACTATCTTTTTCAGATTGTCCTGATATAAGCTCTGAACATGCACATTGTTCTTCTAATGTAACCAAAAAATACCCCAAAAAACGTGTGAGCAAACTATATGTATTTAGCATGGCTTCTGTCCAGATATTATAATCAGGTATTTCCATGAAAATAAAATAATTCAGATTGGTAGGATAGCTCATTCTCTCTAGGAATGAAATCTTTGGACTAATAGATCCTGAAAGTAAAAGCTCATTAAAATGAAAACAGATATGAATATTAGCTGTATACATTTATTTTAAAAATATTTATTAGCATTCATTTTGTATAATCTGATATAAATATTTATGATTGGTAGTATTAATGGTGTACAGTAATAATCCCTTTTGAAATATCTTACATTGCCCAGTTATTAGAAATGGTGATTTACTGATGGCCTCTGCTTTTGTCTCCAAATACATGTAATGTTTCTGTGGCTTTGGTCAGTACTCGACAATGTTCCCATCTTCTGCCCCTTGGAGAAAGAGATGTTAGCAGGGTGTCGTTGTTGTTTTTTTAGCTACCATAGCTTCCTATGATCCAGCTCCTTTCTTACACCTTTACTACAAGTAGTCCTTGACTTATGATCTGAGCAAGGGAGTTGTTAAAAGAGTTCTGCCCAATTTTATGCCTTTTTGCTATGGTTGTTAAATCATGGCAGTTGTTAAGTGAATACAGCTTTCCTTATTGAAGTTGCTTTTCAGAAACAATGTGGGGAGGTTGCAGATGGTGATCACATGACTCCAGGATGCTGCAACATGCCCATTGCCAAGTGCCTGAATTTTTATTATTTATTTTTAAGCACAGAATTTTTAATATTTATTATCCGGGTGAGATTCAAGGTGTTAATAATGACTTACAAAGCCCTATATGGCATGGGTCCGGATTACCTACGGCAACACCTGCGGCCGGCGTCAACTTCCCTCCGTCCAGTGCGCTCCCACAGAGAGGGCCTCCTCAGGGTGCCTCCGATCAAAGAATGCCGATTGGTGGGCCCCAGGGGGAGAGCGCTCTCTGTGGGCGCGCCAGACCTATGGAACCGCTTGCCGGTTGAGCTCCGGACGGCCCCCGACCTTCGCTCCTTCCGGCGCAACTTAAAAACATATCTATTCGAGCAGTCTGACCTGGTCTGATGGGTTAGGGTAGGGGTTTTAATATGTTTTAATACTGTTTTAAACTGGGCTAAATATTTAATCGTTTTTTTTAACTTTTGTATTCCGCTTTTTTATATTTATTGCCCTGAACACCGCCCTGAGTCCTTCGGGAGAAGGGCGGTATAAAAATATAATAAATAACAATAAATAATAATTATGTGACCATAGGATGCTGCAAGTTGCAAATGCAAGAACTGGACATATGTCACTTTTTAAGTGCCATTGTAACTTTGAATGGCCAATAAATAATAATAATAATAATAATAATAATAATAATAATAATAATAATAATAATAATAATAATAATAATAATAATAATTTGGAAGGGACCTTGGAGGTCATCTAGTCCAACCCTCTGCTAAGGCAGGAAACCCTATACCATTTCAGACAAATGGCTGTCCAGTCTCTTCTTAAAAACTTCCAGTGGTTGTAAATCAAGGATTTCCTGTATTTCTGTTTTTTATGGCAAGAAGAATTTTTTTTTAAAAAAAATGAATGATTGGATTGTTAATATACAGTATTTTATATAGTATTGTTTCAAAAAAGCAACTACCTGTCATATAGTTTAAGTTCAACATTGCTAAAATTTGATCGCTTCATTTTGTCTTAAATACAGTCCAATTTAATACAGGAGGATTTGATTGATTTCTCAACTTTTTATAAGTTTGAGTAAAAAATACTAAGAGTTTATGTATATAACTGTGCTCTTAAATGAAAGCCATAAATTACCTCCCATATATGTTAATGTGTACTGTGACTGGATCTCACAATATACGTAACTTGTTGCTGAATTAATACATTTGCATAGTACATTGAATCATATACTGACGAAACACTCTGTATTTGTGTAAGATGCTTATCCATTAAAAACTATCCAAGATTAAAATTATCTGAGTTTGGCATGCAGGTCTTAATCTTTTAATTGCCTTGGTAAACCTCTGTGTGAATCCAGCTCCTGGGTGACTGAAAGGGTCCTTTTCTTTCAAGTAGCTTAACTTATAGGATTTCTGTGCCTTGGAAAAAATCAAAATATAAATGAAGTGTCTATAAAAATAACAGTTCCAGATATAAATAATTGTGGAATGCAGTAATGTCTTTGGAATGTATTCTGCTTGTGAGAAGTAAAAGAGAGAATCTGCAAACCAGATAACAAATCCATTGAATATTGTGTCCTGTTTTCTGCAGTGGCCAGTCAAGAGGCACAAGCAGGCGTGAAAGCAGTGTCGCCATCCAGCACAGTTGCCAGAGCAACTGGTGTTCAGTGTCATGCTGCCACTGAGCATGAGTTTGCTATAGATCAGTGTATAGTCCCTGTTTCCTCACCCTCTTAGCAAGAATGCTGATCTAGGAATATTGCTAAACACTTCCTGATGGCTATTATTGTGATTATGAAATAATGGGTGCCAATATCAATGACTAATACAGGGTTAAAACAGTAAATAACTTTGGGTTGTATGCAAAATTGCAAAGGCCAATGTGCACTCCCAAGTACAAAGAAAATAAATAAAAACCTATTCCTGAAAACAAAATTAATTGAAATCTGCAACTCACTTTACCCTATTTTTGATAGTTCTGTCCATTTTTTAAATGCATGTAACTTGTATTATACCTTTTTTCAACATACTTTTTTCCCATTTACTCTCAGTTGCTACAGACGACCATGTACAGTTCGAAAGAAACGCTGTGATTCTGGATTCTATTATAGTGAAGAAGTTTGTCGCTGTGTACCCACATACTGGAAACTACCACTTATCAATTAGAAAAGACAGTTCATCTGATGTACATTTTTTCCTGTTTCTACTTTTTAAAATACCGGACTGCTAATGTGTGGATTTACAATGCAGAAGGGACGTAACGTTATTGAAAAAAGGCACATTTTTACTCTGAGACACGTGGGAAGTATTTTTTTTTAAAAAAACTGGGATTTTCTTCATGGAGATTATAATTTGTCAGTGATGAAGCAGACTAAATTTTCTTCATTGTGATTTTTTTAAAAAGATAATGATTACATAATTTATTTTCTTTTAAAGATACTGTATGCAATCATTTTTTATACCAGAAACAATTTTTTAAATTTCACTGTGATCAATATTTTTATATCTTGCAAAACATGTTTTAAATAAAATTGAAGTGTATTATATGTTGTTTGAGTAAATGCAGCATTCTGTCCTGTTAATATATTTAAATGTAATTGATATAACAGAAAAATAGAATTGGGAAGAATCTTGGAAGTCAGAGATCCTATACCATTTCAGACAAGTGGTTAAAAGCCTCCAGTGATAGGGCATCCACAACTTCTGAAGGCTGATTAATTGTTCTATCTGTGAGGAAATGTCTCCGTATTTCTAAGTTGGTTGTCTCCTTGATTAGTTTCCATCCATTGTTTTTTGTTCTGCCTTCAGGTGCTTTGGAGAATAGATTGACACCCCCGCTTTCTTTGTGGCAATTCCTCAAATATTCAAAAATTGCTATCATGTCACCCCTAGTCCTTCTTTTCATTAAACTAAATATACCCATTATCTACAACTGTTCTTTATAAGTTTTAGCCTCTGTTCCTTAATCAACTTTGCTTCTTTTCTCTGCACTCTTTCTAGAGTCTCAACATCTTTTTTGCATTGTAGCAACCACAACTACAAGTGAATATGTAACACTAAGTTCTTCTCTAAGATTCCTGTTTAGATTTCCTATGCAGTAAAGTGAGTGATAACTAAAATAAGAACAGTGGTGGCCCAAGTCTGCACTTCTGATATATTACCAACATAATTGCAATCAGAATTTTGCCTACTCAAGGAGCTCTCCAGTGTGCAACAACAGTTTGTGCTAAAAAAAAATTCTGCCAATGAGATTGCACATGATTATCATTAATAGTTAATTGAAAATAGTTTTCCCTTCATAAATAGATAAATGGCTTGGCTTGAATTTTAGGAATGTTCAGTCAAGTAGATTTCTCCTTTGGATTTTTTTCCTTATTCTTCACAACTGAACAGCTAGAACTCCGTCACAGATGTTACCTTACAGAGAGAGAGAGGAAGGAGAAAATATCAATGTATTTTTGACCGTTGTCAAAAACACTAGAAGCCACTTTATAATCTTTATTTTTTCCTTTTCCTTCTTTTCCTTTTATTTTGCCTATTCTATTTTCTTTTTCTTTCTTTCTTTTTATTTTTTTATTATGGTTTTTATTACATTAAACATTTTTTTAATAAAATTATATACAAAAGGCAAAAAAGAACCCTGTCACAGGAAAGCATTCTTCCTAGATTTTGGCAACAGAGTACTTCAGTAATTAGTTACATAACATTTTTTTCAGTTATAATTTCTAAATCTTTCACACAATAGTTTAGTCTTGCTAGACCTTTTTGTTCCATGTCAATCTTGCACACCAGTCTTTGGAATATAAGATATTTGCACATGACTGAATAATATATGTATGAATTCTTGCAGTAGCTAGGATTGTGAACAAGAACTGATAATCTACTTGCCCCTCCCATGAAACATCTGACATTATAAGGTTTTGGCCTCAATTTTATACAATTTGTATATAATAATTTTTCTTCTGGTGCAGCTGTTGCTGTAATGCTTAAAATCTAATTGTAGGAGGCATGACTTGAGTCATTTGAATTATTTAATGCAGATGCACATGTTTAATATCTATACATTATTATGAAATTTTAAAACTGTCATGTTTAAAAATACATCATTAATACAGATTCTATGGACAATTCATATCATGCTATTTCCAATTATTTTAATTTAGCTATCTGCCAAATATTATGAAAATAGCTGACCTTCACTTGTCAGCATAAATAACTGAGAAAAAGTTTAGATTTATATTTTAATAGCCATTATCCTTCAAGATTTGGGAGGTCATTATAAAAATATAGATGCAATGAAACCTATTATGTTTTAACAAAAGAAAATTTTCTTTTAGTTCTGCACAAGCAGGAAAAAATGATATTAACGATCATCACCTTGAATCTGCTGATGCTTTTATAAATGCTAACATTTTTCTTGAATCCCTTAACTTCCTAGGCATTTTACAAATTAACAGTGTATCATAATATCAGTTGCAATCTCAGTTTGTAATATGGGTTGCAACTCCAACACTTTTTAACTAGATACTTTTGGCCTTTTCTGTGTAGGCTTTCTATCTCTTTTCTCTCCATTTGTTTTCTCTTCACCCAAGAATACAGATGTCTTGTGCAGTAACCATACTACTTTAACAATGGATGGAGATGTTTGGATGTTGAAGGAAAAAAAATTATCAAAGGTGGAAAAGAAAAATATAGGTTTGGAGGGAGAAAAGGGACATAAATGTGAGAGTTATAACAAGGAACAATATTAGGAAAAGATACTGAAGAAAGACTGAGAACATAGTATAAATATGCTTGTACTTTAAAGAAAGTACAAGAAATAAGTGAGAAACACTACAAGATATATTTGTGGCAAATATACTTAAAAGTAGAATGATAAGTATTGAATCGATGATCACATTAATCTTGCAAAAATAAGTGGATCCAGAAAACAGGAGTGTAAGACTATATTAGGATTTAGCCTAGTTAAATCAGTTTTGTTGCACACAGCAGCCATATATACTAACAGAACTGGAGGAGAGTTGAAAGCATCCAATTCAGAAACTAATATAAGGTGCCACTACAGCATCCAAACTTTGCTAATTTAGGAGAAACCATAATTTTATGAGAGATATTTTAATGTTGAGCAGCTCTTATCAACAGAAATACTTAAGATTTAATTGAAATGCCATTTTGTTTTAGTCATACAAAAAAACAAGTTACTCCATCTTCTTAAAACTTGCTCTTGTAGGCCCTGTTAATTTCTTTATTATGCAAAGTCAACTCACCAATAATGATTTTAATCATAATGATTTGGGGCAATTCATTGTAATTTTGGATGTCAGATATCTCTAATGTCTTCCCCGCCCCTGTCTAAAATATGCTAGTCACTGATTGGATGGTGTGCTTTTTAACAGGTGTACAATTAAGTCTTATATCTATTAATGTATGTTAGCTCACTGATTCAAATCCTATAAAAAGGGTTTGGGGTCATCTTAATCTTAAAATAACATGTAGGGGTAGGTGGATGTACAGTGTTGTTACACTGTTACTGGTATAACTTGCCTTATATGAGATCAGCTTATCAATCAAAATCAAATGGAGCAGACTAGACAAAGGTAATTTGGTGATATAATTTCATTTCTTTCTTCTCAATTTTTATATGATATGAAGCAGTAATCATTTAATAATCACAGGAAGGTTCAGGATACAACTGAGGCCTAGCATTCTGTTTTCATTCATTTGAGGTTATGCACCACATTCCACCCATATTTTAATTATGAGAAAACCAAAGCTGGCATTATGCCACGTGGAAGAATTCATTTCATGAGAACTCCACTCTAATCATAAAAGATACAGACCAGTAAGAACAAATTATGACCAGTTCATATTTTGAAACAGTTTTTTTAAAGCACAATTTTGTACTATATTCTATAGAATCTCTTGCATTCTATAGAAATCAGCTCAACTAATCTTGGTATTCTTCAAGGACATCTTGCAAAAGAGGGTAAAAGGAACAACATTTTACAGTTGTTTTAATTTTCTCTAGTTACTTCAAACTAGTATGTTGAGTTAAACTCAACTACCCATCCTCAAGGCCTTAAGCATATTCTGGGATAACAATCAAAATTATTTCAACTATTTAGCATCTATATGAAATCAGTGGAGTAGCTATCTCTAAACTGGAGTTCAGTCATTAATATAAGGGCCAGTTATATAGAGATGTTACTCTATATATTTTTAAATGATTAAGAGATTTTAGGTGTGTTGATTGAGGTCTGATTTCATTCAGAATAGATTGAAGGTGGCTTTACAAATTGAGATTTAATCCAAGCAAGATAGAAGTGGTATTGGTCAAGAACAAATATGATCCAGGCTAAGAAATAGAGTGTTGTGGTTCTGACAAATGAAAATCTTCAAATAACTTCAAGGCATTGTTTACCTTAAAGAATCTTTAATAGAATAGGATATTTTTGGCACATACATGGTTGAAGCCGAAATCTGAATTCCCCTCTCCTAAATACATAGTATCAAAGCAAAATTCCCACCTCTAATTTGCAGTCATAAATCACATTCTGCAATTAATTTGAAATGCAAGCTTTCCCTCCTGTTTCCAACCGCCATTTCTTATCATCTCTTATTTCAAAAGCCCCAGAATTGTTGTCTAATTAACTCCCATCACATTCTTTCTCCTTTTTGAGTAACATCTAATTCTAAGAGTAAAGCATAGAAAGAAAAAGGCTGCATCTCCCTATATTTTCAGAGCAAGAACATCCGCCCCCTTTACAAAAAGGACAGACCCTGTAGCATAAACAAAAGCATATCTTAGGGATTATCTCTCGGTTTGTTAGGGTGTTTCTTATAAAAGATTTTGATGAGTCTGTCGGCTTTCACATTGCTAGATTTCACCTAAGTGGCTTCAGACAATGAGTATCCTTTCCATTGTACTAGGTACTGCAATTTCCCTTTAAAAATTCTAGAGTCAAGAATACATTTCACTTCATAGTGAGTCTGACCTGCCACTATGAGGAACCTGGGTGCCTTCTTAGGGGGAGGTCTTAAAGTGGAGCCCCAAAAAGGTTTCAGCAAGCTGCAATGGAAGACAGGGTGAACTCTCCCTAAAAGCCTAGGGAGTTTCAATTATACTGTGAGTGGGTTTATGATCCTTACGATGGGGAAAGGCCCCAAGAATTTTGGTCCTAATTTCTTACTGGGAAATTTGAGGCATAAACATTTAGTTGACAGATAAACCTTTTCCCCAACTTGGAATGTTCTTTGGGGAGCCCTCTTTTTATCAGCTTGCTTTTTATATGTCTTGAAAGTCTTTTTTAAAGCAGTTTTTATGTTTCTCCAAACTTCTTCCCACCCCCTCACCCATTGATCAAGTGTCTGGGAAGTGGAGGGCACCTGAGGGTATTCAGATATTGGGCCGAACTTTTTTCCTGTGGCTATTCTGAAAGGCGTGTAGCCGATGCTGCTGTGAACAGAATTATTGTAAGCCACCTCTGCAAAAGGGAGGAGGTCAGTCCAATTTGTTTGTTGGTATGAAACATAACATCTGAGATATAGCTCCGCCATCTTGTTAGCGGATTCCGTGGCCCCATTGGTAGCTAGATGGAAACCAGATGACAGGCCTTGAGATGATCCAATTAATTTAAGAAAGCTTCTCCAAAACCTCTCTGTGAACTGCACCCCCTATCCAAAATTATTCACTTAGGGGCACCATACAGCTGGTAGTTATATTTCTGGAACAATTTAGTCAGTTGTTGGGCCGATGGGAGTCCCTTGCAGACAATGAAATGAGTCTGCTTTGAGAACAGGTCTATTACAGTCCAGATGACAGTATTTCCTCTACTTTCAGGTAGGTCTACTATAAAGTCCATAGCTATTTCTTCCCATAGTTGAGAAGAGTCTGCCACCAGCTGCAGTAAACCAGGGGTTTTCCCTGGGATTCTTTTCATGATGGCAAATACAGTACAACTCCTGACATAGTTTTCCACATCCCATTTTAGCCCCAGCAACCAAAATTGCAGGCAGATGAGATGTAGAGTTTTTAGATATCCGAAGTGTCCACCCTGTTTGACATCATGGCTGTGTTTGAGAGCCTTAAGGCAGAGGGCTTCAGGTAAATATAGTTTTTCCCCACTTGTAAGTCAAACCATCCCTACACGTTAGGGAGGTTTGATTGTCTTTCAACTATTGATCAGTGAGCAGCTCGTGTTTTATTTTCTTTGCCCTAGGGTCATCAGGATTAGGGGTCCTGGGAGGCGTGAGTTGAGCAGCAGTTTGTGGATTGGAGATAATTGCCTTGTCAACCTCTTTGCATTCGCTTTTGTACTGTGGCAATCTCGATAGCGCATCAGCTAGGAAGTTTTTTCCTCCCAGTATGTACTTTAGGGTGAAGTTGAAATGGTTAAAGTACTGTGCCCACTGCACTTGCTTTGGGGACGATTTGTGGGGAGTTTTCAGTGCCTCTAGATTTTTGTGATCTGTCCATACTTCAAAAGGCACCTTGCTCCCTTCTACATAGTGTCGCCAGTTTAATAGTCCCCACCTAATTCCAAAGGCCTCCTTCTCCCAGATTGCCCATCTCCTCTCGCTTTCAGTAATTTTTTTAGAGGTGTAGGTGCAGGGTTGCAGACCCCACTTTTGTTCTTTTGCAGTAATACAATCCCGACTGTCACGTCGCTGGCGTCAGCTTGAATTACAAAGGGCTCCCCTGGGCAGGGTGCTTTAGGACCAGTTCAGCAGCAAATAATCTTTTTAAATTCTCAAAAGCTGTTTGACAGCTCATAGTCCATGCTAGTGGTTGGCCCGGTTGCAGTTTCCCTCCTCCTTTGCCTGTTTTGAGTAGTTCTGTAAGGCATAGGGCAATCTCGGCAAAGGAGGGGATGAATTGACGATAGAAGTTGGCAAAACCTAGAAAGCACTGGAGCTGTTTGCGGGTCTTTGGGGGCTGCCATTCAATTATAGCTTTCACTTTGGCTGGGTCCATTTCAATGCCCTCGTTAGAAATTCTATAGCCAAGATAATCTAATTGGGTCTGGTGAAATTCACATTTTGACAGTTTGACATAAAGCTTGGAATTCAATAGTTTCTTTAATACTTCTCTCACCAGCTTTATATGATCAGTCATATTCATGCTATATATCAGGATGTCATCAAGATACACCAGAACCCCTTTGTATAAATGATCATGTAGGACCTCATTAATCAAGTGCATGAATATGGCTGGGGCCCCCTGTAGTCCAAATGGCATGACTTTGAATTGATACCTCCCCATGGGGCAGTTGAAGGCAGTTTTCCACTCATCTCCCTCCTTTATTCTCACCCAGTAATATGCCTCTCTTAGGTCTAATTTAGTGAAGACATTCCCCTTAGCCAGGTGGGTTAGTAAATCCTTTAGGAGGGGGAGGGGTATTTATTTTCCACACTCACAGCATTGAGACCCTTATAGTCTATACAGAGATGAAGAGACCTTTTTTAAAAAATAACACAGGGGCCCCCACTGCAAACATGGCTCATTCAGTGAATCCCCTTGCTAGATTTTTATCTGTGCATCGTTGCATCTCCTCCATTTCAAGGGAGGACATAACGTACATTCTCAGTCATGGGAGTTTGGCTCCCAGCAACAGTTCGATAGAGCAATCAATGGGTTGGTGAGGAGGCAGGGTATCGCACTCTTTTTTGCTAAATGCCTCCACTAGGTCCTAGTACTCACTGGGGATGAACGGCTTGCCTGGTGGTGGTGATGCCACCATGTGCGCTTGCTCATTGGGTGAGCTAAACTTTCCTGTAATGTCTGTTGAATCAGTGGGGAGCTTGGTCCCTATAGGTAGCCACACAGTTCTCATTCCTTTCTCCCACCAGATAAATGGCTTCCATTTGTCCAACCAGGCTAATCCTAGGATCACAGCCTCAGTCATTTTTGAGCCACCAGGAAGTGAAGAAACTCCCAGTGCTCACCTATTTCTAGGCATAGGGGCTCCATTAATTACATGACTAAAGTCCCTCCCATCAGGCAGCCATTGGCTTGCTCAAACCTCACAAGTTTGGAGAGCAATTTTGCTCGTATACCCAATTTCATGGCAAATGGCAAGCTAATGACACATTGGGAGCATCCAGAATCAACTAGCACCTTTAAATCTACCTGAGCCCCTGACTTAGGGATTATGAGTTTGGCAGGTAGTGAAAAAGGTGGGACATGTCGGCTCACCATCAGGTCATTCTCTCCTTCATCATCACTGTCAAAAGAGAGTAGAGTGGGGCGGAGACAGCCTGAGTCCTGGCGTCCTCCTGTGTGGGGGATGTGACTTGAGCAACAGGTTCTTGGGTGGGGTGATCTGGTTGGATTTCCCTCTCATTGGTTGCTGGGCAGGTTTCTTTCTTACTGCTGGTCCTGGTTTTGATCTATCCTGTTGTTGGGGGTAGGGGACTGGGCAATTCACTGCTCGAGGTCCTTGCTGTCCGCATCAGAAGCACTTGATTGCTAGGCCTGGAGGTGGCCTGGGCCTATCAGCAGCTGCAGCAGTTGGAGATACTCGGGGTGGTGATTGCTGCTCTGGCCTCAGCTTGGCTTCAGGTGGGGGAGGTTTCTTATAGCAGGCGAGATGAACGTCTAGTCTTACCACCATATGGTACCATTCTTGTAGCTGATCCCAAAATTCTTGTAGCTGATCCCAAAATACTGCTTGATAGATGCAGGCCTGAGAGAGATGATCGTCCAAACCTTCTTTGAAGTGGTGGACTAGGGACTGTTCAGGCCACTTCTCTATGCAACCAGCTATCTTGCGAAACTCTCTTATGTACTCCAGAGCAGGCCTGCCAGCTTATTTGATCTTATGGATTTGTTCTTCTGCTTTGAGGGCAATGGAAGGGTCCTCAAATCTTTCTCTCAGTCCTAGGAGAAAGACCTGGGGGTCCTCCAATTTGGGGGCTTGTTCATTGTATAAATTATTCAGCCATTCAGATGCCTCTCCCTCTAAGCTGGACACAATCACATCGACCATAGCAGATGGGTCCAGGTAGAGATAGGCCCAGCAATTCAAATGAGGGCATACTTGGTTAAGAAAAAAAATCAGCTTCTCTGGGTCCCCACTGAAGGTTGCTTTGAAAGATGGAGCAATCACTGGCTGCTGGGGTCCCCACTGTGGCTGTTGCACCCCCAGTTGCTGTTGGCCCCATCCTGGCTGCTGCTGCATGCCCAGGGGTTGCAAGTTCGGGGGCTGTGACTAGTCTCCTTTCTGCAGTAGTCCTGCCACCAGCGGATGACCTCCTAGCTTCTGCACAACCCCAACCTGTTGCAAGGCCTCTATTAGCTGTGGCAACCTCAGAGGTGTCTGTCCATCCACCTGTGGGGGCTGTCAAACTTCCCATTGCTGCAGGTGCCTCAGACTGGGATTCTCTCTCTCTCTGTGGGGCTAGAGGCCCTTGCAGGGGATTTCAGGGGCTGGAAGGCTGTCTGATCTGCAAAGGAGGAGCTGGAGGCTTCTCTCGGCAGGACTTGATTTCTGCTTCTCTGCTCTAGCCTCTCTACTCTTTCCACTGTCTGGCTACAAGCTGCAGAGAGGCATTTACACTCACCCAAGTTCTCAGTGGTAGACGTCCTGGTGGCTCTCCCCCAATCAGCTTTTGAAGCCTTTGAGGGTGGTAAGGCAGTCTCAAGGCTTCTGAAGTCTCTGTTGGGCTGGGCCCAATCTGATGACCAGATCAGCTCTCCTAGCTGCTTAGGTGCTTCCTCCAGCTGGGAGTCCTGCAAAAGCTCTTCCTCCCCTGGCTGGCTGGTTGTTGCTTCCCTCCCTGGGTAGCAGCTGCTGCCGGGTTGCTGGATTCAAGCAGTTTCTCTTTTCCCATGATGAAATCTTCTCCTGAATCTTTGCCAGCTTCCCTCAAGTCTAGGGACAGCGACGGGCTCAGGACCCCTAAATAATTTGAAAATTTGTAGATTTTGACTTAATGTCATGGTTCCGACAAATGAAACTCTTCAAAGAACTTCAAGGCATTGTTTACCTTAAAGAATCTTTAATAGAATAGAATAGAATAGCTTCTGCACATACATGGTTGAAGCCAAAAACTGAATTCCCCTCCCCTAAACACATAGTATCAAAGCAAAATTCCCACCTCTAATGTGCAGTCATAAATCACATTCTCCAATTAATTTGAAATATAAGCTTTCCCTCCTGTTTCCAACCCATCATTTCTTATCATCTCTTATTTCAAAAGCCCCAGAATTGTTATGTCTAATTAACTCCCATCACATTCCTCCTCCTTTTCGAGTATCATCTAATTCTAAGAGTAAAGCATGGAAAGAAAAAGGCTGCATCTCCCTATGTTGTCAAAGCAAGAACATCCGATGGTAGCAGCACTGACATAGAGGCTCTGCAAGACAAATTAGGATATTTAATCAATACTATATTTGCAGTTTCAGAGGACTGGGAAAAACTGATCACAAACTTTAGCTCAGGTAGGATTGCAGTATGGCTGTTCCATTCCTGCATCATACACATCTGGGAAATGCCCTTATTTCCTGAATAGATTGTAATGCATTCTTGTTGGACATTTTTGAAGAGTATTCTAAAACTCAAGCAAATAGGGGATTCTTCATTGTTTTCAATATTTGCTATATTACAGCAGTTCTTTCTTTTTTTAAAAAAACCCTAATTTTAATCTCCAGTTAGTTTTCAGTTTACAATTCAAGTGCTGATTATTGCTTATAATCAGGAAGGCAATTTATTCTGTAGCAGAATGCTTGTACCTCGCATTCACATTGACTATCTAAAGCAGGGCTTTTCAACCTTTACACCGATTGTACCACTTTTAGGATATGGCAATATTCGAGTACCACCTAACATGGTGTCAAAAACTTGATGACCAAAAAAAGGAAAAAGGTGATAACGTACAGGTAGTCCTCAACTTACAACAATTCACTTAATTATTGTTCAAAGTTACAATGGCACTGAAGTTACTTATGGTCATTTTTCACACTTATGACCATTGCAGCATTGCCAGGGTCATGTGATTTATATTTGGATGCTTGGCAACTGTTTCATATTTATGATGGTCAGTGTTCCAGGGTCATGTGATCCCCTTTTGTAACCTTTTGACTAGCAAAGTCAGTGACAGGCCTGCTGGTGGCCAAGTGCTAAGGTGAAACTTCCTTCAGAACCTCCCTCCCTTTCATTCCAATCTCCTTCCCTCCTCTCTTCCTTCCTGTTTTCCTCCCTCCCTTCTTCCTTGCCTCCCTCTTTCTCATTCCCATCTCCTTCCTTCTGAAGGAAGAATTTGACACACACATACACCAATATTTTCCCCCTTCCATATATTTATCAAACAAGGAAAAACCTCCAGAAACAGAAAAGACAAGTCACAGAGGGAACTAGCTTAAAAAGGTGCATTGTCCTTTAAGAATTAGCTACTGGCTAGAAAGGAAAGTTAAGGAGCCAGCAGCCAGCACTTAAGGAAAAAAAATGTAGCAAGTACTTGTTGCCAGCTAAGGGAGCCTCCACAAATGGCTCCATTCATAAGTGAATGAATGCTACAGGCAAAATCCATTAAGGACAAAAATACGTCAAAATCCTTTGCAGCAAAACTTACAGCTAACAATAGAGCAATAGAATTAGAACCCCAAATCCAACATGGGACATCATTCACAATAGAAATTGCCAAACATTCCTTAAGAACACAAAGCCTACATTGCATAAATCCCAGAACTTCAAAATCACAAAATCACATAGGAATCCTTCCATTCTCCCAGTTTGTTGTTCAGCTGATCCAGAACCAAACTGCTGAAATGGCACTTCACTTCTGCCAATAAACATCCTTTCTCGAGCAGCCAGAGCAGCCGGTTTCCTTTCGCCTATTTCAAATGGCAGCACTTCATTTTTTTAATCTTAAAGGTATAGCCTCCTGGCTGGAAAGCAAGGCCCCAGCTTTTTCTTCGAACACTTCCTTCCTTTCTGTTACCCTCCCTCCCTCCTGCTCTCTACCTCCCTCTTTCTCATTGACATCTCCTTCCTTCCTCCCTCCCGCCTTCTGTGCCTCACCTCCAGCCGATGTTGCCTTTCTTCATTCCTCATGGAGGGTGACCCCTCCCCAGCTGCGTTTCATTTTTGTTGCTGCCACCTTGTGCATGCCCAGCATGGATGGCTGCCACAGAAGTTGTAGATCGAGAGTTTCCGGTGACGTCAGCTGAAAACAGAATTGGGGAAAGGTCTCTTTCCTCCCTGGGTCCGAATTCTACCAGCTGGTGGGTCCAAACGGACTGAATACTGTCCCATAGAGGCAGCCCCCAAAGGATGAATGTCTCAGGACTGTGTCTAGGTGGTGGCCAGACCATTGGTCCCAACAGAGCCCCTAGAACCGGCAGGAAGAAAGGCGGATTGTATTTCATACAACCCACCATTGCCAGCTACTTAGCGGAGACAAAAGACTTCTAATCTGCATGCAAATAGTCTGGCTGGGTGAGGAATTTCCTTCTACTCTCTTTACAAGCCAAGACCCTTAGCGATTAGCAAATTTTCAGCCTTTGGGAGCGAAACCCTTACTCGAGGGAGGGGGATGGAATTTTCTTCTATCCCCCCCTTCCAATTTACAAGCGGCAGTTTAAGCTTCCAGCAAAGTGAAAACACTACTTTATCATAGGGCTGCTTTTGGCTTGAAGCTTGGGAAAGCTTTTGTCTCTATAAAATTGGGTGTTTGTGTGAAAGCCACCATAATTTTTACTTTTTATTTTTACTTTTAAAATTTTTTTTAATTCTTTTTAAACTTGAAAGTTTTTCCCCCCTCTCTCCTTTTTATCTATTTTGCCTGCAAAGGGTGGGACTGGATAGATAATCCCATCTAGTGGTGAAACTTGAACATTTCATCCACCCTCCCTGAATGGTCTTGTCTCACACTGGAATCTGGCTGTTTGCCCAGACATTGCCCTGAAGGTCCTTGGCAACTTTGTTTTCGAAAGAAAAAAGGACTCCCTTTGGTCTTTTTGGCCTGCTGGTTTTGAAGATTACTGTTTAAACAAGTCTGTCCTTGAAGCTATTTGATTTCCTTGGATTATAAGTACAGAGAGATTTGGAATTGCTATTTACTTACTTTTAGTAAATTTTTTATTGAAAATTTTTATTTTTCTATTTTTACCTCTTTTTATTATTAGCCTTTTGTGGGCTTTCCCCCCCTTTTCCTTACTGTCTATTTTTGGGGCATCTCCTCTTTTGCTCCACTATTTTTCAACATACTTCTTATTTGGCTCCTTTATTCTCCTTTATTATTATTATTATCATCACTATTTTTATTTTTGCTCTTTTTTGCTTTTATTTTCTTTTTTCCTTTTTGCTTATCAGCTACATTTTTGGGACTTCTATTTTTTTTTTTTTGGTTCCCTTTACTTTTTACTACCTTTACTATTTTTGATGGTTCATCTCTCCTAACTATTAGGTGCTCCCTGGATTACAAAACTTAACCATTGGGCAGAGGTACCACACGATATGAAGGAAAAGATGAATATTTCTAATTTATCCAAACTTGGGAAAAAAGGCTCTTCTGCTCCTGCCTCAACTTCTGCAAGCCCAGTTTTCCAGAAATCAATAACCACAATGTTACAACAGGAGAAGACCGATACCCAACAGAAAGACACCCAAGCTATCCTACAAGCAATTTTTGATGCCAACGCTGCCCAGTCCACTACAGCAACTAAAAGCCAAGAAGAGTTGAAAAGTGACCTAGACAAAATGAACCAAAAACTCAACAACATAGATTCTCAATTGGCAGACTTCAAAAAGATGATTGCAGAAAATCAGCAAAGAATTCAAAAAATGGAACATAGGTCAACGGAGGCTGACCACCAAATAGCAGACCTGAAAGATGAAAACCAAAAACTCATCCAAATAAATGGAGAACTGGAAGATTCTTTGATAACCATAGAAATGGAGCAGGCATCGTGTTTTCTAAGATTTCAAAACATACAAGAAGACAAGGAAGAGGATCTTTTAGAATTGATGACAGAGTTGCTGGCAGACGTTCTAGGCTCAGGAAAGTCACGAATAGAAGGAGAGGTTGATCAGGTCTATAGTGTCAGCTCAAACTATGCCAGAAGAAATAAGGTGCCCAGGGAAGTCCACATCAGATTTTTAAAAATAACCACAAGAGATGAAATCCTGAGAAAGGTAAGAGATGAGCCGCTGAAATACAAAGAAAAAGAAATTGTGGTTCTTAAGCAAATTCCTAGAAGGATAAGAGAGGCTTAAAGAGACTACCAATTTCTAACTAAGAAACTTGTTGAAAAAGGATTGAATTTTAGATGGCTGATTCCAGAAGGGATTTTACTCTACTGGGATACAAAAAGATACAGACTGGATACACCACTTAAAGCATTGGAGTTCTTTGACAGTCACAGAGCCTTTTTGGAGAAAGATAATCCGGAACCCCAAAAACAAGAGGAAATGCCTGTTCAAGGTGAGGCTGACCAAAAAGAGAGGGAAGAGACCAAAGAAACCAAAACCACATATGCCTATTCAGAAGAGGGTGCGAGACCAAGAGACCAGAGACAGATAAGATCAACTAGAAGATTAAGACCCAGATATAATTGAAAAGGATGGAAGAGATGGGGATACTCTCAGTAAATATTAACGGTCTAAATTCCCCCTCAAAAAGAAGAAATTTTTTCACACGCTTACAAAAATTAAATATGGATATAATTTGTCTCCAAGAACTGCTCATTAAGAGGCAACACACCAAAATTCTAGAGCAGCCAAAAATAGGCAAACTTTTCTTTGCATTGGCATCCCAAAAGAAAAGAGGAGTAGCCCTTTATATCAAAGAAAAGATGAGTCCCAAACAAATTTATGTGGACAAAGAGGGGAGAATTTTAATGGTGGAAATTATGATGGATCAAAAGCAAATACTAATCATTGGAATATATGCGCCTAACGATAAACAAGAACAATTTTATCTTAAACTTTATAAGAAAATACTAGATCTAAACTACCAAAATTTTTGTATAATGGGAGACTTTAATGCAATTGTGGATGGCTCTTCAGACTACAAAAGTGCCAAGCAAGGAAGGAAAGGAGGAAATCTTTTACCTAGAGCATTTTTAAAAATGATAGAAGAATTTAGCATGTTAGACATATAGTGAGAGAGAAACCCAGAGAAACTACAATATACATTTTACTCAAATAGACACAAATCATGGTCAAGAATTGATATAATATGGATCTCATTGGACTTGAAATCGATGATTCAAGGGGTAGAAATTGAAGCCAATGACTGGGCAGACCATAATCTAATAAAAATGACCTGGAAAGGAACCAAGAAGAAACTTAGATGGTCTCTAAATAAATTGATACTGAAAGAAAAAGAATTTCTACAACTAGCGACAAAGGAAATGGAATTTTTCTTCAAAATAAATAAGAAGGAAGAAACATCACTCCAAAATGTTTGGGACATTGCTAAAGCATATTTTAGAGGCTTGGCCATAACTTAAAGAAAAGAAACAGCTGCAACTAAACTTGAGGGAGGAACTCAGAACACTAGAAGCAGAATTACAAACAGATCCAGATAAAGTATCACTCAAGAAACAAATGGAAATAATAAAGCATAGGTTAAATTTAGCTGAGATGGAACTAATGGCCCAACAGATCAAATGGGCCAAACAGAATTTCTTTGAAAATGCAAATAAGCCGGGAAGATGGCTAGCATATAGATTGAAAAAAGAAAAAGAAAAGAAAATGATAAAGAAATTACAAAATACAAATTGAGAAATACAGTTTCAAAATGACGCAATGAAAAAAATTGTTAAAGGATATTTTTAGACACTTTACAAAGCAAAGGAAATCCCCAAGGAAAAAATACAACAATACTTAAACAAAAGCAAACTTACCAAAAATTTCCCTGAACATCTGAAATATATTGAATGAACCAATATCGATGATGGAAATTACAGAAGCTATAAAAAGGCAAAAAACAGATAAGACCCCGGGGCCAGACGGACTACCTGCAGAATTCTATACTGCTTTACAAGATAGCTTAACTCCAACTTTGAAAGAACTTTGCAATGAAATTCTCCTGGAAACTAAAATTCCAAAGAAAATGGACTGAAGCTAATATTACCTTAATACCTAAAGAACATACAGACTTGACACATTTAAAAAATTATAGACCAATCTCATTACTCAACGTGGACTATAAAATCTTTGCTTCAATAATGGCAGAAAGAATTAAGAAATTCTTGAGTGAATTTATACATATTGATTAAAACGGCTTTTTACCTAAAAGACAGATTAAAAATAATTTAAGAACAATCCTG
This sequence comes from Vipera berus, assembly GCF_964194415.1. NCBI lineage: Eukaryota > Metazoa > Chordata > Lepidosauria > Squamata > Viperidae > Vipera > Vipera berus. Next base: position 51,342,344 of record NC_138209.1, read on the forward strand.
GATATCCTAGAATACTATGAAGCCGATCCAGGGAAACAGATGGCTCTGATATTTCTTGATGCACAAAAAGCATTTGATAATCTAAATTGGCAATTTATGTTCCAACAACTTGCCAAAATGGAATTTGGGGGAAACTTTATGAATGCAATTCATGCAATTTATGATAAACAGACTGCTAGAATAATTGTAAATGGAGACTATACATAAATTTTTAATATTAAAAAGGGCACAAGACAGGGATTTCCTTTATCCCCACTACTATTTATACTAACTTTGGAAGTATTGAACAGAAATATTAGACAAGACTCTGAGATTAAATGACTAGAGATAAATCATGAAAAATATAAATTACAAGCATTTGCAGATGACTTGGTTTTTATACTGGAAGAACCTTTGGAAACGAGCATGAAACTGTTGGATACAATAGAACAATATGGTGATGTAGCAGGTTTGATAATAAATAGAGAAATAACTAAAGTTTTGACAAAGAACTTAACAGAAAAACAGAAAACGCAACTTGAAAAAAAACACTTTCAAATAGACAAAAAAGTTAGATATCTTACTTAACAGCAAGATGTGCAACAATAAAAGAGGACAAGTACATAAAATTACTGAAACAAATAAAACTGGACTTAGAAAACTGGAAAAATCTCCAACTTCCAATGCTGGGGAGAATAGCTACAATTAAAATGAGCATTTTACCGAAAATACTCTTTCTATTTCAAACCATTCCTGTAAAATTAGAAAAAGCTTTCTTTGACAAACTGAACACTATAATATTGAAATTTATTTGGCAAGTGAAAAAAAGCACGAATTAAAGTGAAAATGTTAGAAGACGTTAGAGAAAGGGGAGGATTGGGACTCCCAGATTCGAAGTTATATTACCAAGCTGCTATTCTAATGTGGATTAAAGAATGGATAACACTCAGAGATAAAAAAAATATTATATCTAGAGTGGCATGATCTGCAGATCGGCTGGCATACCTTCTTATGGTATGGGAAGAATAAAGCACATAGATATTTTCAGAACCATACCATAAGAAATGCACTTCTCCTAGAATGGGAAAAAATAAAGGAAAAAAACTTATATTAAGATACCTAAATGGCTTTCAACAATGGAAGCTTTTGCTGACCCAAACTTAATTAATTATGATAAACTTGTAACATATAAGGAAATTGGATAATGAAGGAAGACTGAAATCTAGACAAGACCTATATCAACAAGGTATTGATTTAGCATGGTGGCCATACTTACAAATTCAAACAAGATATGAAAAAGACTTGAAAACAACAGGGCCCTCCAATGAACAGACAGAACTTGATTGTATATTGTTAAAAACAGATGAGAAGCTGATTAAAAAACTTTACAGATTTCTGCTTAATTTAAAAATGGAGGAAGAAAAAAGTTAAAGAAACAATGATAATTTGGGCAAAAATGTTGGTCACACTACCGAACTTGAAGAATGGGAAAAGTTATGGGACAGAAATATTAGATTAACTAAAGCTGTATCATATAAAGAAAATCTGTATAAAATGTTTTATAGATGGCACATGACACCAGTGAGACTAGCGAAAATGTTTAAAAATACTCCAAGTGTTTATTGGAAATGCAGCCAAAGACCAGGTACCTATTATCATCTCTGGTGGACATGTTCTAAAGCCAAAAGGTTTTGGCTTAAGATACACTTATGGTTTGTTGAAGGTGGTTAAAAAACAAATAGAATTTAAACCAGAATTGTTCTTGTTAGGAATGATAGATCCCAGTTATGATAAAGAGACTTGGTATTTAATATTATATGTATTAACAGCAGCTAGAATTATGTATGCTCAATATTGGAAAAATGAGAATTTACCAACTGAAGAAATGCTAATTAAGAAAATATTAGATTGTGCAGAAATGGATAGATTAACTTTAGAGATTAAAGAAAAAGAGCATTTAGTCTATTATAGAACCTGGAATAAATTTTATCAATGGCTAGATAAATGAATTAGAGAGAAAGGAATGTGACACTTATTTTTTACCTTATTTTACTAAGAAAAATATCATAGATTGAAAATTTAACATTGTTTACTATAATTTGCTATATCTATTACTGTTATCAATCATTATTCTTACTACTTTTATTGATATATATTTACCCAGACAATATCCTATTTGCTAAAAATTGAATGTTATTGGGGGAAACCCCAACCCTTCTCCCAACTTTCCCGCTATCCCAACCCCACACCCTATCCCTTCACTTTCCTTCCCACCCTTATAAAAACCAATAAAATCTACATAAAAAAGAAGAAGTTATAGATCAGTTCCCGGCTGGCCTGTTTGATCTCGTCTCCTCTCAGCCTGTTTGATCTCGTCTCCTCTCGCCTCCTCCTCCTCCTTCTTTTCCCTTTGGTGCAGCTCCAGCTGCGTCTTTTTTTCTCTCTCCCTCTCCTGCCCAAACTGCGTCCTTTTATAATGTCTCCAGTCTCCACCCCCTCCTCCTACTTTCTCTTCCAGGTGAACTGGAATTGCTGATCCTGGGACCTTTGTCTCTCCCCAGCAGCCCTGCAGCTCCCAAGGACTCTCTCACGGCAAGTCCTGCACAGTGCCACTTTGGCTCATTTCCTCCTCCACTACACTTGGCTATGTCCCACCTGCCAGGTGCCAATGTACCACCAGTGGTACGCATACCACCAGTTGAAAAGCCCTGATCTAAAGCATTCTACTACAGGTAATGGTTGTCAGACTGTTTTATAATGAATGACTTACCGTGCTAAAATAATAGATAGAAATGCCTTACTTGTGATACCTCCTATAAATCCAAGTCTATTAAACATTCCATATATTATTAAGGGGAACTCTCTCTCTCATTCTATTCCTTCTGTTGCTCTGGGTTCTGCCATATGCTGCAGCTGTTTCTTTGTGTTCTTTATCACTACAATGTATCTCTCGCATTTCTCTTTGAACTGTTCTCCCTTGATGTCACTTTGCGGGGGGGGGGAGAAAGAAATGATCCTCCGGCCATCTGGCTTATCTCTCATTTCAGAAGGGAAGGTGCAAAGCCACAACAACATCGCTATGAGCCTGGGAACAACCGGTGTTATCAGCAACTTTCCCACAACAGATTTAACACCTGGGGATTGGCCCATTTGAACTGACCAGATGAACTATTGCTGGGGACTCTTTTAATCTATTGATCTCAGAGGGAAACCCTCAGATCCTGTTTATTATGCCTGCTATCAGCTTCTCCTAATAAAAGTTCCTTTTGGAAGAAACTGCTTCCACGAGTTCTGCTTTCTTAGGATGAGGTATTGAAGTGGGCCCTGACACATTTATCAAAAATCTGCTGCTGTTTTGGTTCCTTTCTTTTATTTCTTCTGTGTTAATATACAATCCTAAATTCCTCAGTACAGTGATATGTACAGCTGTCTTCTATAAAACAACATTTGCATTGAAATATCTCAATTAGAAACTTTCAGATTCCAAGTATTAATCAAGTAAAAATTAAAAACCTTTGCAGTAGAATCAATAAAAAGGTGCAGCTAATCATCAGACCTATCCAAGGTGGTGAGATAGAACAAATGGAGAAGATCCAGGAGCTTTAAAGGCAAATGGGGAAAAGATAGAATAAATTTGGAATTCAGGAAAACAAGTGAGTTTTGTGTTTTTTGTGTGGGTGGGTTGCATACTTGCTTGAGATTGATTGAGACAACTATTAGAAGGCATATGAAGTCCCAGTTGTGACAACTCTTTCAAGAACTATTGGAAAAGAGGAAGGAGGCACACATAGTAGTAATTTAAGGTCAAGGAGGGCTTTAAAGAAAGTTCCTTCAGCAAGAATTGAAAGAGAACATTTTTAAAAGAGCCTGGAAAAGGAAGGACACAAAAAGGAAGAGAAAAGGAAGATAACAAAGGAAGAAAAACTTTAAGCAAGGGAACTCTAAAATCTAAACAAGAAAAACTTTATCAAACATCCTCCTCCAAGACAAGGATAAATTCAAAAGTAGTGCAGTAGAAGATAGGATGGTGAAATAGGGCTAATAAAAAGAATAAATAATATCCAATTTTTTATTACGAACAAATTCTCCCATACTTTCTTAAAGAGAGGGACTGGAAGGCAACACATTTTCCAAATCAGGTGATGGTCAATGCTAATAAAGAATGAAAAATGGAGAAAGTATAGCTAGAAGATCAGCACAGGGACTGAATGATATTCTGATATTTTTGCAGGGACTAAAATTATCCATATATTTTCAGTGCATGTTTCCCCAAGTTTCTTTTTGATTGGCTAAAAAGGATTCTCTTCCTCTTGGGGGCTGAAAATATGACTCTCAAGATGCATTTGTGGCCAAGATCAACTAAAGAGAAATGCAAAACTTGAGAGAATGAATGGCTTAACTAACTCCAAACAATGCTCCATTGTAGCATTGTTGCTACAATGGTGACAGAAGAATTACATGGGAAAGATGGAAACATGGACCTTAAAGATGCCTACAAGAATAGGAAATAGTTTCTGGTAAAAAGCTTTATCAGTTTTTGAATGTTGCACATCTGCTGTCCTGAGATGATCAATTGCAAAAGATATGCACCTTTTTACAGCAGCATTTAACACAAGAAGGCATTTGTTACCAGGCCTTCTCTGCTCTTTTAAGTATAGCTAATAGCCAGCATAATAAAATATGTCAGACCTTTTTATATAGACATAAAATCTTATACACGCTCAGCAATAGGAAATTAGACTCAATGTGGCTTTGACGGAATTACTAGTAAAAGCTGAATGCTTACTATTATAAAACCACATTGATGATTTGATTGGCTGCTATCAGTTAAGGAAACCAACTACCAATCTCAGTAAATCTAATCAAAATGGATTTTTAATTAAAAATTATCTCCAGATGTTCAGATATTATCATATATTCATTTTCTCGTGCCTTATGATGCCATATTGAGATTGATTGATTGATTATATTTATATGCTGCCCTTCTCCCCAAGGACTCAGGGCAGCTCACAACAATAAAAACTAAAAAAGAACATGAAAATACAAAATTTAAAAAAGAATTAAACAGTAGATATGTTCAATACATAGTAATTTAACCCCATAAAACCAAATTTAAAACCATAGTCAGTCCAGGCCCGATTGTTGAAACATCCATGTCTTCAGGTCACAGCGAAAGGACTGAAGGTCGGGGGTCATCCGCAGCTCTGGAGGCAGCTCATTCCAGAGGGTCGGCGCGCCCACAGAGAAGGCTCTCCCCCTAGGGGTCGCCAGCCGGCATTGCTTAACCAATGGAACTCTGAGTAGGCCGACCCTGTGGGAGCAAACCAGGCGATGGGAGGTTGACAATGGCAGCAGGTGGTCTCGCAAATACCCCGGGCCTAAGCCATGTAGGGTTTTAAAGGTAATTACTAGCACCTTGAATCGCACCTGGAGGACAACCAGAAGCCAATGAAGCTCACGCAGGAGTGGAGTAACATGGGAGTATTGAGGAACTCCCATAAGTAGCCGCGCGGCTGCATTTTGCACCAGCTGAAGCCTCCGGGTGTACTTCAAGGGCAGCCCCATGTAGAGAGTGTTACAGTAATCCAGGCGAGAAGTGAAGAGTGCATAGGGCATCTCGGTCCAAAAAGGGGCACAACTGGAACAACAGGTGAACCTGTGCAAAGGCCCCCCCTTAATTTGTTCTTCCAAATTAAGCCGTGAATCCAGGAGGACACCCAAGTTGCGAGCCCTTTCAGAGGGGGGCAATACCTCCCCTCCATCAAAAGAGATGGAACATGTTGGACAATACGAGATGCCGGTATCCACAGCCACTCAGTCTTGGAGGGGTTGAGCCTGAGCCTGTTCCTTCCCATCCAGACCCGTACCATTTCCAGGCACTGGGACATCACGTCAAGGGCATCACTGGGTTGGTTTGGGGTGGAGATGAACAACTGGGTATCATCCACATATTGGTGATACCTCACCCCAAAACTATGAATGATCTCACCCAGCGGCTTCATATGTTAAACAGGAGGGGGGAGAGAACTGACCCCTGAGGCACCCCACAAGAAAGAGGCCTCGGGGTGGATCTCTGCCCCCTTGCCAATACAAACTGCGAACGGCCCAAGAGGTAGGAGGAGAACCACCGTAAAACAGTGCCTCCCACTCCCAACCCCTCGAGCCGTCGCAGCAAGATACCATGGTCGATGGTATCAAAAGCCGCTGAGAGGTCAAGTAAGACCAGGACAGAGGAACAGCCCCTGTCCCGGGCCCACCAGAGATCATCTACCAGTGCGACCAATGCCATTTCCATGCTGTAACCGGGTCTGAAACCGGACTGGTACAGATTAATTGTGTTTGCCAACTTCACATTCATTTTGTAATTTTAGCAAACAATTCACTGGTTTTTATTTTTTTTGGTAATGTTCCTCTAAAAAGACTGATTCATCCACTTGCTTCTGTATTCTCTGCTTTTAAAAAAACTTAAAACATTCAGATATGAAGACACATGCATGCTTTCTCATATGATAAGGCATCATACATTCTTTAAGTGTGCTTGGTTCAAGTGCTGAGCTCAGTGTAAGCAGACTGTAGAACTGAATTCCAAAAGCAGAGTAATAAAAAAGTCTGAGTGTCAAAACAATACTAAACAAGGTCTCCAAATCTTTTCCGCTATTCACCGCATAATTTTTTGACATGAATTCAACTATTGCTGTACTTAAAGTTGGAATGGTGGGGCTGGTTATTGTCAGAGACAAATTAAAAGGAGCAACTGAAAAGATTTTTGGAAGGAGGACAAAATAATAGTCATAGCACTTTGATTTAAGACAAAAATAGTACCTCTTGTCTTAGAAAGAGAACAGTGTATTTTGTATACTCAGTGTTTCCAAACCTGGGAACTTTAAGATGTGTGAATTTCAACTCGCAGAATTCCCCAGCTGAAGTTAAGTTCACACATCTTCAAGTTGCCAGGTTTCAGAAACACGGCTATAAACAGTATTTCTTCAGCTAATGCTTGATAGTTCCCATTATTAGTCCTATTTCTGCACCACAATTACAACATATTTTCAAAGTGGAAAACACTGTACGTATACTATTAGTTAAGCACAAGTTTTTCTTGTGTTGCTTTATTTCTCTCATAGCACCTTTTGAATAGAACGGTGGTTATGCACTAGATCCCGCTTTTCTTTGCATTTGCAGTACTTTTCATGCCTCAGTTCCAACTCATTTTCATAATGAAAATATTTTTACTTCTTTGATTTCCAATCAGTCTTCATATGCTCCTCTTTTACCCCCCCACCTGTACAAATATAATGCCACATTTCTGCAAGTATCAGCAATGGACCCAAAGTATATGACTAATTCAAAGTATTTGAATTGAGCAACAAAAATTATTATGTCAGAAGGAAAATAATCAGTTATCTGATTGTGGTTCAGAGCAATCGGTAATCAGCCAAATGATGTCTAGCCTCTATTTCTTCTGGAGGGATATTCAGGAATCATAGATTCAATCCTGGATGTATATTTTCTTCTCTAAAGCAGGAGCAGGAAGCAGGAAGATCAATCAAGATTGGCTAAGAAATATTGTTTACTGGTCCTTCATATTTCTAGCTATTCTGCTCATTGAGAAAACATTGCAAGAAAACAGCATATCTAAACTGATTTAATCTGTTACTTTATTTGTCCACAAACAACATAATGCTTTATATCAGGTCATGGAGAATAGCTGCACATTGTACATCCTAGGTTTTCTATATAAATCTCAGTGTTCTGTATATTACATCACATAGAAAAAGAGCACTACAAAGCAAATTCTACTTACTGAAACACACAAATACCAGGAATTGATTTTGTCTACAGGTTTTGGAAGAACTGGTTCATGTCAATATACAGATGCATTTTATGCAGCTCTTTCAACTATGTATATGCTTGTACAATCAATCAACCTTTTGCAGGCAGCACTGAAAAATGTTTCTGCCGCTATTTATTCTTAAGCAAAGATGCTTTCTGGCAACTCTTCTAGTTGCTTTGGCCTAATGCACTTATAAAATTCAATCTAGCTGTGTGGTTATTTACTTTTGTTGTTGTTGTTAGCTGTGAAGTAATGTCCGACCCATCGTGACCCTATGGACAACGTTCCTCCAGGCCTTCCTGTCCTCTACCATCTTCTGGAGTCCATTTAAGCTCACACCTACTGCTTCAGTGACTCCATCCAGCCACCTCATTCTCTGTCGTCCCCTTCTTCTATTGCCCTCAATCTTTCCCAGCATTAGGCTCTTCTCCAGTGAGTCCTTCCTTCTCATTAGGTGGCCAAAGTATTTGAGTTTCAACTTCAGGATCTGGCCTTCTAAAGAGCAGTCAGGATTGATCTCCTCTAGGACTGACCGGTTTGATCGCCTTGCAGTCCAAGGGACTCGCAGGAGTCTTCTCTAGCACCATAGTTCAAAGGCCTCAATTCTTTGGCGCTCAGCCTTTTTTATGGTCCAGCTTTCACTGCCATACATTGCAACTGGGAAGACCATAGCCTTGACTATACGCACTTTTCTTGACAGGGTGATGTCTCTGCTTTTTAGTGTGCTGTGTAGATTTGCCATGGCTTTCCTCCCCAGGAGCAAGCGTCTTTTAATTTCTTGGCTACAGTCCCCATCTGCAGTGATCTTGGAGCCCAGGAACATAAAATCTGTCACTACCTCCATTTCTTCCCCATCTATTTGTCAGGAATTGAGAGGGCCGGATGCCATGATCTTGGTTTTCTTAATGTTAAAGTTTCAACCCAAGTTTTGCACTCTCCTTCTTCACCCGCAACAAGAGGCTCTTTAGTTCCTCTTCACTTTCTGCCATTAGAGTGGTATCATCTGCATATCTTAGGTTGTTGATATTTCTTCCGGCAATCTTAATTCCAACTTTTGATTCCTCTAACCCTGCCTTTCTCATGATGTGCTCTGCATATAAGTTAAATAGGCAGGGCAACAGTATACAGCCTTGCCAGACTCCTTTCCCAATTTTGAACCAATCAGTGGTTCCGTGTCCAGTTCTCACTGTTGCTTCATGGCCCACATATAGGTTTCTCAAGAGACAAATAATATGGTCTGGGTACGTCCATCTCTTTAAGAACTTGCCACAGTTTGTTATGATCCACACAATCAAAGGCTTTAGCATAGTCAATGAAGCAGAAGTAGATGTTTTTCTGGAACTCCCTAGCTTTCTCCATGATCCAGCGTATGTTGGCAATTTGATCTCTAGTTCCTCTGCCTCTTCGAAATCCTGCCTGTACTTCTGGTAGTTCTCGATCCACATACTGCTGAAGTCTAGCTTGTAGGATTTTAAGCATGACTTTACTAGCATGAGAAATGAGTGCAATGGTGCGATAGTTTGAACATTCTTTGGCACTGCCTTTCTTTGGAATTGGAATGTAAACTGATCTTTTCCAATCCTGTGGGCACTGTTGAGTTTTCTAAATTTTCTGGCAAATTGAGCGTAGCACTTTTATTGCATCATCTTTTAAGATGATGGAATACTGGAATACTGTCACCTCCACTAGCTTTGTTGTTGCTCAGCTTTTCTAAGGCCCACTTCACTTCACATTCTAGGATGTCTGGCTTGAGGTCAGTGACCACCTCATTGTGATTATCAGGGATGTTAAGCTCATTCTTGTATAGTTCTTCTGTGTAATTTTGCCACCTCTTCTTAATCTCTTCTGCCTCTGTTAGGTCCCTGCCATTTTGGTACTTTATCATGCCCATTTTTGCATGAAACGTTCCCTTCATCTCTCCAATTTTCTTGAAAAGATCTCTGGTCCTCCCTATTCTATTGTTTTCTTCTATTTCTTTGCACTGTTCATTTAAGAAGGCATTCTTATCTCTTCTAGCTATTCTCTGGAATTCTGCATTCAGTTGTGTGTATCTTTCTTTTTCTCCCTTGCCTTTTGCTTCCCTCCTTTCCTCAGCTATTTGCAAAGCTTCCTCAGACAGCCATTTTGCTTTCTTGCATTTCTTTTTCTTTGGGATGGTTTTGGTGGCTACCTGTTGTACAATGTTGCAAACCTCTGTCCATAGTTCTTCAGGCACTCTGTCTATCAGATCTAATTCCTTAAATCTATTTGTCACCTCTACTGTATATTCAACAGGGATATGATTTAATTCATACCTGAGTGGCCTAGTGCTTTTCCCTACTTTCTTCAGTTTAAGCCTAAACTTTGCAATGAGAAGCTCATGGTCTGAGCCACAGTCAGCTCCTGGTCTTGTTTTTACTGACTGTATAGAGCTTCTCCATCTTTGGCTGCAGAGCACATAGTCAGTCTGATTTCTGTGTTGACCGTCTGGTGATGTCCATGTGTAGAGTCGTCTCTTGGGTTGTTGGTGTTTGCTATGACCATGTTATTCTCTTGACAAAATTCTATCAGCCTGTGCCCTGCTTCATTTTGTACTCCAAGGCCAAACTTGCCTGTTATTCCTGTTATCTTTTGGCTTCCTACTTTAGCATTCCAATCCCCCATGATGATAATAAATTAATTTAATAATTTAATTTTTATACCGCCCTTCTCCCGAAGGACTCAGGGCGGTGAACAGGGCAATACACAATAAAAATAGAATACAAAAATTAAAAAGCCATTAAACATTATGCCCATAAAATTAATACATATTAAAACTAAAACTATTTATAAAAACCCAACCCCATCCCGTCAGACCAGGCCAGCTTGTTCGAAAAAGAAAGTTTTGAGATCGCACCGGAAGGAGCGAAGGTCGGGGGCCATCCGGAGCTCAACCGGTAAGTGGTTCCAAAGGTCTGGCTGTCACGACGTCCTCTACCAGGAAACAAAAGCACTCCAAAAGGAACGGGTGAGCAGGTTTATTTCTTCCACAAATCAAACCGCGGTAAAGTCAGCGTTGAGGCACCTAGCCTCAACGCTCTTTTATCATGTTACCACACCCTAACCCCACCCCTTCAAAGCAAACCGGCATCCGCCCGCCTCCCCATAAACGCCCCACCCATCACCGTGCATAGCCACCACCCATCGTGTGCACTGCTGCAGCCCGTCAAGCCCCCTCCCAGGTGAGTTCTGTCCTTCCGCTCCCTCATGCGCCCCAGTCCGTGCTGGCGTTGCAGCTGTTACTCTCCCCCCGAGCCCTTCCACGCGCCCAGTGACAGAGGGTGGCAAAACGGGCACAGCCACACACCCCTCCACAGTTTGCTGGGGCGAGTCCAACTGTCCGCTTGGTTCAGCCCGTTGCTGCCCGGGCGCCATCCGCAGTTCAGAGTCCAGCCGCCGAGGAGTTGAAGGGTCCTGGGCAAACGTCAGTGCCAGACCGGTGGGCGCCCGGCGCCGTCCCCGCCGACAAGGCGAGCGTGCGCCCGCCGACCGTCTGGGAGCGGGCGCACCGATCAGCCGAGTGCCGGCCAGCTGCTCGGCAGGAGTGCGGCAACGCGCTCCGCGACGTCCGGGCGAAGCCACGCCCTCCAAGCAAGCGTCCGGGGGTCGGGAAAGGTGCTGTCTGGGAGCGGGCGCGCTGATCAGCTGGGCACCGGCCAGCTGCTCGGCGGGGCTGCGGCGGCGCGCTCCACGACATCCAGGCGAAGGTACGGGGTCCGGTCGTGAGAGAGCGGGCGCGCCGATCAGCTGGGAGCCGGCCGGCTGCTCAGCGGGGCTGCGGCGGCACGCTCCGCGCAGTCCAGACGAAGCCACGCCCACCATCCGAGAATCCGGGGCTCGACGGAGGCAATGTCGAGGCCCGAGCGGACGGGAGGCCGGCGGGGCTTGACAGTCAGCTCCCCCTACCATCTGCCCTCCTGCAAAAGAAGAACGACAAGATAGACCTCCACGAAGACAAGCCGCTGAGTCCCCAGTGCTACCCCCCGGTTTGGATGGATGTGTTCGGTGAAAAGCCGTGACCAGACGATCTGCCTGAACATCCCCTTTCCTCACCCATGAAGCCTCTGCCAATGGATATCCTTTCCACAACACGAGATACTGTGTCTGGCCCCTCCGTACCCGGGAGTCTAAGATTGCTTGTATTTCGTACCGGTCCCCGTGAACAGGCCCCGGAGCATTCCCACCCGCCTTCTCTGTTATTCCCCTAGCGGGCTTTAGTAGACTACTATGGAAGACAGGGTGGATCTTCCCTAGGAACTTTGGCAACCGTAAACGGACGGTCACGGGGTTGATCACCTGAACCACTTGGAAAGGGCCAAGGAACTTAGGGCCTAGCTTCCTGCTCGGTACCCGTAAGTGCAAATATTTGGTTGACAGATACACCCACTCCCCGACCTTGGGGGTGTCGAAGGGCTCCCTTTTCCTGTCTGCCTGCTCCTTCACCCGTGCCTGGGCTTTCACCATCGCCTCCCTAGCGGTTTTCCAGGCGGCCCCCAATTGGTGCATCCACTCCCCAAGCCCGGTGGGTGTCGCCGATCCCTGTCCACACTCCGGGACAGGGACAAAATCATACCCCGCCACCACCCGGAATGGTGTCAAACCCGTGCTGCTATGCACGGCGTTATTGTGGGCGACTTCCGCAAGGACCAGGAGGTCTGCCCAGTCTGTTTGCTGGTACGACACATAGCTCCTGAGGAACCTTTCCACCGTGGCGTTGGCCCTTTCAGCGGCCCCATTAGTGCTTGGGTGGTAACTGGAGCTGAGGCCCTGGGTAGAGCTGATGTGTCGTAGAAACTCTCGCCAGAACTGTGCTGTAAACTGGACCCCGCGGTCCGAAATAATCCGTCGGGGGACCCCGTGCAGCCAATAGATATGAGTCATAAACAGTCGTGCCAACCGTTTGGCGGACGGCAGCCCCTTGCAGGGGACGAAGTGCGCCTGTTTGGAAAAAAGGTCGATGACTGTCCAGATTACCGTGTATCCCCTGCTTTCCGGCAACCTGACAATGAAGTCCATGGCAATGTCTTGCCATGGCCGTACAGGGTCCGAAACTGTCTGTAGCAGACCCAACGGCTTCCCGACACGGGGTTTTGCTGTGGCGCATACGTGACATCTCCGGACGTGGTGTTCCACGTCCGCCTTCATGCCCGGCCACCAAAATTGACGGCGTGCCAAGTGTAAAGTTTTCAGGAAGCCGAAGTGACCGGCCTGCCTGGCATCGTGACATTGGCGCAAAATGGCGGGGCGTAGTGTCAGAGGCACATACAGCTTATCCCCGTGCCAGGCCAAGCCGTCGCGCATAGTTAGAAGACCGGGATGCTCCTTCAGCCAGGCGTCTGTAGCTAAGGCCTCGTCCATGGCACGGGACAAATCGTCCCCCACGCTGCAGATTGCCTGGGCCGCACTCGGGGATGCACTAGGTGGGATGAGCTCTTGTACAACTGCTTCTCGTTTGGTGTTGTATTGCGGTAGCCGTGAGAGTGCGTCAGCAAGAAAGTTCCGCCCCCCCGGTACGTACTTCAGGACGAAATTAAACCGCCGGAAAAAGAGAGCCCATCTGACGTGCTTGGGCGCCAGTTTCCTCGGGGACTGCAGGACCTCCAGGTTCTTGTGGTCTGTCCAGACCTCGAAGGGATGGACAGCCCCCTCCAGAAGATGTTGCCACGTCTCCAAGGCCGCGCGCATGGCAAACGCCTCCTTCTCCCAAATTGCCCACGAGCGTTCCGTCGACGACAGTTTTTTGGAGGAGTAGGCACATGGTTGCAGCACGCCCTCCGTGTTCCGTTGCAACAGCACAGCCCCTACCGCGACATCACTGGCGTCGACTTGGACCACATACGGACGGTCGGGATCAGGATGTACCAACACCGGCTCCTTAGCAAACAGGGCCTTCAAAGTCTCGAACGCCCGTTGACACGTGGTGGTCCACGCCAGCTTCAACCCCGGACGTGGTTTCTCCCCGGATTGCCGCGTCCGCAACAGGTCCGTCAGCGGCAGGGCTGTCGCTGCAAAACCTGGGATGAACTGGCGGTAAAAGTTCGCGAACCCCAAAAAACTCTGCAGCTGTCGCCGCGTCCGTGGCGCCTGCCATTGCAGGACGGCTTCCACTTTGCGAGGGTCCATTTCTATGCCGCTCGCAGACACTCGATACCCCAGATAATCCAGCCTCGTCTTGTGGAACTCGCATTTGGTGAGCTTCACATAAAGACGGGCAGCCAGCAGCTTCCGTAGCACCTGGCGCACGAGGGCGATATGCTCCTCCATAGTCTTCGTATATATCAAAATGTCATCCAGGTACACTAGCACCCCGCGGTACAGGTGCTTGTGAAGCACCTGGTTTATCATCTGCATAAAGACGGCTGGGGCCCCCTGGAGTCCAAACGGCATGACTCGGAACTGGAAACTGCCCAACGGACAGTTAAACGCCGTTTTCCACTCATCCCCAGCTCTGATCCGCACCCGATAATACGCCTCCCGTAAATCTAGCTTCGTGAAGATGCGTCCCGTCGACAAGTGTGCCAGTAGATCTTTCATGAGTGGCAGCGGATACAGATGTTCGACGCAGACCGCGTTGACGCCTCGGAAGTCGACACACATGCGAAGCGTGCCATCCTTCTTCTCCCGGAACAGTATTGGCGCTGCTATCTTGGATCGGGCAGGTTGGATGAACCCCCTCGTGAGATTTTTGTCGATATAACGGCGCAGCTCCTGCATCTCGCGAGGCGTCAAAGCGTACTTGTGCGGTTTTGGCAGCTTTATGCCCGGCTCGAGCTCGATGGCGCAGTCCGTCGCACGGTGAGGAGGCAGAGCGTCACACTCTTTCTCGTCGAAAACCTCTGCTAGGTCGGCGTACACCTGTGGGAAGCAGGCTTCCACCACCCCCTCTGCCCCTTGAACCCGCTCACCACCTAGCTGCTCAGAAGGACCCACATATGCGTGTGGTGGTGGTTGTGGCCCTGTCCCCAACCGTAGGTGCCGGCAGCCCTCCCCCCACCAGATCGTGGGCCCCCACTTGTCGAGCCATGTCAACCCCAGAATCACTGTCTCCGTCATTGATGGAACGACTAAGAATCGCAAAGTCTCCCAATGGGTCCCCATCTCCAATCGAATAGGACTCGTCACCCGAGTGACTGGAGCCCCCCCCAAAAGGGATCCGTCCACCTGCTGGAAACGAAGGGGAGTTGGCAGGCGGCGCACCTCCAAGCCCAGCCGGGCAACCACCGCTTGGCTGATAAGGCACCGGGTGCTGCCTGTGTCGATCAGTGCTGGGCAAGCCTCCCTATGTCCCGTTCGCAGGTTGATGAGCACGACTGGAACTGTGAAAGGCACCACTGGGTCACTCACCATAGGGTCCTCCTCCTCCTCCAGGCTCTCGTAAGGCTCTGGGTCGTTGGCCTCGGGTGTTTCCGCGCCGATTGCTGATGTCGTCATCAGGGACGCCAGCTGGTGAGCAGCTCTTGTTCGCTCCACCGACTTTCGTGCTGTGGGGCCCTTTCCGGCGGGGGTTGCTGCGGCGGCACGAGGTGCCGGCAAGGGGCAAGTGGCCACTCGGTGTCCCGGCTGATCGCACCGGAAACATCTTATAGCTGGTCTCGGAAGCGGCATAGGTGGGTTTGCCGTTGGAGCCACGGCCTTCCGATCCTCCTCCTTTGGCCTCTCAGGGGTCCTACGGGTCCCGACCACCCCCTCCGACTTACCCCTGCATTCGCGCAGCCGGACGTCAAGTTCTACAGTGATCCGGTACCACTCCAGCAGTCGCTCGGGCACTCCACGCACCACGCACGCCCTCCGCAGCGCGCCGTCCAACCCCGACTGGAAGTGGTGTACCAGCAAGCGTTCCGGCCAAGAGCAGAGCTTACGAGCCACCCGGCGGAATTCAGCGACATACTCTGCTGCGGGCCTGCCTTGTTGTCGCAGCCCCACCACCTCCGCCTCAGCCCTGTGGGTGCGGGCCACGTCCTCGAACTGCGTCCGCAGTGACTCCAGGAACAATCCGATGTCAGCCAGCTCCCGAGCATGCTCGCCATACAGGTCAGCTGCCCAGGCTGCGGCCTCTCCCTGCAGGCTTGCTGTGATAGCCACCACCATGGCCCATTGGGAGGTATAGGCTGCCCCGTACTGATCCAGGTGGTGAATGGTGTGGCTTAGGAACATGGTGAGCCGGTCAGGGTGGCCGTCGTACGTCACTGGCAGTGGTGGAGGGCCCCAGAAAACCCCCGGGCCCCAGGGGCCCCCCTGGGCCCTGGGCCCCCTTGTACCTGGTGCTTGGTGCCGCCCGCTCCATGGCCGGGCAGACGCCCCGGCCGTTGTTGCCCACCTGGTGGCCTCTGCCTGGTCTGACGCCCCGCGGTGTTGTCGTTCGGCCTGAACGGCTCCCATCTCCATCAGCCGTGATGGCGGGCCCCGAAACCTTGGGCCTGCCAGGCGGAAACTGGCCTGGCCCGACTGGCCGGGTGTCAACCTCTGTAGCGACCATCGCCGCGTCTCCTGGGCCGGTCCCGAAGGCGACCAAGGTGCAGTGTCCTGATACCCAAACTCCCCAAAACGGTCCCGCAACACATCCATTGTATAGGCCCCTGGGGCCGTAGAGTAGCTCCACTCCTCGCCTTCCTCCTCCGTCAGCCGCCGCTCCCTCCAAGCCGACACTGAGGCCCGTGAACGGCCCTGTCCACGAACTTGGTCCAAACGCTCCAAGGGAGGGCTCTGCCACCCCTCCCCGCTCTGAGCCAGAGACCCTTCCTCCCAACTATCACCAGCTGCAGCCGAGGCCATAACCCCCTTGGTCTTCAGCCACACTGCTGGCCCCTCTGTCACGCCAGGATCAGGTGGAGTTGCAACTGCAGCCCCAACAGCCCCTTCCTCCTCGGCTGCCAAATCAAGCCCCGATTGATCCTCTGCCATGCCCAAAGCGTGAGTAACAGCAGTAGGTATCCTGGAACAACGCTGACTTACTGTCACGACGTCCTCTACCAGGAAACAAAAGCACTCCAAAAGGAACGGGTGACCAGGTTTATTTCTTCCACAAATCAAACCGCGGTAAAGTCAGCGTTGAGGCACCTAGCCTCAACGCTCTTTTATCATGTTACCACACCCTAACCCCACCCCTTCAAAGCAAACCGGCATCCGCCCGCCTCCCCATAAACGCCCCACCCATCACCGTGCATAGCCACCACCCATCGTGTGCACTGCTGCAGCCCGTCAAGCCCCCTCCCAGGTGAGTTCTGTCCTTCCGCTCCCTCACGCGCCCCAGTCCGTGCTGGCGTTGCAGCTGTTACTCTCCCCCCCGAGCCCTTCCACGCGCCCAGTGACAGAGGGTGGCAAAACGGGCACAGCCACACACCCCTCCACAGTTTGCTGGGGCGAGTCCAACTGTCCGCTTGGTTCAGCCCGTTGCTGCCCGGGCGCCATCCGCAGTTCAGAGTCCAGCCGCCGAGGAGTTGAAGGGTCCTGGGCAAACGTCAGTGCCAGACCGGTGGGTGCCCGGCGCCGTCCCCGCCGACAAGGCGAGCGCGCGCCCGCCGACCGTCTGGGAGCGGGCGCACCGATCAGCCGAGTGCCGGCCAGCTGCTCGGCGGGAGTGCGGCAACGCGCTCTGCGACGTCCGGGCGAAGTCACGCCCTCCAAGAGAGCGTCCGGGGGTCGGGAAAGGTGCTGTCTGGGAGCGGGCGCGCTGATCAGCTGGGCACCGGCCAGCTGCTCGGCGGGGCTGCGGCGGCGCACTCCGTGACATCCAGGCGAAGGTACGGGGTCCGGTCGTGAGAGAGCGGGCGCGCCGATCAGCTGGGAGCCGGCAGGCTGCTCAGCGGGGCTGCGGCGGCACGCTCCGCGCAGTCCAGACGAAGCCACACCCACCATCCGAGAATCCGGGGCTCGACGGAGGCAATGTCGAGGCCCGAGCGGACGGGTGGCCGGCGGGGCCTGACACTGGCGTGCCCATAGAGAACGCTCTCCCCCTGGGGGTCACCAATCGGCATTCTTTGATCGGCGGCACCCTGAGGAGGCTCTCTCTGTGGGAGCACACTGGACGGAGGGAGGTTGATGCCGGCCGCAGGTGTTGCCATAGGTAATCCAGACCCATGCCATGAAGGGCTTTGTAAGTCATCACTAACATCTTGAACCTCACCCGGAGAGCAACCGGTAGCCAATGCAGCTCGCGGAGCAAAGGTGTAACATGGGAGTATCGGGAAACTCCCAAGACAACTCGCGCGGCTGCATTCTGCACCAGTTGGAGTCTCCAGGTGGACCTCAAGGGCAGCCCCATGTAGAGAGCATTACAGTAGTCTAGACGAGAGGTCACGAGCGCATGAGTGACTGTGCGCAAGGCATCCCGGTCTAGATAGGGCCGCAACTGGCGCACCAGGCGAACCTGGGCAAAGGCCCCCCTAGTCACAGCTCCAATATGCTCTTCCAAAGAGAGCTGTGAATCTAGAAGGACCCCCAAGTTGCGGGCCCTATCTACGGGGGGTAATAGCTCACCCCCCATGGCCAATGATGGAATAATCGGAATTTCCCGGGATGCCGGCACGAACAGCCACTCAGTCTTGTCAGGGTTGAGTCGAAGCCTGTTCCTCCCCATCCAGACCCAGACCGCCTCCAGGCAACGGGACATCATGTCGAGGGCATCACTGGGGTGGTTTGGGGTCGAAATAAAAAGCTGGGTATCATCAGCATATTGGTGATACCCAACTCCAAAACCACGAATGATCTCACCCAGCGGCTTCATATAGATGTTGAACAGGAGAGGCGAGAGAACCGACCCCTGAGGAACTCCACAAATGAGAGGTCTCAAGGTCGATCTCTGCCCCCCTGCCAACACTGACTGCGAATGTCCCAGAAGGTAAGAGGACAACCACTGGAGAACTGTGCCTCCCACTCCTAACCCCCTGAGACGTCGCAGCAGGATACCATGGTCGATGGTATCAAAAGCCGCTGAGAGGTCTAAAAGGACTAGGACAGAGGAGCAACCTCTGTCCCGAGCCCGCCAGAGATCATTCACCAGCGTGACCAATGCCGTCTCCGTGCTGTACCCGGGCCTGAAACCCGATTGGTACGGGTCTAGGTAGTCAGCTTCATCCAAGAACAAAGGGAGCTGCTGCGCCACCACACTCTCAACAACCTTTGCCAAAAAGCGAAGGTTGCAGACCGGACGATAGTTGTTTAAAATTGCTGGGTCCAAGGCAGGCTTCTTGAGGAGGGGTCTCACCACCGCCTCCTTCAAGGCGGCGGGAAAACTACCCTGACTCAAGGAGGCAGTAATCACTGCCTGGAGCCAGCCTCGTGTCCCGTCCCGGGCTGCATAAGTCAGCCAGGAGGGGCACGGGTCCAACAAACACGTGGTGGAGCTCAGCTTCCCCATGATCTTGTCCACTTCTTCAGGAGTCACAGGATCGAACTCTTCCCAGATTAAATCGACAAGGCCGCCTGTATCCTCTTCATCAGACTCTGCCCAGTCGGAGTCCAAACCAGTCCGGATCCGAGCGATTTTGTCCGACAGAAATCGACTAAACTCCTCGGCTCGACCCTGCAAGGGTTCCTCCCTCACCTCCTGATTAAGAAGAGAGCGAGTTACCCTAAACAGGGCGGCCGGGTGATTATCTGCGGACGCGATGAGGGTGGCAAAGTGGTTAGACCTAGCCACCTTCAACACTGCGAGATAAGTTCTCGTAAATGACCTTAGTCGTAACCGGTCGGATTTGGATCGGCTGGACCTCCAACAGCTCTCTAGGCCCCATCTCCGACGCTTCATCTCGCGGAGCTCCATGGAGAACCATGGGGCCCGTTGGGATCTGCGTCGGGTCAAGGGCCACATGGGTACAACTTGGTTGAGTGCCTCTGTGGCTGCCCTTTCCCAGGCTTCCACTAGGGCATCGACCGAGCTGTGAGCAAAGGAGGCAGGTGGGGGCCCAAGCGCCGTTTGGAACCGCTCAGGGTCCATAAGGCGTCTAAGGCGGAACCATCTTGTTGGCTCAGCAACCCCACAACAGGGAGTGGCAAAACGGAAGACCATCCGCAGGAGATGATGATCGGTCCATGACAGGGGTGAATTAATTGGGGAACCCCCCCCCAAGATCATCTAACCACCGTCCGGATAGAAAAACCAGATTGAGCGTGTGACACCCCCCCCATGAGTTGGGCCCAGAATAACATGCTTCAGGTCCATGGCCGTCATGGAAGCCATGAACTCCCGAGCTAACTCAGATGATCCCCCCAGGGATGGTAGGTTGAAGTCACCCAAAACTATAAGTTTGGGGAACTCAACCACCAACCCTGAGAGGATATCGAGAAGCTCAGGCAGGGCTGCTGCCACGTGTCTAGGTGAAACGTACACCAGCAGCAAGCCCAACTGAGCTCTGGGACCACATTTCAGGAGGAGGGACTCACACCCGGCTATCTGGACTGTGGTGGCCTCCCGCGGACATAAGGTCTCCCTCACAACAACTGCCACTCCACCGCCCCTACCCTGAGCCCTAGGCTGGTACAGCACCCGGAAACCTGATGAGCTAAGATCAACCAGGGGGACCCCGCCCTCTGGGCCCAACCAGGTCTCCGTAATGCAAGCCAGGTCCGCATGCTCCTCCTCAATCAGATCACGAATGAGAGGTGCTTTATTCATTACGGACCTGGCATTGAAATACATGAGCCTGAGCTCAGGTGGCTGCTCATCCTCGCTCCTGGTACCACGTGGTGAAATCAGAGGGTCGGAGCGCATCACCGCTTGAAGACAGCGGGGACGCACCCCCGGGTATTGATGTGGCCCTCTGTTCCTACACCTGCGGCCATTCCCAACTGCCGTGGGAATAGATAATCCCACACCCTGCCCCGGGGCCCTGTAGGCCCCCAGCCCAGCCCCCACCACGGCGCGATCAGTCCCTGACCTGGTCTGAGAAACGGTTGGTGGAACCCCCCTAGTTTCCAACCGAACCGGTAAACCCACCCCCCTCCCTAACCCCTCAAAACATTTGGCTAAAAAACACACCAGGGGCCTCTTGTTAAATTTGGAAGAGAGGCTCCTGTCCCTGCCCAGCCATCTCTCGGGGTCCCAATAATAAGGACATCATTTTTGGGTGTTAGTTCTATAAGGTGCTGTAGGGCTTCATAGAACCGGTCAATTTCATCCTTTTCAGCACCGGTGGTTGGGGCATAGACTTGGACTACTGTGATATTGAATGGTTTGCCTTGGATTCGAACTGAGATCATTCTGTCATTTTGAGGATTGTATCCCAGTATTGCTTTTCCTATTTTTTTTTATTGACTATGAAGGCTACTCCATTTCTTCTGAGGGATTCTTGCCCGCAATAGTATACCTGATGGTCATCTGAATTAAATTCACCCATTCTTGTCCATTTTAGTTCGCTGATACCTAAGATGTCGATGTTCAGTCTTGTCATCTCTTTTTTGACCACGTCCAGCTTTCCTTGATTCATGGATCTTACATTCCAGGTTAGCATCGGCCTTTCCTTTCCCCACCAGACACATCCACAGTTGAGCGTCCTTTCGGCTTTGGCCCAGTCACTTCATTCTTTCTGGCACTACTAGTACTAGCCCTCTGCTCTTCCCCAGTAGCATATTGGATGCCTTCCGACCTGAGGGGCTCATCTTCCAGTGTCATATCATTTTGCCTTTTAGTACTGTCCATAGGGTTTTCATGGCAAAGATACTGGAGTGGGTTGCCATTTCCTTCTCCAGTGGATCACGTTTTGTCAGAACTCTCTGCTATGACCTTTCTGTCTTGGGTGGCCCTGCACAGCATAGCTCATAGCTTCATTGAATTACACAAGTCCCTTTGCCACGACAAGGCAGTAATCCATGAAGGGGTTATTTACTTTGGTAAAACCTATATATTCAGTGCTCAGTTTTACAATATTAATTTCAGCTTTCATTAGTGAACAAATAATCAGCTTTTAACTTTGTAACCTTAGGATATTTCTAAACTGACAGATAACAAAAAAAAACCCTCTAATCATTGACCAAAAAAAAAGTTCTGAACTATCCTGTGAATATTATCACAAAACTAACCTTAAAACAATGTCTTATGTGTTAGAAACTTGCTATATAATTGAGTTGAGAAATGCCATGAGCTGTTGAATGACAGTTATTTCCATTGTTTGTTATTATCTAATTAATGCTAAATGTATCCACTTTATTAAACAAAACCTACATGGAATATCATCATTTGTTTTATAATTGAATAGCAGTTCTAAGAAGCTGCAAACTTTTGAAAAAGGTTGCTTAACCAGTGCCTTGCTGGCTTTATTCTACTCAAAATCTTTCTGGTTGCTTTCCTACCTACAAACTTAGCCACATAAGTATATTTATCTTTCTTCACATTACAAGAGCAGTTGGAGATGAGTTATTAAAAATAATACCAAAGAGGAGCAAATTGTTAAACAGTCCCTCTTTTCCATTTCTCTCACTCATTACATTCTTCACTCAAATCCATATTAAAACTTTATTTCTGATTTGAAAAAAAGTAATAAGCAACTGTGCAATGTTTAATATGATCCTCAGTGCCCAATGATTTGAACTGAATTGTTATTTTTGAAAATGGAAGAAGTTGAAATTGTAATTTTGCACCTGTCTTCTCTTTCTGTAGAAATACAATTTTAAGTTATGATTTCCTGTTCTAATGTCCATAATACATAGATTGACTGTTCTTTGGTATGTAGCTTGATTGTTCTAAAATGGCATCTTTCAGCATCAATGTGCCTAAAATACACTTTATTCGGTATCAGCCAGGCTCCTGGGTAAGAAATAACTAAAATTTCAGTGTCACCCAGAAACTATAAGCATTCTTAGCAAATAAAAAGGGTAGTTGGAGCATCTGAGTGCATTGCTTGAAAATGCATGCACTTACCAGAAAAAGCCAACCGAGGTGTACAGAAGCATCCCAGCAGAATGAAGATGCTACAGGGAGGTTTATCTCTGATTTGCTTTTTCATTAACTTCTTTTTGTGGCTTCAAATGGCAACCATTTTATGGAACTATTTTGAACTTAATCCCAAAGTTCATACCATACCTATGTGCATACCAGTTCAAAACTAATAGTGTAGAAAACTGATACCTGCAACAAGGGACTGCCTCTCTCCAGTAGATTTTCTTGACCAGTATGATCCAGCAGGATGAGCATATTCTTGGTCTCATCGATTATACAATGTCATCTTACAGGGCCTAGGAAGGGTCCTGAAGGCCCTCTTTGGCATGATCTCCCCTCACAGATTTGTACGCTTTCCACTATTAATGTTGTTCAGGAACTATTGAAGACCTGATTATTCAGGCCAAAGTAGAGGGTGATTGTGGAATCTCCTTTGTGCCTCCTTTTGGTGGGGAGGATTACTTGATTTATTTTAGTCTTGATTTGAATACCTTGTTTTTCTTGTCCATTGTGTCTTCTGTATAGTTTTATATGTGTTGATCCAGAGTCATTTAGGAGTTGAGCAGCAATTAAGTAAAAATAAAAGCAATACTTGGGATTCCAGATAGTTATCATTTGGTCATGAGAGGAATGACAACTTGGCACCCTCAAAATATCATCAACTATATCTGTCATAACCTGTTATTTGTAGCCACATTGCTTATGGGTTATGGAAACTGGATTTTACAACATCTGGAAATCACCAAGTTGTCTGCCCTAATCTACAGTAAATGAAATCAGTATGAATATATATATATATATATATATATATATATATATATATATATATATATATATATATATATATATATATATATATATATATATATATATATATATATATATATATATATATATATATATATATATATATATATATATATATATATATATATATATATATATATATATATATATATATATATATATATATATATATATATATATATATATATATATATATATATATATATATATATATATATATATATATATATAATTTCATATACAAAGTGGCAAAGGAAAAACAATTGCTGATAATATTTTCAGCTATTGCTTATGATGATCTCTGGAGAAAATTGGGTTCAAGGCATTGTTTTTAAGACTGAGAGCTTTATAAAAATCAGTCCTAGCACTGAGATACCAAATTGTTCTTGTTTTCTTAATGTTAGTGTTTCCTACAAAGAGCTGTGACTAGGATATATCTTTCCCAAGAGACTCATGAGAGTGTCTAGTGTATACTTGAAACTTTTCAGGAAAGCAGCAGTAGCAGCCATTCCTTGTTTCCATTAATTCACAAATTAGTTATAAGTGAATTAAAGTGTATTCCACCTCTTCCTTTCCTACACCTGAGAATGCACTTGACCACAAAGTTGTGTTGTAATTCTATTGTTTGACTAAATTGTCCCTTGCTGGATTTTTTGTGTGAAAATGGCATGAGAACTCTGATCTTCTGACCATTTTAGTCATTCTGAGAAACCTCATAAAGTCCCCAGAGAGTGTTAAGGAACAATCTGCCTGCAACAAGGAGGTAAAAAAGGAAATGCCAACCCAGTGGAAATGTATTTATATGTTTAACGCCTACTGAAATAACAAAATCTCTGCCTTTACAGGCAAACATGGCATATGCCAAAGCAGTTGAACTAATGTAACTTTGAACTTGTAAACATTATACAAGTAAGTTACTTAAAAATTTTAATTTCCCTCCCCCATACTTTAGTTAAGAAATGGCTGAAAAATGCAACATGAAACTAATTTTCATTTGAAATGAAAGTTTTCTTTCTTACATGAAATGCACTCAGAACCATTCCAATATGCCAAAAACTTCAAAATCAAAAATCGCAAAGCACAAAAACAAGATTTAATGATCTGTTTCTTATAATAGGTAGTGCTATGAAATATCTCCCTAAATATTGATTGAATGAATGAATGAAATCCCAAGTGAATAGGAAACATCTACATTTATACGAGGTCTATAGCCATCCTTTCGTTTATAAATATAGGAGTACCATATACTCCTCATATTATTCTCAAGAATACCAATCCAGTGAAGCAGGTTGGGCTGAGGGAAAGTGATCTTGAAAGTCACCCAATAAACTTTTATGGGCAAGAGTGGACAGTGGGATCCACTTTCTCCTAGTCTACAGTTTAACTACTGCATTTACTTGCTCTCAGTGTGTTCTTAGTTAGTAGCATCTCTGTCATGGTTCTGATAGATGAGACCAATAAAAACAGAACTCCAAGGCAAGAAGTTTTCTTAAAGAACATATTTATTGGCTACAAAGTATTGGCATGATCAAAACTGAAACAAAGACAGACATTCCCTCCCAAAGGTTACAATGTTGCAAATTTGAACTTCCCACCCCAGCACTATGTCATAAATCACATTCCCCAATAAACGACTTTGGCGGGCTTTCTAATGGAAGACTCAGCCCACCAAAACTCAGGCAGCAATGACCTTGGTTCCCACGAGACAATTTATTGTTTTGTCTAACCTAAAAGCACACATCACCCCTCCCATACTGTGGCAACCGAAAATGAAGTAAAAATGGCTTCAGCCAAATTCGTTGCAGTTTTGACAGTCGGATCCCCTAAAAAAAGAAGAAATCCTATAATGTCCAAGGAATTTTGGTCCTAATTTTTCACTAGGCAATTTGAGTCTCAAATGTTTTCTAGAGAGATAGACTCTTTCCCCCACACGAAATGGCTTCTGTGGACCCCTTTTCTTTTCAGCCTGCTCTTTCTAAATTTTTGAGGCTTTTGCTAAAGATTTTTTTGCATTGTCCCAAACAGTTTTCCAGGAAGTCACCCACTGATCTAAGGTTTGAGAAGTGGGAGGGTATTCAGGCATAGGAATGAATTCTCTTCCAGTAGCTATTTTAATAGGAGTGAGTCCAGTGCTGCTATGTAAAGTGTTATTTTAAGCCATCTCAGCAAAAGGGAGGAAGTCAGCTCAGGTCGTCTGTTGGTAATCAACATAACATCGAATGTATTGTTCCACCATTGAGTTTGCTTTCTCAGCCACTCCATTCATAGATGGATGAAAAGCCTACAATACTCTTGTCTGGATCCGATCAGTTTAAGGAAGTCTCTCCAAATTTCCAGTGAATTGGACTCCCCTATCTGAAATAACCCATTTTGGTGCTCCGTGGAACATTTTGGCTAGTTTCTTTGCCAAGGGGAGACTGGAACAGGCTATGAAGTAAGCCTGCTTTGAAAAAAGGTCAATAACAGTCCATATTACCTGTCAAGTTTCTGACGTATGGGCTTTTCAAGTGACTCTGAGGCATTGTTTACCTTAAAAGTCCTTTATGAGCCTAATACACCGTCAAATGCTTGCTCGAAAGAAGCTGGAATCTGAAATCTCCGCCCCTTGTACAATATATTAAAACACAATTCTCCACCTTTCTAATTTTGTCTTTAATCATATTCTCCAATTAATTTAAAAAATCAGTTTTCCTTCTGTTAGAAGACCCGCCAAACTCTTATCTTCTTAGTGAGAGAAATAGCCTTGAAAGTGCATTCCTACTCATTCCCCCTCCTAACCTTAAACTAAAACAATACACTAGTCTTAAAGCAATACACAAGTTTAACGTATGAAACAGCTACTTCTTCATCTCTTGTCAAGCAATAACATTAGATGTTAGCAGCGTTGACATCCGCCCCCCCTTAGAAAAAGGACAGATCCATCAGGTCGTTCTCCCCTTCATCGTCGCTGTCAAAACCGGGTAAAGTGGGGGTGGGTCCGGTTGGTGAGCCAGCGTCCTCCTGGGTGGGGGACGTAACCTGAGTAAAGGGCTCCTGGGTGACCCAGTTGGACTTTTCTCTTGATGGCTGCTGTGCGGGTTTCTTCCTCATTGTTGGATCTGATCTACTCTGCTGTTGTGGGTAAGGAACTGGGCAGTTCGCTGCTCAATGTCCCTGCTGTCCACATCGAAAGCACTTGATTGGTGGACCTGTAGGTGGTCTAGGTCTTTCGGCAGTAGCAGTCATTGGGGGTTTTCAGGGGGTGGTGGTAGCTATCTGGATCCTGTTTTTGGCGCAGCTTCAGGTGGGGGAGGCTTTTTATAGTGGGAGAGCTGGACATCTAATTTCACCGCTGCCTGGTACCATTCATGCAGCTGGTCGGGTACAGCTCGGTAGATAGATGCCTGAGAAAGGTGGTCGTCTAACCCTTCTCTAAAAAGATGAATCATTGATTGCTCAGGCCATCTCCCTATCCAACCTGCCATCTTTTGAAACTCCTGCACGTACTCTAGGGCAGGCCAGCCAGCTTGCTTTATCTTATGGATTTGTTCTTCCGCTTTGAGGTCCTCAAATCTTTCCCTCAGCCCCAAGAGGAAAAGGTGGGGGTCCTCCAATTCAGGGGCCTGCTTGTTATATAAATTGTTCAACCATTCAGATGCTTCTCCCTCTAGGTTGGATGTAATCACATCAACCATCGCACCCGGGTCTGGGTAAGAGTGACCCTAGCGATTCACATGAGAGCGTACTTGGTTGAGGAAAAAAATCAGTTTCTCTGGGTCCCCATCGAAGGTTGCTCTGAAGGGTGGGCTCATAATTGCTTGCTGGGGCCCCCATTGCTGCTGGCCCCACTCTAGTTGTTGGTTCAATGGTTGCTGGGGCCCCCACTGCTGCTTGCCCCCTCCTGGTTGTTGATTCACTGGCTGCCAGGCCCCCCCTGCTGTTGTTGTGTCTCCAGTGGCTGCTGGCCTCACTCTGGTTGCTGATTTAATGGCTGCCATGGACCCCCTGCTGCTGGCCCCTCTGGTCCTGCTGTACATTCAGGGGTTGCACATTTGGGTCCTGCTGCTGCCACCCTTGCTGTTGTCCTCCCACCAGCTCCTGATCTCCAGGCTTCTGCACCACCCCCAGCTGTTGCAAGGCTTCTATTAGATGGGGCAAGCTCAGAGGTTGTTGGCCTTTCACTTGTGGGGGCTCCCCAAACTCCCATTGCTGCAGAGGCCCAAGGCTGGGGTCCTCTGTCTCTATGGATCTGGAGGGCTTGGCAAGGGACTCCTGGGTCTGGCAAGCAGTCTGATCTGCAGACAGGATTTTCCACGCACCCAAGTATTCAGTCTCAGCTGGCCTGGCTGCTCCAAGGCTCCTGGAGTCTCTGCTGGGCTTAATCCACTCTGACAACCAGACAAATTCTCCTGGTTGTTTGGATCTAGCTCCCAGGTGTGAGGATTGCTGAAACTCTTTCCCTGCTGGCTTCTTCACTGGCCCTTCCCCCACTGGGGTGGCTGCTGGTGCCGGGGAGCTGGCTTCAGGCAATTTTACTCCCTCCATCATGGGATCTTCCCCAACTCTTTGCCAGACTGCCTCCGAATCTTGGAGACAGCAACGGGAGGTCAGGACTCCCTAATTAGTTTAAAAAGTAGTGTGGATTCCAGCTTGATGTCAAGTTTCCAACATATGGGCTTTTCAAGTGACTCTGAGGCACTGTTTACCTTAAAAGTCCTTTATTAGCCTAATACACCAGCAAATGCTTGCTCGAAAGAAGCTGGAATCTGAAATCCTACTCATTCCCCCTCCTAACCTTAAACTAAAACAATACATTAGTCTTAAAGCAATACACAAATTTAACATGAAATGGCTACTTCTTCATCTCTTGTTAAGCAATAACATTAGATGTAAGCAGCGTTGACATTACCATATTTCCCCTACTTTCTGGTAATTCCACAATAAAATCCATGGCAATCTCTTTCCAGGGTTGGGAATGGTTTGCAACTTGTTGCAATAATCCAGGAGGCTTACCAGGATGTTTCTTCATGGTTCCACATGTGGCACAGCTTTTCACATAGTTTTCAACATCCTTTTTCAAGCCCAGCCATCAAAATGGCCTCCGGACCAAATATAAAGTCTTTAGGTATCCAAAGTGGCCAGCCTGTTTGGTATCGTGGCTGCGCTGAAGTGCTTGGACTCTAAGTGTTTCTGGCAAATACAGTTTTGATCCCTTCCAAGCTAACCCATCTTGATAAGTCAGTATGGTTTTGTTTTCCTGGAACCAGGAATCAGTTTTCAATTCCTCCTTAAGCTTTTTCATTAATGGGCTATCTGGTTCAGGTAGGTTTGCCTGCAGTTGCCCTCCCAGGGTTATTTGAGAGATTGACTGTGGTTGTGGAATGATGGAGTTCACAATCTCTTCACAGCAACTTTTATACTAGGGCATTCTGGATAGGGTGCCAGACAAGAAATTCTCCCCCCCCCCAAGGATATACTTTAGTGTAAAATTGAAACAGTTAAAATACTGTGCCCAGCGAACTTGTTTGGGAGATAACTTCAGAGCCTCTAAATTTTTATGATCAGTCCATACTTCAAAAGGCACCTTGCCCCCATCAAGGAAATGACGCCACGTTAGCAGGGCCCACCTTATCGCAAAAGCTTTCTTCTCCCAAACAGCCCACCCTTGCTCAGTGTCTGTTAATTTCTTGGAAGTGTAGGCACAGGGTTGTAAGTTTCCCCTTTGGTTTCTTTGCAAAAGGACTGCCCCCACAGCTACATCACTAGCATTCATTGATGATGAATTGCTCCTCAGGGTTGGGGTGTTTGAGATCAGGCTCAGCTGCAAACAGTCTTTTTAAGTTCTCAAAAGCAGTTTGGCATTCCATACACCATGGTGGGGGATGACAAGCTCATGGCTTCCCCCCATTTTTTCCAGTTTTTAACAGTTCAGTAATTGGCAAAGCTATCTCAACAAAAAAGGGTATGAATTGCCAGTAGAAATTTGTGAATCCCCAAAAAACTTTGAATTTGTTTGCGGGTTCATGGGGGTTGCCAGTGTATTACAGTTTTAACCTTGTCTGGATCCATCTCCACCCCTTCATTTGAAATTCTGTATTCTAGATAATCTAGACACGTTCAATGGAATTCACATTTTGAGACTTTTGCGTAAAGCTTTTTAGTATTTCATGCATTAATTTAATATGCTCTGCCATGGTCTCTGTAAATGAGGATGTCATGAAGGTAGACTAAAACTCCAGTACTTGATTGATCAATTGCATGAATACGGCAGGGCCCCCCTGCAGACCAAAAGGCATAACTTTGAACTGAAAACTTCCCAGAGGGCTATTAAAAGCCATTTTCCATGCATCTCCTTTTTAACTCTTACTCGATAGTATGCCTCTCTTAGATCTAATCTGGTAAAAAACTTTCCTTTTGCCAAATGGTCCAACATGTCTTTTATTAAAGGGAGGGGGTACATATTCTCCACGCTGACTGTGTTTAACCCTTTAAAATCAATGCACAGCCTCAGCGACCTATCTTTCTTCTCTTTAAAAACCATGGGGACAGCTACACGGGATTTTGCTGGCTGAATGAATCCTCTGGCTAAGTTCTTATCAATGTACCCTCTCAGCTCTTTTAATTTACAGGAGGTCATTGAGTACATTTTTGGTTTGGGAAGTTTAGCTCCAGGCAGAATCTCAATAGTGCAGTCAGTCATTCAGTGGGGAAGCAGGATGTCACATTCCATCTCACTGAATGCTTCAGCTAAGTCTCGATATTCCTAGGCAGGGAGTCTGCGATGGTTTTCAGGATCTCAAGGAACTTTCCCTGGTTTTCACTTGTGCTGCTGGTGGAGGTAGGAGAAAATGTTCCCATCGCTAATCTTAAAGTCCTCATTCCATTCTCCCATCAGATCATGGGTTGCCATTTGTTAAACCAGGCTAATCCCAAAATTACATTTTTGGGACCACTACAAAGCAGATGAGTTCCCAATGCTCCCCCACCTCTAGGCTTACTGGTTTGGTCAAGTGTGTGGCAGGAGCCCCTCCTATAAGAGATCCATCTGCCTGCTCATGGGTATGGGCAACAATTTGGCATGAATTGTTTAGCTTAAGCACTGTGGGGAGGTTGCTCAGGCATCGGGTGCAGCCTGAGTCAATTAAAACATGTAAGTCCATCTGGGCTCCTTTCAGGGACTAGGAGCTTTGCAGAAAAGGAAAAAGTGGGACAGGCTGATTCACTGTAGGGTCATCTTCTCCTTTGTCATCACTATCATAAGAAGCAGGCATAGGCAAGCGTTCAGCCGGGATTTCACGTTTCCTCTGGGGAGGAGAAGTAACCTGTGTGGTTTGCTCCTGGCTGACCCAATGGGACTTCTCATGCACTGGCCGGGGTTTTTTCTTAGGTTTTATAGAAGCAGTAGGCACTCTTAGTTGGAGAAAAAGGGACTGGACAGTCAGCTGCTCAGTGTCCAAGCTGCCCACATCTAAAGCATTTGATCAGGGTCCCAGTAATTGCTCTAGGGAAACCAACAGTAATGGCAGGTGGAGGACGTTGGGACACCTGATGCCTCTCCTAGCCTTGCCTTGGTCTGGATCCTGATAATGTAGGTCTTTGGTAGTGGTCCAGTTTGATGTTTAAGTTTATAGCCAGACAGTACCATTCATGAAGTTGGTCAGGAATCCCTATGTAGATGCATGCTTGGAATAAATCATGGTCCAAACCGGCCTTGAAGTGGTGAATCAGTGATTGTTCAGGCCATTGCCTGATCCGCCCAGCCACCTTTCGGAATTCCCTTACATATTCTTTTGCTGGCTGGCCCCTCTGGTTCGAATTGTGGATATCCTTTTTAGCTTGTAGGGCTTGAGATTTGTCTTCAAATCTGGCTCTCAGCTTGCACGTAAACAAGATAGATGTCCCACAGCTCTGGTGCCTGCTTGTCGTGTAGGCCAGTCACCCACTTGGTTGCTTCCCCTTCTAAGTTTGCTGCCACAGCATCAACCATTCCAGCCCTGTCCGGATAAGTATGGGCATAATGATTCATGTGAGCCCACACTTGATTCAGGAAGAAGCACAGCTTCTTGGGATCCCCATCAAATGTGGGCTTAATTGGTTGCTTCCCCCAGTAAGCTTGCTGTATGCCTGAACACAGTGGAAACAGTGAGGGAACGGACCCCGCTGCCTTGGCTCCGGCCCAGGCCCTCAGGAGCCAATCTACAATTTTGTGGTGGTCATCTATGCTGAAATACATTCAGTCTTAGCTCCACAAGGCCATCTGGAAACAGCGAGGGACCGGCCCCTGCCACATTGGCCCCGCCCCCTGGGTGCACGCTAGGGAGATATCACCCTTTGTGAGGAATGAAGAAATGCACCATCGCCTGGAAGTGGCCAGCACATGGCCCTGCCTACTTCGGGCAGGCTAGGGGCTGGGCAGTGTTGAGCTTCTCTTCAGATTCGTGCCACCCGGCTCAGCCTCTTGGCGCTTTGAGGAGAGGGCCATGTACTGGCCACTTCCAGGCAATGGTGCATTTCTTGATTCCTCATGAAGGATGACACTTCCCCAGCTGCTGTTTTTCTCCCTCCCTCATCTCAAATATTTTCCCATCACTCTATTCTTAGGAAGGAAGGAAGGAAGGAAGGAAGGAAGGAAGGAAGGAAGGAAGGAAGGAAGGAAGGAAGGAAGGAAGGAAGGAAGGAGAGGGAGGGTCTGAGGGAAGTCCTGCCTTAGTCCTTTCCTGCTGCCCTTTCACCATCCCCTTACCCACTACTCCTGGCCTAACCTGGGTGGTCTCCCATCCAATTGCTAAGAAAGCTTTGGATACAAAGCCAGGTCTCCTCACATGGAGAAGAAGTGGGCCTCCCTCTTGACGTTGCCCTCATACCCATCATGAGCAACCTGGCTAAGGAGAGCAAGCACAGCAGCTGGGCACCCCCTTGGGGAAGTGGGGGTGAGCTTAGTGCTGCAGGTGCTTGAGGGCTAGGCTGGGCATTTGACCTCCGCACCACCGTGCAGCCTCCCCCCCTGCATGGCCTGAGAGGAACAGTGAGGCTCCTCCATTGGACCATGCCTTGGCACTTGCCCCAGTCCCATCTCCTTCTTCCAGAGACCCTCAGATTTGTCCCACTCCTGCCCAGGCCCCCATAGGCATCATTTACACGAACAATGTGGAGCTGGCCATGCCCACCCAGTAGGTCACATACACACTCCAGCCACGCCACCCAGTAGGCCACACCCACCCGGCCCCTCAAGGGTAACCGCAATGCTGATGCAGCCCTCAATGAAATTGAGTTTGACACCCCTGCTCTAAGCGATTTACAGAGTCAGCATATTACCTCCAACAATCTGGGTCCTCATTTTACCAATCTCAAAAGGATGGAAGGCTGAGTCAACTTCAAACCTGTCAGGATCAAACTCCAGACTGTGGGTAGAGTTAGCCTGCAATACTGCATTCTAACCACTGCACCACCAGGGGTCTTCTACTAAAAATGTGACTACTGGAAAAGAAATATGTCAAAAAGAAGTAGTCTTTAAGGTCCTACATAATGTGTAAATTATAATGTTGTTGTATCTTGTCAGAATTTAGTGAGCAGAATGGTATCATAAAGGTTCCCTTTAGTTATAATTATATTATTTGGACACTTAATCTATTTTTTTAATAAGAGTTTTTATTGAATTATATAGGGTTAGGAAGAGGATATAACCAGGGTAAGAATCAGGTTTTGTGATGGGGTTGGGATTGGGATTGGGGTAGAAACAGGGTTGGGAACAACATTGGGGTTACCCTCCCCAATAACATTTTCAAGCTTTAGCAAACAGACTATTGTCCAGGTACATATGTTCAATTAACACTAATTAATATAACAGTAAATAGCTACTGTATAATATATATGCTAAACGATAATCATATACGCTATCAATTAGTCAATACATATCATTCTCCTTACTAATATATATTCAAAATAACATATCACGTTCATTTCTCGCTAGTTCGTTTTCCTAACCATTGGTAAAATTTATCCCATGTTTTAAAATAAATTGAATTCTCTTTCTCTTTAATCTCTAAAGTTAATCTGTCCATTTCTGCACATTCTAAAATTTTCTTGATTAAAATCTCCTCAGTTGGTAGGTTTTCATTTTTCCAGTATTGGGCAAATGCTATTCTCGCTGCTGTCAATACATGCAATATTAGATACTCATTCTCCTTCTCATACTTAGCTCCTAATATTCCTAACAAAAACAGTTCTGGTTTAAATTCAACCTGTATTTTAGTCATCTTTTCCAACCATGTATGTATCTTAAGCCAGAACTTTTTCGCTTTTACACTTAATCTATTATTGATAGATCTAATAAAATTACCTATATCTATTTGGGTCATTTTGGGGGGCTATTCCAACAGTTAAATTGTAAGTTATTTTACTTTCCTGAAAATGTCATATGCATTAAACTATATCAGTATTGTTTATAGAAGAGGTCTTTTCCCTATTTCAGAAGTTTACAGAAATTATGCATTACTGAATTGTGGCTGCCTTTAAAATACTTAAAGAAATTTAAGAAATTTAAATAATTACTTTACGTAATCAGCATTACAAGTAAAGAAGAAACAAGTTAACATATCAATAGTAATAGTAATAAGACTTACTGTCTCTTATTATCAGTATTATTAAAAGGGTACTGCTTTTCCTGCAATTTATAATTTTACAACACTCTTTTTGATATACTAAATAAATTAGGATGTCAAGCATATATTTTATTTATATTTTATTTAAAGTCAACCCTGCTTCACATATCCAAGATCTTTCTCTTATGTTCAAAAAAACTCAGTATATTCCTCACTGCAATTACTGCAAATTGCAAAACTCCAATTAGGATTACAGCACCACCTAGTGTGATCTATATTATTCTTTGCTGTTAGTTGTAATTATTTTTTGTTTTCCATTTGATATTGACTTGTTAATTGTAAAATAATAATTGAAAAATTTATTATTCTAGATACCATAAAGTCTGCCCTTATGAAACAATAGGTTCACACAGTGTAATTTAACATTTTTATTCTTGAGAGATTATAAATATATAGACTCCCAAGTATTTCATTGTCCAAGGCTACAATAAATATAACATTGTATTCATTAACTGTGGACACCACCATATTAACTCCCCAAACGTGTTTGAAAACTAGCATCAATAGTCTTCACTGCAGAGAGTCTTGAAGAATGCTACGAGTGCTCCTTTCTCTGACCTAGAAAAGAATCTCAAAAAGGTCATCCAATCAGTGCTCTACCTGCTGAACCACTATGAGCCCTTGGAGGAACTCTCTCTCACGCACACATATTTGAAATAATTGTGAATGTTTTCATACTAGATTGCTATTGTAGGTGACTATGTGAGAGATGGTAATATGTAAAATAATGAAATATCTGAACCACTTATCACCATCACTAGATGGAGTGTAAAAGCAACTGAAACTGCAAAATGATGTCATATTTTCACTTTGTCAACCAAGTGCAGCCCCAATATTTTCAACCATGTTACCTATAATGGCTGGACTGGGTGGATAATTATTCTGAAAAATAGGCATAGGAATCCAGGAATTCTACAATAAATACAACCAGGTTTGATCTGATAAATTCTGAGTCTTTGCAGTGCTGCATTTATAGCCCAAGCAAAGTGAACAGCAATCTACATGAATAGCATTTTGTTTTGTTTCCCCCCTTCTCTTCAGCAAGGAAGGCATTATCCTGCCTACAAAGTCTTATTTCTTTCATCCCTACCCTCCTCTGATATAACTTCCTTAAAGCAGAAGACTTGCTTATGTCCAGAAGCTGCATATCGGGGGACACATAACTTCAAGAGAAAAGCCAGTTTTCAGTCTCAAATAAAACAATAAACAAATGAAGTAAAAGCAAATCAAAGGATTAGTCATTTCTCAAAAGAAGCCAATGTCACATGATCAGAAAGATACAGCTAATTCTAAACTGGAACTAAATTTTCCTGGAAGATTGTCTTAGTTTGAAGATAAAGAGAGAATTTGGGCTGTGGAAAGACAACAACCAGCCTAGTTACAGTAAATGTGTGTGTGCCCTCAAATCAATGTTGACTGCTGGCGACTGCCACCCAGCTGGTTTGTGCCTATGGTGGGATATGAATACACAGTCTCCAAGTTTCTATCCTGGTGCCTTAATAATTACACTGTCTTTCCACAGTAACTAGGACAATTCTAAGTCAGGCTTAGATTTCATATTACACAAATGATATAGTTTTTTTATGATAATAAACCTATAAAAGATAAAAGTGACATTAAAAAGATAGATTGTGCTAGTTCCTGAAATTCAAGTTGTGAAGATATGATATTTAGGACAGACTGGCTAATCTCTGTAATTTCCAAATGTGCTTCTTAACAGTAGTCTCAGTTCATAAGACAAAAAGCTATATTTCTTCAATAAAGAATTTGCCTAAGTGAATGTTGGTAAGAATAACTACAGCGTAAATCCATTTACCGTACTTTTTATTTTGATTGAATCTTATTATTTTAACTCATTTTAAATTATTGTCATTATTAAAGAATAAAACCTTTTTAAAAAAAGAGGAATCAAAATATTTACATTAAGAAACAGTGACTGAACATTTTAGCAGCATTTTAAAGTACATTTATATTTACAATAATACTTTTCTGTATATACCTAATTGCTTCATCACAGTTTTATAGCAACCCCAAACATGTTCTGAATCTCCCAATTCTCACTCTATTCTTATTAATTTCAAGCTGCTGTTTAGCCAATAACAGATAAACATGATAGGCAAAATATGCAAAGCATGGTTTATTGTCATGTGATAGGAAAGGTGGGCTTAGAATGGAGGATCAGCACCATCACCTGCATTTCCAAAAGGACTTCCTCAGGGAAATCTTTTTTACATATTTCCCACAGCCCACAGCCAGATCCAGTCCAAAATTTCTTTTTTATTATATTTAGCTATATGTTTATATTATCTTTTCTATTGCCATTTCACCATTTATACATAGATCTTGTAATTCATGAAAACACTTTACATCAGATCTTAAAAATATTTTCCAATTTTCTGAGATTAAGTAATAAGGAATTCAGTGGAGTTTACTTTTGATGAGACTCATATAAAATGGAACCACAGATATGACTTTCTCCAAGTGTATCACACATGTATTGTAAGAGTTGAAAAAATGAGACATTTAGGAGTGAAACATGCATATAATCAGACATTGTATGTATAACAGCTCTCAACTATTTTTGTAGTATTTCAGTGTTAATAGATCCATAAATTGAAAGGAAAGTACATTTTCCTTTTGTATGTGATCTTATGGCATGATTTCAAAATTTACCTCTTGGGACAAGATAGCTAGCACTTCCTAATCTTGAGAATTTCCAAGGCAACAGTAAGAACTTTAGCAAAACCCTTATTAAAAATAAACTAGACTTAATTTACTTTGATTTGCCATGATTGCCATTTCATAGTAAAATTATCTTTGAGCAATTGCCTTGGTGGAGCAGTGGGCTAATGCCTCCTTAAGTAACACCAGCTGCCTGCAATTAGTGCAGGTTCGCATCCCACCAGGCTCAAGGTTGACTCAGCCTTCCATCCTTCCGAGGTAGGTAAAATGAGGACCCAGATTGTTGGGGGCAATAAGCTGACTTTGTAATAATGCCGCTTGGGGGGGGCAAAAGCCCTAATAAGCAGGCATATACATAGAATGAAGGCTATTGCTAAGCACATTGATTTGTGCTTTAAATTGTAAGCTGCCCCGAGTCTTCGGAGAAGGGCGGGATATAAATGGGATTAAAATAAAAAATAAAAAAAATATTTATGATTATATTTTCAGTTGATTTTATGTATGTGTGTCTGTGTGTACTGAGACCCTTAAGCTTTAAAAAAATAAAGCTTGAATGATCTTAAGAACTGGAAGTGATAGATTCTAAAGCATATTCTTTTTTAAAATACTCAAGTTTTTCTACATAAATTGTGTTTCAGTTACAAAAAAAATCAGCTCTGACTGCCAAATGTTGACCACTCT
The DNA here is from genome assembly GCF_964194415.1 of Vipera berus. Classification (NCBI taxonomy): domain Eukaryota; kingdom Metazoa; phylum Chordata; class Lepidosauria; order Squamata; family Viperidae; genus Vipera; species Vipera berus. The sequence goes on from NC_138209.1 coordinate 51,379,857, forward strand.
AAGGGATGTTCAAAGTCTAATGCATCCTGCACTGAAGTCATGATCATCCAAATTTTGGAAGGGAAGCATGCTGATTTGGGTAAATTAGTATTTCAATCAAATCCTGGCAGTTGGCTTCTCATCATTAGGCTCATTTTACTTTCTCCAAAATGTCAGGATGTCTAGTTGTCCTGGATACTGGGGATAAAGTCAAAATCTTTGTGGCCTAAGGGGCCTCAAATAACTCTTCAGACAGTGCAGCAGCTGAAAGGAATATCAGCATATGAGCTAGCATAAGCATTCTCTGGGTGTTAGCGGCATAACTATGACATCTAGGACTACTTTATTTTATTTATTTTTATTTAATAAATAAATAGATAAAACTAGGACTACTTAAATAACACAGATAGAGTGGTGGCTCTTCATATGCATAGCTATGGTGTATGCATAAACCTTAACTTTATCAAAAGACTGACAAGTTTTTCAAGCATGGTCTAAATAATTCCAGATCATAGATTGTCCAGTCTGTTCTGATGTTGATATTTAGGGAAAAATTAATTAAAACAGAACTTTATTCATACTACTGAGTGAATAGAAATTCCAGTAAACTGATTCAAATCTATTAGCAATATAAGATGCAAATTATATAAATACAGTAGGATTAGTGTAGATGAATATGTAGAATTTGCTAAAATTTGTATTAACAGTAACACCTGGAAAGAATACTAATATAAAATTTTAGGAATTGAGCAGAACACATACAAGAATCGGGATATCTTTGGGTCCATTATAAAGTAAATTTTCTTATATTAGGTACAGAAGGAGAAAGGAAGATTAGTAGTCTGTAAAACTAAATTTAATCAGTATGAAATTAAATATATGTGGGCATTATTGTGGGAATTGCAGAAAAATATTCAACCACTATTTATAAAAGCCAAATGATTGGATATGTAATAAAATATGTGATACTTATTGAAAAGAAGGAATTACTCTTAGAATTTGCTGACTGTGATTCAGAAGAGCCACATGGACCCAGTCATAATAAAAAGAATCATACTTTACTACTGTGATCAGATTGATAAATTAAAAAAAAATACCAGGTAGACTAAAATAGTTTAATATTTCTAATTGTAATTCCAAAATCACTGACATGAGATGGGTGGCTATATAAATTTGCTTATATGGATATATAAATAAATAGCCATTAGCAGACTAGTCTACCATTTCATCACTCCAGTATTACAGGACCCAACTTAGTATTTCTTACAGAAAAATCTCCTGCTGTTTCAATAGGGTTTTTTTAGAAGTGAGAAATTTAGGGCTTATAACCGTAGAGGAAAGTATGATGAACAGGATATCCTGCCTCTCGCCTATCATGTAATTTCCTACCTAAACAAAGAACACAAAATGATTTACGCCGCTTAAGGTTAATTGGAATCATTTTCATATTTCCTTTCTAATTAGAAGAATCACTCTAAATATTTTAAAACAAACAGTTAAGGTTCATTCACTTTGAGATTGTAAAAGTAATCAACATCTTTGTCAAATGCCAATCTTCTACTTTCTGCGTACTTACTTCATCTACATTTTTTTCAACCCCCTAAAACTGATTCACTATGTTATCTTCAGTATAAGTGGCTATTTTGCACAAGCAATATAAGTTAATGATGTATTCAATGCTATTGAATGAATTATTCTAGTGTTAAGTATTTATTAAATCAAAGGAATAAAGAGAAGGAGAAGGAGAAAGAGAAGGAGAAGAAGGAGGAGAAGGAGAAGAAGGAGAATGCTATGAAGCCTGTGGTATGCTGAGATAGGAAACTTAAGTATAAACATCCAGTTCCTGAAAAAGGAAAATTATATTTTAATTGAAGTATGCTTGGCAGTTCTTATGTCAATATGATAAAAATATTATTTGGCTGAGTGGTTGATCAGTAATTCCCACATTGGCTATGTTGTTAGGAGTCCACCTCAAAAAACCAAACAAAGACTTGTGAGACGTAGCTTTGGGGATGGGTGTTGATGAAAAGGTTTCCTTGTATTATTTTCCCTGTGTTTCCTGCTAGCCTCATCACTAAGGACTGTGCAGTGAGCCAAAAAATATTAAATTGTGAATGTCTTTTGTTTCTTTTTAACTTATCTTAAAGAATTATTCCTTTTATAACTTAAGCTCCAGGGTGGTAGCTTATAAAATGACAAGGAAAACCAGGATGATTTAGTGGGAACCAAAGCTAAACATTCAGGAAGAAAGTAGGCAATTTGGCTATATATGAATAAAAATAGGCCAGTGTAGATATTTTGAAATAAACAAAATAAAATATACAGTTCAATAGTATTATATTTAGTTGATTTGAATTTGCACATTCTGCTAAACCAGAGTGTGTTTAAATAATAGATTTTTGAATCAATTACAATTGGCTGGTTTCACACAATACATTAAGTTTCAAGTCCCAAGGAGATATGCAAGGGGCGAACCAATCTGTCTACAATTCTTTTGATAGATTTTTGACAAGACTTTCTGCTACATTTCACAAAGAAACACCTCTCTACATACAAACACACAGATACACACACATACTGTAGATACATGTGCACATTAGGTTTGTGTGTGTGTGTGTGTGTGTGTGTGTGTGTGTGTGTGTGTGTGTGAATTACCTAGAGTTGAAAGTATCTCAGAGGTCATCTAGTCCAATGCCTTGATCATTTCAGGCTCTGCTAAAGAATTTTATGATAGAATTTTGTCCAAAAGATCTCCAAATAACATTTTACTTTTATAGCATCTAAATCACATTGTTTGTTCATGTTCCATTTGGGATCTACTAGAACAGCCAGATCATTTTTACAAATACTATTTGTATTTTGCTAGCGGTAAGATCTGACTGTTGGGACAGCAATGGATTCTATTGCAAGTTGGGGCTGTTTCTGAAGGAGGCAGAGAAGGAATGGTCCCAGGACTTTTGGAGCAAAGGAACTGGATGAGGCTGTCGGCATGCCCAGAGGAAGGGAGAGAGGTGTTGTGATTCAGGGTCAGCCTGTGGGTTCGGCAGTTGGGTCGGATGACTCAGAGGAGGAGGAGGAGGGGGGTGTTGAAGAGCTTGCTGAGGGGATTGGACAGCTTGATGAGAGCCCCCAGCCAGGCCCCTCTCATCTGGTCACAACGCAGACCCAGCTGTGTGAGCCTGACAGCGTGGATGAAGATGACCTACAGCTGGCCCTGTTCAAGGACGCCTGACGCAGGAGGCAGTCAATCAGGAGTAAACAGAGGAAGGCAATGGGGCTCCTCGGAAGGAGGCAGACAGAAGCCACGCCCTGAACTGTATTTAAGGGGGAATGCGTGGGAGGGCTGGTTTGCTGAAGGCAACCGCTTGAAAAGCTCCTGTTTCTTGGTTTGTGTCTTGTTCTATTTGTTTTTGTAGCAATAAATTTGGCAGGCGTAATTCCAGCCTCTTGCCTTCTTGTAAAAGGGGTTGTCCCTGCCTTTTCTGCAGGGCCGGTAGCAGGCTGGTACAGAACAAGAGGCTTTTGGAGCAGTTGGAGGCAATGGCAGCATGCTCCAGGGGCAAAAGGGAGCGAGGCCCCTTTAAGGAAAAGGTGGAAGAGACAGGATCAGGAAAAGAAAAGAAGGTGAGATTGTCATGCAGGAATCCAAGCTAAATTGAAGGCTAATTGTCAGAACATATTACTATTTCATTTCATTTCTATCTATCCTCTCTGATCTAAAAACAAATCCCACCTTTCCCTGGGTTCTGCCAAACTCCCAATGGGGGAGGGGGGATGTGCCTGCAGAGTTATTACTTTCACTTCCTCTATTCACTACAATGTAATCCTTTACTTTCTTTATTGGGTCTGTATCCTCGACCCCCCCCCCCACTGAAATGTAACAACTTGTTTCCTGCGTTATCTCTCTCTCTGAACTCTATCTTTTAAACTGTCAGTTAGAACAAAGGAGGAAATAAGGAATGTAACCTCAGTGCCTGGTTTATGTCTATGCTCTCAGAGGAAGGTGTGAAGAAGCTGCCCACCCTTGCTATGTGAGCTGGAGATGGGCCGATGTTATCTCCCTGTTTCCCACAATGGACTTAACACTTGGGGATTGACCATCCCACATCGGGCAGTCGATCTATGGGGTGGGGGTCTTGCTTGGGGATACTATAATCTGCTGCACAGGAAATCTCAGATCCTGTCTATTATGCCTGCTATCAACTACTCTTAATAAAAGTTCCTATTGGAAGAAATTGTTTCCAAGAGTTCTGCTTACTTAAGATGTGGAGTTGAAGTCGGTCCTGACACTAATCCAACATGGAGCACAATTTCTATCTGTCCTGTTTGCCAATGTTCACTTCCTAGAGATTAAAATGGATGATCTGAAACTTGAGCTGGCCACGAACAAGGAGGTGAGAGACTGCTGTGCTATAATCCTGACAGAGACATGGTTAAAGTCATCTATTCCAGACAATGCGATCAATATGATGGGCTTTTCAAAATTTCGGCTGGACAGAAGCAGTGATTTGAGTGGAGAATCCTGTGGTTGGGGTGTATGTATTTATATTAGTGAGAGGTGGTATACCAATGCTGATGTCGTGTGTTTGGCTGTGAAATGTGGACCCTTTTATTTGCCAAGAGTATTCATTGTTGTCGTAAGCTTTGCTGTGTATATTCCCAACAAGAATGTGCCAACAAGAATGAAGCCCTGAGTGCTCTTTATCATACTATCAGTGACTTGCAAACTATCCACCAAGAGAGGGTTTTCATTGTGGTAAGGGATTTCAATCAGACTGACTTGAAAGCAGCCCTCCCTAATTTCCATCAATACGTGGATTTTGCTACTAGAAGTGCGAATTTTCTGAATTTAGCTTACTCTAAACATCGAGAAAACATTTAAGGCTGCCCTTGCCCACATTTTGGCTCCTCAGATCATCTCTCTGTGATGCTTATGCCAGCACATAAACCTTTGTTAATTAGGAAGAGACCAATTAGAAAACAAGTGAGAATGTGGCCTGCAGGAGCTGTGGAAGCTCTACAAGACTGTTTTGGGTGCACAAATTGGAATATATTTAAAGAGGATGCAACGAATGGACAACATACTGATGTGAATGAGTATGCTTCTACTGTGTCTGCTTATATCCAAAAGTGTATGAAAGATGTCAGTGTTCTTAAGTCTATTATCATGCGAGCAAATGAGAAACCTTGGAGATGTCGCAGGAGGTCCATGCAATATTGAAGGTGAGAAACACAGCTTTCAAATCAGGTGATGTGGCAGCCCTTAGAATAGCAAGAGCTGATTTGAGGTGTGCTATAAAATCAGCAAAGCAGGCCTATAGTCAGAAAGTGCAGAATTTCTTTCAAGATCCTATGGACCCAAGATATATGTGGCAAGGTATTTAGGTAATTACTGATTATATGGCAGCTTTCCTGACATGTAAGGGTGACTCTCTAAACAAGCTAAATATATTTTTTGGATGGTTTGAGGCCACAAGCAATGTTCCAACAAGCAAGGCTGTTCCCCTTCCTGATGAGCAGGTTCTCAGGTTTAACACAACTGCTGTTCAGAATGTCCTGCAGAAAGTATCTAATTGTGTATACATCAATAGTATCAAGAATTGTAATTGTCTAATGAGAGGAAAATGGAAAAAATATGGGGAAGAAAGGGGGATCAAGGAAAAAATACTGGATTGTGCAGTACTGAATAGTTTTATATTGAAGAAGTTAATGTTAAATATATAAACCCAGACATGTTGTTTACTAAGCTCTAAAGATTGTAATTTAAAAATTTAATAAAATTTATTAAAGAAAAAAGTCTGCAATCATTGTACCAGTGCCCAGAAAACTATAATCACATGCCTTAATGATTACTGTCCAGTTGCACTCACTTCCATTATGATGAAGTGTTTTGAGAGATTGGTAAAGGACTATATGGTTTCATGCCTTCTCCCTACATTTGACTCACTACAGTTTGCCTATTGGAAGAACCGCTCTGTAGAAGATGCACTTTCCTGTGTGTTTCATCTTAGTTTGGCTCACTTGGAGGGGAAAAATACTCATGTGTGAATGCTGTTTGTTGATTTCAGTTCACCGTTCAACACAATCATTCCTCAGCATCTGGTGAAAAAACTGGTCGTACTAGGTTTAATACTTCTTTATGTAATTAGATACTTGATTTCATTATTGATAGGCCCCAGTTTGTGTGAGTTGGAAAGAAAGTTTCCAACTCCATCTCCTTGAGTATGAGTTCCCCACAAGGTTGTGTCCTGAGTCCGCTACTGTTCACCTCATACTGTTGGCTGCAGTACCTCAGATAGAAAGCCCATATAGAGAATGGTAAGGACAGCCAAGAAGATCATAGGAAGGTCACTCCCTGGTATTCAGGATGCTGTTTATAAGTGCTATGTGCTTAGAGCTCAAAGCATTGTTAGAGACCCCACGCATCCACTTTATGGTCTGTTTCTGTTCTTCCCCTCTGGGAGGAGGTTTCAAAGTATTTCTAGCAGGACTACCCAATTCTGTAATACCTTTGTTCCCTATGCCATCTCTCTGGTAAACTCACAAGATTAGTTTTTCTCGCCATACACATGTATACATAATCTGAACTAAATTGTGTTCTTTCTCTATGTCATATAATATATATAGATATATGCATAATTCTGTATTTATTTATTTATTTTTGCCATATTTATGTAATATATATATTGGAAGTGGTAAACCTTTGAGAGCTGAATGCAACAAAATTTCATTTTAATGTATACTGATTAGTGTACATTCAAAATGACAATAAAGTTATTATTCTATTCATGAAGTCTGGTCTCCTTTAGAGCCATGGTGGCTCAGTGGTTAGAATGCAGTATTGCAAGCTAATTCTGCTGATAGCCAGGAGTTCGATTCTGATCGACTCAAGATTGATTCAGTTTTCCATCCTTCTGATGTCAGTAAAATGAGGATCCACATTGTTGGGGGCAATATGCTGATTTTGTAAACCACTTAGAGAGGGCTGTAAACCACTATGAAGCAGTATATAAGTCTAAGTGCTATTGCTATTGCTTTCATATGGACCTATATTTATGCATTTAATTTTTTATTCCCAGATATGGGATACAGTATATTTTCCCTGATAAATTTTATTCCAGTTAAGTTTTCTCAAGCCTGTCTTGATCTTTATTAAGGGTTCTGTTTGTGTTTCTCCTTTAGAGTGTTAAGTAGTCTACTTAGAGTTACATATTCTCCAAATATCACCCTCTAAATCTCTTCATCAAGATAATTTATGTTGATGTAAATGCTAAATAGCACAGCATACAAGGTGTCATGTCTTGAATATGGAGCGTTTTATGAACATACTTATGAACATACTCATACTCAAGTGTCATTCACCCAAATATGAATTCATCTAAATAATATGATCAAATGGCATTATCATGGCAGACGTTATCATGAGAAGAAGAAGAAGAAGAAGAAGAAGAAGAAGAAGAAGAAGAAGAAGAAGAAGAAGAAGAAGAAGAAGAAGAAGAAGAAGAGGAGGAGGAGGAGGAGGAGGAGGAGGAGGAGGAGGAGGAGGAGGAGGAGGAGGAAGAGGAGGAGGATTTGTTTGTAGCAACTTTTGCTTGTGCCAATTATTGTTAGTTGTTGCATTCCCATCTTAGTTCTAGAAAAATTTATTGCTTCATAATCTCAAGAAACATGCCACCATAAACAACAAACTGACAGGCTTGCAATTTCCCAGATCCTCCTTTCCTTTTTGAAGATAGGAACAAGATATGCCCTCCTTCAGTCCTAGGGGGCATAGTTAGTAGTCCAGAAATTCTCAAAGATAACAGTCAATGATTCTACAATCACCTCCACTAATATCTCCAATATCCTACAATGTAATTCATCTGGTCCTCAAAAATTGAATTAATTTAAATTAGCTAAATGTCCTTTTACCTTCTTCTTGTCTGTTCTGAGCTGCAGCAATTTCTTCCTCTAATGGCAATATTAGCTAGGGCTTTATTTCTGAGACATAAAATAAGACTTAAGACATTCTGCCTTCTCACCATCTGATGTGTCCATTATATTTCTCCTCTCAAGATACTTGTAACATTTCCTTATATTCTTATTTTTGTTTTCAGCCTTTTAGAAACTTCAGATAAAAAGAAAGCATGCTGCAAATTCCAAGGCAATTCTTTTGGTCTCTTGGGCTACTTCTTGCCATTTCTTAAACTAACCTGAGAATATCCAGTCCAGGTGGAAGTTTCCTGGCAAAGGGACCTATCCAGTTCAGATCATGGTAGTGCAAGGCCCATTTGGTCATTGCCCTGTTTCTTGCCTTTTTCATCTGTGCAGGGAAGAGAAGCCTCATTTGCTGGCTTCTTTGTGGCTTCTTCTACTTGTCTCTGCCATTTGTTTTTAGGTCACTGATCCCTTCCCACTACTCTTCATGCCACTCCTTTACTGTCTTAGATGGTTGCACACAAAAATGCCTTCATATTCCCCCCCCCCATGCCAAATTATCTTTTTTGAAACACAGACTCCATCCATTCTCCCATCCTCCAATTCTCCTATAATTAAACTGATTTTTTTTAAGCTCCTAATCTTTTTGAAGGGCCATGGTAATCTTATAGCAAGACAGGACCAATAGATTAGTTTCATAGAAACAATGTAGAAATATTGTGACTTAAAGATATTTTAAAAAACAGAAAAAGGAAAGGAAGCTTTCCCCAAAAATGATCTGAGTGAGGAGGCCAGTCTTTTTTTGATCACTAACTTGTTGCTGGCCTAGGATATTGGCTCAGCAGTACAGGAGCAGCTAGAGCAGAATAAGATTAGGCAAAGGGCCTTTGACAGCAAACACTGTGCCAAATGAATTGAAAAAAAATGAAAAAGCAGACAAACTTCAATAGCAATTAAGTTATTTCTGCTAAAAGGGATTTAAACTATTGGTTATGTTACATTACATTTGCATAATTTAACATAAAGCTGACCTACCTTGTTCTTTTAAATCATACTAAATATATATCAAATCCCCTTTTATCACAGTTTGTTTAAATGATTTTGATTTTTTCTTATATTTCAAAGTAGCCTTTTTGGGATGTACTTGTTAAACTTCATGTGTTGCTTCAAACATAAGAGTAGGTACTGTGCAATTTTAAAGGAAGGAAAAGGGATGCTGGATCAACTTTTGAATGTGTCACAAATTTAGAGTTCTTTTTAACAGTCAGGAACATTATTGACCTAGTAATGGTTATTGGCAGAAATTATCAAGAAAGTATCAACATTTTATTGGGAAATAGAAATTTCAGTGATATTTCAGACCAGGCTTTAAAGCAATTACCGTATTTTCCGGCGTATAAGACGACTGGGCGTATAAGACGACCCCAACTTTTGAGATGATTTTCATGGGTTAAAGTCTTATACACCGGAAAATACGGGTAAGTAGGAAGTCAGGGCTGCTTCTCAATTAGGTGAAGGTTTATCAAGAGCTTTTGGTCTCGAGATCAGCTTTGCTCTGCCTCACCTAAACCTCGTCTCCTCTCGCCTTGGCGCCCCCTTCTACTTCAGCCACACGCACTGGCTGTTTCGGCCAGGAGCGACGAGCATTGTGGCCCAACACTTCGGGAAGGCACCAGGTCTGAAAGAAGGCGGTTCTTTCTGTAGGTTAGTTAATGAACAGGGCGGCGGAGGGTGGGGTGGTGGTGGTGAAAGAAACGGGCTCAGCCCTGCGCCGCAAGTTTGAGATTCCCTCAAAGAAAGCCCCAAGTTTCCAAGTAACTAGAAACCAGAAGGAGCCCTGTGTGGCACTGAAATCAAGAAGCCCATTTACCCTCCCCTGCATTTTGCTGTGCTTTTCTAAAGTTTTCCAAGAAAATGCAAACTCGGGGTTTTTCCTCCTTTCACTTGCATAAGTTATCGCTGGAGTATACAGAAAGGGGAAAAAGAAATAAAGGGGAAAAACCCCGCACATATTATAATATTTATTTTTCAAAAGGCTGCCTTCTACTTCAGGGTGGAGGGGCGACCCCAGGTTGCTGAAGCCCCAGCGCCAGCTTTCCGCTGTGGTCTGCCTGTCACAATTCCTGAGCTGCGCCTTCCTGGGCGGGTGTTGCTGTAGGTCTGGCCACGGCACCACGCCCTGAAGTCGAACTCCCAGGGTCAGGTGAAGCTCAGCTCCGCACGAACATGTCAGGTCGGCCTCCGCCTGGCTTCCTGCGCTCCCTTGAGCTCTCGTGCTCACCAAGCGCCGGCGGCTCAGCACGCGCTTGACTCCTGCTCCCTTCCCAAAAAAAAGGGGTCTGCTGCCCTAGGACGCCGGTAAGCTGGAGCCTCAGCCTCAGTTGGGCTGGTCGGTTTATTTATGAGGAGGCCGTCTTTCACCATTCTCGAGCGCTGGATTTGTCCGTTTCCACTAACGTCTCTGCTCCCGAGGATTTACTATTTTCCGGCGTATAAGGTGACTGGGCGTATAAGACGACCCCCGACTTTTGAGAAGATTTTCATGCATTAAAAAGTCATCTTATACGCCGTAAAATACGGTATTAAAGTTATTCAGAAGCAGAAAACCTGTGAAAATATCTGTGCATTTTAATATGTTTGTCAGTTTCCATTTAACTGACTTCAATGGAAGCATTTTGCAATCATGATTTAAACAGGAGTGTCCAACCTTGACAATTTTAAGACTTGTGGACTTCAATTTCCAAAATTCTCCAGCCAGCATGATTGGCTGAGGAATTCTGGGAGTTGAAATCCATAGGTCTTAAAGTTGCCAAGGTTGACACCCTTGATTTAAACAGTACTTTTGTAATCAACAGTTGGCTCTTTTGTATAAAAAAATATTTAAAAAAAAACATAGTTCTACTTTCATTTCCTTGTACAAATATCATCCCAAATCATTTTACTCATATGGTCTACCTGTCAAGGTTCTAACTGATGATCCCAATGAAGTAAGCACAGCTGAGATATTCCAACCTCTAATGTAAAACTTTATTGAGTACAGCATATCGGCACTGATGAATAGAAAACCAGCTCTGGTGAAAATGGTGCCAGAACAGTAAATTAAAAGTATAGAACCTCCCTTCCCCACTGATAGTGCAGGTCACATTCCCCAATTAAGTGTCAGACATTTGTTATGAGAAAAATCTTCAGTTCCCAGACAAATGGTTCTCCAGTAACCTTGGTTCCCAGGCTAGACCATTTACAGGTGCGCTGAGCACTCCAAACATACCCCCCCCCCCGGTATCTGTAGGCAAGCTAAGAAACAATAATGGCTGAAGCAGATGCTTGATGCTACCATTTCCACTTTTTATTTTTCAGGGAAAGCATATTAAGGAAAAATCCATAACAAAATAATTTGAGGGAAATATTTTTTCTCTGAAATCACATTTTCTCCGTGAATGTTCTGCTTAATATCCATATTCTTAATTATCTATTTATATTTTGCTCTATCAGTCATAATATTAGTTGAGTTGAAGAATTTTTAAATGAACAAGCAAAAGCACCAATTTTGGAACCAATATCTCACCAAAAGTGAATTATAATTCAAGTGAATTATAAAAAAAACATTTCAAACCTTCCAAAAATCAAGCAAACCAAAAGTCAAAATAAATAGACAGAAGATGCTTTAACTATGCTTACACTTAGTTGTAGACTTAGGCATGGCTTAGATATGGGTTAAAGATCCCATAACTTCTAGTCCAGAGTGAATCTTCAAGTATTGTCTTTTTAAACTTTTATTTATTTTTTTAATTTTAATTTTAATTCCATTTATATCCCGCCCTTCTCCGAAGACTCAGGGCGGCTTACAAGCTTAGCAGTAGCCTTCATTCTATGTATATGCCTGCTTATTAGGGCTTTCACACACACCCCAAGCGGCATTATTACAAAGTCAGCTTATTGCCCCCAACAATCTGGGTCCTCATTTTACCTACCTCGGAAGGATGGAAGGCTGAGTCAACCTTGAGCCTGGTGGGATGCGAACCTGCACTAATTGCAGGCAGCTGGTGTTACTTAAGGAGGCATTAGCCCACTGCTCCACCAAGGCTTCTTTAATGTCTTCTGTCTTTTTTCCTTTCTTATTTCATATTGCAAAAGCTTTTTTCATATGATACATAGAAAGATGACCCTTGTTCATTAATCCATTTAAATAATTATTGACCCTTGCCTCAAATTTCCTAAAAACTTTAAGAAACCTCTTTTGTAAATGAGCAAGAAGAAATTATTCCAACTGCTATAGATAGATAGATAGATAGATAGATAGATAGATAGATAGATAGATAGATAGATAGATAGATAGATAGATAGATAGATAGATAGATAGATATGATAGAGATAGAGGTGATGGAGACAGAGACAGAAATATATGTTTATCAAGTAAGAAATTCTTTTTCATCTTGTTCTTTTTAAGTCAGATATGTTTTACTGCAAATCTTTTTCTGTAACAGCTTATTCTGGGAACAGATTGTTTGTAAGATTGCATAGTATTATTGATTCAAGGTCAAGTACAGTTTCTCAAAAATATCTGAATACCACTATAAGGTGTTATATTTCCAATGTTGAAAATTCATCAAAATGCATTTATTTTTTTAAAAAATAATTTTAAAGTCTTAATATTTAAAATCAAATATTCCAACATTTTCTGGGCTCTTAATCCATTTAAAACTTTCTATATGTAAAACCTTTTCTGGTTTCTTGCTCTTTATTTTCAATCCTTACAGTTTATAAAGATACAGTTTCTTTTTCTTATATTAAGGATTGAAAGGTCAGACTGTTTCCAAACCTTATCATCTAAACTTCTTTAAAGCAGTTAATAGGCATTTTCCTAAAGTCATTAGCAAAGAAAGTGCAAACTTTGTGTCCTTTCAAATCTCTGACTTCGGATGGGACAAGATGGTAAATTCCCTCATATCCAAGTTTTCCCACCCTGTGTAAACTTCTGCCTTCCAGTCTTCTCACAAGAAACAACTGTATGGAGAACAACAGAAGCAATCTCAAATCCTCCCTTTCTCCAGAAAGGGTCAAAGATGCTGACCTGCTCTTCAGCTCTTTGTTCTTAGCTGTAATCTTCAACTCGGAATTCATGGACCCATTTTCTGTCCACCATCTTCTGGGGACATGTCCTGTGCAATAAACATTGCTTTTAAAAATGCAGGAAATACAGTTCAGCAATATTTATTTGGTTTTTTAATTATCTAAAATACTGTTAATGCCTGGCATATGGCAGAGAATTTCTGCATAGCCCAAGAGGCAATTATACATTCCCTCCCATTCCATCTCACAGATTAGAGGAATCTAGAGAGCTAATATATTGTTACCATATTGTGCGGATTGCTCTTTTGGAATTTGATTCTCTTCTCAGTTAAGCCAAAGTCTGCATAAACATTTTTACTAACTCAGAAATAGTTCCTTGTAATAAGTGTTCCATTTTAATGATCAATGGGACAAATCTAGCATTGGTGAATGCTACTGTAAAAGGTTTAACTAAAGTTGAGGGATCCTGAGAATTATAATTCACTTGATGCATTTATACAGAGGGAATGACCTTGAAAGACAAGATAAATAGTTGCTAACAAGGCAATAGACAGATAAAAGAGTCCTGAACCCACCCCAAGAAAGTAATGTGAGTAAATATGTCAGACCTATCCCTAATTCATAGAAAGATAAAGGAGAAGACAATGGGCCAGTTTGGTGTAATGGTTAAGGCACTGAGCTAGAAACCAGGAAACTGTAGGTTCTAATTCTATCTTAAACATGAAAGCCAGCTGGGTGATTTTGTGTCAGTCATTTTTTTTTTATCAGCCCAACCTAACTCTGAGGGTTGTTGTTGTGGTGGGAAAATAGAAGGAGGAAAAAGTATCAGGTCTGTTTGCTGGTTTGATTTATTTATAAAAATAATAAGGCAGAATACAGGGGGAGTATGAATCTTACATTAATATTGCAAGATTCTGTTTCACAGTTTACAGTTAAAATATACTGACCTACATGGCATAATTTCCTAGAGTGTTCTACCTTGAAGGGCTTACAGTACCATTGTTTGCCTATCCCTGTTCAGGACAATTCTTTCAATATTGGTTGATAAGCAGTACATTCTGGCTATCATTCTCACAAGCAGCAATGTTCTGGGTGATGTGAAAGCATACACTGAAAAAATATTCATCAAAGGTCAAGAACACTCAACTCTGCTACATCTTACCAATATTAATTATATAATGTCTATACATACTGTATGTAATGCACAGACAACTGTGGATGCACCCCGAGTGTCAGAATCCATTTATATCACATTTCATAATTGTATAGGTAGAACAACGTGCTATTTCTGGGGATTCTGCCATCTCTCCGAGGGGGGGGGGAGAGGATGGTTACTAAAGCGATTTTCAAACAACAGGGGATGTTTTACTGGGGAAGGGAGGGGGGACAGACAGGTCTGGATTGTATCTTCATTTACAACTGAAAAGGAAAGCAATAACCATAAAACCAAGGAGAGTTCCCTTTCCCATGGAAGGACCTGACACCTAGCAACTGACGACAGCCTGACCAAATGGATGAGGGGAGGGGCTGGAATGGGAATGGTTTATATAGGATTGAAATGTAACTTTTCTCAGATTCCGTCTTGTATTCCCACAATCGATTCCATCCTAGTAAACATTTTCCTTTTGGACTAAACTTGCATCCAAGAGTTCTTATTTCCTAAGATGTGGATTGAGGTGGGTCCTGACAGTAGACGGAATCAGCTTTAAGAGTCAACCTGGAAGGGAAAACCTTACCGGGGGACTTTGCAACAAATAAAATGTCTGGCAACGAAGCAAGAGAGGAGGGAAGCCCCATGGAGGGGGAGTCTTCCCCCCAAATGGAATCCCAGAGACAATGGGAAGCTGAAGCAGCATATTCCCCCGGGGAAGAAGCGGTGGAGCAGTACGACCGAAAACCCCGGTGGTCGATGGACGTTGGAAGGAAAAGTGAGTGGGAAAAGGCTTCGGGAGAAACGACCCTGAGGCGTAGTAACCACCAACCGGAATGGAGGCAAGAGATGGAGAGTTCCCTGCACGCCAGCGAGGAGGAGCGGATCCTGGAAAAGGCCATTGATCTGATGAAAGCAACCCTGAGTTCACTGAGGGAGGAGAGAGCTGAAAATCGCAACCGAGGCAGCGCCTGGGGACGCAACTGGAAAGGTAACGGAGGGGATCCAACACCTGAAACCCCGGGGCCATCCAATGGAACAGGAATTGCTGCCTCAGCAGTACCCACCCCCCCCCCAGAACCACAGATGGGGACCAGGATGAGGAGCGATACCGGCCACGGCGCAGACAACGCTCCAGCCAAAGACTCCCTCCCCTGGAAGTCAAATTCAAGGGGGAGCCATCACGACTGGGATTTTTCCTAACCCAAGTCCTCAGCTACATGGAAGAGTATGGACAGGACATCCCCAGTGACAAAACACGCATCCGAATTGTGCAATCTGCCCTGGACGGGACGGCTGCAGACTGGGTGGTGAACTTGCATGACTCCAACGCCCCAGAACTCAACGACTTCAACCGATTCATGTCATCTTTGAGGCGACGGTTCGAGGATCCTTTGGCTGACCGTAAGGCCCGGGAGAGAATCAAAACGGTGAGGCAGGGCAGGCGAGCAGTGGCTGATTATACCCAAGAATTCCGAGCCATTGCCAGCAAGCTGAACTGGCCAGAAGACATCCTCCTTAGCCACTTCAAAGACGGTCTGAACTACGACCTGTATGATGCTTGCCTGCCTCGAGGAGACCCACCCCACCTCGACGACTGGTACATCCTGGCGGAGGAAGTGGAAATAGACCTACTGAAGAGACACCGCAGAGGAAAACCATGGGGCCGCCTGCCACCCGAGCAAACACGCGAGGGGGAAAAACCACCAGCCACAGCCAAAAAATCAACAAGTTGCTTCAACTGCGGGAGAGGGGGCCACCGTGCTGCAGAATGTCGTTCAAAAGCCCCCCCACGAAAACCAGAGGCATCATCCTCCAAGAAGCCGGGGAAGCCCCAAGGCAACACAAAAGAATCTTCCATGAAGGGGACAGAGGCTGTAGAGTCCACAATTCCTGCCAGGAACTGGGACTGGACTCCGGCCTGCACCGCAGGGACGGTGGACAACTCGGAAGACAGCTCAGAGGGAGAACCATTGGTAAGTGGACCCCTTCCACCCATACTTAAGACAGTGACTATATTAGCTTCCCCTATGCCTGAAGCAGCCAAAATAAAAGCTCTGATAGACTCTGGGTGCATCCGCTGCCTTATCAGCCCAACGCTGGTGGAGAGATTGAGCATCCCAGTGAGGAGGCTAAAACAACCAATCTCTTTTAGTCAATTAGATGGGACAATAGCAGGGGGAGGACCAGCCACCCTAGCCACTTTACCAATCCACCTATCACTGGGGCCCCATGAGGAGGACATAACGTTTATAGTGGCCCCAGGCATGGAATGCCCAATGATCCTAGGACTGGAATGGCTGAAGAAATGGAACCCCGGGATAAACTGGAGGACAGCAGAACTCAATTTCCCAAAGGGGGGGCAGAAGAACTTAGACTCCAAAAGCACCCCCCAACCCAGAGGGAGGAGACAGCAGCAGTGGGGAAAGAGAAGGGATTACCAGAGATACCGGAGGAATACAGGGACCTGACTGAGGTTTTCAGTGAGGAAAGAGCAGATGAGCTCCCCCCCCACCGCCCCACAGACTGCACCATAGAATTCAAACCTGGGGCAAAACTCCCAAAACCCAGGATGTATGCCATGAGCCCAAGGGAAATGGCAGAAATGGAGAGATTCATAAAGAAAAACTTAGAAAGAGGATTTATTGAGCCTGCCAAACCCAAAGTGGCCGCCCCGGTTCTGTTCAGGGAGAAGAAGGATGGGTCCTTTCGTTTGGTTGTGGACTATAGAAATTTGAACACAATTAGTGAATGTAATCTGTACCCCCTTCCCCTAATGAAGGATATGTTATCCCACCTATCGAAAGGAAAGATTTTTACCAAACTAGACCTGAGGGAAGCATACTACCGTATTAGGATTAAGGAAGGAGACGAATGGAAGACTGCATTCAACTGCCCAATGGGGTGCTATCAATTCAAAGTATTGCCATTCGGACTGCAAGGGGCCTCCGCAGTCTTTATGCAATTAATTAATGACGTGCTGAGAGAGCACCTATATAAGGGGGTCCTGGTTTACCTCGATGACATCCTTATCTTCACAGAAACCAAAGAGGAACATATCAAACTAGTCAGAGCAGTCCTGAAGAAGTTGCGAGCTGCCCACTTATATGCTAAATTATCGAAGTGTGAATTCCATCAGGAAAAAATCGACTACCTGGGATATCGCATATCTCCAGAGGGCATTGAAATGGACCCTGAGAAGGTCAGGGCAGTACTAGAGTGGGCACCCCCCCGCACACGGAAGCAATTGCAAAGTTTCCTGGGGTTTGCAAACTTCTACCGCCAATTCATCCCCGCATTTGGCCAAATAGCCATGCCCCTCACAAATTTGTTGAAAACGAAGGGGGGGTCACCCGTGAAACCCAGCCAGCCTCTGAAATGGTCAATGGAATGTCAAGCAGCATTTGAGAGGCTAAAGAGACTTTTTTCTGCTGAACCTGTCCTAAAACACCCAGATCCCGACAAACCTTTTGTAATACAGGCAGATGCGAGTGATGTAGCGGTAGGAGCCGTACTATTACAAGAAAATGATGGGGGGACATTGCAACCATGCGCATACACATCCAGAAAACTCACAGAAACAGAACAACGCTGGCCAATATGGGAAAAAGAGGCATTCTCGTTGAGGTGGGCATTACTAACATGGCGCCAATTTTTAGAAGGAAATAAAATACCTTTCCAGGTCTGGACAGACCACAAAAATTTGGAAGCACTAAAAACGCCCAGGAAGCTCACTCCTAAGCAAGCCCGCTGGTCCCAACACTTTCACCGATTCAATTTCACTCTCAAACACTTACCGGGGGGAAAGAACTTCCTGGCAGATGCATTATCCCGCATGCCCCAATATAACAGCACAAGAGTTACTGACTTTAAACCACTTGTACTGGAACAACAACTGGCAGCACCAGTCACCACCAGGGCACAAGAAAAAATGAAGCCGAAGGTAGATAGCCAAACTGGAATAGAATTCAGGAAATCTTTGGAAAGTGATGAATGGTTCCAGAAAAATAAACATGTGTGCACAATTAAAGATGGACTGCCGTGGGTGGGGGAGAAGCTATATATACCTGCCACACAGAGAATCAATTTCATGCAACTGTGCCATGATACAAAATCAGCAGGACACTTTGGCTTTGTGAAAACCTTACACTTAACTAAAAGGCAATTTTGGTGGCCATCTATGAAAAAGGACATAGAAAGCTATGTGGGTAGCTGTCAAATTTGCGCGATGGCCAAAAGACTGCAAGGGAAACCGCCAGGTCTGTTACAACCGGTGGCAAACCCCTCAGCCCCATGGAAAGAAATAGCCATGGATTTTATCGTAGAACTGCCAGAAAGTAATGGAAACACCGTAGTCTGGACTGTCACAGATCTGTTCTCTAAGCAAGTACATTTCATACCTTGCCAAAAAATCCCGACTGCAAAAGCATTAGCAAAACTTTTTGTACAGCATATTTACAGATTGCACGGGGTACCACAACGCATCATATCTGACAGAGGGGTGCAATTTACGTCGGCATTTTGGAAAGAATTTTTATCCCTCTTAGGAACCACCCAAGGACTGTCATCTAGTCACCATCCTCAGACAGACGGAGCTTCTGAAAGACTTAATAATATACTTGAACAATATCTGAGATGCTATATTAATTTTCAACAGTCCGACTGGACGGACCTACTGCCTTTTGCAGAAGTAGCATATAATAATGCAGTCCACTCAAGCACAGGTTACACTCCTTTTCAAGTAGCTACAGGCCAGAGTTTCAACCCAATACCAGAACTAACCCCAAAAGAACTGGTTATCCCTGATCTGAAGGAATGGATTGCTCAATTACAAAATACATGGCCAATCGTTAGGAAAGCGTTGGAAGATGCCAGAAAAGCATACAAGACACAGGCAGACAAAAAAAGAACCGATCCCACACCATTTAGGGTAGGAGAGATGGTATATTTATCCACAAAATACCTGAAATCACTCCAACCCTGTAAAAAACTAGGACCAAAATACATTGGACCTTTTCCAATTAAAAGAATCATAAACCCAGTAACAGTTGAATTAGAACTACCCAAAAATCTTAGACGAATACACCCAACCTTCCACTGCAGTCTATTAAAGAGAGAACAACAATCACCACTACGAGAAAAAATCCCACCACCACCACCACCCATCATGGTGGAAGGAGAACAACATTTTGAAGTGAAAGAAATCTTAGATTCCAGAAAACACCATGGAACGATACAATATTTAGTGGCATGGAAACACCTCCCCTCCTCAGAAAATGAGTGGGTTAACAAACTCCATGTTAAAGCACCTAAGTTGCTTAAGAGGTTTCATACAGAATATCCAAACAAACCAGGCTAACATTTATATGTTTTCTTTCCCCACAGATGGACTCATCTTTTTTCTGAAAGGAGAGCCGAATGTCAGAATCCATTTATATCACATTTCATAATTGTATAGGTAGAACAACGTGCTATTTCTGGGGATTCTGCCATCTCTCTGAGGGGGGGGGAGAGGATGGTTACTAAAGCGATTTTCAAACAACAGGGGATGTTTTACTGGGGAAGGGAGGGGGGACAGACAGGTCTGGATTGTATCTTCATTTACAACTGAAAAGGAAAGCAATAACCATAAAACCAAGGAGAGTTCCCTTTCCCATGGAAGGACCTGACACCTAGCAACTGACGACAGCCTGACCAAATGGATGAGGGGAGGGGCTGGAATGGGAATGGTTTATATAGGATTGAAATGTAACTTTTCTCAGATTCCGTCTTGTATTCCCACAATCGATTCCATCCTAGTAAACATTTTCCTTTTGGACTAAACTTGCATCCAAAAGTTCTTATTTCCTAAGATGTGGATTGAGGTGGGTCCTGACACCGAGGCTTAAAACTTCTTTGCATCCCATCGACTAGAGTTAAAACAACAACAACAAAAGAAATCTCTATTGGCATCAAATTTATAAATGGCATTCTATATGGCCTTAAAGACCTGGTAGGTCTCTCAGATCTTGTGTTAAGGTGAATAGAGCCTCTTATTGGATGTATTTTTGTCTATAATTTTGTATTGAGCAGCTAGATCCCATTTGTCTTTGTTTTGTATTTTATTTTTATTGTATTTTTGTTTTTGTAGTTTATTATATTGTGAGCTTCTCAGAGTTGGTTTGGAATTCAGTGGCACGTAAATTGATTGATTAATTGAAAAATAGATTATCAAAACAACTTCTATTGCTACTACTACTAATATATGCTTATTGGGACAGTTGCCTAAATGTTGTTTCATTCCATCTCAATTATACTAGGAACCAAGGCAATTTTTTGTTCTGGTAGGAAAAATATGGAAATGAAACTTGAAAAGAAAAAAAAAGGCAATGCCATGTTGTCATAGCTACAAGAAAGCATGACCTAATCTATTAAGCTTTTTGTTTCGGAAGTAGAGCTGTTCTTTGTGTCATTTTAAACCTTTTATTTTAAAGGGTATATATTCTTCAGCCAAGAGATTGGTACGCAACACATGCTTCATATAAATGGACTTCGTGTATACTTTCATACTTTCAATCTGTAGAAGATAGTGCAAAATATTGTACTTATAAGAATTAGTCAAATATTGTAATTCTTCCCTGCCTTGCAATTAGGAGAAGGAGATGGCTTCTTCAGCAGCTGACTGGGAGAGCAAATAAAATCTTACTATTGTAAAAGAGATGCTTGTGGGAGTTTTTTTTTTTAAATTCCATTTATATCCCGCCCTTCTCCGAAGACTCAGGGTGGCTTACATCCTGCAGTGGCTTACATCCTGCAGTGAATTCCTTGGCCTCAGATAATACACAGGTTAACTTAAAGTTGAGATAGCATTTCCTGTCCCACCTCAGGTGGGAGTTATTCATGCACTTATATTCTATGTATCCCTTCTTTTTACCCTGAAAAACCTCTATTATGTCTCCCTCCAAATTCTGTCTACTGATGTTGGCTGCATCTCTAACATGAGCAACAATATTCATTTGGAAGCTGCACTGTAACTTCTTAATGGCTTCAGGGATTTTGGCCAGAAACTATGTAATATCACTGAAAAGGTTTGGGATGGAG
Organism: Vipera berus; assembly: GCF_964194415.1. Taxonomy (NCBI): domain Eukaryota; kingdom Metazoa; phylum Chordata; class Lepidosauria; order Squamata; family Viperidae; genus Vipera; species Vipera berus. The sequence goes on from NC_138209.1 coordinate 51,401,053, forward strand.
ATGATAGAAGATATAGATAGATAGATAGATAGATAGATAGATAGATAGATAGATAGATAGATAGATAGATAGATAGATAGATAGATAGACAGAAAGATGATCAATCATTAAAACTAATCTTAGAAAGACTTTGATATAATTTTTTTTTAAAAAATACATCTTTCAAGAATTCTTCAAGTTCAAGTCCTGCCAGTCGCTTCAGGTTCCTAAGATTCTAATTTTAGTATCACAATAGAGATATCTTAGTAGTGACTGAATTATGGGGAAAAAATAGAATGCAACTAAATTTAATTACAAAGACCTCTATTCTGCCTTTCCTACAATTTCTACTTTCCCATTCCTTCTTAAAGCAATCACTGGGGAATACTTGCTACTCTATCAAAGAAGCCAATCCATGGAAATGGTAAAGAAGTGCTCTAAAAGTCATTTCACTCTTGACTGACTCCTTTGCAAACCTGATGCTGTCTTGGTGTTAGAATTACAACTCCCATAACTTATTTGCCAACCGTGCTGTCTAATATTCTGGATTTTTCTAATACTTCTTGAGGATGCCATAGTTCAGAGGGCTAGTCCTTACCTCTTAGATAATTCTGCTAACCCTGTCCATGATGCTGTACATGTAGATCTATATTGGCAAGGTTGTCAAAACAACATATTGATCCTCCTCCTTCTCCTCTTTTTTGGATAAGTGCTTAGTTTGAATTTATGAGTCCCTAAGATGGAGTCTGCAAGCATCTATGCAATATACCCATTGGTGCCTGTCAGGTTGCGTGATCTGCCTGAATTTTATTTTGTTTCTCAGATTCCTTTAGTTCAAAACAATGAATGGAAGTAAGCATGATGCCAAGAAAAGTGTCACCTTCTACCATTACTTTTATTTCCAAAGATGGATCTGGGCTTCATATGGGTTGCATAAGCATTCTTGGAAATTAAAATGTGGTTAGCTCTCCTTCAGTACTTAGTGTGGAAATTTGCCAGAAGAAAGATTGAGGTGACGGTGAGCATCTTTGGGTGCCTAATGGAGTTGCAGGAAAGTTGCAGGTTGCCCTTGGAAGACCAGTAGTCATCTTTGAAAAGTAAAACCTCTGCTTTGTATTTAATTAGTTTAGACCTAGTTTAGACCTAGAGTGTAACATTTGACCTCAATGGCATGGGTCCGGATTACTTACGGGAGCACCTGCTGCCGGCATCAACTTCCCTTCGTCCAGTGCGCTCCCACAGAGAGGGCCTCCTCAGGGTGCCGTCGGTCAGAGAGTGTCGGCTGGCAACCCCCAGGGGGAGGGCATTCTCTGTGGGCACGCCGGACCTTTGGAATCATTTACCGGTTGAGCTCCGGACGGCTCCTGACCTTCTCTCCTTCCTCCGTGACCTGAAAACTTATTTATTTGAACAAGCTGGCCTGGTCTGATGGGTTTGGGGTATTTTAATATTAATTTTAATCAATTTTTATTGTAATTGGGCTTTTTATTTAATTCTTATCTTAACTTTTGTAAATTGTATTTTTATTGTATTTATTGCCCTGTACACCACCCTGATGGGACGCGGTGGCTCAGTGGGTTAGGACGCTGAGCTTGTCGATCGGAAGGTCGGCAGTTTGGCGGGTCGAATCCCGAGTGCCGCGTAACAGAGTGAGCGCCTGTTACTCGTCCCAGCTTCTGCCAACCTAGCAGTTCAAAAGCACGTAAAAATGCAAGTAGAAAAATAGGCACCACTGCGGTGGGAAGGTAACAGCGTTCCGTGCGCCTTTGGCGTCTAGTCATGCCGGCCACATGACCACGGAGATGTCCTCGGACAAGCGCTGGCTCTTCGGCTTTGAAACGGAGATGAGCACCGGCCCCTAGAGTCGGAAACGACTAGCACGCATGTGCGGGGGAACCTTTACCTTTACCTTACACCACCCTGAGTCCTTCGGGAGAAGGGCGGTATAGAAATTAAATTAATAAATAATAAATAAATAAATAAATAAATAACCTTTTTGTCCATCTACCCCAGGAAGGACAGACAGTAATGCTACTTGGGAGTGATTATATTGTAGTCTGTAGCTCTCACCACTGAACTGAACTGCAGCAGCTACTCATCTCCTGGTTCCTTTAGTGCAGGGGTATCAAACTGCCGGCCCACGGGCCACCCCCACTCCATTGCTGGCAATGGCAAAATCATCCCAATACATTGTGCAATGTCATGTGACGTTGCAAGTTTGACATGTCTGCTCTAGTGCAAACACTGGAGAAGGAACTCCTATTTCCTTGGTCATTTCCCTTAGCTTATTGCTGTTCCAAAATGAATTACGTAATGTTCTGGAAAAAAATATGAATTCTATGGTACAAAACATATCCTTGGGAGCAAGACAAATTAGGAGACAGAATTTTCCTGAAGCCTTAATGGCAGCTCATTGGTTTCTAGGATTAATTGACATATGTAGGAAGAGAGTTTCTACCCACTTCTCCTGTAACCATCTTTCTTCCTTTGTTGAATAAAGTTCTGATCAATGCATAAGGGGTTGTCCTGAATTATGTGAGAGAGGATATTGTGGAGGGGGTGTGTGCTGGGAAACTTTCTTTCCATTTACTTCTTTAAGTTAGTTTAGAAAAAAGAATTCCTCTCCTCTTTTCTTCCAGTTCTGAGAGACATATTGTGCCTATATTGTTTTCTCCCTGCTGCTATTAACAGTTGGAGATTAAGGGACTGGATCAAGAAAATGCCATAGGGGAAAATTGTTAATCCCCTTCTCTCATGCTTGGATCCAAGTCCTAATAATGACCCACAACTGCTTTTTAATACCAAACAAAAGCTACTCTATAAAGGCAATAGTTTATTGTTTTTAATCAGAACTGGCAATAGATTGAATACTTATGATTAGAGGCAAAAATACATTGTAATGTTAAAATAAAAAGTCTTGCACTTTATCATTACAGTTTTGCCAGCAAATGTGCTTGATATGGTCTGCATTTAATCATAAGGTTGTATAGAAATTACCAAGAACTAATTTATCTTCCTAAACTACACAAAGAAAGTTTCAATAATTGTGGAACAAGGTGGGGAGGGGACGTTTCTTTGTATTGTAAATTACCATTCATATTACTATTCAGTTTCTTTTGTACATAGCAGTCTTTCAAAGGGTTTATCTACAGAAATGTTTCTGAGATGTCCAGAGTGCAATGAAAGTCTCCAAAACTTTTTAAACACATTTTTTACTTCCTCCATCATACTCAATCTAATAGGCAAGCTATTTTGAAAGGAATGGTTGCATATTTTGATATGTTCTATTTTGCAGTCACCTATTACTTCTCTAAAATAGCCAGAATTAACAACTCCTTTAGGCCTTTCATCAGGTGGGATTCCTGCTGTTTTCCTTGGACTCAAATTCAAAAGGCATCATTTGGCATGCAACCCATGAATAATATTTGCTAATCCATCAATATGACACCACAAATGAAACTGAAACCCTACAGTCTTCTCTATGGCTCAGTGGTACAATAGTATTTACAGATTAAAAACAGCTTATACTTCACTAGCTCTCAACGTTTATTCTTTTTTTCTGAAAAGAAGAAATAGAACCTCTCATTCATTTGTCAGGAACTAATGACTTGAAAAAAAACCTCAGAAAATTGAGGATTTAATGAATACCATTCAAGTTCACCACAGAGAATATTTACAGAACTAGAGCAGATGCTTAAAAGTTATCAAAACTCATTTAAACTTATTAAAAGCTGGTGGAAATTATGTGCAAGTGATTTCATGTGTAATGAATAGGCAAGAGTGACCATATTACTATTACCTTTAGATAACTGCAAATTGGAAATTACGAGCTGACTCCAACTCAGTCCCCATTGTCTACAGAAGAACTTTCTGGACACCCCCAAGATGGCTGCTGAACAGTAGGACATTTTCTCTTTCCTGCCGATGATCTGCTGATGTTGCTGCCAGAGCTGGTTTTCCAGCAGTGCTGCTCCCTGGATTTGAATGGGAGCATTTAGGAATGACCCAGATGACTTTGGATGGCCATGGACCCATCTGGGAAGAGGAGTTTTGAAGATTACAATTCCCTTTGGGAGCAGTCAGAAAGTCAGAGCATCTATCTTTCTTTCAGCATTTTGTTTTCTAAGCATGCCTGGATATTAACTTTCACTTTTTGAATGTATTGCTTAAAGTTGATTGGCTGGTTGAATATTGACCTACTTTAAGCCCTTGCTGCATTTTATCTGGTTTTTTCCCTCTTCCTTTTGATTTATTTATTTTGATTTGGTGTTTTTTTTTCTATTTCTTATTTTTTGGGAGTTTTGTATTTTAATCTTTATTTGAATAAAATAAATATTTGAATTAAAAAAAGAACTGGTGGGAAAAGAGATATAAAAGCCCAAAGGGCCAAAATGACTAGAAGTTAGTTAAAAGCAAAATAATTGAGACTTCAGTGGAATATATTCCAAATTGTAAGAAGATAACAATGAACTCCAGGAGAAGGCTAACGTGGCTGTCTAGAAGAGTTTGGAAACTGTAAAGAAACTGTAAAGAAAGTTTCCTTCAGGAAATGGATAGTCTGTCTTAACAGGAAGAACAAAAAAGAGCAAACAAAGTACAAGGTGACAAAAATAAATGTTAAAAAAAGAAGTGATAAGTGTATGGCAAAAAAAGCATTAAGGGAAGCAGTAAAAATGCCTTTAAATATATCCAAAGCTGAAAACCAGTGAGGTAAGCAGATGGCTCTTTAGATGACAAAGATCTGCTAGAGAAAGATATGGAGATTGCTAAGAAACTGAATACATTCTGGGTTTAGGAAACAAGATTTAGAATAAATATTTGAGCCACTATTGACTTTCTCGAGAAAAACCAGCACAACTAAAGCAAGTTAAGGTAACCCAAGAGGATGTTGTAGAACCTCATATAAAACAATACATCACTGGTTCCTGTTGTCACCCAAAAGCTATTTTAAAAAAAACACAAATGTAATATATCCATCATACTAACTTCAGTGCTCAAAGGCTAAAAGACAGCTACTGTGACACTAATTTTTAAATAATAAATCAGGAGAGATTCAGGAAATAGGTTTGGGACTGGCCAGTTTAACTTCTGCTCTGAGCAAATTGGCGGAAACAGTAATTTCTTTTTTAAAAAACAAAACAAAACAAAACAAATTATAAAGGAACAAACCTTCCTGAAAGAAAGTCAGTATGAATTCTGCAAAGACAAATCATACTATACCAATTTCTGGAGTTCTTTGAGAATGACAAAAAGTACATTGATGGAGATGAATTGTATATTTGGAATTCCAAAAATCTTTGCTATAATTCCTCCTCAAAGATATAATTTAATAGACGTGGGATGAGATTGCCTGTCTTTTTATGGACTGCAAGCTGGTAAAAAATGAGAAAGTAAGACATAGCAATCAATGAGTACTTTTCTCAAGAAACAGAAGTGAAGTCCCACAAGGATTTGTGTTGAGGCAGATTGTTTTTATCTTGTTCATAAATGATATTGAAAAGGATAAGCAGTAAGCCACTCAGATTTGCCAGTAGAACCAAACAATTTGGGTGACATAAACTGAAACTAACTGTAAAGAATTATGCTGTTGTTGTTGGTTGTGAAGTCATATCCGACCCATTGCGACCCCAGGGACATGTTCCTCCAGGCCTTCCTGTCCTCTACCATCTTCTGGAGTCCATTTAGACTCACACCTACTGTTTCAGTGACTCCATCCAGCCACCTCATTCTCTGTTGTCCCCTTCTTCTCTTGCCCTTAACCTTTCCCAGCATTAGGCTCTTTTCCAGTGAGTCCTTCCTTCTCATTAGGTGGCCAAAGTATTTGAGTTTCAACTTCAGGATCTGGCCTTCTAAAGAGCAATCAGGGTTGATCTCCTCTAGGACTGACTGGTTTAATCGCTTTGCAGTCCAAGGGACTCGCAGGAGTCTTCTCCAGTATCATAGTTCAAAGGCTTCAATTCTTTGGTGCTCAGCCTTTCATGGTCCAACTTTCACAGCCATACATTGCAACTGGGAAGACCATAGCCTTGACTATATGCAAGTGCCCATCACCTTTGTTGACAGGGTGATGTCTCTGCTTTTTAGTGTGCTGTGTAGATTTGCCATGGCTTTCCTCCCCAGGAGCAAGCGTCTTTTAATTTCTTGGCTATAGTCCCCATCTGCAGTGATCTTGGAGCCCAGGAAAATAAAATCTGTGACTACCTCCATTTCTTCCCCATCTATTTGCCAGGAATTGAGAGGGCCGGATGCCATGATCTTGGTTTTCTTAATGTTAAATTTCAAGCCTACTTTTGCACTCTCCTTCTTCACCCGCAACAAGAGGCTCTTTAGTTCCTCTTCACTTTCTGCCATTAGAGTGGTATCATCTGCATATCTTAGGTTGTTGATATTTCTCCCAGCAATTTTAATTCCAACTTTTGATTCATCTAGCCCTGCCTTTCTCATGATGTGCTCTGCATATAAGTTAAACAGGCAGGGTAACAGTATACAACCTTGCCGGACTCCTTTCCCAATTTTGAACCAATCAGTGGTTGCGTGTCCAGTTCTCACTGTTGCTTCTTGACCTGCGTATAGGTTTTTCAAGAGACAAATAAGATGGTCTGGTACTCCCATCTCTTTAAGAACTTGCCACACTTTGTTATGATCCACACAATCAAAGGCTTAAGCATAGTCAATGAAACAGAAGTAGATGTTTTTCTGAAACTCCCTAGCTTTCTCCATGATCCAGCATATGTTGGCAATTTGGTCTCTAGTTCCTCTGCCTCTTTGAAATCCTGTCTGTATTTCTGGTAGTTCTCAATCCACATACTGCTGGAGTCTAGCTTGTAGGATTTTAAGCATAACTTTACTAGCATGTGAAATGAGTGCAATGGTGCAATAGTTTGAACATTCTTTGGCACTGCCTTTCTTTGGAATTGGAATGTAAACTGATCTTTTCCAATCCTGTGGCCACTGTTGAGTTTTCCAAATTTGCTGGCAAATTGAGTGTAGCACTTTTGGTACGGATAGATTGACTGCTGTGTATTATAAAAATTTACAGTTAGAGATGGTGAAGCCTTTAAGGGAACTGTTCCAGACAATTCAAATGGGAGGAGGGGTACCTCCGTCTTGGAAGACTGCTTTTATTTCTTTAATTCCGAAGGAAGATCAGGATGTCACCGAAGCAAAAAATTATAGGCCAATATCACTTTTGAATACGGACAACAAGATATTTGCCAAAGTTTTAGCTAACAGATTGATGAGGGTAATACAACAAGTAATTCATGGTGATCAAACTGGGTTTATAAGTGGTAGACAAATGAAGAACAATGTGAGACACATAGTAGATTTGTTGGAATTTTTGGAAAGAAACAATCAGATCCCTGCAGCGTTGATCTTCTTGGATGCTGAAAAAGCCTTTGATCAATTGGATTGGCAATTTCTGATGAAAGTATTAGAGAAAATGGAATTTGGGGATAAATTTCTACAACCAATTAGGGCAATATATCAAAAGCAAACAGCCCGCATAATAGTTAATAATAGTCTGACTGAAGTATGTAATATTGAAAAAGGCACAAGGCAGGGGTGCCCGTTGTCACCTCTATTATTTGTCTTAACATTGGAAATATTACTGATTAAAATACGTGATTTGGATAAAATTAAGGGAATTCAAATTAGAGACCAGGATTATAGATTGAGGGCGTTTGCAGATGATCTGGTTGTTACAGTGACTCAGCCTGATTATTCAGTTGTAGAATTGATGGAGATAATAATGCAATATGGGAAAGTTTCTGGATTTAAGGTTAATATACAAAAAACTAAAATGTCTAAAAACATGACAGTATCACAAAAGGCTGTTTTAGAAGAGCTAACAGGATTTGAAATAGTTAAAAGAGTTAAATATTTGGGGATATATTTGTCACCCTCAAATGTGAAGTTATATAAAAATAATTATGAAAAGTTATGGGGAAAAGTACAAAAAGAATTAAATAGTTGGAAAAAATTACATTTATCCTTATTGGGAAGAATTGCAGCAGTGAAAATGAATGTTTTGCCAAAATTTTTATTTTTATTTCAAATGATACCTATACTTAAAAAGGATTTAAATTTGGAGGAATGGCAAAAAGGAGTTAATAAATTTGTTTGGGCAGGGAAAAAGCCACGAGTTAAATTTAAGATAATGCAAGATACGCGTGAAAGAGGTGGTCTTAAAATGCCTAATTTCAATTTTTTTTTATTAAAGAGTTTTACAAAAACAAAATTTTACAATATATCCCCAAATCCCTCCCACCCCAAACCCACCCACTTCCCCCCCCCACTTCCCAGAGCTAAATACAGGATTATAGTTACAATAATCATATTCTAAATAAAAATTATGCATAATATACAATTAACCAAATTCATAATGCGCTTTAACTCTCTTTTAACATAACTACAAACAACGTACCAATAACAATATCCCACTAAAATCTACTCATAAGCTAAATGGTACTTTTTAGTCCCATATTTGTTTTGAATATAATTTATCCATCTCCTCCAAACTGAAATATATCTTTCCTGTGAATGATCCTTCAGATAAGCAGAAATCTTAGACATTTCTGCAAGATTCGAAACTTTAAACACCCATTCTTCTACAGTGGGCAAACTATCCCTCTTCCAATATTGTCCCACCAGTAACCGTGCTGCCGTTATCATGTTCAACATCAAGTTAGTTTCTTTAACATCACAATCTACAACAATGCCCAATAAAAACAATTGCGGGGAAAACTTTATCTTTCTCTTAAAAATCTTTTGAATGTTCCACCAAATTTTAATCCAAAAAGCTTTTATATTTCTACAAGTCCACCACATGTGAAAATAGGTAGCTTCTAAACTACCACACCTCCAACATTTAGACTGTAAATTAGGATACATGTTGGACAGCTTCTTGGGATCCAGATGCCATCTATAAAACATTTTATAAAAATTTTCTCTTAAATTTTGAGCCTGGGTAAATTTAACATTTCTGACCCAAATTATCTCCCAGGTGTCCAACGAAATTGGTTCCTGAATATTTTGTGCCCACTTTATCATGCAGTCTTTAACCAGTTCCGTTTCCGAATCCAATTCAATTAAAGCATTATATATCCTCTTTATATGTGCACAATTTGAATCTCTAATTTGCTTTACTAAATTTTGATCTGTGGTTGTGATGCCAACCTTTTGATCTGACTTCCACCTAGCTTTCAATTGGGTATATTGAAACCAAGAGTAACTTATGTTTTCTTGTCTTAACTCCTCTACTGGTTTAAGTTGCCAATCATTCCCTTGCAATCTAAGTAGTTCCTTATAAGAAACCTTATTTTAATTCCCTTTATCAAAGAGGACTCTCGAATTTTAATTAGTAAAATCTCTAATGTTAAAACAAACAATAATGGTGATAGGGGGCAACCCTGTCTTGTACCTTTTTCAATTTTAAAAGTCTCTGTTAATCCCCCATTAACTATAATTTGTACAGTTTGTTGTTGATATATAGCTTTAATAGCATGTAGAAAACCTTCTCCAAAATTCATCTCCTCAACAACTCTTAATAAAAATTGCCAATTCAATTGGTCAAAGGCTTTCTCTGCATCCAAAAATATCAATGCTGCAGAGACTTGGTTGTTCTTATCCAAATATTCAAGCAAGTTAACAATTTGTCTTACATTATATTTCATATACCTCCCAGATATAAATCCCGATTGATCACTATGAATCATTTGTTTCAAAACTTGCATTAATCTATTAGCCAATACTTTAGCAAAAATCTTATAATCTGTATTTAAAAGCGATATAGGTCTATAATTTTTAGGTTGAGTAAGATCTTGATCCTCCTTTGGGATCAACGATACAAAAGCTGTCCTCCATGATGGAGGAACTGCGCCTCCAGTCTGAATTTCATTAAACAAAATCTTTAAGGGTTCAATCATTTCAGGCAACAACTTTTTATAATAAATTGCTGTTAATCCATCTGTTCCCGGAGCTTTGCCCAATTTCAACTGTTTAATAGCTAAAGAAATTTCTTCTGATGTAATTGGGTAATTCATCTCAAGTTGTTGTTCTTGTGAAAGTCTTGGAAAATGAGCTCCCTGTAAATACTTGTCTACATCTAAAGCTTGTATATTCTCTTTAGAATATAATTTCGAGTAAAAATCTAGAAAACTCCTCTTAATCAAATTTTGTTGGTAGACTTCTTTTCCTTTATATTCTATTTTGTCTATAGTATGTAATTTCTGTTTCTTCCTTAATTGATAAGCCAACCATCTACCAGGCTTATTGGCGTTACAAAAAGTATTGTGTTTGGCATAATGCAAATTTGTTGCTACTTGATCAGCCAATAGCATATTAAATTGTTCTTTCGATAAATGTATTGAGATCTTTAAATTATTATCCAATGGATTCAAAATGAACTTTTTCTCCTTAGTTTTAATCTCTTCCTCAATATCTAAACGTTTTTGCACTTGCTTACGCCTATAAGCATTATTCATATAAATCAAAACCCCTCTCATATAGGCTTTACTAGCATCCCAAACCATTTCCATCGAGGTACCTTTATGCATATTCATGACAAAAAATTCTTTCAGATGTTCTCTACATTTCTGCAAGAACAAGTCATTTGTAAATAAATTCTCATTCAGCCTCCAGGATCTCCTACTAGTGTCTTCAGCAAAGAACTCCAACCAAACAGGACTATGGTCAGACATTGTCCTAGGAAAAATCTTAACGTTCTTACCCGAAGAGGAAAGATCAGTAGTAATCAAAATGAAGTCAATCCTGGAAAAAGATTTATGTCTATCCGAAAAAAAAGTAAAATCTCTGTCTCTCATATTCCTTTCCCGCCATACATCTCTTAATTCCAGATCTTCCTTCAAATCAAAAAAAGCTTTAGGCAATTTTGAATTAAAAAAGTTTTTAGAAGATCCCTTCTTATCTTCAGATGGCACCAAAACCCCATTCCAGTCCCCCATCATAATAACAGATTTGTAATCCAGTTCAATTAGTCTCTGATGTAAAAATTTTAAAAAAATTTGCTGTTGTTGATTTGGAGCATATAATCCAATAAGAAGAACTTTCTTTCCTTGTAATGTTAATTCAATACTAACATATCTCCCTTGTTTATCCGATTCAATCAATCTTGCTGAAAAGTCTTTTCTTAAGTAAATAACCACTCCAGCCTTCTTGTCCGGAGCAAAAGATGCAAAATGTGTTCCCAATCGGGAATTAATCAAATATTTTTGATCTTTTAATGCAATATGTGTCTCTTGTAAGCAAACAATGTCATTTTTATGTTGTTTCAGATAAAAAAAATACTTACTTTCTTTTCTGTGGTGAATTTAACCCATTAACATTCCATGTCAGGAACTTCACCATCTCTGGTGACCATGAGCCTTTGGAACATGGCCTGAAGATCAGCTATTGCTCTCTTAGGACGTGCTCCTCCCACGGGCTCTAAAACGGCCGCATCTTGCGTAGCTGGTCCAGTTACAGGCTTTTGTTTTTGCTCTTTTTCCATACGCTTATGTGCAGCTCTTGTCATCCTCTGTTCTTTTAGATCTTCCTTTAATGCCAAACTCTGCTCCATGGCCTCCAGCTTCTGCGTCTCCTCAAGGGGCAGTAACATTGCCCCTTCACTCAATTGTTTATCATCTTGTCTAGCTTCTGTTCTTTTAGTTCGGGGAGATGGTGGTAAACCTGCTTTCAGGACCTTAGTGTAGAAATCTTTTGCTTTTAAGATTGTATCCAGTCTGTATCTGGTCCCTGCATAATTTACCACAATTCCAATAGGTATTTCCCATCTGAACTGGATTTGTCGCTTCTTAAGCTCATCAGACAAAAAGGCAAAGTCTTTCCTCTTTCTAAGAATTTTTGAAGGTATCTCCTTTAAAATCATAATATCTTGGCCTGCAATCTGAAATTTTTCCCGATAAAAAGCATGGATAATAGAATTTCTGGTTGATCTCCTGGAAAAATAAATCACTACATCTCTAGGTAGACTTTTTTGCCTAGCATTCCAGGAGTTAACCCTAAATATATTATCCATTTCCTTAAGTAGTTCTTCAGGTTCCCATTTCAAAACAGGAGCCACTGCTTGTGCTATTTCCCATTCCAGATTTTCTTTAGGATTCTCTTTGAGGCCTCTGATACGCAAAGCAAACTCCATGTTCTTATATTCTGATATAGTAACCTCGTCTTCTGTTCTGTCAATCTTGGCCTCTGCTCTATCAATCTTCTGTTCAGCATCAATAATTTTATTTTCCAAGTTCTCCACATACTCCATAACTGAGTCCACACGAACATCCAGGCGTTTTATATGTGCAGCTAAGCCCTGGAGTGCAAGCACTATATCTTCCCTCATCTGGTTGTTTTGATTCTTTATTTCTTGTTGCAAAACTTGCGTTGACTGCATCACAACTTGCTGGATGTCTGTCAGTGTAAATGCAGGAGGTGGGGGAGAGGGTGGTTGTACTGTAGGTTTCATCGAAGTCTGCCCTGCAACTTGTGGTATAGGTGAGGAGATAACATTCTTAGAAAGCGGGGGCCCTCCCCCACGTCTCGCAGCCATCTCTTAAGTTTCAATTTCCTCTTTCACCCAGCAGAATCAAAGTTCAAAAGAAAAAAAAGGGAAGAAGAAATAACAATTCTCTCAAAGTTCTTAACCTTCAATAAGAAGAATAGGGAACAGGCTTTCAAATACACAAAATCCGATACTGGATAAAGTCAGTTGCAAATTGTATCTCTTGCTTTGTAGCAAAATATAACAATTTTCAAACACAGTCACTTCACACAGGAGAGAAACATTCCAGCGCCATTTTTACTCCATTTCAAACTTGAAACTTGAAGAAGATAATGAAACTGAGTTAAAGTTGAAATCCAATTTATAAATTCAGATCTTCCTGCTTTGTTCTGCCTGCTTTCCAAAGGAACAAAATACTCACAGTCCCCTCTAAGCAGCAGGTGTAGTTGTCGCGTCTTGTTCCACTCCTTTTGGAGCAAAGACGTCCTGGGAGCGGAGAAAGCCTGGGCTCCGAGGGGGCTCACCCTGTTATCCCCCAAACTACTTGGGAGAATCGCAGGGGAGCTCTACCTCTATCCAGGCAGGCTCGCCTCTCCCTCTTCTCCCGAGGGAAAAGCTCCGGCGCCACGGAACAGCTGATTTTTGCTGCCTCCGGGCGTTTTGACGCTTCCCAGGATCGGGCAGCTTCAGAACGCCGCCATTCGGCGCGGCAGCACTACCAGAAGCCGCCTAATTTCAAATTATATTATGAAGCTGCTGGTTTGTCAGCGATAAGTGACTGGTTTAAGTTAACACAAGCGAGATTATTAAATCTTGAGGGTCATGATTTGTTATTTGGATGGCATGCATATTTATTGTGTGATAAGAAGGTGGATAATGTGTTTAAGATACATATTTTAAGGTATGCTTTGTTGCGAGTTTGGAAAAAGTATAGACATAAGTTAAATTATAAGATACCTATTTGGGCAATACCTAAACATGCAATAGAAAATATAAATGTTGGATTTAAACATGATGTGACTACATATAAGGAAATTTTAAGGTTTGAGAGGAATGTATGGCAATTGAAGTCATATAATATTTTAAAAGAAGAAAAGATTGTACAAACCTGGTTTCAATATGGGCAATTACAGGCTAGGTGGAAAGAGGACCAGAAAACTGGTTTTTCAATGTTTGATGAAAATTTGGTAAAGCAAATTAGAGATCAAGGTCAAGCACATATAAAAAGGATATATCTTGCATTGATAGAAATTGATTCAGAGACGGAACCTGTCAAAGACTGTATGATAAAATGGGCTCAGAATTTTCAAGAAGTTATCACAATGGATACTTGGGAAAAGATCTGGGTGAGAAATGTAAAATTTACACAGGCCCAAAATTTAAGAGAGAACTTTTATAAAATGTTTTATAGGTGGCACTTAGATCCTAAAAAATTAGCAAGTATGTATCCGAACTGCCAGCCCAAATGTTGGAGGTGTGGTTGTGAGGATGCAACGTATTTTCATATATGGTGGACTTGTAAAAGGGTTAAAGCTTTTTGGATTAAAATTTGGTGGAATATGCAAAAAATATTCAAGAAAAGGATAAAGTTTTGTCCGCAATTGTTTTTACTGGGCATTATCACAGATACTACCGTTGTGGACACTAAGTTGATGTTGAATTTAATTACAGCAGCGAGACTTTTAGTAGCGCAATATTGGAAGAAGGAAGAACTGCCAACTATAGAAGAATGGACTTTAAAAGTTTCCAATTTGGCGGAAATGGCAAAGATTTCAGCGTATTTGAAAGACCAATCGCAACAGAGATATATTGTGGAGTGGAGAAGATGGATTGATTATATCCAGAATAAATATGGGACTAAAAAGTTTCACTTAGCATTTGAATAAGTAGTGGATTTATGTGATGTATAACTAGCTTGTAGTTATTTTATTAAGAGTTAAAGTGCGATAGAATTTAATATTTTATTGTTGTTTGCATATTTTAGATTATGTTTGTTTGTATTTTTATACCCTGTATTTAGCTCTGGGAAGTCGGGGAGGGGGGGAGGGGAGGGGAGAGTTGGGGAGGTTTGGGGAGATGGGAGGGGTTTTGTATTTAAAAATGTACTGTAAAACTTTTCAATAAAAAAAAAGAGTGTAGCACTTTTACTGCACCATCTTTTAAGATTTTGAATAGCTCAGCTGGAATACTGTCACCTCCACTAGCTTTGTTGTTGCTCAGCTTTCCTAAGGCCCACTTTACTTCACATTCTAGGATGTCTGGCTTGAGGTCAGTGACCACCTCATGGTGGTTATCAGGGACATTAAACTCGTTCTTGTATAGTTCTTCTGTGTAATTTTGCCACCTCTTCTTAATCTCTTCTGCCTCTGTTAGGTCCCTGCCATTTTGGTCCTTTATCATGCCCATTTTTGCATGAAACGTTCCCTTCATCTCTCCAATTTTCTGGTCCTCCCTATTCTATTGTTTTCTTCTGTTTATTTGCACTGTTCATTTAAGAAGGCATTCTTATCTCTTCTAGCTATTCTCTGGAATTCTGCATTCAATTGGGTGTATCTTTCTTTTTCTCCCTTACCTTTTGCTTCCCTCCTTTCCTCAACTATTTGCAAAGCTTCCTCAGACAGCCATTTTGCTTTCTTACATTTCTTTTTCTTTAGGATGGTTTTAGTTGCTACCTCTTATACAATGTTGCGAACCTCTGTCCATAGTTCTTCAGGCACTCTGTCTATCAGATCTAATTCCTTAAATCTATTTGTCACCTCTACTGTACATTCATCAGGGATATGATTTAATTCATACCTGAGTGGCCTAGCGCTTTTCCCTACTTTCTTCAGTTTAAGCCTAAATTTTGCAACGAGAAGCTCATGGTCTCAGCCACAGTCAGCTCCTGGTCTTGTTTTTACTGACTGTATAGAGCTTCTCCATCTTTGGCTGCAGAGCACATAGTCAATCTGATTTCTGTGTTGACCGTCTGGTGATGTCCATGTGTAGAGCCGTCTCTTGGGTTGTTGGAAAAGAGTGTTTGCTATGACCATCGTATACTCTTGACAAAATTCTATCAGCCTGTGTCCTGCTTCATTTTGTACTCCAAGGCCAAACTTGCCTGTTATTCCAGTTATCTTTTGGCTTCCTACTTTAACATTCCAATCCCCCATGATGATAAGGACATCATTTTTTGGTGTAGTTCTATGAGGTGCTGTAGGGCTTTATAGAACTGGTCAATTTCATCCTCTTCAGCACTGGTGGTTGGGGCATAGACTTGGACTACTGTGATATTGAATGGTTTACCTTGGATTTGCACTGAGATCATTCTGTCATTTTGGGGATTGTGTTGCAGTATTGATTTTCCTACTCTTTTAGTGACTATGAAGGCTACTCCATTTCTTCTGAGGGATTTTTGCCCGCAGTAGTACACCTGATGGTCATCTGAATTAAATTCACCCATTCCTGTCCATTTTAGTTCGCTGATTCCTAAGATGTTCAGTCTTGTTTGACCAGCTTTCCTTGATTCATGGATCTTACATTCCAGGTTCCTATGGAGAAAAAATCTTTACAGCATCGGACTTTCCTTTCACCACCAGATACATCCACAGCTGAGCGTACTTTCGGATTTGGCCCACTCGCTTCATTCTTTCTGGCGCTATTAGTACTAGCCCTCTGCTCTTCCCCAGTAGCAGTATGTAGATATTAAGCATAAATCCAGATGGTAGGTTTCTTAGCTTTGGGACTGAAATTAATAATTTGCACAGTTCTGTATTCGGTATATAAGAAAAACAATTTCTTGCTACTCCCTAAATTTAATCAGTATAAATTTGTAGCAGTGATACAGAATTTTGACATTCAGTTGTTAGTATTTTTACCCTTTATTCCGAACCACTGTTGTTAGATTTCCATCATTAAATAAGTTCATAAAATGCCTTGCATGCAAAACCTTCAATATTGTTACTATATGTAGATCAGGGGTGTCAAACCTGCAATGTCATGTGATGTGTCACAATATATCGTGACTTTTTCTTTCCATTGCTGGCAATGGGGTGGGTGCGGGTTCAGCATGACACATCCAGCCCATGGGCTGGCAGTTTGACACCCCTGATGTAGATTATTTAAACATTAAAAAAATAAAAACAAATTGTTTAATTCTCTATTATTATGGTAAATCACTAAAAGGCAGAAAGGCATGATAAGGGCTGGTGTAATCAGTTGTGAATTACAGAAACATTATGGAAATCCACCTTATTTGGCAAGAAAACAATTGAACAGCTAATTTTTGAGCTGTATCAAATCCCAGTAAAAACGATATATTTCATCCAGGAATCAGTGCCTTCCTGTGGATCATAACCTTTTTCCAGCCTCTTCTCCAACAGAAGAGATGGCTCACCATATTGCATTGTGCAAGTAGGAGAGTTTTTAAAGACTGGGCTCTTGGCAGTGTAATGTCAGGCCTCACAGCTGGCTACTGTGTTTTATTCTATAAACTAGGCAACATTTATCTTAAAGAACAAAGCATAACCACTGTGAGTTAAAAAGAAAAGAACTCCGTATTCAGTACAAGGAAAACACAGCTGTACCTGTAAACCTTGGGGGCCTAGGCAAGCAGATTGGATCTTCCTATAGACCCTTGAAGATGAAACAGGCTTTTGTGACTCATAAACATCTTGATGCATTAAAAATACATATAAATACTGTATATGAAACTTTCTTATAAACCTTGGTCCGTTTAACTTAATATTATTATTGATAGTGATTGACAGGAGTTAAGGTATTGTAAGGTTTAAGGGCTAATCTTAGCTTAAACAACAGCATCAGCTGTTCTAATATATAACTTTATTAAGAATTCTGATTATAATAGCAAAATCTAATACAAACTAACATTAAAGATAAGAGAAAAAATGAAAGAAGAAAAGGAAGAAAAAAATAAAGAAAAAATAAGAATATAACAAAGAGAAAAGAGATATATAAAGAAGTGTCTTGTAGACTTTATCCTAACAAGTATAAGCACATTTAGTGAATCTCCTCTCCCCCTATAAAGTTACAACAATTATCTCTTCATCCCATATCCCATCACTTAACTACAAACAAATCCATAAACAATCATCTTTTCAGCCCTTTTGTCAGCAGAAAGCAATAAAGGAGTGCCAGAAGTAAAAAATATTTTGTTTCAATCTTGATCAAATAAATCAACTTTATATTCCTTCCTTTCACTTCTAATAATCTTTATTATTCATGTTTATTTGAATATTATCACATGATTTTGTCTTCATTTCTTCTTTGTCCTATGTTTTAAAAAGTCTCTTTTGTAAATCCAATAAGAAAAAATTGTCTCCTTTGTTTTGGCATTTGTATTTCTCTTTTGGATTTTAAAACATCAACCAATTTATTTTGTAGATCCAGTGATATATTTTTTCCAAGTGATTTATACTTTTGAATTTCTCATTGAATAATATCTTTTGAACATAATCTATCCATAGAAGCAGACATTATTACTGACTTTGATAATATTCTGGTTACTAATATCTGACTCCATTTTACAAAAGTCTGTTTCAGTATTTTCATTCAAGGAAGGAAGGAAGGAAGGAAGGAAGGAAGGAAGGAAGGAAGGAAGGAAGGAAGGAAGGAAGGAAGGAAGGAAGGAAGGAAGGAAGGAAGGACTTTAAAAGGCCATGCTACTTGGTAACCAATAGCAATGAAATTGGATACTTTATTTGAATTGTGTATATATTTTTTCTATCTGATTTTCTGTCTCCAAATACCCACAGATTCAAGCCACTATTCTTTTTGGGGGCATTTAATATAGGCTCTTTTCTGATCACCAGCCCAAGGCAGGGAGTAGGTTTTGACTCTCCTATCCTCATTTTGATCTTACCAAATTAGCCATTTATCATATTCAGTAAATTACGACTCTATCAATTATATAAACCAATTCCTCCAGTGAATTAAATCAAAATCCATTTTCATTAACTTCAGTTTCTGCTAATAAACCACATATATGTTTAGTGAAAGCTACTCAGATTAGTTTTTCTGCTTGTGAAAATTGACAGACCTTTCCCAAATAGAATCCTAAAACTGATAATACTATAAAATGCATTGGGCTTGACTGCATACAGTAGTGTAATTGTTCAAACTAGCACTCAAATAACCAGTTGGGGGCAGGGAAAGAATGTTGAGGGAAAGTAATATCAGGTGGGCTAGGTAAGGCATGTGTTACATATTTCATAAACAAGGAAGTTAAAACTCCAATAGGTTAGAACAGCAGTATAATTTTATCCCTTAATACTTGAATGATTGCCTTATTTTCTGCCATGTGGGCCCTCAACTTGCCATCCACACATTCCTTGGAACCAACCAAATTTCCTAAGTTCTTTAAAATTATTTGATTAAAAGAATGTTTAAGTTTATTCTCATCATTGTCTTATGTTTTACACAACAGAAAAATATATAAAGTATCAAGGATATGTTTCTGGAAAGAATCAAAGGAAAAGGCAAAATAAATATGCGAAATGCACAAAAGGAATGTAAGCATTGTTCTCGAGATATTAAAAAGAGAATGAAACAATATTAAAAATAAGTTGTTAACAGTAGCATTTTAATATAATTACTTGCATGTTAAGAGCTGAATTAAGAATACTGCCATTTATTGATTTACATTTACTTCATTTAAATAATTTATATGGCTATTCTTCTGATTATAGTGACTCTGGGCAGTTAGATTAAAAACTCAGCAGTTAAACACAATAGCTCATGATACCTGAGGTAAATGATAATTTCAATCCTAAAATCATTTTAATAATAGAAATCTCCTCATCTTAGGCTTAAATGCCTTAGGAAACAGCCAAGACTTCACATCCTTAAGGAAGGCTAACAAAGCTGGGGCCATTGGATCTCTAAGGGGATGCTGTTCTTCCATATAGACACTGCCACAAGAAGGCATGAATCACAGGTCCAACAAGATTACTTTGTTTAATAGAGAGTTACAATACTGCCAAACTACCCATACTACTATAATCTGGACCATTAAGAAGAGGCAGAACAGATGCATTGCCTCCATATGGAACCTGACAGAAGTCATCTATAAGTTTTATCAATTGCTGTCTAAGTCTATAACCAGGCCTGAATCAGTATGAAAAGGGAATGATTAGACCCAACCGCTTGTCACTTCCTGGGACCTATAGCCTATTCCTAATAGATATACATGCTTAGTTGTCTATGCTAAATTATCTTTATCTAATTTAGTATTTTAATGTCTATCAGAAAATTATCTATTTTAAGAGATTAATTAACCTCTTCTTTTTAATTAATACTTTCCTTTTCATTCCAAAGGATAATAAATGAGTATTCCCATGGATATTCAGACTCTTCAGATTCATGATATAGGTCAAGTGGCTAGTCTACTCAACCCCAGGTCAGTTATAACAAGATTCCCTTCATTCTGTGGACATCCATAGGTACTAGCCATTGTGTTTCATAAATTGCATCTCCCTGTAAGTCACGAGAAGACAATTTCTGATCCATCACATGTGTTTAATATCTCCTAGCATTTTTTACTATTGGCTAGTTGTCTAAGTGCTGAAATTCAGTATTATTTGGAATGCCGCTGGCTGCTATTTCCAGTTCTGTGTAGTGTAGATTAACAAATGTTTAATGTTTACTTTATTTTAAAAATAGCTCCTTATTTTCCTATTTCCTTTTTTTCTACTCCTTAATACTTACCTTTTTATCTGAGTCTAGAGGTTTTTGGGTGTGAGTGTCTGGCAAAATCCCAAGGAGAATTTTATTTTAATCTGCTTCTTGGTGTTTTTTGAATCACTTTATTGGGTACCAAGCTGTAAGGAAGTTGTTGTGGTTGTTAGTTTTAAAAAGGAACAACTGCTGAGACTTTATCAGTTGGACATCAGTAGGTTTGTTGGCACTTTTCCTTATTTTAAAGCTATTGCCCATTCCAAATAAACATATTTTATGATAGGCTTAAAAACATGTGGGAAACAACTTATAGATTTATAATCAAGGACCAAAACCAAAGAAAAAACGTTATATCTTATCAAACACTATGAACTAAAACAATATATTGAAAGTGCAAATTAAAATGGCTAAAATTACATTATTAAAGATTGAATAGCAATGGAGACATAAAAGAATTTGCTGGTCATTTTGGAGATCTTTTAAATAGTTGATCAGCAAAAAAGAGAAAATATGCTCTTCCTCTAAGTTACAATCTCTATGAATTAGTAGAGGCATTTTTAAGTATTATCAGCTTGAATATCTGTGTCAAAAACAGTACAGAAGCATTATAAAATTTATTTTACTTCCTTTGTGGATGGGCAAAATTGTACAAAAATGTTGTTAAATCTTACTTCCAACAGCAGAGACAATAAGCTATTAAACTGAATGAGTGAAGGGACTTTTCTTATCAAGGCTAAAATAGTTGACATGGCAAAAAAAATCTTTCAGAGAGCTGCAACATACATTAAATCATAAAGAGAGAAGATGGCAAGGAAGTAACAGGCAGTAGAGAGAAAGCAAAGCTGCTTAACTGATTCTTTGCATCGGTCTTCACGCAAAAAGAAATTATAGCACAACCTACCAAAAACATAACTGAAAAAGACAGACTAAAAATAAAAATTAAAATAATCAAGAAAATGGTAAGAGAACTCCTTTTTGATCTTGATGAATATAAATCACCTGGATCTGATGGATTACATCCCAGAGTTCTGAAAGAGCTGGCATATGTTATCTCATAACCATTATACCATATCTTTCAAAAATCCTGGAGCACTGGGGAACTGCCTGAGGATTGAAAAAGAGCTGGTATGGTTCCCATCTTCAAAAAAAAAAAGGGGGGGGGAAACTGACCCAGATGGGTATAGACCAATCAGTCTAACATCAATACCTGGAAAGATACTGTTTGTTAAAAACAGATCATGCCAAACCAATCTTATTTCATTCTTTGACAAATTTGTAGACCAGCAAAATGTTGTAGACATGGCATACCTAGACTTCAGTAAGGCATTCGACAAAGTAGATTACAACCTACTTCTTGGTAAGCTAGAAAAAAGTGGGATACTGAAGATAGCATCACCACCAGATGGATTTATAACTGGCTGACAAACCGTACTCAATGAGTAGACGTTAATGGTACTACATCTACATGGAGGAGTACCACAAGATTCCATATTAGGCCCAGTACTCTTCAATATCTTTATAAATGACTTAGATGAGGGAAAGAAGGGGAACTTACCAAATTTGCAGATGATGCTAAACTGGCAGGATTAGCCAACACCCTAACTGATAGGCTTAAGATCCAGATGGATCCCAAACAGACTTGAACAATGGGCTCTATCTAAGAAATAAAATTCAACATAGAGAAAAGTAAAGTCTTACAGTTAGGCAAGAAAAATCAAAAATACAAATACAGATTAGGTGAAACCTGGCTTAATAGCAGTAACTGTGAGAGGGATCTTGGTCCTAGTGGACAATCAACTAAATATGAGCCAACAGTGTGTGGCAGCAGCCAAAAAAGCCAAAAATTCCAAAAATGTTTCATTAACAGAAGGATTGAATCAAGATCATGTGAGTACCGCTCTATAAAGCCCTAGTAAGGCCAGACCTAGAATACTGCATTCAGTTTTGATCACCACACTATAAAAAAGATGTTGAGACTCTAGAAAAGTGCAGAGAAAAGCAACAAAGATGATTAGGGGCCTGGAGGCTAAAACATATGAAGAACAGTTGCAAGAACTGGCAATGGCTAGTTTAGTGAAGAGAAGGACCACGGGTGACATGATAGCAGCATTCCAGTGTTCCAATATTTAAGTGATTGTCACAGAGGGGAGTGGGTGCTTTATTTTCCAAAGCACATGAAGGACAGACAAGGAGCAATGGATGGAAACTGATCAAGGAGAGATTCAACCTAGAAATAAAGAGAAATTTTCTGACAGTGAGAGCAATCAACCAATAGAACAGCTTGCCTTCAGCAGTTGTGGGTGCTTCATCACTGGAGGCTTTCAAGAACAGACTGGATAGCCACTTGTCAGAAATGTTATGGGATCTCCTGCTTAAGCAGGGGGTTGGACTGATATAGCACTAGCTATGCTGGTAATAAAATTCTTTCCTTCCCTATTCTTCAAACTTGCAGAAGTATGAATCCTCTCAGCCATTTCTGTCTGGAGGCCCACAGCTTTATTTGTCAATAAAAGCAGAAATAATAAGTTGTTAACATTAACCCCATTCCACAGTTCAAGGAAAAATAAAGCCTAGCTTTCTTCTCAAGAATGGCAGAGAATTTCTTAAAAGGTTGACACTTGGATGTTGTATTTCACAACAGATTACAACAAACATCAAACACTTCCAGAAACTAAGAAATATTTGTGTTAACATCATGGTGATTTGGAATACGAATTTAACCTGTATTAATTATAAAAGGTAAAGGTTCCCCCGCACATGCGTGCTAGTCGTTTCCGACTCTAGGGGCCGGTGCTCATCTCCGTTTCAAAGCCGAAGAGCCAGCGCTTGTCCGAGGACGTCTCCGTGGTCATGTGGCTGGCATGACTAGACGCCAAAGGCGCACGGAACGCTGTTACCTTCCCACCGGAGTGGTCCCTATTTTTCTACTTGCATTTTGACGTGCTTTCGAACTGCTAGGTTGGCAGAAGCTGGGACGAGTAACAGGTGCTCACTCTGCTACGCGGCACTCGGGATTCGACCCGCCAAACTGCCGACCTTCTGATCGACAAGCTCAGCGTAATTATACTGTGTTATAATTATTTCATCATGTGGCTTTGCATGTATGTTTTATATTGCCTTGAAGGGTCTGGTAATATGGAATTCTTGTTATGGTGCCAAGTTATTATCAAATCCTTATAGAATGAATGCCTAGAACAGAGGCAGTAGATACATGGATGTACAGTGCTTATCTCTCCTTCCTTCCACAGTGAAGTGCCATGTCAGTTTGTTGGAATAACTATGAGAGCTTTGACACATCTTGTATATCAAAGCTGCTATGTTGCATTTCAGAGCCTGCATTTGTAATGTTTTTTTCATTAAATGAATAACATCCGTGTCTGCCTTGGAGTTAACTTGTTTCCTTATTGATCAGAAAGTAATTCTCCTATTGGGTGTCCTAGTAAACTGTATGTATGGAGGCTCAAAACTCCTTTTCAATTTCACTTGCACTTTATTACAAGCCATAGCCCAACATACATATCAAAACATTTTGATTAAATATGTTACAATAAAATAGGTAAAAGAGTAAATAAAAGAGGAAAAATATACAATAAAGTGGTGTAAAAACAAACAATGTTCTAGTCCTTTATGCAGTACTCTGCATAGTGTAGACAAAACAAAATCCTTTTCTATCAATAATACATAGGTTCTACAGGATACAAATGCAAACTTTGCAACAGAAGAATTAGAGGAACCCCATCGAACTTTGGGCATAAGAAAAAAGTTAGATAACATGGCTTCACTAAATATTGTATCACAAAAACCAAGTATTAGACAGAGGATGCTTGTTTAATACATTTTTCCATCAAATCTCCAGGGCAGTTGCTAAAAACTCTTTGCCAAGTGCATGTCCTTAGTTTTTTCATAGTTAATTTGTAGTAAATTGTCAAGGTAATGATTTAAAAGCTAACCAGCTGATATAATGTAGGATGTAAGATAAAATAATGGGAATGACTCAGCAGAGTATGTATCTCTTTAAGAGCTTTGTATAAAAGGGAAGGCATATATATATATATATATATATATATATATATATATATATATATATATATATATATATATATATATATATATATATATATATATATATATATATATATATATTTGTGTGGTGGTGATGTCATGTGATGTTATCATGAGTTTGGGTCTGGTATGACATCACCACCACACAACCATTCAAAAAGCAAATCCGAACCCACAACGATAACGACACACAACCACAAAACAGAAACCTAACTACAGCTGCAACATCAGCCACTTTAAACCCCTCCAAACCACACAATAAGCAAACTGACACCCACTATAAAAACATGGCACCACCACAAACACGGAGCCAAACAAAAGCAGCACAACTCACCAGTTCAGGTCTAAGGCTGGCAGCTGAGACCAGCCCATCCACTCAAAACACATCCCCACCCAATCAGAACACAGCCCCCATTCAAAACACACTCCCACCCAATCAGAACATAGCTAACCCCCCACCCAATCAGAGCACACCTCCACCCACAGACCATACCCCCTCTGGAAGTTTAAAAAAGAAGAAAAAACAGCCACTACCACACACTTCTCCCAGAAGAATGAAGCTGAAGCCACCAGCCTGAGGATGACGGATGAGATTTCATCGAAACGTTACCCTGATACCTCCAATTCTACGTGGGGAAAAACCCGAATGACCAAAGATCTACATACAAACACCCACGAAAACCTCAGAAAACATGTATATATATACAGTGTGTAGATAGATAGATAGATAGATAGATAGATAGATAGATAGATAGATAGATAGATAGATAGATAGATAGATAATATATATAGATATATATATTGTTCCTGTTGTATGATATTGTAGATAGTGTAAGATAAACCACCATTTAATATAGACCACTGGTTACTGTATTTACTCCTGGGTTATCTCACATAATAACACTGTGCACGCTCTGACATAAATGCTTTTTGAAAAAATGTGATGCCTTCATAGTGCTTCTCAACAGAATTGATGATTTTGATCACATTAACAATTATAATTATGGTCTTATAAACCAGTATAGATATGAACTTATTTACCAGTTTAGGGGGTTGATCTTTTTTATTTAAAGACCAGATGGTTTTATCCACATAACAATTAAATATTAATGGAGTCAGAATACACTTTTGCTTGATACCCTTGCTAACTAGCACTACAGCTAAAGGAAAGCTTATTAGATTACATCACACAGTCACCTTAGTAATAATGTGAAATCTATAGCAGATGGTGAGAAGCTGTCTGTCAGTTATATGAGATCCACCTTACTTGGCTGGAACTCAACAGCTTTTCCAAGGTTGTGCTCAGTCTTGCTGACCTGTTTAAGGGTTTACTGGAATGATACATATGGATATAGAGATATATTTCCAGTTACATTTTTAAATCACAAAGCAAAAACAGACTGGTATCTGAAATTTTGATAAACAAGGTTATATAAATCCACCTATCCCAAATCATACTGTTCAGTTCTCAAATAAAGTTAATGTATTAAAGTCACAGAGATTTGCCAAGCATTTGAAGCAGAACTTTAAAGAAAGATGTGAATTGTTACTAGCTTTGTTGTTAAATTCTAGAGAGATACTGCAATTCAGATGAATTCCTAAAGTAAAAGAAATGTTCACTGCACGTGTCTTCTGCATGGGTGGTCCTCTTTATCATTAGGTTGGTTTGCAACTTCTACTTTTTCATTCAGAGACTTCCTGCTGTAAATATCACACATCATACACTAGGCTTCAGATTCTGCATTTTAGGACATACATTTTCAGAAGCCAAAGAAACAGCTGAATTTTAAAACAAAAACATCTGCACTTGTATACTGGACAAAATTCAAAAGCAAGTTTTCACAACAAAGCCAAATGCCAATTCTTGTTATAGTAGAGTATGAACTGACATTTAATAACTTCTCTGCCAGAAACATATATTTAAGAAAATCCCAGTGTATGATTTGTCACTGAAGAAAGCGGTGAAAAGAAAAGGTTGTGGAATCCAAAACATTTACCCATAGCATATTCAATGAGTATTAATATGTTACTGTTTGTTTCTTGTCAAAGTCTTCATCTTAAATAAATGGGAAAAAATATAAATCTTTCTCCACACTACAGTTCACTTTCCAAAGCACAATAATAGTATTTACAAGTCAAAAGAATAGCAGGAAATATCTAATAGACTTGCCACTTTGACTCTAGGAAACAAAACTTTACCCACACAAAATACTACGCTAATCTTAAGGCTTTTCCACTGCTCTTTAAACAACTTCAGCTTTCCCATTTATGTCATGCACAAATTAAATGCAGTGTTTTCAGAAAATAACATTCTCACACTTGTTCAGCACTTTATATATACAAAATGAACAGAGCCAGTCACAAGTGACAGAAGGAAAAAATAAACAAAAAGTCAAATTAGCATTATGTCTATTGTTGCATTATTTATCATAGGTTTAAAATCATCATCTTCATCATCTGTTTAACAGATGATTAATGTATACATAAATTATATAGAGAGAATATTTTTTTGATGCACCCTGTTGACCCAAATATGGGGAGAAGAAATCTCTAGACATATCTCCTCCCCTGGTCTCTTCCTTCCCTGATATAGCTGACAAAGTGAGAAAGAGACTGTGGCCTAGTCAACACAGCTGCCTAACGTGCAAGCAGCCCAGGTTCAAATCTCAGAAGGGTGTGGCTGGCTGATGAGAGCAAAACAGCTTGAAATAGCTATACCAGTCTCCCTTTAATTCTTTCTTAGCAATCCATATATATATCATAATAGAACTGCAGTATAGCAAGTTCAAAAACCCAAGGTGCATCAAACCAGTCTGACCGGAAAAAACATTAAAACCTGGGCAATAGACATTCAGAAATGCCAAGAATTCTGCCAAACCACATTATTGCGTCAGCATTTTGACATGCTTAACTGCCATATAGGCCAGGTTATATGGATAACACACCAACACAAGACTGAAGTACTCCATAAAAAAATGAAGTCTTTGAGAAAAGCAGATAACCACAATAATGCCAACAGGCCTGTCCATAATATATCGTCAAGAACCCTGATCAATGAACAAAACAGACTGCTACAATGGGACACGGGCCTCAACCTTATGGATGCACGTCCAATTGAGTTCGTGGCAGCCATAGAACTGACACCACAATGTATTACAATTAACGAAGAGATTAAGAACTCAATTAGGCAACGAATCACAGGACTATTCATGGCCCATAGACCACACCATTTTCTATCAAAAATGGAGAGGGAGGCTGTAGATGTACTACGTAGGGACAAATCCATTGTCATTTTACCAGCAGATAAGGGCAGGGCCACTGTAGTCATGGATAAATCTGAATACAATTATAAAGCTCAATCCTTACTCAAAGACATTAATGCATACAAAGTGGTCACAAAGGACCCAATAACATCAATTAGAAATCAGCTTAATAAAATACTAGAAAGACTTAGGAGACAAGACAAAATCAGTGAGGAAGATTTAAGGGCTTTGCAACCAAAGGATACGGCGATGGCGAGATTCTATGGGCTACCAAAGATACATAAGAAAGGGGTCCCATTAAGACCTATTGTAACATTTAGAAATACTCCAACATTTGGCCTAGCAAAGTGGTTGAGCAGATGGTTAAAATACCTGGTGGAAGAAAATACAACCACAGTAAAGTCAGCACATGAATTCCTACAAAAACTGAAATCAACAAAGATAGAGGATGATGAAATAATGATATCATTCAATGTAACATCCTTATTTATATCCATACTGCAAGACCTAGCCATTTTGACAATAAAGGAATGATTACAACAGGAGGAGTCACTACATCACGACTCACTTAAGATAGAAGACATCATCCTCTTATTACATTTGTTTCTTAAAACACACTTTAAATTCCAAGGAGTGATATATGAACAAATCAAGGGCACACCAATGGGGTCCCCCATTTCAGGAATCATCGCAGAAGCAGTCTTACAACAACTTGAATCCAAAGAAATGGCCAACTATCAATCCAAATTTTGGACAAGATATATTGATGACACATTCACCATCATCAAACGTAAGGATAAGATTGATTTCATGAGAGAACTAAATTCAATATTTCCGGATATCCAGTTTACAGTAGAGGAGGAAGCCAATGGCACCTTAGCTTTCCTTGATGTGTCAATCAGTCACCAAACAAACGGCACCCTCCACACATCCGTTTACAGAAAAGGGACACACATAGATAGGATGCTAAATTATAAAAATAATCACCCCACATCCCACAAGATCTCCTGCATTCGAACATTATGCAAATGTTTAGACACACACTCTAACATGAAAAGAGCCAAGGACAAGGAACATGATCATCTATATCGGGTATGCAGACATAACGGCTACCCAACAAATTTTATTTGGCATTACAGTAGACACCAAGAACCACGTTTAACACAAAATGGCTTGGCAAATACAACTTGGATGACAATTCCATACATAAATGGAGTTTCAGAGGCAACTGCAAGAATATTGGCACCACACAACATTAATATGGCACACCGGCCAAACCAGACACTTCGTACCAAGTTGATGCGCCCAAAAGAACAACTATCTGAAAAAGAAAAATCATCAGTAATCTATATGGTGAGATGCAATGACTGCCAATATAGCTATATCGGAGAAACATCCAAACAACTAAAGACAAGAATCCATGAACATAAGCTTGCCATAAAAAGACATGAACAGTATTCACAAATATGTACACATATGGTCAATAATAACCACTCCTTCGACTTTGCAGGGGCACAAACCATTGCCCAAGACACCCCCAAAGAGGCAGATTACTTAAGGAAGCCTGGTTCTCAGATAAATTTACAATTAATTGCCACATAGAATTGCCACCCGCCTACCAGGCATTAAAAGCACATCAACAGCAACAGAAAGGTCTACCCACGATAAAAAGGAGAGAAGCCAAAAGAAATCAAAGCTGGACAACCAGGACACCAGAAGAGATATCTAAAACACAACAACCCACCAAGCCCGAAAAACAGAAACAGACAACAAACAATCATGCAATAACTCCCGAAGATCGGAGGTGGATAGAGCGAGGGAAGAGAAGACAATGTCACGCGCACACACAAACAGATGGAGAGCACCCGGAAGACAGGAGCTGAACAGGAATGGATGGACGGACAGGCACAATGAACAGACAAAAGCGACCATCCCAAGGCCAGGAAAATAGCCAGCGAACACGTGACCCATCAAAAGAAATACAGCAAACAGAGGATAATGCGACTCATACGAAAAAGAAGATACTGATCATGCAACAAGTAGCCGAGAAGACAAGGAACGATCTGAAAACAATCCCAATTGAACAGATATGGGCGAACCAAGGAAAGAGAGCGCCGCAACACACATACACACCAACACACAAAAAATGTCCAAATACAGCAAGATCAACTAAATCAGACAGCAGAAAGCAAGGGCGGCATATAAATAAACAAAAAACATTGGGGTGGCTAGTCCAGGGATCAGATAAATATCAGTGGATAAGCACTGAAAGAAAGTCATACGTGCAAGTGAATCGGGGCGGGGAGCTGTTTGCAGAAATCATGGAACAAGATCAGTTAAGGAAGTCAAACCAAAACAGATAGGGAGGAGAAAGATAAAAAAGGGACAGTAAAACCAGATTGCAAGGGAAGCGATGCGAGACAGTCAGAACAATCATGATTGGCTAGAGAAAGGTCCATCACACGGCCAATGAGCAGAGCGTGGAACCAAACAGGCTTACCAACGGTTTTTCAAACCTTCAATGCTTTCTCTGATGATGCTGGCAGAGGACCAGTGAAAGCTTAGATTAGGTAGATATGCTTTAAACGGTTACTTTGTATTGCTTATTATGATCTTTTAGCAATACTGTTTTTTATCCATACCAGTATATATAATTATATTATATTATATTATATTATATTATATTATATTATATTATATTATATTATATTATATTATATTATATTATATTATATTATATTATATTATATTATATTATATTATATTATATTATATTATATTATATTATATTATATTATATTATATTATATTATATTATTTTATATTATATTATATTATTATATGTATATATAATTATTTATATAATTAAAATCTGGAAAAAGCCTTGGGAGGTGATTTTATACCTCCAAAATTATGAAGCAGGAATAAGGACTGCTGGCTTTGCTATTTTCCATTATGCTATGCCACTGAGGTATGGTATAGTATTTCTCTCCCTTTCTCTTTCTCTCTCTCTTTCTCTCTCATCTGTTCCTTGACAGGAATTGAAATAAGTGACAATGAAGATGATTATATGAATAAATACTCTTTTAGATATTGACAATGAGTTCATTCACTGCCTCCTTTGCTCATAGCTCGGCCGATGCCATGGTGGAAGCCTGGGAAAAGGCAGCCACAGAAGCACTCGACCGAGTTGTACCCATGCGGCCCCTGACACGGTGTAGATCCCAGTGGGCTCCATGGTTTTCTATGGAGCTGCGGGAGATGAAACGCCGGAGACGGGGCCTAGAGAGCTGTTGGAGATCCAGCCGATCCGAATCCGACTGATCGCGACTAAGGTCCTTTACGAGGTCTTATCTCGCGGTGTTGAGGAGGGCAGGGTCTAATCACTTTGCTACCCTTATCGCGTCCACAGATAATCACCCGACCGCCCTGTTTAGGGTGACCCGCTCCCTCCTTAATCAAGAGGTGAGGGAGGATCCCTTACAGGGTCGTGCTGAGGAATTTAGCCAACATCTGCTGGACAAAATCGCTCGGATCTGGACCGGTCTGGATTCCAACTGGGCAGAATCTGACGATGAGAACATGGACAGTCTTGTTGATGTTATCTGGGAAGAGTTCGACCCTGTGACTCTGGACGAGGTAGACAAGATCATGAAGAAGCTGAGCTCCACTACGTCCTTATTGGACCCGTGCCCCTCCTGGCTGGTTTATGCGGCCCGGGATGGGACACGAGGCTGGATCCATGCAGTGATAACTGCTTCATTGAGAGAGGGCAGTTTCCCCACAGCCTTGAAAGAAGCGGTGGTGAGACCCCTCCTCAAAAAGCCTGCCCTGGACCCAGCTGTTTTAAACAATTTTCGCCCGGTCTCCAACCTTCGCTTTCTTGCGAAGGTTGTTGAGAGCGTAGTGGCGCATGAACTTCCTCTGTTTTTGGAAGATGCTGATTATCTAGACCCATACCAATCGGGTTTCAGGCCCGGACACAGCACGGAGACGGCATTGGTCGCTCTGATGAATGATCTCTGGCGAGCTCGGGACAGGGGTTGTTCCTCTGTCCTAGTCCTATTAGACCTCTCAGCGGCTTTTGATACCATCGACCATGGTATCTTACTGCAGCGTCTCAGGAGATTGGGAGTGGGAGGCACTGTTCTTCAGTGGTTCTCCTCCTACCTTCTGGAACGTTCACAGTCTGTGTTGGCGGGTGGGCAGAGATCGACCCCGAGACCTCTCATTTATGGAGTTCCTCAGGGGTCGGTCCTCTCACCACTCCTATTTAACATCTATATGAAGCCGCTAGGTGAGATCATCCGTGGTTTTGGAGTGGGATATCATCAGTATGCTGGTGATACCCAGCTTTTCTTTTTTTTATTGAAAAGTTTTACAATACATTTTATCTTTAACAATCCCTCCCCCCCTCCCTCCACCCAACCCTTCCTAACCCTCCCTAACCCTCCCCCCCTTCCCCCCTCCCCCCTCCCCGACTTCCCAGAGCTAAATACAAGGTATAAAAGTAAAAACAATCATAAACAACCATATGTTAACAACAATAAACTATTAAGTCTATCGCACTCTAGCTCATATGAAATGACTACAAGCAATACTAATATCACATAAAAAAACTTATACAAATGCTAAATGAAACTTTTTAGTCTCATATTTGTTCTGGATATAATCAATCCACTTTTTCCACTCCATAATATAACGTTGTTGCAAATGGTCTTTCAAATAAGCCGAAATCTTTGCCATTTCCGCCAGGTCAGAAACTTTTAGAGTCCATTCTTCTATAGTCGGCAGTTCCTCCTTCTTCCAATATTGACCTACTAAAAGTCTTGCTGCCGTAATTAAGTTCAGTATCAACTTGGTGTCCACAACAGTAGTATCTGTAATTATGCCCAATAAAAACAATTGCGGACAAAACTTTATCCTTTGCTTAAATATCTTCTGCATATTCCACCAGATTCTAATCCAAAAAGCTTTATCCTTTTTACAGGTCCACCATATATGAAAATACGTTGCGTCTTCGCCACCACATCTCCAACATTTAGGTTGGTAGTTTGGATACATACTTGCAAGCTTTTTAGGATCTAAATGCCACCTATAAAACATTTTGTAGAAGTTCTCTCTTAAGTTTTGAGCTTGTGTAAATTTTACATTCCTCACCCAAATCTTTTCCCAAGTGTCCATTGTGATAACTTCTTGAATATTCTGAGCCCACTTTATCATACAATCTTTAACAACTTCTGTTTCTGAGTCAATTTCTATCAATGCAAGATATATCCGTTTGATATGTGCTGGACCCTGATTTCTAATTTGCTTTACCAAATTTTCATCAGTCATTGAGAAACCAATTTTCTGGTCTTCTTTCCACCTGGCCCATAATTGACCATATTGAAATCAAGTTTGAACAATCTTCTCATCTCGTAAAAAATTATACGGCTTCAAACACCATAAGTTCCTCTCCAAACTTAAGATCTCCTTGTATGTAGTCACATCATGTTTGAAGACAACATTTATGTTTTCTATTGCATGTTTCGGAATTGCCCATAAAGGAATCTTGTAGTTTAGCTTATGTCTATACTTTTTCCAAACTCTCAGCAATGCCTGTCTTAAAATATGCACTTTAAACACATTATCTACCTTCTTATCATACAATAAATATGCATGCCAGCCAAATAACAAGTCGTGGCCCTCAAGATTTAATAATCTCCCTTGTGTTAAATTAATCCAATCACTTATCACTGACAACGCAGCAGCTTCATAATATAATTTAAAATTGGGCATTTTAAGACCACCTCTTTCACACGTATCCTGCATGATCTTAAATTTAACTCGTGGCCTTTTCCCTGCCCATACAAATTTATTGATACCCTTTTGCTATTCCTCCAAATTTGAGTCTTTTTTAAGAATAGGTATCATTTGAAATAAAAATAGAAATTTAGGTAAAACATTCATTTTCACTGCTGCAATTCTTCCCAGTAGAGCCAACTGCAATTTTTCCCAGCTCTCCAATTCTTTTTGAATTTTTCCCCATAACTTTTCATAATTATTTTTATATAACTTTGCATTTGAGGGTGACAAATACACCCCCAAATATTTAACCCTTTTGACAATCTCAAATCCAGTTAACCCTTCTAGAAGGGCTTTTTGCGATCCTGTCATTTTTTGGCTAATATTTTAGTTTTTTGTATATTGACCTTAAATCCAGAAACCTTTCCATATTGCATTATTATCTCCATCAGGTCCACAACAAAATTTTTTGGCTGGGTCACTGTAACAACCAGATCGTCTGCAAACGCCCTCAGTCTATAATCCTGATCTCTAATTTGAATTCCCTTAATTTTTTCCGAATTCTGTATTTTAATCAATAATATCTCCAATGTTAAGATAAATAATAAAGGTGACAACGGACACCCTTGTCTTGTGCCCTTTTCAATATTACATACTTCAGTCAAACTATTATTTACTATTATTCGGGCTGTTTGTTTTTGATATAATGCCCTAATTGGTTGTAAGAATTTATCCCCAAAATTCATTTTATCTAAAACTTTCATCAAAAATTGCCAATCCAGTTGATCAAAGGCTTTTTCGGCGTCTAAAAAGATCAGCGCCGCAGGGATCTGGTTGTTCCTTTCCAAAAATTCCAACAAGTCTACTATATGCCTCACATTATTTTTCATTTGTCTACCACTGATAAACCCAGTTTGGTCCCCATGAATTATCTGTTGCAGAACCCTCATCAATCTATTAGCTAAAACCTTAGCAAATATCTTGTAGTCTGTATTCAAAAGTGATATTGGTCTATAATTTCTTACTTGAGTGACGTCCTGATCTTCCTTCAGAATCAAAAAAATAAAGGCAGTTCTCCAAGACGGAGGCCTTCCTCCCTTCCTCCCCTTTAAATTGTCTGAAACAATTCCCTTAGTGGCATTATCATCTCCAATTGTAGGTTTTTGTAGTACACCGCAGTCAGTCCATCCGTGCCTGGCGCTTTATCCACCTTCAATTGTTTAATTGCTAAAAGAATTTCTTCTTCTGTTATCAGTTGATTAATCTCTTCATTTTGTTCTTGTGTAAGAACCGGGATGTTAGCATTCCTCAAATATACATCAATATCTGCTTCATTAATCTTATCTTTAGCATATAATTTGGAATAAAAGTCCAGAAAGGCTTCCTTAATAAGGTCCTGTTGATACACAACCTTACCCTTATGTTCTATTTTATCTATGTTAGAAGCCCTTTGCTTCTTCCTTAACCTGTAAGCTAACCATCTGCCTGGTTTATTGGCATTGCAAAAAGTGTTGTGCCTAGCAAACCGTAAATTAGTTGCCACCTGATCAGCCATCAACTTATCAAATTGTCCTCTTAACAAATTAATAACCTCTTTGATCTTCACATCCGATGGATTCCGAATTAGGGCCTTTTCTTTTTCTCTAATTTCATTGTCCAATTCCTTCCTCCTAAATTCCAAGTTACGTCTGTATTTGTTATTCATATATATTAACACCCCTCTCATATAAGCTTTACTAGCATCCCAAACCATGTCCATAGAAGTGCCCTTATTCATGTTAGTTTCAAAAAAAGTCCTTCATCTGTTTTTTACATTCTTCCACATTTCTCTGATTTCTAAACAAGTTCTCATTTAAGCGCCAAGAGCGCCTATCTCTATTATCCTTGTCAATCTCTAACCAAACTGGACTATGGTCAGACATAGTTCTTGGACAAATCTTTATCTTTTTAATCCTGGAAAAAAATCATTAGTCAGTAATATAAAATCAATCCTAGAAAAAGATTGATGTCTATCAGAAAAAAAAGTATAATCCTTTTCTTGTAAATGTATTTCTCTCCAAATGTCTCGCAACTCCAAATCATCCTTCATTTCAAAAAAAGATTTAGGCAATCTAGCATGGCTTGGAATATGCCTAAAAGAGCCACACTTGTCCAGTTGTACGTCCAAGACTCCATTCCGATCTCCCATAAAAATAAAAGATTTATAATCCAACTGAATAATCTTACTGTGTAATGAACTATAAAAGTCAGCTTGTTGTTGATTAGGAGCATACAGTCCAACCAAAAGTGTTTTTTGCCTTCTAACAGCAAATCTATTATAACATATCTTCCTTGTTTAGCTCCACTGTCACAGTATTCTTGACATAAATAACCACTCCATTTTTCTTATTCATTGCAGAAGCACTAAATTGTGTACCCAATCTAGAGTTCAATAGGTACTTTTGGTCCATAACCCTAATATGTGTTTCTTGCAAGCAAATAACATCAGTCTTAAATTGTTTTAAGTATTGAAAAGCTTTCTTTCTCTTCTGTGGTGAGGTTAAGCCATTGACATTCCAAGTTAGGAACTTAGTCGCCATCCTTGGCGGCCTGAAGCTTCTGGAGCACGTCTGTCAAGAGTCCCTTAACTTCCTTAGGCAGCGCCCCTCCCACAGCTTCGCTATAGGTACGCTTTGGAGGTTCCATGACTTTCTGCTGGTCTTGCTCTTGCTCTTGTCTCGCTCGTCTCAAGGCAGCACGCGTCATCCTCTGCTCTCTGGCATCTTCCGATGAAGCTGTAATTTGATCCCCTCCAGTAGCTTTCTCATCTGTCTGTGTTCCTTCAGCATCTTGAGGCTTTCCCTCGCCATTTTTCTTTGCAGATTCCAAAAGTGGTAAAGAGGTTGCTTTTAAAACATTGCTATAAAAATCACGTGCCTGGATCACTGTGACCAAACGGTGTCTCGTGCCTTCATGCATCACCACCATGCCCACTGGTATCTCCCATCTAAACTTGATGTTGCGTTTCTTAAGTTCCTGTGCCAGAAAAGCAAAATCTTTCCTTCTCCTTAAAATTCTTGGAGGAATCTCTTTTAAAACCAAAACTTCTTGCTCAGCAACCACAAGCTTAGTATCATAAGAAACTTGGATAACTTCATTCCTGATTGCTCTCTTTGTGAAATAAACCACCACATCTCTAGGTAGCTTCCTCTGCCTTGCAATCCATGAATTCACACGAAAGATTTTGTCTATATTTCCCTCAATTTCAGCTGCTGACTGTCCCAGTACCACTTCCAAAGCCTCAGAGACTATCTGCTTTAAATCTTCTTTAGGATTCTCTTTTAAACCTCTGATTCTGATAGCAAACTCCATCTGGTGGTACTGGACCAGAGTCAAATCACCGTCCATTTTATCTATCACATTTTCATTCTCTAACACTTTTGCTTCTAATCTGGAATTCTTTTGGCTAAGATCTTCCATTTTTTCATCCAAGCATTGAATACATAAAGCCACACCTTGAAGTGCAGGCAAGATGTCTGCCCTCATTGCTGTAAACTTCTCTTCCAGCTTTTCCATCTTCTCCTCCAGCTTTTCCATCTTTTCATCTATAATATCTGCTATTTGTTGTGAGTGCTTTTCCAAAGCATCCTGTAAATCTTTAACCGTCAGTGCCGGAGCAGGTGCAGGAGGCAATAAGGCTTGCAGCGAGGACTGATGCACCGGGGAAGCCCCCGCACTCCAGAGAACTTTAGAAGTTTTAGCCGCCATCTTCCCCCACTTTCACTTTTGCTACGCACTTTCACTTTTAAAGTCCATAAAATCCATTGAACTAGAGAACAAAAATCCACTTCACCTTGACCTCCTGTATCGCTCTGCCTGCCTCTTTACACTCCAAAGTCCTTCCTTCTGGCAGGGGTGGTTGCTAACGCTTAGTTCTGCTCCCAAAAGCACGGAGCAGAAACGCTGCGCAGCCCGGAGCAAACCCAGGCTTCGGGGGGGCTCGATCCTTCAGCCGCCCGAACTAGAAGCTCAGGTGGCCCCGGAGAGCTCAACCCCTACCTGGGGCCTCACCCCCTCCTCTTCTCCCGAGGAGGGGGCTTCCGAACCGCTGAAACAGCTGATCGGCGCTGTTTTCAGCAGTTCTATGAAGCCACGGAGCGGACAGCCCGGAGATGGCTGTCTTCAGCATCGCATCGCCACCGGAAGTCGATACCCAGCTTTTCATCTCGACCCCAAACCACCCCAGTGATGCCCTCTACGTGATGTCCCGTTGCCTGGAAGCGGTCCGGGTCTGGATGGGGAAGAACAGGCTTCAACTCAACCCGGACAAGACTGAATGGCTGTACATACCGGCATCTCAGGAAGTTCAGATTATTCCATCTCTTACTATTGGGGGTGAGTTATTACCCCCCGTAGATAAGGCTCGCAATTTGGGTGTCCTTTTAGATTCACAGCTCTCCTTAGATGATCATATAGGAGCTGTGACTAGAGGGGCCTTCGCCCAGGTTCATCTGGTGCGCCAGTTGCGACCCTATCTGGACCTGGATGCCTTGCGTACAGTCACTCATGCCCTTGTGACCTCTCGTCTAGACTACTGCAATGCTCTTTACATGGGGCTGCCCTTGAGATCCACTCAGAAGCTTCAGCTGGTACAGAGTGCAGCTGCGCGAGTTCTTTTGGGGGTCTCCCGATACTCCCATATTACACCTCTGCTCCGTGAGCTGCATTGGCTTCCAGTTGCCTTCCGGGTGAAATTCAAGGTGCTGGTGATGACATACAAAGCCCTACATGGCATGGGTCCGGATTACCTATGGGAGCACCTACTGCCGGCGTCATCCTCCCTCCGTCCTGTACGTTCCCACAGAGAGGGCCTCCTCAGGGTACCACCAGTCAGAGAATGTCGGCTGGTGACCCCCAGGGGGAGAGCATTCTCGGTGGGTGCACCAATCCTTTGGAACTGCTTACCGGCTGAACTCCGGATGGCCCCCGACATTTGCTCCTTCCGGCGTGATCTAAAAACTTATCTATTCGAACAAGCCAGCCTGGCCTGATGGGTTTGGGTTTTAACATTATTTTAACTAACCTTCTACATTGGGCACAATCATTTAACTTTAAATTTGGTATCCTGTATTCTTATTTTTGTTGCCCTGTACACCGCCCTGAGTCCTTCGGGAGAAGGGCGGTATATAAATCAAATAAATAAATAAATAAATAAATAAATAAATAAATAAATAAATAAATAAATAAATAAATAAATAAATAAATAAATAAATAAAATAAAATGCCCAGTAATTCAAAATTAATTACTGATTTTCTGCAAAAAACTTATCCTATTGAATGTTTCACGTATCTCTTTCTCAAAAAATGGGATTTTGTGGGATTATCTGCATTTCTAATTATCAGTCCTAGGTTGTAAGTATATATAGCCTTCCTTTTGAGTTATGTGATAAATGGGACATGTAGTTGAAACTAACTGTCAGGCCCAGTGAAACATTCCCGGGACGCTGCCATTCAGTTGGGAGGGGGGAAGTGGTGGGCTTTGGGATGTGTTTCCTCTGCTTTGTTCTTTGAGCCTTTGATGTATCTCTTTGGGTGTGAAAGGGGGGGGAGGAAAGTGCCTGGGGCCATCTGCCTTATCTCTACTTGCTGGGAAAAAGATGCAATGCCTGGGAACAGTGTTTTATCACTCTTCCACCTTCCAGTTCCCATAACAACTTCACACCTGTGGATTGGCTGGTAATGGATTAGGCAGTTGGGCACCTGGGAGGGGTTTGAAGACTGGAGTTTTAATGTAATGGTTCATGTAGGAAATATTCAGATCTTGCCTTGCTTTCACTCAATAGAAGTTCCTTTTAAAATGGTGCCAGTTTCAGGAGTTCTGCTTTCTTGGCAGTGTTAGCTGAGGCAGGATCTTATACTATCTTGAAAACCAGCACCATTCTTAATCCCATGTGGTCTGCTCTGATTCCTTTTCCACAGATTTATTTTAGATAGTTCCCAGCTCTTGAACTTGGAAAAAGATCTGATTAAAAATTCACTACACAAAAGAGTCAAATGTTTAGAAAAGTTTTAAAAATTTATTAAAATATTTGTACTTTTTTCTTGAAAGGACCAATGGATTCTATATAAGAGCAAATTAATAAAGACTATGAATACACAAAGAAATAAAACCTATTACATACTATAAATCTTATTCCGGGACCAAGGATATCCTTTTCTAGTGACAGAATACAGCATTAGTACCTCTATGTTTATAGGTTTCCCATAGAAAAAGGTAGAGAAAGGTTATGTCCTTTTCAGTTCAATTATTGCGAACTTCTCAGAATCACTTAGGAGAGATGGGTGATTTAAAAATTAGATAAACAGATAAATAAATTACTCCCTATGCATAGACCAAAGCTTTTATTTTATTTGCTTTGATTAAGTAAGGTACAGATATGTTCCAGGTCTCATCTTCATAGTATCCAATTGAATTCTACTGTACCAATGAAGGAAAATATTTGTAGCTCAGGGTTGACATGAGGAGTCCTTGGTGCTCTCTGAGCTTGCTTGTTTTCTCGCAGATGTTTCATTACCCTAACTATTGTGTTTCCCTAAAAATAAAACCTATCCTGAAAATAAGTCCCAGCTTGAAATTTACATTTGCACTTAATATAAGCCCTACCTCCAAAATAAGCCCTAGTTTTGGGGCGAGGTGCATGTGTAAAAATCAAGGTAGGGTGGGGGTGGGGGTATTCACTTACCTTAGGACAGGTGTACACAGGCCACTCAGCCATCTATTGATTAATTAAAGAATTAAAGAATTTTCATCATGCCTTTTGACTGCCAGTTGTTCATGGATGCATTCTGCCAGTCCTCTGCCTGTTTGTCCTATATAGTGGTTGCTGCATTTCTTACACTGTATGTTGTAGATGACTTTTTTCTTCTGGGGTTAGTCAACTAGTCCAAAAGAGAAAAATTAAGGAATAAGGATCAAACACAAAATAAAACAATGAAGTAAAAAAAAAATCAAAAATTCTCTTGAAAGCCAATTGAATGTTATTTTAGATTGCCTAGCTTAATGAACCACAAAAGAATAATAGAAGATTAAATTTATGAAGAGATAAAGTTGCCTTTTGTGATAATATCTAAAGAGCAATGTAACAGCTGGACCATCTGGTTGTAAGTATGCAAGAACATTCAATAGTTTGTTCAGTAGGACTTTGGTAGCTACTTTTTCAACAAATATTGTATTCTTTTTTACATGCTTCTAACAACTGAATATCATTTGTTTAAATTATTTCAGTTGAATTACTAAAATTGACATTAATTAATTAATTATCAAGGATTTTGGCACTGACATTAGAGACAAATTACCAGATTTATAGACTAAATATTTGTTCCATTAATAGTTTAAAAAATTGCTCAGAAAAGAGAAAAAGAAGTAACTTAGATGCAAAACTTAGTCCCATTGACCACACTAAAGACTCCTTAATATTATTTTATTTATTTTATGTACATTGGGAGCTATTATGTATCTGGCTTAACTTTAAAGGAAAATTCCACCCTGCAAATTTATGTACACTAATACCAATGAGTTTATTTAATCAGTCAAAAACAGATGCTGGTCCAAATTTCACCCACAATACATCCACAAAACCATTTCAGTTCAAATATAAATATAAAGAACAGCTTTATACCTAAGTTACTTATACTTTTTCATAAATATGCTTCATAAAACAAGGAAAATATAAGGTACTTATAATCAGTAAACAAATTCAAGAAATTAATATATTATGTTTACATA
Source organism: Vipera berus (assembly GCF_964194415.1). Classification (NCBI taxonomy): domain Eukaryota; kingdom Metazoa; phylum Chordata; class Lepidosauria; order Squamata; family Viperidae; genus Vipera; species Vipera berus. Next base: position 51,442,094 of record NC_138209.1, read on the forward strand.
AAAATTAACAACATTACACCTCATACTAGATTTGATTAAAAGACCAACAATTTGTTCTCACAATAGTCAATAAACTTTTATAAAAAGTTTTAGGAACAATAATAAGAATGAATAGAAACTAAATGGAAAAGAAGAAGTTAAAAACAAAGAAAGAAATAAAAAATCTAAATGTGCAATAAGAAAATAGCAGAAAATTTTAAAAAGAACTGTTAGGCATATGATGATAGCCTACATAGTTGGGTTGAAAATATATTAACCATGATATTGTGACTTTAAGATGTTAATTGGCCAATGGGTGTGTAAGTGTTGTCATGGCCATAAGAGTGAGCTAGGAACGTAGCTTCTCTCTCTCTGAATTCTCTGCTCTGTGATAAACCTGAACAACTGTGTTTTTGACCTCTGGACCGGTAAGAAGACTTTGTATTTGGAATACTCCTTGGACTGTTACTGTTGTGTATGACCTGGACTGTTTATTTTTGACCGTGCATTTTTGTTTTTACACCACCTCAAAAGTAAAATAATTTTTGTTTTCACAACTCAGTGTACTTTTCTGGTTACTGTGTGACTCTTACTGCTCTCAGTACTCTTCCTTGTCTGTGCAACTTCTTGGTAGCACAAGGAGACCTCTGCACACCAATCCCTATCACGAACAATCTATAAAGAAAGATACATACCAGTAGGCATAAAGATGTTTTTTTATATTCTTCCCAGCAATTATAAGTATAATGATATTTTAACCTCAATGTCTAAAGTTACATAATTCTTTCCTTTCTATAATTTATTTTGTGTAATCATCAAAATCATAAATCACAAGTTTATTTTTTTCATTTCTATGCAAAAATTTCCAGTCACTAATAAATATAGATGTTTTTCTAATAAAAGAAATCTATCTATCTCAGTCAGATCTTCAATTCACCAAATTCCTCCATAGGTAGTAGTGCCAAATCTTTCCATCTTCTTCTTCTTCTTTTAAATCCAAACAATTGGCAACTGTTGGAGTCAATTCTTTTGCTAAATTCCTCAAACATTTTCTGCAATAAATCTGGTAAAATGCTCAATGTTCTAACTGAAGTTCTTTGTTCTTTTCCTAACTTTACAGCTTTTCTTATGGTTGCCATTATGAGGAAGGAAAAGTATGTCAAATACTATGCTGAAAGTAAAAGACAAAGCACTTTGTTGCTTTGTATCTGGGTGAAGGGAATGTAGTTTTTGGGTTCAAGTATGTAGTGCCGATACTTTGTTTCCTGAATAAAATGTTCTTTAAGGAAGAATTTTTGCCTTGGAAGTTCTTTTAATGGGTTTCATCTATCGGAACCATGACATTCCCAGGGTCATGTGATCACCTTTTGCGACCTTCTGACAAGCAAAGTCAATGGGGAAGCCAGATTCACTTAACAACCATGTTACTAATTTAACAGCTGCAGTGATTTACTTAACAAATGTGGCAAGAAAAGTCATAAAATGGAGCAAAATTCACTTAACAAATGTTTCACTTAGCAACATAAATTTTGGGCTCCATTGTGGATATAAATCAAGGACTACCTATATAGGCCAGTCATTTTCTCTCAGCCCTATGAAAGAGACAATGGCAAACCCACTGAAAAATTTACTTATTTATCTAAAAGAAAAAAAACTGGTTAATTAAAATCATTATTTACAACTGAATTGTGGAGGACGTAATCTTAAAAGTTCTACATTGACCTGGTGTTCAAACATAGGTATGGACTGTTCATCCTTGAACTTGCCACCATATACTATTTTTCTATAATAAAAAATAGGATCAGCATGGAGGAAATGGTTATGAAATTAAATGTGTAAGATACACAGAAACACAAGGAGAAAATAGATTTACATAGGTTGTTTGAAAATCTGTTATTCTTCCTCTTCTCCTTCTTCCCATTCTGCATGTGTAATGAAACATGAACATTAAACTATGTAGATCAGAGGTCCCCAACCTTTTGGGCACCAGGGACCAGTTCTGTGGAGAAAGGTTTTTCTGTGGACCAGAGTGTGTGTGGTTTTGTGTGCTGCCTGCATCACATGGATGGGGCTTTGCTTGTTTGTGTGGATTGGTTGCAGGCATGCCGTGGTCCAGTACCAGTCAACAGACTGGGGGTTGGGGACCCCTGATGTAGATTCTTAACTGCCGTCCCTATTATTATTGAAGCAGCTTTATTAACATGCCTTTTTCTCTTTCCTGGTGATAAGATACTTGGATTTGCTCAATATTTGCAATGTATGATGTATTTAGAGCATATATGGTGAATAAGTATCCAGCTTCTGTTTAACCAGAAAAGAATATACCATACTTCCTGAGACAAAGTGTTCCCTTATCAGTAGCTATTATCTTCTTGTGTTTAGTCTGAGTTTTGCTTTTATTGTAGTTTCCAGGTTGTCATGATAGGTATAAAAGAAATTTATTCTCTAAATTTGAGGAATACAGAAGGGCAATAGGTGAAGTAGGTAAAGAACAAAAACTATATTGTGCAAATACAAACAAATACCTTTAACATGTGTGATTGAAACATGTTTTCATTTTGAATGGTGGTTTTCTATGTTCCCCATAGAAACTTCTACATGCTGCCAAAGTCCCTTAAGGAATAAGTGATGACTTAAAGATTTATGATGTATATACATGCAAACAAGCACTCATAACTATATAAGAATTTTTGTTCAATTCTTCTCTGTGTGAAAACCATCACATGAATAATGACAATGAAAACTAGCCCTTTGGAGACTCAGGAACTCATAACTCAAAGTAACTAAGATCCCTGAACTAAACAAATATTTCAAGAATCTAAATGTGGTTGGTGAGAGCAGGCAGTTATTACTCCATGTGGATAAATGGTCATTTGTGTGGATAATTACCCTTAGGAATCAGTGAATCAACTTCACATAGCTCGATTAATCCATAGTGTTATTGTGCCATTATTTGAAAAAAGAGAGATCAAATCAGTGCAAATAATTTATATGTAACTAAGAAATTAAAACATTTAAAATAGTACTGGTGCATTAGATATAGGAATATCAATATACAGTAAATAGAAAGCACAAGTTTCAATAAAAGGTAATATAGTTTATGTTTAGATATAAATAATTAAATATTACATATTTAAATTTGTACCTTTATAACCTTTACAAACTGTATGTTCTAATTTTATATACAATATACTGATTTAACCAGTCAATGAAACATATGTCTTAATTCCTACATAGTTCACAAAGTTTAATAAGGTATCCTATAAATATAGTGCATTCAGAAAGTACTCAGACCCTCCCCCCTTCACTTTTGTCAATTTTGTTATGCTACAGCTGATTCATAAGTATTCAGTCCCTTTGCAACAACACTTGAAATTTAGCTCCAGTGTCTCCCATTTCTTTTGATCATTGCTGGCATGTTTCTACACCTTGATTGGAGTCGACCTGTGATAAATTAAATTGATTGGATATGATTTGGAAAGGACACACATCTCTAGTGTTGACAATGCATCCTGTAACAAAGCAAAAGCCATGAGGTCAAAGGAACTGCCTGCAGAGCTCAGAGACAGGATTATTGCAAAGCACAGATCTGGGGAAGGGTACAGTAAAATTTCTGCTGCACTGAAGGTTCCTAAGAGCACAGTGGCTTCCATCATTCTTAAATGGAAGAAGTTTGACACAATCAGGATTCTTCCAAGAGCTGGTCACCCAGTCAAACTGAGCAATTTGGGGAGAAGGGCCTTAGTAAGAAAGGTGACCAAGAACCCAATGGTCACTCTGACTGAGCTCCATAGTTCCTGTGTGGAGATGGGATAGAGTTCCAGAAGGACAACCATCACTGCAGCCCTCCACCAAACTGGCCTTTATGGCAGAGTGGCTAGACAGAAGCCTCTCCTCAGTCACATAAAAGCCTGCTTGGAGTTTGCAAAAAAGCACCTGAAGGACTCTCAGACAATGAGGAACAAGCTACTCATGTCTGATGAAATCAAGATTGAACTGTTTGGCCTCAATTCTAAATGTTATATCTGGAGGAAGCCAGGCACCACACATCACCTGCCCAATATCATCCCAACAGTGAAGCATGGTGGTGCCAGCATCATGCTGTGGGGGTGTTTTTCAGTATCAGGAACTGGGAGACTGGTCAGGAATGAGGGAAAACTGAATGGAGCAAAGTACAGGTATATCCTCAAAGAAAACCTGTTCCACAGCACACAGGACCTCAGACTGGGCCAAAGGTTCACTTTCCGACATGACAACGATCCTAAGCACTCAGCCAACACAATATAGGAGTGGCTTAAGGACCACTCTGTGAATGCCCAACCAGAGCCCTGACTTGATGTCTCTGGAGGGACCTGAAAATGGCTGTCCACCGATGGTCACCATTCAACCTGACTGAGCTTGAGAGGATTTGCAAGGAAGAATGGCAGAAAATTCCCCAGTCCAGGAGTGCAAAGCTTGTTGTGTGATAGACTGAAGGCTGAAGGCTGTAATTGCTGCCAAAGGTGCTTCAACAAAGTACTGAGTGAAGTAAAAGGTAAAGGTAAAGGTTCCCCCGCACATGTGTGCTAGTCGTTTCCGACTCTAGGGGCCGGTGCTCATCTCCGTTTCATAGCCGAAGAGCCAGCGTTTGTCCGAGGACGTCTCCGTGGTCATGTGGCCGGCATGACTAGACGCCAAAGGCGCACGGAACGCTGTTACCTTCCCACCGTAGTGGTCCCTATTTTTCTACTTGCATTTTTACGTGCTTTCGAACTGCTAGGTGGGCAGAAGCTGGGACGAGTAACAGACGCTCACTCTGTTCACTGAGTGAAGTACTTTAAATATTTATGCCAATGTGATATTTCAGTTTTTTTCTTTTTAATAAATTTACAGACATTTCTAAAATTCTATTTTCACTTTGTCATTATGGGGTACTGAGTGTAGATTAATGAGAAAAAATGAATTTCAACAACTGTAGAATCAGGCTACAGCAGTGGTGGGATTCAAATATGTGAATAACCAGTTCTCTGTGTGGATGCCGCTTCCGGAAGTCCATTCTGAGCCTGGGCAACAAAAAATTAGCTACCGGTTCTGCCAAACTGGTGCAAACTGGCTGAATCCCACCACTAGGCTACAGCATAACAAAACTGACAAAAGTGAAGGGGATCTGAATACTTTCTGAATGCACTGTAATTTTTCATATAATAACATTATTTAGTACTCAATTCAGGTTATTGAAAAGTTTCATTAGTTTATCTGAAATGAAAATTGAACATCCTTGAAAAACATTTCCTTTTGATAATTGTTGGAAGGGCCCCAAAATATGTAATGTATTTCCAGGAAGAGAAGTACCCTTTTTTCTGCTTTTTTTTTTTGGTGCCTTTGTGATATTCATGGCAATAAAATGTTCATTCTCACCCATGCCCTTCTTTTTCATGCTTTGATATATTAATTCATTTTCTCTTCACTGAAATCAATAGGTAAAGGTAAAGACAAAGGTTCCCCCGCACATGCGTGCTAGTCGATTCCGACTCTAGGGGCCGGTGCTCATCTCCGTTTCAAAGCCGAAGAGCCAGCGTTTGTCCGAGGACGTCTCCGTGGTCATGTGGCCGGCATGACTAGATGCCAAAGGCGCACGGAACGCTGTTACCTTCCCACCATAGTGGTCCCTATTTTTCTACTTGCATTTTTACGTGCTTTCGAACTGCTAGATTGGCAGAAGCTGGGACAAGTAACAGGCACTCACTCTGTTTTGCGGCACTCGGGATTCGACCCGCCAAACTGCCGACCATCTGGTCGACAAGCTCAGTGTCCTAACCCACTGGGCCACCACGTCCCTTCTGAAATCAATAGGCTAACCAATATTAATATGAATATACAACTGGGAAAATCCACAATAATGACATAACTATTGGGGATCTATCTTAGCTGCTTGATTGATAATGAATGATCCTGTTAATTTTCAATGCCAGACTAAACTTTTTAAGCTTCCCTACTCCCAGGCTGTTCTGTACCAGCCTGCTACCGGCCCTGCAGAAAAGGCAACCCCTTTATAAACGGCAAGAGGCTGGAATGACGTCTGCCAAATTTATTACTACAAAAAACAAACAAGACTCGAACCAAGATTCAGGAGCTTTGAAACACTATCTGAGCGGTTGCTTTCAGCAAACCAGCCCTCCCCAAACATTCCCTTTATAAAGAGTTCAGGGCGTGGCCTCTTTCTGCCTCCTTCCGAGAAGCCCCACAGCCTTCCTCTGTTTACTCCTACTTGACTGCCTCCTGCGTCGGGTGTCCTTGAACAGGGCCAGCTGTGGGTCATCTTCATCCATGCTGTCAGGCTCACACAGCTGGGTCTCCATGGTGACCAAGTGGGAGGGGCCTGCCTGAGGGCTATCATCAGCAAGATCTTCAACCCCCTCAGCAAGGTCTTCAACACCCCCCTCCTCCTCTGATTCGTCTGACCCAACTGCCGAACCCACAGGCTGACCCTGAATCACAACACAGGCATCCTGAGCAATTGCTTGAATTCATATAGAAAGAAAAGAAGGAAAAGGAAGAAGAGATCTGTCTATTGGAAATGTAATGAAAGACAATTTGCTTGTGTCAGCAACAGAGATATTCCCTTTCTCAATCAATTTCAATTATTGGAAGATTGAACACTTATGTGCTCAGTGTAATACCATCCCATCAATGAAAATATATAGTAAATAATATATTTTATGGATCTGCATTATTCAGAAGAATGTATGTTTTCACCTTTCAAGCCAAATTAACTTAATTTGATTCAAGTATTCTCATGGTAGAAATCTTTATCTTGATAGAATAACTGTGATATTACACTGAAATTCATTTGTAAAAGGATTGATTTTTTGAAAAAAAAATTCAAAATTCAACAGCGACCTTGAGGACAGAGAAAGTGGGTTGAAAGTTTTACCTGGTAGAAAGCAAAATGAGCTTTATGAAGATTCCCTTTCAGATCTAATGGAAGCATGAACAGCCAAGAGAGAGCAAAGATTATACAATGAATGAACTTACAGGTGAAACTCAAAAAATTAGAATATCATGCAAAAGTTCATTTATTTCAGTAATGCAACTTAAAAAGGGAAACTAATATATGAGATAGACTCATTACATGCAAAGCAAGATAGTTCAAGCTGTGATTTGTCATAATTGTGATGATTATGGCTTACAGCTTATGAAAATCCCAAATCCACAATCTCAGAAAATTAGAATATTGTGAAAAGGTGCAATATTCTAGGCTCAAAGTGTCCCACTCTAATCAGCTAATTAAGCCATAACACCTGCAAAGGGTTCCTGAGCCTTTAAATGGTCTCTCAGTCTGGTTCAGTAGGAATCACAATCATGGGGAAGACTGCTGACCTGACAGTTGTGCAGAAAACCATCATTGACACCCTCCATAAGGAGGGAAAGCCTCAAAAGGTAATTGCAAAAGAAGTTGGATGTTCCCAAAGTGCTGTATCAAAGCACATTAATAGAAAGTTATGTGGAAGGGAAAAGTGTGGAAGAAAAAGGTGCACAAGCAGCAGAGATGACCGCAGCCTGGAGAGGAAAAGGCCAGGAAAAGGCCATTCAAAAGTGTTGGGGACTTTCACAAGGAGTGGACTGAGGCTGGAGTCAGTGCATCAAGAGCCACCACACACAGACAGATCCTGGACATGGGCTTCAAATGTCGTATTCCTCTTGTCAAGCCGCTCCTGAACAACAAACAACGTCAGAAGCGTCTTACCTGGGCTAAAGAAAAACAGACCTGGTCTATTGCTCAGTGGTCCAAAGTCCTCTTTTCTGATGAGAACAACTTTTGCATCTCATTTGGAAACCAAGGACCCAGAGTCTGGAGGAAGAATGGAGAGGCACACACTGCAAGATGCTTGAAGTCCAGTGTTAAGTTTCCACAGTCTGTGTTGATTTGGGGAGCCATGTCATCTGCTGGTGTTGGTCCACTGTGCTTCATTAAGTCCAGGGTCAATGCAGCCATCTACCAGGAGATTTTGGAGCACTTCATGCTTCCTTCCACAGACGAGCTTTATGGGGATGCTGACTTCATTTTCCAGCAGGACTTGGCACCTGCCCACACTGCCAAAAGCACCAAAACCTGGTTCAATGACCGTGGGATTACTGTGCTTGATTGGCCAGCAAACTCGCCTGACCTGAACCCCATAGAGAATCTATGGGGCATTGCCAAGAGAAAGATGAGAGACATGAGACCGAACAATGCAGAAGAGCTGAAGGCCGCTATTGAAGCATCCTGGTCTTCCATAATACCTCAGCAGGCTGATAGCTTCCATGCCATGCCACATTGAGGCAGTAATTGCTGCAAAAGGGTCCCAAACAAAGTACTGAGTACATATGCATGCTTATACTTTTCAGAGATCTGATATTGTTCTATGTACACTCCTTGTTTTATTGATTGCATGTAATATTCTAATTTTCTGAGATTGTGGGTTTGGGTTTTCATGAGCTGTACGCCGTAATCATCACAATTATGACAAATCACGGCTTGAACTATCTTGCTTTGCATTTAATGAGTCTATCTCATATATTAGTTTCCCCCTTTAAGTTGCATTACTGAAATAAATGAACTTTTGCACAATATTCTAATTTTTCGAGTTTCACGTGTACAGTCACATAACTTGGACTCTACATAATTTCACCAAAATGTTTTTTTTCTTTAAAATGTCATAGCAATTTCTCCATCAAATGAATAAGAATACTTTGCTTAAAGAAAAGAAGCAAAAAAATAAAAAATGAATATTCACAATAAATGTACTATTAGGAAATAGTTTCTTAAATTTGAAACTAAAATGTTCAATGAGTCATATTTTTGCCTTGTTTGCCTTGCCTTGCTGTCCTGAAAGTATGCTGCATGAATTATTGGAACCATTCTGGAAATGTCATGGTGATCACAGAGGCCCAGGAAAAGCTAATGCTGGAAGAAAAAGAAAAGTATGGAGAAGAGCTGAGAGCCTCCTGATAAATCTAAACTTGGAGAAAAGGAAGTGAACCTAGAAAATTGTCTCCTAAGGTTTTAAAAATTAATTATAGCTGTTTAGAAAACAGAACCACGATTCCTATCTACAGGGAAATGTTGTGTTATCTCTGTAATAATTCAAGTGAACAGCATAAAGGCAGGAACTCTAGTCTGCCCATTTGAAAAGAATGGATTTGCTTTGGGTAATATAACTCTAATTAAAAATAATTGCCTTCAGTTTTCTTGCAGTTTTATTTCACATTAAAAGGTCTGGTATAAAGGGAATCTATTCAACAGACTCCTAAATATGACTCATTACTATTGTTTAGTTCTGGTTTTCCTCAGCATCTTATCCTGCCCCATTTCCCTTCTTTGCATGAATGAAAAACATCAGAGAAGAATAAGTATTTTAAAATATGTTATTAATATAGTCTGATTGAAATTATATCATTTCCATTGACTCCCAAATTCCATTAGACTGCAGTTAGATAGCTACTTAGTTTTATGTTACATTATTAAGTAATGCAAAGACCATTTATTACAAATATCTCCAGTCTGATCCCCTTCAGGGCATAGAATACAACCTTCAGAATCTCTAGGAGACAATGTTTTTACCTCTTCCCTTTCTCTCCCCCATTCTTCTTTCTCTCCCCTTCACATCTTCAAGACAAGAAGAAGAAAGTTTTAAAAAAGGAATATGTGTTAAAGGAAAGAAAGATTGAAATGGAGAGAAAGTATAGAAAAGGGAAAACAAAGAATAAAGGAGTGACTAGAGAAGAAAACAAAATCAGGGAATATAAGGAATAAAACATATTAAAGATTGGAATATAAAATAATAAGGAAAGAATCTAAGAGAAAACAGAATAAATAGGGTAAAGATGAATAGGAAGGGGACAGAGCAAAGGGAAAATTAATAGGAAAAAGAGGACACAGAGACAAAACATAAATGATAAAATTTGATAAAAAAGGTAAGATCATAAAGTTAAAAGGGGCTTTTCTCAGATTAAAGGAACAAAATATAAAGAGGCATGGCGCACAGAGAATGAAATGGGGCAGAGAATAGGTTTATGCTAACATAAGTAGAAATAAACTTTTCATTTACTTGCGTAGATGATCTTTCATTTACTTGGCATGATCTTTCAGTCACTCTGGTACTTAGAAGCATTATGAATTGGAATACAAAATTAGAGCTTGATGTGATGCTTGCTGCCCAATTAGATCCGGTCTGTTAACTGAATGTTCACCTTGAAAAAGGAATCACAATAACTCAGCTGAAGGATAAGTCACTATACCAAGGTTTAGGAATGCCCTCCAGAGAAAAGTAAAATCTCTTGGACTGAGCTCAACTTCTGATGACTACATGTATGCACCCATATAATTTTCTTGGCAAGAGTGTGAAAATGATTTGTTTTGTCTGCTTCTGGGATATTTTTTTTAAGTTACCTGAGAATTTCTGTCTTAGGAACCTAAGAATTCTAATTGGTCAACAGTCAAGGCGCTAACAAGGTCTAACCCTGTTTAAGATTTGAGATCACCTAAGGTCTGAATGAGAGCCAGTTTGGTATAGGGATTAATACACCAGGCTGGAAACTGGAAGGCCATGAGATATACAGTAGTTCCATCTGGGCACAAAGCCAGCTGGTCCAGTCGCTTTCTGTCAGCTCTAGAAAGGAGCCAACAGCAACCCACTTTTGAGAAGTCTTGTCAAGAAAATTGCAGGTACTTTGTCCAGGCAATCTCCAAAAGTTGAACAAGATTGAATGGAAGAAAAAAAAAAGATCCAATAGATGGTACAATCTATCTGGGCCTAGAGAAATTCAAATTAACACTAGCACTGATGATGTTTGGGTAGTGAAATGTCTGCAAGAAAACAACCAAGATCAGAGAACACTGAGGACCCCTCAATTTAAACTAAGTTAGTGTTTGTTTTCTGGAATAAAAGGCTTTATGATGTATCTGTACTTATGATTATATTCATTTGACAAGCTTTTCTTCCTATATAGCATGTGCATTTCCTTTTACACAAGCAATATGATTTAAAACTCAGAAGCCACTCAAGAAGATAGAGATATGGATGAGACAAGCCTAAAAATGTGAAACCTGTATCTCAAAGAGCATGAAAGGTGGCGAAAATATCCCAGTGTCAGATAATAAGTAGTTTTAGACGTACATGCTAGCACACTCCATGGCCTCTTAACCAAGCATATTTTCTGTTCAACACTTATTGGAATTATAATCTGAGTAGTTTCTATTTAACTGAGAAATTTCCCTGTCTCCTCTCATCTATTATAGGTGGTAAACAAATAATATTGTACATTTACTAATGAACACTTTCTCTTCAAAAGTATGAGTTTAGTCTAATGCAGCTGTATATTTACATTTTGGTTTTAAATGAAATCTTCAGCAATCAGCTGCAGAAATAGATATCTAAATAATATTATTCACTTTTTGAAGGAAATGGGCTGACATCTACTGGTAAAAACTAGAAATTGAACAAACAAGTTTGCAAATAACATACAATTTTGCTTTCACTTTTAATTATATTTGAATTATTTAAATAAATGGTGCATCAAATATGAAGGCTTAATTCTCTAATATTTTTATGTGTCATCTCATTTTGCATAACTGCCATTTTGAAGGCACCTGATGTAACAAAACTACATAGGTTCAAAAACAGTAATAAAAGGCACACGAGAGGAGAAAAAATGTGATTAAAATATCATTTTTCCATTATGTAATCACTAGTTCAGACATATTTTTTATTTACTTATAAAACGTATCAGCCACCCATCTTACCTCAAGGTAACTCTTAGACATATTTACTTCAAATCAAATAGTTGTGTAATGCTGGAATTCTTGATATTAATAGAAAAAGATGTTATAGGCAACATTTCTTGGACTCTAAAAACATAAATTTTAATACACCCAAAGAATTTTTTTTTTTTTATTGAAAAGTTTTAAAATACAATTTTCCTTTGAAAAACCCCCCTTCCCCCTCCCTCCTCCCCTCCCTACCTCCCCCCCTCCCCCTCTCCCTCCTCCCTCCCCTGCCTCCCACCCCTCTACTTCCCCTCCTCCCCCCCTCCCCCCCCCCCCGACTTCCCAGAGCAAAATACAAGGTATATATCTAAAAAGCAATCATAAACAATCATATACTAACAATTATAAACTCTAAAATCCATCACTCTCTAGCTTATATAGAGTAAACCAATCCTTAACAATACTAAATATGTATAAAGAACTAAAATAAAAGAAAACTAGCATCATTCCCATCTATGTTCTTCCACAATTCACTATTACCTAGACATATTCTCACTTACACATCACAAGCACCAATCCCTATTAACCTCTCTAGCCAAAATAGGCTATAATAGATAGTTCTTACACAAATTAACCCGCATTAACCCACAAAATTTTCTTCCTCTTCCTCTGTAGTAAATTGTCCATTAATTCCAAATTGAACATTCTGTTACCATAGATATCATCCCAAAACTCTTAAAAACACAGCTACCACTTGACTATAAGTATATTGTGGAAGTTCCATAGATTTCTACTGGTCTTATTTTTTAATCTTTTTTGAGCGTTTTAAGGCAGCACGCGTCACCCTCTGTTCTCTAGGATCATCCAAAAGAGTTGCAGCTTGATCTCCTCCTGTACCCTTCTCGTCTATCTGTCCATCTTCATCCTCTTGATGTTCTCCTTCTCCAGATCCCTCTGCAGCTTCCAGAAGTGTTGATGGGGTTGCTTTTAAAACATTGTTGTAAAAATCATGCGCTTGCTTCACAGTACCCAAACAGTACCTTTTGCCATCATACATGAAGCTCAACCCAGCTGGGATCTCCCATCTGAACCTTATATCTCTTTGCTTGAGCTCTTGCACAAGAAATATAAAGTCCTTCCTTCTCTTTAAAATCTTTGGAGGAATTTCTTTTAGAACCAAAACTTCTTGACCAGCAATCACAACTTTAGTATCATAGGCAGCTTGTATAACTTCATCTCTAATTTCCCTTTTTACAAAATAAACCACCACATCTCTAGGCAACTTTCTCTGCTTAGCAATCCAGGAATTCACACGAAACACTTTGTCCATGCCTTGTTTTATTTCAGATGCTGGATGGTTCAATACCCCCTCAAAAGCCTCAGAAACCAGCTGCTTTAAATCTTCCTTAATATTCTCTTTTAGGCCTCTAATTCTAACAGCAAACTGCATCTGGTAAAATTGAGCCAAACTCTGTTCGCTATCCATTTTGTCTTTTAAATCTTCAATTTCCAATACTTTTGCTTCTAATATAGCATTCTTTTGAGTCAAGTCTTCCACTTGATCATCCAGCACCTCCACACATTTAGCTACTTTATGCACTGAGGACAAAATGTCTACCTTCATCTCTCTAAGTTTCTGCTCCATCCTTTCTTCCATTCTCTGCTCCAATTTCTCCAATTTCTCCTCCATCTGTGCAAATTTAACACCCATTGACTCCAAAATTAACTGGGTATGTTTTTCAAGATCCTTCGATGTCAATACATCAGGAGAATGCAACGCCTGCAGTAATGATTGTTGTTGCACCGGAGAGTTTCCAGCACTCCGAAAAGTTCTAGGGGGAGGTTTAGCCGCCATCTTTTACTTACAATTGTGACGCACTTTCACTTTAAGTTTTAAGCATAGTCCATCAAGCTTGAGAGTAAAATAAAATAATCCTCTTCATCTCTTCACCTTTTCCTCTTGTACCGCTCTGCCTGCTCCTTTAAATCATAGTCCTTTCTTCAGGCAGGGATGGTTCGCAGACGCCTGGCTCTGCTCCAGGAAATTCGGAGCAGAGACGACGGCCAGCTGGGAGCAACCCAGGCTTCGGGGGAGTTCGATCCTTCAGCCGCCCAAGCTCGAAGCTCAGGCGGCCTCGGAGAACTCTACCCCTACCTGGGGCCTCACCCCCTCCTCTTCTCCCGAGGAGGGGGCTTCAATTTCGCCCGAACAGCTGATCGGCGCTGTTTCGGGCGAAAAAACAAACAGCTGAGCCGCGGGCAGCCAGGGGAGGCTGTCTTCGGCGCCGCGCCGCCAGCGGAAGTCCCTACACCCAAAGAATTTTATATTTGATTGTTTTTCAACAGAAAATAATGGGAGGAAAGAAGAAAAAGAGTAAAAATATAATGTCAGTTTTGGAATTCTAATTGGCAGTGCTTTTTTTGTAAAAGAAAAAGGTGCCGGAACTCACACATGTCATACAACCCGCCTTGCCTACCCTACAAGGTTCCATCCAAAAAAGGTGCCGGAACTCCGTTCTGAGCGTTCTATGAGAAAAAAAGCCCTGCTAATTGGATACTAAAAAAACATCCAAGAAGGGAAAACCTGGAGTGAGAGACACCAATACGATTACCGTATATACTTGAGTATAAGCCGACTCGAGTATAAGCCGAGACCCCCAATTTCACCCCCAAAAACTGGAAAAAGTTATTGACTCGAGTATAAGCCGATCCGCCGTTCTGCAAGCCTCTGCCACCAGCAGAGGCTCGATCCGCCATTTTGCAAGCCTGAATACACAGGAATACCCTGTGTGGCCGCGGCTCTCGGGGAAGCCCTGGCTGTCCGCCTCCTCGCTCCACGCTGCCATTCGGGGCCCGCGCGTTCCCCGGGCAAATCGCGGCGCCCAGCAGGCGAGGAAACACGCCCGCTCCAGTCGCCCCCCCTTCCCTCAGGAGACGCGAAGCAAGTGACCGCCCGGAGCTTACCGAGGACTTGTGCGCGGCCGAGGCTTCGGTGCTTCCAGGATCGCGCGCACCTCTCCCAAGGCGCCGCCGTCCGGAGACCTGCCGAAGTTTGGGGAGGTTTGGGGAGGTGCGCGCGCACCTCCCCAAACCTCCCCAAACGTCGGCAGGTCTCCGGACCTCCGCGCCCTGCCTGCCTGCTTCTTTCCGCAGCGGAAAGAAGCAGGCAGGCAGGGCGCGGAGGAACGGAGACCTGCCGACGTTTGGGGAGGTTTGGGCACCTCCCCAAACCTCCCCAAACGTCGGCAGGTCTCCGTTCCTCCTGCCGATGTTTGGGGAGGTTTGGGCGCCTCCCCAAACCTCCCCAAACGTCGGCAGGTCTCCGTTCCTCCGCGCAGACCTGCCGACGTTTGGGGAGGTTTGGGCGCCTCCCCAAACCTCCCCAAACGTCGGCAGGTCTCCGTTCCTCCGCGCAGACCTGCCGACGTTTGGGGAGGTTTGGGCGCCTCCCCAAACCTCCCCAAACGTCGGCAGGTCTCCGTTCCTCCTGCCGACGTTTGGGGAGGTTTGGGCGCCTCCCCAAACCTCCCCAAACGTCGGCAGGTCTCCGTTCCTCCGCGCAGACCTGCCGACGTTTGGGGAGGTTTGGGCGCCTCCCCAAACCTCCCCAAACGTCGGCAGGTCTCCGTTCCTCCTGCCGACGTTTGGGGAGGTTTGGGCACCTCCCCAAACCTCCCCAAACGTCGGCAGGTCTCCGTTCCTCCTGCCGATGTTTGGGGAGGTTTGGGCGCCTCCCCAAACCTCCCCAAACGTCGGCAGGTCTGTGCGGAGGAACGGAGACCTGCCGACGTTTGGGGAGGCGCCCAAACCTCCCCAAACGTCGGCAGGTCTGCGCGGAGGAACGGAGACCTGCCGACGTTTGGGGAGGTTTGGGGAGGCGCCCAAACCTCCCCAAACGTCGGCAGGAGGAACGGAGACCTGCCGACGTTTGGGGAGGTTTGGGGAGGCGCCCAAACCTCCCCAAACGTCGGCAGGTCTGCGCGGAGGAACGGAGACCTGCCGACGTTTGGGGAGGTTTGGGGAGGCGCCCAAACCTCCCCAAACGTCGGCAGGAGGAACGGAGACCTGCTGACGTTTGGGGAGGCGCCCAAACCTCCCCAAACGTCGGCAGGTCTCCGTTCCTCCGCGCCCTGCCTGCCTGCTTCTTTCCGCTACGGAAAGAAGCAGGCAGGCAAGGCGCGGAGGTCCGGAGACCTGCCAACGTTTGGGGAGGTTTGGGGAGGTGCGCGCGCACCTCCCCAAACCTCCCCAAACTTCGGCAGGTCTCCGGATGGCGGTGGCTTGGGAGAGGTGCGCGCGATCCCGGAAGCACCAAAGCCTCGGCCGCGCACAAGTCCTCGGTAAGTTTTTTGTTGACTGGAGTATAAGCCGAAGTGGAATTTTTCAGCCCAAAAAGTGGGCTGAAAAATTCGGCTTATACTCAAGTATATACGGTATGTTAAATCCCTATGGAAAATCTGATAGCAGAAAAGTACTGATATAAGAAATTAAACAAAAATAGGTCACAAAGAAACGCTGCAGAAAGTAAAAACCCAGAAGGAGATGTGGTTGGCAAAGGATATCAAGAAGAACAAATGTGTAAGGAAAAGTGTAAATTGTTTCCATTTTCTTACAAACAGCTCTACTCTGAGTCTTAGGACTGGGAAGAGAATGAGAAAGAACCCATTGCCCAGCAGCCTCTCTTTGAGCAACACATTGGGGATATTTTTTCCTTAAACTGCCCCAAAGGTACTTTTTCAAAAGACAGCTGGTATCTCTTGGGTTTTTTCCTTGAAAATATTTTGCTTCTCATACAAGAAGCTTCTGCGGTTTTAAAGAAGTTTCTTGGATGAGAAGCTAAATGTTTTCAAGGAAAAAACCAAGAGAGTCCAGCTGCCTTTGGGACAACCATGACCCAGATGATTGAGAACCTCCACAGACATTTTGCTAAATTGCCTTTTTGGCTGCTCATTGAGGATTGCACAATGGTAACAGCTAAAAAACAAAAGGTAAAGCTACTTAATTCCTATTTTAGTTGTCTTTTTCAACAAAAATGTTTTATGAGCTATAAAATTTTGATGAAGGAGCAGGATTAAAGATTGATTTAAAAAAATGGTTGAGGTATACCAATCTAATTAATTTAAATCTCCAGTATCTGATAAATGACATTCCAAGGCAATTAAAAAAAATCTGATCATCTGGCCAAATTCCTAGTATTATCATAGAACTGGGAATTGAAAAACTGCCAAATGATTGCAGAAAATTAAATGTCCCTATCAAAAAAGGGAGGGGGATAGAAGATCCAGCAAACTAGAGATTGTTGATCTGGGAAGATTCCAAGCAGATCATAACGAGATTTATTTGTAAACAACCAAAAAAACAGTGCAGTAATTTTAGAAATGGAAGAAATTTGTCGAAATATAAGCCTTGCCTTCTTGTCTTATTTAGCAATGCAATGATGCCACCTAATGGTTATTTTTTGTTTAGTAGGTAGCATTACAAAATTCTAGCTGTGTATCTACATTGTGACGCTATTACCATTATACAAATATTCTATTTTAAATTTTGGAATTCCTTTAGTAGATAAACTGATGCTTGTGATTTTAACATAAAATCACTGATCTGTCAAATTAAAACAACACAAAAACATCTTACAATTGTTTAAACTTCTGTAGAAGCCCATTATTTCAAAATTTATTTTCCTGTCACAATGCCTTGTGATGAGCCTATGCTTCTTGAGATGACGGATTTGTTATGGAATTTATATGGTTTCAACATTGCTTATATTGATTCACCTTACAGGGGAGAGGGGCAGCATAAAATTTAATAAATAAAATATTAAATATTATATGATATATAAACTCTTACTTTCACCAAAGTGCTCCATATGGTCTTTTAGCAATACCAATAGCACATGGACTGACAAACCACTTCACAGTGCTTTACAGCTCTCTTTAAGCCAGGGGTGTCAAACTCAATTTCACTGAGGGTCGCATCAGCATTGTGGTTGTTCTCAGAGGGCCAGGTGGGTGTGGCCAGGGAGGGCATGGCCTTCTGGGTGGGCATGACTGGAGTGGGTGTGGCCTACTGGGTAGGCATGGCCAGCTCTACATTGTTCGCATCAAGGGTGCTTGTGGGGGCCTGGGCAGGAGTGGGACAGATCTGAGGGTCTCTGGCAGAAGTGGGTGGGACCAGGGCAAGTGCCAAGGCATGGTCCACTGGAGAAGACTCACTGTTCCTCTCAAGCCATGTGGGGGGGGGGCTGTATGGTGCCACCCAGCCCAGCCCCACTTCCCCAAAGGGGTGGCCAGCTGCACTTACCTCCTCAAGGCTACTGCTGCTGTGCTTGCTCTCCTTAGTCAGGTTGCTCATGATGGGTACGAGGGCAAAGTCAGAGGGAGGCCCACTCCCTCTCCATGGGAGGAGACCCGGCTTTGTATCCAAAGCTTCCTTAGTAATAGGATGGGAGACCCCCAGGATAGGCCAGGAGGAGGGGGCAAGGAGATGGTGAAAGGGCAGCAGGGCAAGACTAAGGCAGGACTTCCCTTAGGCCCTCCCTCTCCTTCCTTCCTTCCTTCCTTCCTTCCTTCCTTCCTTCCTTCCTTCCTTCCTTCCTTCCTTCCTTCCTTCCTTCCTTCCTTCCTTCACAGAGTGGTGGGAAAATATTTGAGATGAGGGAGGGAGAAAAACAGGCAAGAAACACAGCTCGGGAAGTGTCACCCTTCGTAGGAATGAAGAAATGCACCATTGCTTGGAAGTGGCCAGCACATGGCCCTCGCCTACTTCACATATCTGGCTTGGTGGGCTCTGGGGGAGGGGACGCCATGAGCAGCGAGAGAGTCGATGTTACCTGCACAATCCTGCCCAGTCTTCAGCCTGCCTGGTTTCAGCAGGCAGCAAGACGCTCTCCTCAAAGTGCCGAGAGGCTGAGCCAGGCAGCACGAATCTGAAAAGAAGTGCGATGCTGCCCAGCCTGCCAGATTTTGGCAGACAGCAGGGCGCTCTCCTCATAGCGCCAAGTGGCTGAGCCAGGCAGTGTGAATCCAAAAAGAAGTGCAATGCCACACAGCCCCCAGCCTTTCCAGTTTCGGCAGGCAGTGGGGCGCTCTGCTCACAGTGCCGAGAGGGTGAGCCAGATGGCGTGAATCTGAAGAGAAGTGCGACGCCGCCCAGCCCCCAGCCTGCCCAGTTTTGGCAGGCAGTGGGGCGCTCTCCTCACAGCACCAAGAGACTGAGCTGGGTGGCGTGGATCCAAAGAGAAGCGTGACCCCGCCCAGCCTCCAGCCTGCCTGATTTCAGCGGACAGCGGGGTGTTCTCCTCACAGTGCCAAGAGGCTGAGCCAGGCAGTGCGAAGTTTGCCAGCTTTGCACCTTGCTGCCTGCTGAAACCTAGCAGGCTGGGGGCTAGGCATCATTGCACTTCCCATCAGATTCATGCCACCTGGCTCAGCTCTTGGCATTGTGAGGGCAGCGCCCCACTGCCTGCCAAAATTGGGCAGGCTGGGGGCTGGGTGCCATTGCGCTTCTTTTTGGATTCACACTGCCTGGCTTAGACTCTTGACGCTGTGAGGAGAGCACCCCGCTGCCTGCCAAAACCCCTCCCCCAGAGCCCATCAAGCCGGATATGTGAAGTAGGCAAGGGCTGTTTGCTGGCTACTTCCAGGCAATGCTGCATTTCTTCATTCCTCACAAAGGGTGACACCTCCCCAGCATGCGGGTCCAGGGGCAGGATCGACATGGCAGGGGCCAGTCCCTCACTGTTTCCAGATGGCCTTGTGAAGCTAAGACTGAATGTGTTTCAGTATAGATGGCCACCACAAAATTGTACATTGGCTCTTGGCTGGCCTGGGCCGGGGCCAAGGCAGCGGGGGCTGTTCCCCCACTGTTTCCAGGATGGCTTCGCAGGCCACATGAAACCACTTTGTGGGCCGGATCCGGCCCCCAGGCCTTGTGTTTGACATGTTTGGTTTAAGCAGTTTACAAAGTTAGCATATTTCCCCCAACAATCTGGATCCTGAATCTCAGAAGGATAGAAGGCCGAGTCAACCTTGAGACAGTTCAGACTGAAGGAATGTGACTATAGTTATCTAGAGATACTGCATTCCAACCACTGTGCCACCACTGCTCATTTTCATGTTATTCTTACCATAGCTGTTGAGAGAGTAGGAAGCCAGGTGCCAAGATGTCAGTATCTGTAAATTTGCCTGCCAGTAAAGCAGAGATTACAGACCAGTCATTTTACTTAAATACAGAGATTTTCATCAAATGCACTTCTATGAGAGAGGCATTTGGACAGCTACTTCAAATGTCACCAAAAATTCCATTCTAATTCCCTCATTTCATAACTTAGAGCAGTGTATACCACACAGCCACTGCCCATATGTAGACAAATATACATTCATGGTATATTATTTTATTACACAGAAGAAAATTTATTTATTTTATATGTCAACCCTCACCAATAAGGCAACACCAAAACAGATGATCTGATCACTGCTGGTAAAGGGGTTGAAAAGACATCCAGAAATCATGTTGTGCATTTTTTCCTTACTTTCTTATGCTTTCTTATCCAGTGGAATGTTGGAAATAATTGTTTAAAGTGCTTGGGACTCTAATTACACACACACACACACACACACACAGAGAGAGAGAGAGAGAGAGAGAGAGAGAGAGAGAGAGAGAGAGAGAGAGAGAGAGAGAGAGAGAGAGAGAGAGAGAGTAGAGGAAAAAGATCCAGGAAAAAAATGTCAAGGCATCTGAATCAATGAAGATACTGACAACTTGGCAATGAATTGGAAAGTTGCTGACTGCTCCATTGTAAAGCCCCTGCCTCCCTTGCAGTCATGTCCAAAAGAATGGAACTAAAATTAAGGAATTGGGGGTGGGGGGGGATTCATAACCCATGCTCTGTGTGCTCTTCATGTCTTGTTTCAAATAGAAGCAATGAAGAACAGATGAAAAAGTTATCGCCACCTTATAGCATTGGAAAATAAATAGGTAGCTGAGGAAGTCTATTTTCTGATAGCTCTAGTGGAAAAGAGCATCCAGAATTTTGGGGTGAGGTGCCTTCATTATGCCCACTGCTCCCAGTTCCTAGAATCTTAAAATCTTCAATCTGCACTCAACAAATTATGCTAAGTTTATCTTTAACAGCAAGCTAAATGATACAGGTGGGATTCTACAAGCAAGATCTTATGATTGTGATTGTAAAGTTTTTAAAAATGGGCAAGAATTCTTAAAGAAAATAAAATTGAAAAATAGAATGAAGAATTGAAAAATAATTTGAACATGGTGATGTACCGTTTGATAACTTCAGGCACATTATAAGACTGCTGTTGCCAACTTTATCTTACTATATCTATAGTTATTTTATTTTATTTCATTATTCATCCATTCTATTCACTTTTATTTTTATTATCCAATTAGTATAATTATGTGTGTATTTTTTTCTACAAATTGGTTAGTATATCAGCTATTTATATTTTATTATGGGTGTTTTAATTTTCATTTTCTCCTGTGGCTGTTTTCATTGCTGATTATTACTGGAAAGTGCTACAATCTGTGGCTGATTTGGCAATATACAAGTGGAAGAAATTAAGGGATGGGTGATAAATTGTGTAAATTAAATCTCAAAAGCCAATTTAGAAAAGGCCATTTGATCTGATGAAGATATGCCAATAAAGATCTGGCTATGTAAGAACACCAAAAACACCTAACAAGATTTTAGTGAGTAAAATTACTTTTTCTTAGGAAAAAGTGGAAATATCAGTTTATCTCCAGCAGAAATTGGACAGCATATTTATAACAGATTTTTAAGTTATTTTCCACAGGATATAGAGAGTCTAGAATCTTAACTAAGTCAAATATTGTTTCCGTAAGATGGGTTTTGCTCTTTTAAAATTCCCAGAAAAAAAATAAAATGAAAGGAACCATTAAAAAGAGAATACCCTCCCTGTTGCTACACAGGAAATTAAAAGGTTCAACCAACAACAGCCAGGGGGAAAGTACAGAAGGAAGATGGAAAATACTTCCATCTTTCCTTACTGATGCATTTCTAACAGACAGGAAGCAGCATATGAAGCTAGGCAAAATCACATCACATACTTGTACAATTAGCATAGGGACCCCCCAAGGCTGTGTGCTCTCTCCACTTCTCTCTCTATATACCAACAACTGCATCTCAAAGTATCCCTGTGTTAAAGTACTGAAGTTTGAAGATGATACAATAGTGATTGGTCTTATTCGTGACAAAACAAATCTGCATACAGACAGGAAGTTGAACAACTAGCCTTGTGATGTAGCCAGAACAATGTTGAATTGAACACACTCAAAACTGTAGACATGATAGTAGATTTTAGGAGAAGCCCTCCTATTCTACTACCTCTTACAATACTAAGCAACACAGCATCAACAGCATAGACCATCAGGTTTCTAGGTTCTATAATATCTCAAGACTTAAAATGGACACCTAACATCAAAAATGTCATCAAAAAAGCACAACAAAGAATGTTCTTCCTGTGCCAACTCAGAAAGCTCAGACTGTCCAAAGAGCTGCTGATACAGTTCTACAAAAGAATTATTGAGTCTGTCATTTGCACCTCTATAAATGTCTGGTTTGGCACAGCAACCAAACAGGACAGGTACACACTTCAATGGATAATTAGAACTGCAGAAAAAACTATTGCTACCAGCCTGTCTTCCACTGAGGGCCTGTAAAATGCACGAGCAAGAGGGCTGTGAATATATCTACAGATCCCTCACATCCTACCTCAACTTCTTCCCTCAAGACACTATAAAGCATTGACACCAAAACAATTAGACACAAGGACAATTTTTCCCCATGCCACCACTCTGCTAAATAACTAATTCCCACAAGACTGTCAAACTACCTACTGAAGTGGTGGTGAACCTATGGCACACGTGCCAGAGGTGGCACTCAAATCCCCCTCTGTGGGCATGCATGCCATCGCCCCAGCTCCACCTCCCCCCACACCCCCCACACCAGCAGCCCCCCTGGAGGAGAGTCAACTCCCGGAGCAGCCCGCATGGAGCAGCACACCCAAGCACATGGCAGCCGGGACAAGATTCCAACCTCATGCTCCAGATGATGCTGTTAGCACAGGCAGAGGGCGTGGTCATGCTGCAGCAGGGCCGTCTGGCCGATCTGCTGCAGCAGGGCATAGAGGTGGTGGGTGGCCCTGCAGGCGAGCAGAGAGGTGGCAGAAGGGGCGGAGCAGACAGGCAGAACAGGGGCGGGGCAGGTTTTGGGCACTCAGTCACTAAAAGGTTCGCCATCACTGACTTACTGTGCTTCTCCGAAAATAAGACCCAGCCCCAAAATAAGCCCTAGCATGATTTTTTGGCATGCTTGTACTATAAGCCCTATTCCAAATATAAGCCCCAGCATTGTGGCTGCCTGGAGGGGGGGCATGGCCAGGTCAACATTGCCCGTGTCTGGGGGGGATGCCTGGGGGAGCCTAGGTGGGGCTTTGGAAGATCCAAGGGTCTCTGACAGAGGGGGCAGGACCAGGGCGGACACCAGGGCCTGATGCACCAGAAGAGTCTCACTGATCCTCTCAAACCATGTGGGGCAGCTCCGGGGCTAGGCTCAGGTGGGGCAGGGAGTCCCAGCTGCCTCTTGGGGATGGGGGCTCCCTGTCTTTCCCTTTCCCTGGGGCCATCGTGGGTGGAGCAGTGGGCAGCAAGCTCGCTGGAGGACCAAGTTGGAAGGTGCGGGTTGAGTGCACAAAGACTGTGGCATGGCACCACTCCTGCACTGCCACCTGCCTTGCCTCACCCCACAGCGGCAGCACCACCAGTAGGTGGAGGCAGATGCATGGGCAGAGGGAGGCACAGGAACTCTGCCAACTATTAACCTTTCAGTTTGTTTAGTATCTGCTATAAATTTTGTTACAGTGTGGGAAAAAATATTTGATCCCCTGCTGATTTTGTATGTTTGTCCACTGACAAAGAAATGATCAGTCTATAATTTTAATGGTAGGTTTATTTTAACAATGAGACACAGAATAACAACAAAAATCCAGGAAAAAGCATTTCAAAAAAGCATTTTAATGAGTAAAATAAGTATTTGACCCCTTCACAAAACATGACAAAACCCTTGTTGGCAATCACAGAGGTCAGACGTTTCTTGTAGTTGGCTACCAGGTTTGCACACATCTTAGGAGGAATTTTGTCCCAGTCTTCTTTGCAGATCCTCTCCAAGTCATTAAGATTTCAAGGCTGATGTTTGGCAGCTCAAACCTTCAGCTCCCTCCACAGATTTTCTATGGGATTAAGGTCTGGAGACTGACTAGGCCACTCCAGGACCTTAATGTGCTTCTTCTTGAGCACTCCTTTGTTGCCTTGGCCCTGTGTTTTGGGTCATTGCCATGCTGGAATATCCATCCACCACCCATTTTAAATGCGCTGGCTGAGGGAAGGAGGTTCTCACCCAAGATTTGACGGTACATGACCCCGTCCATAGTTTCTTTGATTTGTTGAAGTTGTTCTGTTCCCTTAGCAGAAAAACACCCCCAAAGCATAATGTTTCCACCCCCATGTTTGACGGTGGGGATGGTGTTCTTGGGGTCATAGGCAGCATTCCTCCTCCAAATACGGCGAGTTGATGCCAAAGAGCTCGATTTTGGTCTCATCTGACCACAACATTTTTACTCAGTTCTCCTCTGAATCATTCATATGTCCATTGGCAAATTTCAGATGGGCCTGTACATGAGCTTTCTTGAGCAGGGGGACCTTGCAAGCACTGCAAGATTTCAGTCCTTCATGGCAGTGTGTTACCAATTGTTTTCTTGGTGACTATGGTCCCAGCTGCCTTGAGATCATTGGAAAAGATACTCCCATGTAGTTCTGGGTTGATTCTTCATCGTTCTCATGATCATTGAAACTCCACGAGGTGAGATCTTGCATGGAGACCCAGATTGAGGGAGATTGACAGTAATTTTGTGTTTCTTCCATTTGCAAATAGTCACACCAACTGTTGTCACATTCTCACCAAGCTGCTTGGTGATAGTCTTGTAGCCCATTCCAGTCTTGTCTAAGTCTATAATATTGTCCCTGACATCCTTGGACAGCTCTTTGGTCTTGGCTATGGTGGAGAGTTTGGAATCTGATTGTTTCTGTAGACAGGTGTCTTTTATACAGGTAACAAACTGAGATTAGGAGCACTCCCTTTAAGAGAGTGCTCCTAATCTCAGGTCATTTCCTGTATAAGGCACCTGGGAGCCAGAAATCTTGCTGATTGGTAGGGGATCAAATACTTATTTCACTCATTAAAATGCAAATCAATTTATAACTTTTTTTGAAATGCATTTTTCTGGATTTTTTGTTGTTAATTCTCTCACTGTTAAAATAAACCTACCATTAAAATTATAGATTGATCATTTCTTTGTCAGTGGGCAAGCATACAAAAGCAGCAGGGGATCAAATACTTTTTTCCCTCAATGTACTACCCTGTAACACCCGATACTGCCTCCAAATGATCCTTTCAGAAATATAAACCTGCTCAATAGGAAATTATTGTGATTGAATCATTTTACCATAGTATTATTATATAATGAGCTGCTAGTCTATGTGTTTATGAGGGCCACAATATTATGAATCATGGGGCACCAATAAGATCTATTTGAATGTATTGATTTTATAAAAGGGCTTCTTTGTGACTCCTAGACACAGCATAAGATAATTGTTAAACAGAGCTCTTGGTAACCTTCCATCCAGGTTTTTAATCTCTCTTAGATAAGTATGCTAAAACATTAAAAGTAATCAGACCATTCATAGTAGCCTGTATTTAATCACATTAAGGCTTTTGTCCATGCTCATTGTAATGTAAAGATGCAGTGATATATGGATGAAGTGATTAGAAGAATGTATAGCATATTCTAGGCAAAAAGTATGCTATATTAAAGGAAAGCAGGCTCTTGGGAAGCCTCTGAAGTGAAATAAAATGATTCTAAGCAACTTTGCTTTTCCACGAGTTCTTCTCAACCTACTCTTCCATCTTCGCAAGCTGCCGATGCTGCCGCTGGCGACGATGATGAAGACGAGGACGACACGGAAGAAGAATGGACGGTTGTTCTGAGACGTTCCAAGAGGTCCACAAAGGGAATCCCTCCAAAACGTTATTCATGGCAAGTAACAAAAACACCTGTACCTTTGATTTGTAATGTTACACTTCCACCTGAGAAGTTCACACAGATCAAACATCTTCCTGAATCAGAGCAAGATAAATGGTTTAAGGCAATGCAGGCTGAAATGGACAGTCTAAAGAAACTTCAAGTGTTTATGCCTGCAAGCCCTCCAGCAAACAAGAAAGTTATTGGTACTCGATGGGTCTACAGGATCAAAAAGAAGCCGAATGGTGAGTCATTGTACAAGGCTAGACTCGTAGCCCAGGGTTTCGCTCAACGTTATCCTGAAGACTATACAAATACATACTCACCCACAGTGCGGACTGAGAGTGTGAAAATCGCCTTAGCCACTGCAACTATCCTTGGCCTAGAAGTTTTCCAGTTTGATGTTGAAACAGCTTATCTACATGCTGATCTTGATGAAGAAATTTATGTCAAAGGTCCTCCAGGTTTCCGACAGCAAGAAGGGGTTACTTGGTTTCTACACAAAAGTCTTTATGGTCTGAAACAGTCTGGTTTAATGTGGTACTTATGTCTTTCTGACAAACTAAATTCAATGGGCTTTATTAAGTCCGAAACAGATGAATGCGTGTTTACTAAAAGATCCAGTAATAGGTATGAGATAATCCTTGTTTATGTCGATGATATTGTTTATATTGGTCCAAATAAGCAGATGAGTGAGGTTTTTGCTAAAGCTTTACAAAAGTTTTTCACATTGAAGTCTTTAGGATGTATTAACACTTATTTAGGTGTTCAAGTTGCCAAAACTCAGAAGGGGTTTAGTCTCACACAAGAAGATAAGATTGAACAACTGTTACATCACTGCAACATGGAGGACGCTAAGCCTGTGAGTATTTATTTATTTATTTATTTATTTGTTTGTTTTTATAAACCGCCCTTCTCCCGAGGGACTCGGGGCGGTGTACAGAGTAAGGTAGGCAAACATAATGAAACAGTACTGAAAAACAATAAACAAAACAAACTGGGACCCCAATTAGAGCTATCAAGCCAGGCCGGACTGCTGGAATAGGTAAGTCTTCAAGTCGCGCCGGAAGGTGCGGAGGTCGGGGGCCATCTGGATTTCAGTTGGTAAGCAGTTCCAGAGGGCTGGCGCACCCACTGAGAATGCCCTCCCCCTGGGGGCCACCAGCCGACATTCCTTGAGCGGTGGCACCCTGAGGAGGCCCTCTCTGTGGGAGCGCACAGGGCGGTGGGGTGTTGACATTGGCAGAAGGTGCTCCCGTAGGTAGTCCGGACCCATGCCATGTAGGGCTTTGTATGTCATTGTTAGCACCTTGAACTTCACCCGGAAGGCAACTGGAAGCCAGTGCAGCGCACGGAGGAGAGGTGTGATATGGGAGTATCGGGAGGCTCCCAGAAGTGTCCGTGCCGCTGCACTTTGCACCAGTTGAAGCTTCCGAGTGGATCTCAAGGGCAGCCCCATGTAGAGAGCGTTACAGTAGTCTAGGCGAGAGGTCACAAGGGCATGGGTGACTGTACGTAAGGCATCCAGGTCCAGATAAGGCCGTAGTTGGCGCACCAGTCAAACCCGGGAGAAGGCCCCCTTGGTCACAGCTCCTATGTGATCTTCCAGGGAGAGCTGTGAGTCTAGGAGGACACCCAGGTTGCGGGCCCTATCAACAGGGGGTAGTAACTCATCCCCGATGTTAAGGGATGGGATGCTCTGAGTAACCTGGCTTGTCGGTACGTACAGCCATTCAGTCTTGTCCGGGTTCAGTTGAAGCCTGTTCCTCCCCATCCATTCCCGGACCGCTTTCAGGCAGCGGGACATCACGTCGAGGGCATCACTGATGCTGTCTGGAGTTGAGATGAAAAGCTGGGTGTCATCAGCATACTGATGGTACCCTACTCCAAAGCTACGAATGATCTCACCCAGCGGTTTCATGTAGATGTTGAACAGGAGAAGCGAGAGGACCAACCCCTGAGGGACTCCGCAAACGAGAGGCCTCGGAGTCGACCTCTGCCCCCCTGCCAGCACCGACTGCGAGCGACCCTGGAGAAAGGAGGAGAACCAACGCAGAACCGTGCCTCCCACTCCCAGTCCCCTGAGGCGCCGCAGCAAGATACCATGGTCGATGGTATCAAAAGCCGCCGAAAGGTCTAATAAGACTAGGACAGAGGAATGTCCCCTGTCCCGGGCTCTCCAGAGATCATTCATCAGAGCGACCAATGCCGTCTCCGTGCTGTAGCCCGGCCTGAAGCCCGATTGGCACGGGTCTAGATAAATCGCTTCATCCAGGACCTGAGGAAGTTGGTGCGCCACCACGCTCTCAACAACCTTCGCAAGGAAGCGAAGGTTGGAGACTGGACGAAAGTTATTCAATGAGGATGGGTCCAAGGTGGGCTTCTTGAGGAGAGGTCTCACCACCGCCTCCTTCAAGGCGGTGGGGAAGTGACCCTCACTCAGAGAAGCAGAGATGACCGCCAGGAACCAGCCTCGTGTCCCCTCTCGAGCCGCATAAGCCAGCCAGGAAGGGCACGGGTCCAGTAAGCATGTGGAGGAGCTCAACCTCCTCATAATCCTGTCCACTTCCTTAGGAGTCACAGGATCAAATTCCTCCCAGGTGACGTCGACAAGACTGTCCATGTCTTGTTCTTCCAACTCAGCCCAGTTGGAGTCCAGGCTGGTTCGAATCCGAGCAATCCGAGTATACCCATGCAAACCGATTTTCACATTTTGGCACATGAACCAAGTCCTGAGTTCGACGATCAAACACTATATCGCTCAGTCATTGGGTCGCTGCTGTATATTAGTAGTTGGACTAGACCTGACATTGCACTTAGTGTTAATCTCCTATCACATGTAGGTAAGGCAAAACAGTTTCATTGGACATGTGTTAAAAAGTTATTGAGGTATCTAAAACACACCAAAGACATGAAGTTATTGTTAGAACCCACACATACTGACTATGCAGTTATGTTGTTATGCAGATTCTGATTGGGTGAGTGATAAGAAGTCACGGAAAAGTACTTCAGATTACATGATGTTCTTAAATGGATGTCCTGTTTACTGGCATGTGCGTAAACAGAATTTTGTTTCTTGTTCCTCTACAGAAGCTGAGTATGCTTGTGTGTCTGATGCATGCAATTCTTTAACCTGGTTTGATGCTTTAGTCACAGATATCTGGACACATCCGATTCGACCGATCACTGTGATTGAAGATAATGAATCTGTGGTTTATATTTCTGAAACACGTTTTACAGGTTCAAGATCCAGACACATTGACATCCGATATCAGAACATAAGACAACTGGTTAAACAAGGTTTTGTGACATTACAGTATGTGCCTACACGTGATCAAATTGCTGATATGCTGAACAAACCACTTCCTACAGCCCAGCATGAGTATCTGCATGAGAAGATGTGCCTTACTTGAGTCTTCACTTTGCTGACGAAAGAAGGGGAATGTCACTGCACGTTTTTTTTTGTTCGTCAGAAAAGTTCATTTCTAACTGTACATTTCCCCTGCTTTTTCCACCTGTGCTGATAACTTATCTGGTAACCATAGTGAATCCCACATGACCAGTTATGTTATGGTTTCAGACTGTTTAGTGCGCATGTCTAGAAAAAGTTCTGTTATTGTTTATTGTCTTTCACTTTGCTGTTACTGTCTGTTACGTTAGGATGTAGTCAGCTAGCTCTCTTTATAATATATATTTAGTTTTTATATTTTTGTAATTAAAAGGTATTTAGTAAGATTATGCGTCATGTTTTATTTCCTTCCTTCATGCACATCATGCATCCTCTGAAGCACGGTCCTTCGCCCTCTACTAAGGTGATTTATACCTTGATACTAATATCACATTCAAGATTGATGCCAGCTGAATTTTTTGTACCAATATCTAGAGCAGGGCTTTTCAACCTTTTCATCCATTGTACCACTTTTAGGATATGGCCACATCTGAGTACCACCAGTCGCCTAGCAAGGTGTCAAAAATTTGATGACCCCCCCCCAAAAAAAGGAAAAAAGTGATGAAGTACAGATAGCCCTCGACTTACAACAGTTCGCTTAGTGACTGTTCAAAGTTACAATGGCACTGAAAAAGGTGTCCCTCAAGCCACAGCCAAGCAAGACACCTTCCTGCCTGCCTGGCGGCACTCTTCCTCCTATACAAGGTTTTCATTGTTGCGAGCATTTCTGTTGAGGATTGGCAGTGGGGGTGGGGTGGGGGGAGTTTGGTATTTATTCCCCCCCATCTGCTGGGAGAGATCTGACCCTGGGACACTGTGACCATCATAAATATGAATCAGTTGCCAAGTATCTGAATGTAAATCACATGACCCTGGAGATGTTGCAACATTCTAGCTGATCAGCACTTCTTCTGGGCTCAGAAGCGCTGGGATCAGCGCCGAGCTCCAGCTGGAGCTTGGCGCTTCCGCTGAGCCGACAGCCCCGAAGAAGCACTGATCCTGGTGCTTCCGCTGAGCCCTGACAGCCCTGCAGCTCCAGCCATCTCTCGCTCAGGCTTGTGCGGTGCTGCCACCGGTTCAGCTCATTCCCCTCCCCCACTACTTTTCTAGGATGGTTGCGTACCACCTGCCAGGTGCCAATGTACTACAGGTGGTACCCATACCACTGGTTGAAAAGCCCTGATCTAGAGAATGCAACTCCTAAAAACTGCAAAGTACTTTTTTTCTTTTAAAAAAGATGCTGCATTATTTTAAATAAGTTTGTTCATGTTTCATGTCTTTTATAAACGATTTTTACAAAGGAATTTGTTTCAGTAAATGCACAAAGTTATTCAAAAAATTTTTCTGAATAATAATATGCCACTGTTGCAAATAAGGATGCACAGATACGAAAATGGAAAAAAAATAACACTTACTATACCAAACCAAACTGTTTCTGATTTCAAAAAGTTTATTTATAAGAAAGGTATTTTTCTCCCAATAGTAAACACAAAACCATTTGCTCAAATTTAAACAACGACCTTTCCTTGAGATTGGAATTTCAACTTTTTTAACTGAAAACAAATCTGACAAAATGTCCCTCCCTCTCAGCTAAGCCTAAAGAAATTAAGTACAGTACCTTTGAATTGCAGTGGGCAAGAGACTAAAAATTGATAAAATTTATAATGTACAAGTATAAAAATATGTTACTCAAGGTACAGCCTAATAATTTAATAGCTTTTGGCCGTTTTATAAGTATCTGGAAATGGAACAGATATGTGTCCTGCTCCTGTTACAAGAGGTAGGATTCCTGCATTTGGTACAACATTCCATGAAAGAGTCAAAGTGATGTTCCTGTTGCCCCTGCAATTAGAAGAAACAGTTAAGTACTTTAAGTTACAAGGAAAGCTACAGTAAGTAAAATGATGTATTACTGCTATGCAAATATTCAAAAAGGGTGTCATGAAATGGCATTTGTGTAAGGGCCACTCCTCAAAGTGTTTAGGAATCAATGTTTCCAGAACACTTGGTGTGGTTGATTCAAGGGTCTTAATTTCATGCACATGCGTTCACCTAGAGGCTTCTGTCTGTATACAAACAAGTACATATACCCAGGAATGCCCTTGAAGCAACTCAACCTTTGCCAGACCTTTGAGAAGCACTTGCTTGTGACTGTACAGTTCGTGAAACATGCCTTCATATCCTTTGCATAGCCTTATTATGCATGTCATCATAAAAATTCATTAATTCAATTTAACAAGAATTTGATTATAAACTGTAACATTCGGTTTTCATACTGAGAAACTTGAAAACTGAATCTCATTATTGTGGCCATGTAATGCAGGGGAACTCACTAGATATTCAAGATTTATAGTCAGGTTAATATTAATAAGCAAGTTCTGTAACTTAAACTTATACTTCTGTAAATTATATTAGAGATACAGTAGATACTTACAGCATGGTCAACATATAGTAAATTATCTCAAAAAAAGAGTATCTATTTACAGGTAATCCTCAGTTAATAACTACTCATTCAATGACTGTCCAAAATTATGACTGTGCTGAACAAGGGCACTTATGACTAGTCCTTGAAGTTTGAGACGTCCCAGCACAACAGCTGTTATGTGATCGCAATCCAGCTGCTTGGCAACCAGCTTGCACTCTTGACAGTTGCAGTGTGCCATGGTCACATGATTACCATTTGTGACCTTTCCTGTCAGATTCCCACAAGCAAAATTAATGGGGAAGATGGCAAGAAGGTTGGAAGTCACTCCTGTAAGTTGCTCTCACTCCTACACTTTATCTCCTGATGAGCCTATGAATTACAATTTTGCACACTGCGGCACCCACCTGCCTGCCAGCCACACTTTTGCAGCACTGCAGCAGTTATCTCTGCACCTTCCCAAAGGCAGCAGTAGCCATTCCTAGCCCAGCTATGTTTATGCTTGCAACTTCCTGGCGGCTTACCTATTGACCTCATTTGTTGGAAGCTGGCAGGAATTATCAAGGAGGTCCTTGCTTAACGACCTGTAGTCCTTGCTTAACAACAGCAATGGGGATTGCCAGAATTGTCATTGCTAAGTGTGACAATTACAAGTGCATTGCTTAGCAATGAAAATTCCAGTCCCAATTATTGTTCTTAAGGATTAGATATACCGGTATTCCAATGAAGAGGCACAGACGAAATAGAAATATACAGTTGAAGATGGTATAAGACTGTTTATAGTTTTATCCTGGGGTACATATATCACAAATATATATCAATAAATAACGTAAGGGGAAATTTACTCACTTGAGGCCATTTCCATCATCAAAGAAAAAGTATTTTGATTTCATATCTTTCAAAAGCAGCTTTGGGTTATCTCCTCTCAAGATAATTTTATCCCAAAGGACAACTTGATTCAATGCCTACAATTAAAACTAAAAGTTATTATCAACAAATATAAAATATATTTCTTAAGAAATCAGAATACAGAAACATTTGATGATTTTGTTCATAGTACAATTTTAAATAAAGTCAGCTAATAAGTACAATGCAGAAGTGCACTTGGAAGTGAAACATAAAACAGGATTAATCTGCAATTTTTAAATCTTTTCTGCAAGATTTAAAGTAATTTAAGTAAATTAAGCAAATATGTTTATATCAAGCTATATGGAACCACTGAAACAGAGGCAGAAAAGTTTTTTTGAAGGACCTCCTATCCATGTATGTATGTATGTGCATTGGCAGTTGAGGGCTGAAGGGACATATTCTAAATAATGATAATTAAAAATAGGTACATAAAACCTTTAAAAAGGAAAAAATGCACTGCTAAAAATCTTATTACTAATGTATTGTTTTCTCACTTATTTTCTTTTCTTTGCGATATTATTTTATATCTTTTATATGCATAATTTACCTTCAATTGTTTTAATACCTTTTATAAGCTGGTTTTATGCTCATTTTCTAGATGAAAATCAATAAAATTGTTATTTAAAAAACCAAAGGAAGCCACATGCAATTTGCAGGTTACTCTTGTACTCTTGAAGTGCAGATTTTCTAGGACCGTTAAAAGCTGGGAAGTAATTCTTGTAAATATTATCTTAAAGAGTTTCTGGAATTAGAGTTGTTTTTCTGAGCCAAAAAATAACTACTACATATGTCAGCAGAACTGTGGCATCAACACACAGATTAAAAATGTTTCATCTAGCATACACCATTGTCTCATATACATTGTTATGTATACATTGTTTTTCTCTGAATATAGATGGTTGAGTTTACATATAACAACAGCAGCCATACTTTTTTCTATATAATTTCCCTAGGAGTATCGTAAAAAATCAATAAAGAAATAAACTAAGTACTTAATGCTAAATCTTTGTGAAGCATATGAACCAAGTCTAATAGAAAGCTATTTTCTATTATAATTTCTAACAGAAAGCAAAAATAGCTTTCTATTCAAAATTATAATTTATATTATTGTCATATTATTTATTGTAATAATAAATTATACTATTGATTTATTACATATATATATATATATATATATATATATATATATATATATATATACATACACACACACACACACACACACATACACACAAATATATGAAAATAAACATATTAAAGGTATAGTAGGGAGTGATAAAGCACAGAATACTAGAATATGGATATGTTTAAGAAATGGAGTTTGTTTTAAAAAATGCTGATGCAACAACTACTAATTCACATATAGAAAGATTAAAATAAACTGCAATTTTCTGACATAGGTTTTCTGCAGCTCTTAAGCAGTTAGCTTTAGCAAATAATTAAAAGGGTATCAAAGAACAGATTATTTACCCTTCTTTTCTAAAACTAAGTTTTACCAACTTCCAATGGCAACCGCTATTTAAATTAATAAGTCCTAGAATTATGTATTAAGCCTATTTGTTTTGATATTAGTATAAATGTGAGCACTATGAAAAACATTATTACAGTAGGTGTAGCCTTCTCAAGGTTGTTTACATTATTCAGTAAATAAAATTAAATGTTTACACATTCACTCTGCAAATACACCTGTATCTGGCAAAATGTAAAAAAGTATGGAAGCATCATATTAGACACTTTTTTAAAAAAGAAAGGTATTTCTTATAAAGAAACAATGGCATTGGAAAATTATAATAAATGAAGAAAAGTTAGAAATAGTTGCAACGATGCTAAAACTAAAATCATGATTCAAGCCATAATATTGTAAACAGAAATATTATATATTAATTAATTAATTAAATTGATATGCCATCCATCTTCCCAATAAATCAGGGTGGACTGCAGATTGTAAAAAAATAAAAAAGCAGTTAAAAATTTAAAACTATGCAAATTAAAGTTTTAAAACTATATAGAAGTCTGTTTTTATAAGACCACTTGAAGCAAGGGTCTCCAACCTTTCCGACTCAGTGGACCGTTGGTTGTGGCAGTGGGGGAGGGCAAGAGGGGATGGTTTCATCCATGCACTACTTTCACAAATGCAGGTTTGGCCCAGTTCTGAATGGACTGCGGCCTGGCACTTGGCTGCGGCCTGAGGGTTGGGGACCCCTGACTTGGAGGATTAAAAGGCTAATCTCTATCATTCAAAATGTTGCTGTCCTTTCTGATTAAGATAACCATGATTTAAATTTTGGAAAAAGAAGTTAGATGGTATTATAATGTCAATACAGGAAATCCAAATTGCTTCCTTTCTATTAAGACATCTCTTCAAACAGTATTCAAGCTAGAGCTGTCAGGCAAGTTAAAAACTTTCAGAATAAGGATAAACTTTTATATACATTTTATAGTTCATCTTTGTAAGCCAGCCAGAGTCGCTGACAATGAGTGGGCGGCCATATAAATTCTCTTATATAAATAAATAGTTGAATGGTGCAAATTACAATGCATCATAGGTAATAGCCTGTCAAAGAACAACCTCAAAATATAATCAACCACTGCTTTTTAGTTATTGCCAGAATACGTTCTAAGGTTGATTTTGGTCATGAGGAGAGTATAAAAAGTAAAATAACTGCCAATGTATTATTGTTATGCATATCTGTAATTCTAATAGCATGATATCTAGTATGATTTCCCATTTATTCACTGTTAAATGCAAACTTACATTGTTCTTTGTTGAATATTCTGCTGATAAATATAGAAATAACTGTTTCACATTCCAATCAAATATACTTTGCAGATGTGAAAAAGATAAGGAACATATGCTGTTTCAGAATATGACTCTTTTCAAAACATTCCCATTCAGTATAAATCTCAACAAGCCAAGCTGCTATTTAAAGAAAGAAAAACCATATACAGAGATTGGCAAGCCTGAACATTATTTGAACTCAAAGCATTCCAACAAGCCCTAAAGCCCTGCTGGTTACAAGCTAGTAGAGTAGAAAACAGAGAAAGTGCTCACTAGAAGTATACAAAATGTTCACTAGAAGTATACAAAATTAAGAATGAGAATTTTGAATGTTATGAATTCAGAAGATACAGTCCACAATTTTACTTTGATTTGGGAACTGAAAAAAACCATTTCATTACACAGTGCTTTGAGCACTCTAACGTCTTGTACTTTTTCAAAAAAACCTCAATACCATAGAGACTGGCATTATCCAATAAAACAGCAAGTAGATCTGTTCCTGCCATTCGTTAGACCGTTAGACCTAGTTGAAGGGAAAAGGAGGGAAGCATGTTCTCATTAGGTACTTTAAAAAGACTTTTATCTACTTGGTTATTAAGATTATTATTTTTCAATTTATCTGCTTTTTGAATTCATTGCTACTTTTTGAATTCTTTGCTACTTGCTATTTACAATGAATGCAATTATTTTTCCTGCGGTTTTTCCCCACACATGATTAACAGTGCTATTAAGCTGATGAGCTTTCAAGTTGCCATGTGCAAATCTGTGTTACTTTGTTCACTGAGGAAGTATGAACAGTATAAGCATGATCATTAGGAAAAAGCCCCCAAAGCAATAGCCAAAGAAATGAACATTGGTGTTATATTGTTCACTAAACTTGCATTGAAATAAATCTTCTACTATTGCATCTTTGCATATTCAGGTCTATGGTTATGACTTCAAAGAATTATGCTTAATTATTGCTTCCCTCTTTTCTTATGAGAAAGCAAAACCCAAGTTTTCAGTTCCCATTTTTATCTATGGCAGAACACTCAATATAAGACTTAAAGTACAACCAATTTGAAACTCTTTTTCCATAAGCATCTGAATGGATCATCACATTTGAAATGAAAAACATTGTGTGAAATTATTCACATTAATATTCACATCTGTCCATTTTGGAGGCAGTGTTTCTCCCACTGCTTGCTACAAATGAAGGAAGTAGAGTTGATTCTGTTCTATTGAAGCCAATAAGACATTCTACCGGTTTAATGCTAACATTTGTCATAAAGGATATCTGCACTAATGTCAAAAGTAATGATTCCAAGGTCACTTCTTTCACCCGGTCCAGTGAAATCTTCTACATTTTTTCTACAAAATAAAATAAAAGTATTATTCAATATTATTCACATATTCCTTTCTAACAATGTCTCTTTTAGATGTAATTTATTCTATGTTAAATTATGTAATATTTCTTTGTAGATTACAAAAATAATTTATGCTTTTGTAAAATATCTTAGATAAAATATTTCTTATAATCAACAAGTAATTGATCATAAATATCCAGTATAATGAACACAATGTAAATTGCTAGTTAACTGAGAATCAATGTTAAATTAAGGAGCTCTTTAAAAAACTATTCAAAACATGCCAAGTAAATGTGAATTCAGTATATATGATAGCCATGTACATAATTTAGTTTTCTTAGCACTTATTTATACTTCTTACTAATACAATTACTATACCATGAGAATCTGGACATATTTTTACCTTTTTCACCCGAATGGCTCACTATAAGAAAATATCATAAATGCATTTTCTCTGTATTTCCATCACTTAATTGATGCAATGCAGTTAACACAACACATTTTAACAATGTTATGTATATAAGATCTGAAATCCAGTTCATAAAGCTACCTTATCTACTGAAATTTTCAGAAAAGTGCATCTAAATAGGATTTATTTTGCTAGTGAAGCAAGATATTTTGTTACAAAATAACACTCAATATCTTACACTTTTCTAACTTCTTAGAAACTGGGATATGCTTAGCAAATAAGCTGTCAAATATAAACAGCAACTGATGTTTTTAAACGGAATTGCCTTTCTGTGCATCCACTCTCAAGGGAGCTTGCCAAGAAGGCAGATTACAGCACTGGAAGGTTCGTGTTGTTCATTCATTGGCTTAAAGAAAAAGGAAATGACAGAACAGGAAGAAAAGGCCACACGTATGAAACTGACAATAGAAGAAAATTAGATTAAGACCTAAGTGACAGCAAATAGAGAACTAGAGTAGTTTGCAAGAGCAATATAAAGAGTTCCTTTAAATGTGAACTAAGCAGCTACGTATTATAACAGTCAATAGGAGGAGACGCTAATCTCAGAATTACTCTCCATCAACAGCAACTCCTGTGAGACTATATATAGGCTTTATATTAAAAGCAAGCACCAGGACAAGGGGAGAGATTTAGAAAACAGGTTGAACAAAAGGGGGCGGGTTACTCAACAATGCAACTCGGCACCCAAAAAAGTCAGGGCACTCTGACAGCTGGAGCAGCCAAGCACCATAAAGACTAACAAATTCGTTAGTTTTTGAGATGCTGCCAAAGTCTTCGGCGCATTCACCCTTCTCGGCCAGGGGCCGATGAAAAGCAGAAATGCGCATCCGATTCTGTTTTCCCCCCATTTCCCCCTCTTCACGCCGGAACAAGGGCTGCTGGTTCCCATCTCCGGAGACAGAGAAGGGCCGACTGTGACGTTGCCCTCCCTCATTCACACACTCACAGCATGACACGGGAGACGGCGATGCTGACTGGCACGGAGCGCTCTTTGAAAGCAGTGGTGATGAAGCAGCCGAAGGTCAGCGCCGCCATCACGCTCAGCGAGAAGGCGAAGAGCGAGTTGGCTCGAGTTAGGACGGTGTTCATCTCCACGCCGTCCCTCCAGCCCTCACAACACACACGCGTACGAGCGAGCAACTGCCCGCTTTTTCTTGCTCTTTGGGCCGGCCAGGCCTCAGCTCTGGAGGAACGGTAACAGGGAGGCAGGCAGGCTCGAGTTAGGGAGAAACACGAGGACCTCAATCCGAAAGGAGAAGGCTGCTGCCGGGACCTCCGCTGTCCGCGATTGAAAAAAAAGGGAGGCCCAACGCAGCACCTTGCCTGGTAACGAACCCGCCCAACCACCCCGCGAGAGGAGGGCCCAAAGAGCACCCGTCCGCCTCAGCCCGCCCATAGGCGGAATATCCCCTCTCGATTCCACTGCCTACAAATCCCATGAGCCTCAGCAACCATCTTTCGCTCTACTTCCTCCATAGAGATGGAAAAATTAGAGTGACAGGAAGTCTGCCTGCGGCGAAATACTGCTTTTGAGCTTGGTTAAGCGACCTGCGCGGACGCCGAATGGAGGAAGGAAGCTTTTGCCAGATCGGGAAGTCTGTTGTATTTGCCCTTGATACAGCCCAAAGGTTATCTTTGAGATTGTTTGCTACGCTGCTACCTGAATGTACGAAGGTTGAGTACTTAACAGCATTCCCCAAGCCTGTACCGGCGGTGGGGGGAAAGCAGTGTCAAATAATTTTGGAATGATTGCTAAGAAAACGCATTAAGTCATCCTAGGCCGAAATCTAACTGCAGACTATTTTTAGCCAAATTCATTTGGAAGGCGCTGATTGGAGCAGATGGAATTACGCAAGTTTATCTACGCAGCCTGGATAGCCTGTGAATTGCCTCTCCTTCGGAAACGTGATGCCTGGTGCAGCATCGCAATGGAAAGTTCATCCCCTTGCGGCATAACAGGCTCTTAAATGCCTTGCTTTTATTTATTTGCGGGATGCTACTCGAAAGACACTGGGTGCAGT
Source organism: Vipera berus (assembly GCF_964194415.1). Lineage (NCBI taxonomy): Eukaryota > Metazoa > Chordata > Lepidosauria > Squamata > Viperidae > Vipera > Vipera berus. The sequence continues at coordinate 51,481,306 of NC_138209.1, forward strand.
TCATTGGAAATACGGGGAGGAGAATACTCAGAATTGCATGCCTCAACCTGAAAGAGCTTATTGTAAAGTTCTGGTTGAGTCTCTCCAACCCTCACCCCGCCATGTTCTCTGCTGCAGCAACCCAGTTAAAAAGTAGACATTGAAATGGCAAGTTTTCGACAGGGGACGCTGTTACTTATATTTCTTAGCACAATAAAAGGCGTTTTAAAAAAGAAATCTGACTTCAGTTAGGTTTGGAGAGTTTGGTTCCAAGCTTACTAAATATTGAAACACTATATTCCTTTTCAAAATATATTTTTCAATACAGTACTGTAATGCATTAATACTGTAATGCTCATAGTATCAAAAATAACTGGAAATCGAGTATGGATGCAAATAGTTCTCCAGGAACTGATGGTGCTACCTTTCTGCTTGCCAAAGTAAGTGTTAGTCTATGAGAAGTAAGATTTGGGGGGGGGGGACTCACAAATATAAAGGATCAATTAAGTAGATTTTATGCTTAACTCTAATTTTTTTCAATCTTTCATATGCCGTCAGGAGTTACTCAGAAAATCTGGAAAATGCTGCAGTGGTGAATTAATATAGAGTAAACATTTTAGCGGAACAACTCCAAATAAACACCAGATGGCAGCAAAGAAATGCAGAAAATGGTTAGTTGTCATCTGTTGCTCTGGAGATTGCAACTCGAATAGATTGTTTTAACATACCTAAAGTTTTGCCAGGAAAGACACAGTACTTTGCCTTCTTATTTATATATTAAAGCAGTAATTTGTTTTGATCTGGCTATGATTACATATCCATCAAGCTACAGGAAAACCTGCTTCAATAATATCTCAAAGGAATTGTCTTTTCTAAGAAGACAAAGCCAGAGCACACAACAAACATAATTACAGATGTACACTGATAATAGCTGGTAGGCCAGAATACAGAGCAGGAAGCAGAACTGAGGTCCACTAGAAAGGAAAATATTCCAACATTTTTCAAATATAGAGAAAAACCTAATGCTAGGGGGGAAAGAAAGAGCTCTCACAAAATTCCGTGTGGCATGATACACCAGTGAACAATTTCCTTGCTACTCAGCCAGTAACGGATGGAAACTGAGTGGAACAATAGACATAGGATATTGATGACAGCTGAGTTGTACATTCTTAGGACTATAGTCACAACATTATCTCTGTGATTCTCTAACAAGTTATGTTTGTGATGTACTTCTGCAAGACAAAAAGTGTTCGTCCTTGGCCAGCAGCAGAGTGGCCAAGAACACAGTGAACAGTGGCTTTTCTGTATCTGGAAGGAGTAATTAGGTCCAATCTTTCAAGAAGATTTTTCCAAAGTTTGTTGAGAGGGATGAACATTAGAATATTTTTAGAGAAAACATATCCATAGAGTTTCAGAAGAAAAGGGTAATTCTCTCTGGTGTTTCAGTTAGTTTTCTTCTTGGAGCAATTTCCTCTTCATTCTGGTGACTATTAATTGTCCTGCTTTCCATTACAGCAGGGGTCGGCAACCTGAATCGGTGAAAGAGACAGTTGGAACCGGTTCCCTCACAAAAAAAAAACCTGGGAGCCGCAAAATGCACATGTGCATGCGCAGAACAGGGCTTGATTAAAGAGTGGAGCCTACCTAAGGCGAAACATACACCGGCCCTGCCCCCCTGTCCAGCTCTGGTATGGACAGCTCCACCGTGCTGGCTTCTCCTCTCCTCTCCTCAGAAAAAACTGCTCCGAGGGATCGGAGGAGGAGGCCGATGGGGAGAAGGAGCTGCTGCGGCAAATCTTCTGAGGCTGCTGCTCGGGCTTGCCTAACTCAGCCTGCTGCGGGATTTGGGGGTTTTTGTGGGATTTTTGCATGCAGTTTATTTGGGGGGGGGGGAGGAGGAGGAGGAAGTGCGGAGCAGCCAGTCAGAGCCCTGATTGTTTGCTTATTGAGAGAGAGAGAGAGAGAGAGAAAGGAGGGAAGGAAGGAAGACAAGAAAGGAGGAAGGCAGGAAGAATATGGGAAGGAAGGAAGGAAAAAATAAAGAGAAAGAAAACAGTTGCTGCTTGACTCGCTGCGGTCGTGCGTGTTGCGTGGCTGGCAGCTTTGTGTGGGCAGGCAAGGGGGGCTTCTCCCTTTGGGGGTGGAGGGAGAAAGATGCATTCTCCAACTGGCTCTTCCCCTTTTCTGGGTTGGGCTGCAATTTTGCCCGCTGCTTCTCCGCCTCCTCCTTCCTCCTCCCCCCCTTGCAGAAAAAAAGGAGAAGGCGGGTGGTGGGGCAGGGGGGTTTCCCTTCCTTGCCCAATTCCAGTGTTTGCAAGAGAGGCAGAAGTGATCGCCCTTTTGCAAGCAGGAGATCTTGCTTGGGAATTGCAGCCGGGGATTTCCCCCCCCACACACACACACACTTTCCCTGGCTTGCCCGTATCTGGGGTTTCCTTCCTCGCGAGGAGACCCGCAAGATTTTCTGTTTGCAAAAGGGTGATCACTTCTGCCTCTCTTGCAAACACTGGAATTGGGCACGGAAGGGAAACCCTCTGCCCCACCGCCTGCCTTCTCCTTTTTTTCTGCAAGGGGGAGAGGAGGAAGGAGGAGGTGGAGAAGCAGTGGGCGAGATTGCAGCCCAGCCCAGCGAAGGGGAAGGAAGAGCCGGTTGGAGAATGCATCTTTCTCCCTCCATCCCCAGAGGCGGAACAAGGCAGAGAGGCGAAGAACGTGGAGGGCGCGGAAGAACGTGGAAGAAAAGGAAAGAAAGAAGGAAGATATAACCTTCAGCAAATCAGCTTCCATGCAAAAGAAACACATTTGCACTTATGTGAGCAGACATGTGCCCCCACAAGCAGCTCCCCCTCCCCCCAGCCTCCCCTAAGCCAAAAAACTCGCCCTGCCTTAATTGCAGGCAAAACCTGCCGAAAGCCCAACCAGCCTGTGCAGAAGTGCTGCCTGCTCGCCTTTCCAGGGTGCTCCAGCCCAGCTTCTTTCCTCCCTTTTAGCTGGACAACCTGTGAAATCGGCCTTTTCTATTTATTTGGGGGAGCAGCGGGTTGGGCCGGAGAAGAGCGGGAGTGAGGAGAGCAGCCAGGCCAGGAGGACGCACAACCTACCCACCAGCTGATCCAGGTTGAGCTCCTTGTGAGCAAGCATGCCGGTTAGGTGACGCCAAGGCCGCTTTGGAAAGCAAAAGTAAGCATCAGGCAAAGCGGAGCTCGGTTCCTCGGCTTGCCTCTGTCCCTCGGAGCCGGGAGGTGCACCTTTGGAGGAGGAGGTGCCGTCAATCCAGTTGCTGCATCTCTTCCCTCATGGGGGGGCCATTGGGGGAGGCTCCTGAGCCGTGCAGCTCTTCCAAGGGGAGGAGGAGGAAGAGAGTTGCTTGTGCCTGCTGAAGAGCGCCATGGCTCCGTTTCCCTGGCAAGACAGGGGAAATCTGCCCAGCCTCCCCTCCGGCCCCGAGCGGCACCTCTCCCTTACGTGCGTGTTCCATCAGCCTCCGTGTCCCCTGCCCACACCCCATCTGACCGACCCACACACCTTCTTTCCAGCAGTCCTCCATCTCTTCTGCTGCTGCCACATGCAGTCTGAAGAAGAAAAGATGTTTGTGTGCAGTCCCACAAATCAAAGAAGTTCAATCAATTGGCGAGATTTTTTTGTGTGAGCAGTTTGAATTGATTGGTTGAACTTTTTTGGGGGGGACTGCATATGGCGGAGGACTGGGAGCTGCAGGAGACGGCTAAAAGAGCCGCATGCGGCTCCAGAGCCGCATGTTGCTGACCCATGCACTACAGTCTTAGCTTGAGACAATTTTGCTTTTGTTGTCCTTAACTTATTTTCCATGTTTCAGCTGCTTCTTTCCCACCCTGAAATTTGCAGAAAAGTCCAAAATAAAATTGGTGTTGTGCTTAAAAAAAAAAGAGTAGCTAAGCATTTGGATTGATTTATTCTATGATTCATTAATTTGTTTTCTTGGCTATTCATGATACGTTGATAATAAATCCCAAAGGCAGAAGATATCCACCACAATAGCTTTGTTGTTAGTTCTTAGGCTGGTAACCACACCTTTTGTCATTACTTTGGTCTTCTTTTATTTAATTTTTCCCTAATATTTTACTGTGCTCTTTAACTTTTGTTAAAGTTCAGCAGCTTAAGTTGCAAGGAAAATTTCATTTTGAAGAGTTCCATATATGTTAGAAAAGTTATAATAAAATAAGCAGTAGAATTCAGCCAAAAAGATCCATTTAGCATCAATAGCCATACCATCTTTTGGGGATATTAAGGAATCCTGTCCAAAATTCTGGTGCGTTAAATTAAGACAATGGAGAAAAACCATGACTATACACAGCAATATAAGAATAGACAATCCTGCATCAGAGTCGGTGTACTTGTATATATTATTTATTTATTATTAAAAAAAATTTATACCGCCCTTCTCCCGAAGGACTCAGGGCGGTGTACAGGGCAATAAATATCAGAATATAAATACAAAAGTTAAAAGAAGTTAAAAGAATTAAATAATCATGCCCAATATAATACAATGATTAAAACTATGTTAAAATTAGATCCAACCCCAAATCCATCAAACCAGGCCAGATTGTTCAAATAAATAAGTTTTTAAATCACGCCGGAAGGAGCGAAGGTCAGGGGCCATCCGGAGCTCAACCGGCAAGCGGTTCCATAGGTCTGGCGGGCCCACAGAGAACGCCCTCCCCCTGGGGGCCACCAATCGACATTCTCTGATCAGAGGCACCCTGAGGAGGCCCACTCTGTGGGAGCGCACTGGATGGAGGGAGGTTGATGCCCGCAGCAGGTGCTGCCGTAGGTAATCCGGACCCATGCCATGTAGGGCTTTATAGGTCATTACCAGCACCTTGAATCTGTATGAGTAAATCTAATTGAGAACATTCTTGTCTTGGCCAAAGATAAAAAACATCAATACAGTGACAGCACATAATGGGCATTTTAATATGCTTTTTGCTATTCAACTGGGTATAGCTGATCTATGAGAAAGGTACATTTTGGCTGCTCTTTCTTCTGATGTTTTCTAATATAATGTAAATAATAATACCATTGGAGATCTTTTCTTCAACAGCACAAAACCTGATGTACTTGCACTAATCTATCCTTTTAAACTGGCACTTTATAATTGACTTATTGAAGCTGTATGTATTCTTCAGATAAATACCGTACCATCAACCTAGTGGGAGTGCTAGTGAACTCAGTGCTATTTACAGTATAAATAATCCTCATATTTTGAGCTGCACACATCATGACCAGCTGATATTTTCTTTCCTCAGGACCAGCTGTTCCCTAGGAGTGTCTGGCTGGAGCCATACGATCTTAGCAACATTTTTCAGAGCTGTTTCTAAACTCTGACAAAGACTCTTGTGCAGCAATGACTGTTGTGGAGGAAAATCGGCCTTTTGCCCAACAATTATCCAATGTCTACTTTACAATACTTTCGCTTTTCTGCTTTAAACTTTTTGTAAAAATTAGCCTTGCAATACTCAGTCATTTCTATATTGTAAAGGGGAATCGTAAAGAGGCAGCAAGAATAGCTGCTGAGTTTTATGGAATTCCTCAAGGACAAGGTATGCTTCTTTCTATTATTTGTTGTTACTGTTTTGCCAGGTTTATAAAAATACCTTGATAAGCATTTTTTTCTCCATACTATTCATGTTGATTTTTGTTATCTGCATTCGTACACTTGTTTTTACACTCAGAAGTATCAATTGTCTTCATGCAATGTCCTGCTCCTGTCATGTATTGCAGACCATTTAATAGGAAAGAAGTTAAAATAAAACTGATGAAATCTAATATTTCTATTTTTTTTTGTATTGTAAAAATGTATTAATTTTCTGTAACAATTGGCATTCATAAAATTTCCAAAATACATTAATCCTTTTTTCAGTTAATATCCAGCTCAAGTTTGATTTCTGTATAGCAATACTGTAATGTTTCAGAATTATTAGTGCTTTCAGAATTATTAGTAAGTGCTGAATTTAAAATAGCCAATTATTTCATTCCAATAAATAACCATATAGTTTTATATTAGTATTATAGGTACATTTTTGACAGTCTCTTCTCCCATAATTGCATGTAGGTACTTGGATGGGAGACTACTAGGAAATCTCAAGGCTATAGGCTGAATTGTAGACTATACATCTTGAAAAAATGCCAAGGCTTTCTTATTACTGCCAGATAAACTACCTGCATGAGTCTTTGAAATGAGGAGTCAAGCTTACTATGTAAATTAATGGAAATATACACCTACTTTTGTCTGTTGTGTTAAAATTATCTTATGATTTAAAAACAACAGAAATAATGTTTTAAATGTATATTACAATATTATTCAAAAAAGATTTGGCAAATATATAGCATAATGATTAAAGTAGCAAGATTATAATTTATAAAAAAAAACAACTCAGCAATCCAAACCATAAATATACAAATAGGATAATTTATATGTACTAGGAGTATAAAAATAGGATATTTAATATTTGTGTGACAATGACCTACTCCATATGTTTGTCTTCAAGAACAAGCATTACATAGGCACTGGAAAACATCTTTCTCATTTCAATTCATGGCAGTGCCCCAAAACAGGAAATTAAAAATGATCAATTCTAATACAGTAACATTATATAATGAATGTATTGAATTTATGAATGTTTAAGCTTTATGAAAAGATTCCTAAAAGCAATATCAATTCGAGGAGAAATTTTTTCATACATATCCCAGATTCAACTCATGGTTGCTTTGAAACTTTGTGTCTCCCATTAGTAATATATTATTAGGGAATGAAAAGATTCCTAAAAGTAATATATATTCGAGGAGAAATTTTCTCACACATATTCCAGATTCAACTCATGGTTCCTCTGAAACTTTGTGTCTCCCATTAGTAATATATTATTAGGGAATGAATCCTATTGTCAGTCCTTGCCAACCCCTGATTCCAGAACAAAAAACAAGTTGTAGAATTCACAGGAGGACGGCTTCAGAAAAGAAACTGTCTGGCATGTGTTTAATCACACAACTGCAAACAAAGTTAGCGCTGGGAGCAATCCCCTCCCAGTGCCTTACATGCTTTTCCCACCTGGCTCCACCCCCACCCGCCTAACCAGCATCTGGGGGCTGACGTGACGTGATGAGAACAGGCCTCCGGCTCACTGCTCTGTTCTGCCATTCGGAACAAGCTCCACCCCCACCCGCCTAACCAGCATCTGGGGGCTGACGTGATGAGAACAGGCCTCCGGCTCACTGCTCTGTTCTGCCATTCGGAACAAGCTGCCAGCGCCTGGCCTCCCAGTGACGTCCCAATGTTGATCAGCTGCTTGTTAGGCGTGCGGCATGCTATCAAGTCCCTGATGCCTTCCTTGCGCTGAACAGCTGTCCGGTGGACCGGCCGTGGCACCACTCAGCTGTTCAGCGGCGAACAGGTAAGGCCCTCCTTCCAGGCCTCTTCATCTCCCCCCTCCCTTCAATGTTGAGCCCACGGGGCTTGACAGGCAGCCCCCTCTACCAGGGCTCCACCTGGAAGGCAAGGAGAAACGTATGACTAATCACATGCTGTGGCGGATGGTTCAGGTAACCCCCCTCTTGGCTTACTGGGGCACCGTTTGTGGAAGATCCATAACAACGGGGGGGGGGGCTTGGATATCCACTTCCCCCACCCAGGATGCCTCTGTGACAGGGTATGCCTTCCACTGTACCAGGTACTGCAACCAACCGTGTCAGATACAGGAGTCTTAACACCTCTTGAATCTCATAATGGTCCCCTGTGACGGCCCGGTATCCGTTTTATGGACCTAAACAAGGGCCTCTCCAATGGCTTCAGTAGGCTGCAATGGAAGATCAGGTGTACCTTTCCCAGAAGCTGGGGTAGCTGTAACCACATGACGACTGAGTTTATAACCTGCGTAATCCGGAATGGGCCAATGAATTTTAGCCCTAGCTTTTTGCATGGTAATTTCAGGCGTAGATACTTAGTGGACAGGTACACCATATCCCCCATCTGGAAAGGCTTTTGGGACGTCCTTTTCTTGTCTTCCTGCGCCTTTGAGGTCTCCTCTGCTTTCAGTAATGCTTTCTTCACGTTTTCCCAAACCCCCCAATATGAGTTATCCTTTCCTGGGGTTGACGAGGAGGGGTCCCCCTGCGAACACTTGGGAATTGGGACAAAGTCCATCCCATGTACCACCTGGAAAGGGGTGAATCTGGTGCTGCTATGCACCGTGTTATTATATGCCACTTTGGCAAATGGTAACAGGTCAACTCAGTCTGTTGGTAAGAGATGTAGCACCGCATATACCATTCCACCATTGTGTTGGCCCGTTTGGCTGCCCCATTGGTAGTGGGATGAAAAGCCGAGCTGATTCCTTGGGACGATTAGATGGAATGGACAAATGACAAAAATGAGCCGTGAACTGCACCCCCCCAATCCGAAATGATCCATCGGGGCACCCCATGCAGGTGGTGATAGTACACTTGTGTGATAGTTTGGCCAGCTTACGGGCGGACTACAACCCCTTGCACAGAATGAAATGGGCCTGCTTAGAAAAGAGGTCAATTACTGTCCAGATAACTATACAACCATGGCTCTCCAGTAGCTCCACGATGAAGTCCATGGCTATATCCTCCCATGACCGGGTCAGTTCCACCACTTTTTGCAATAACCCTGGCGGCCTCCCCATACGGGGCTTTGTTGCACACACGGCAGCCCCCGTACATATGCCTCTATGACCGCCTTCATCCATCCATGGCCAACAGAATTAATGTCTCACCAGGTGTAGGGTTTTGAGAAACCCAAAGTGACCAGCCTGTTTCACGTCATGGCACCTCTGGAGTACCCTAGGCCTTACTGCCTGTGAGATGTAGAGCTTGTCACCCTTCCAAGCCAACCCCTCCCTCTTAGTCAGCAGGGCCTGATCTTCCAGCAGCCAGGGATTGTCTTGGTTCGCTCTTTGTAGCTCCTGGACCAGGTCACCTGCCAATTTACGTGCAACCACCTGAGCAGCTGACTGCCTGAAAGGAGGCATAATGGCCTGTACCACACACCCCCTCCTGCTATTATATTGGGGCATATGTGACAGTGCGTCTGCTAGGAGGTTTTTATCCCCTGGCACACATTTCAACTGGAAGCGGAATCTTTGGAAGTACTGTGCCCGTCATACATGTTTCGGGGACAGAAGCCACAGTGTCTGCAAGACCTTAAGGTTTTTATGGTCTATCCACACCTCGAACGGCTCTTTGGCTCCCTCCAAAAAATGTCGCCAAGTCGACAATGCCCACCGTACTGCGAACGCCTCTTTCTCCCATATCACCCATGCCTGTTCTGTGTCCGTTAACGTACGGGAGGTTTCAGCACAAGGCTGTAGCGTCCCTTGCCCATTCTTCTGGAGCAGAACCGTCCCAACTGCGACATTGGTGGCATCAGCTTGTACAATGAATGGCAGGTCAGGATTGGGATGTAGTAAGACCGGCTCCCTTGCGAAAAGGGCCTTCAGGTCCTCAAAGGCCCTCTGGCAAGCCAGAGTCCACATCAGTGGTTCACCAGGTGTGGCTTGCCCACTGTATGTCTCATGCGGAGTAGGTCCATTAGGGGTAGGGCCACCTTAGCAAACGAGGAGTTGAACTGCCGGCAGAAGTTTGTGAATCCCAGGAAGCTCTGCAGCTGATGACAGGTCCGTGGTGCCTGCCACTCCAACACAGCCCTGACTTTCGCAGGAGCCATATCCACCCTGTCCCTTGAGATCCAATACCCTAAATAGTCCAACTGGGTTTGATAGAACTCGCACTTGGACAGCTTCACATACAAGTGTGCCACCAGTAGTTTTTCTAGCACCTGTCTTACCAGTTGGACGTGTTCTGTCATGTTAGAGGTGTAGATTAAAATATCTTCCAAATACACAAGAACCCCACGGTATAAGTGCTCATGCAACACCTCATTGATGATCTGCATGAACACCACAGGGGCTCCCTGCAAGCCGAACTGGTAAGTAGGCAGTTACACGCTGTCTTCCACTTGTCCCCCTGTTTGACTCAGACCCTTGCTTCCCGGAAGTTAAGTTTAGTGAACACCCTACCTTTTGCCAAATCAGCCAAAAAATCCATCAGCTGAAGGGGGTACATGTTCTCAATGCAAACCCCGTTGATCCTGCAGAAGTCCACACACAAGTGCAGGGATCTGTCCCTTTTCTCCTTAAAGAGCACCGGAGCCGCAACCTGTGACAGTGCCGGCTGGATGAATCACCTTGCCAGGTTCTTGTCAAGGTACTGATGCAGCTCTTCCATTTCTTTGGGTATCATCGCATACATCCTGGTCTTCAGAAGTTTGGCACCTGGTAGTATGTCGATTGCGCAGTTGGTTGGCTGGTGGGGAGGTAGCACATCACATTTGCGCTTCCTGAACACCTCAGTGAGGTCGGCATACACTGCCGGGAAGGGAGCTTCTCCCCACACTCCCCTGCCCCACTACTTCCAGGTTCTCTCTCTGCCCTTTTTCACTTGTTCATGAGGAGGCGGTCGAGGGCCAACCCCAATCCATAACTTTCGGTATCCCCCCTCCCACCAGATTGTAGGGCCCCACTTGTTCAGCCATACCAGACCCAAGATAATGGCCTCTGTCATGGAGGGGACTACTATAAATCGGAGGACCACCAAATGGGCCCCCATATCCAGCCAAACTGGCTCTGTTATGAGGGTGGCCGGAGCCACCCCCTCCAGAAGGGAGCCATCCACCTGCTCAAACCATACTGGGCTGGCCATCTGCCTCACTCTGATCTCCACCTCAGCCACTACAGCCTTACTGATCAGGCAATGGGTGCAGCCAGAATTGATTAAGGCTGCCCTGTATTCCCCACGGTGGCCTGTCTGCAGACCTGTCAAAATGATGGGGATGACAAACGGCCGTACTGGTTCACTTACCATTGGATCTTCTGCTGCCTCATCCTCGCTGTCGTAGGCTACAAGCTGATACCTTGTAGCGGCTGTTGCCTCCTCCTCCGGGACCCTCCCTGAGGTGTGAGACCCTCTGCCTGGTGCGCAGCCCTCGATTTCTCTAGGGTTTTCTTGGGTGTGGCTCCAGCTTTCCCAGGAGTCCCTAAATTCCCCCGTGGAACGGGAACTGGACACTCCACAACCCGATGTCCTGGCCCGTTGCAGCTGAAGCATCTAATCAACAGGCGATGAGTACCTGCAGAGAAACCCCAACCGGGGCCCTGAGGTATCAGCCCTTCGCCCCTTGGTTTCTCCATCGCCCTGCACAGCCCTGCTGGGCCATCCCCCTTTGGCCAGAATTTCCTGCAGTCCTGCATCCAGGTCTACCACCACGCAAAACTGGTCTTGTAACTGACTTGGGATGCCCCGGTAGACACATGCTTGGCACAGGTCACAGTCCGAACCTGCCTGGAATTGGTGGACCAGCAGGCATTCCGGCCATGACTACAACCAGCTGGCCACCCACCTGAACTCACAGACATAATCAGCTGTGAACCGACCTCGCTGCTTCAGCGCCAGCAACTCCCCTTCTGTCCATTGGACTCATGAGACATCCTTGAAATGGGATCACAGAGCCTCCAGAAACAGACCGGCATCTGCCAATTCCCTGGCATGGTTACTGTATAAATCTGCCACCCATTCTGCAGCTTCACCTTGCAACCCTGCGGTTACTGCCACCACCATCGCCCACTGGGACAGATAAAAGTGAGCATATTGATCCAAATGACTAATGACCTGGCTTAGGAACGTTGCCAAGTGATCCGGGTTTCCATCAAATGTTGCCTTTAATGGCCCCAGGATGGCCCCAGGCAATCCCATGGGACTATAACCCCAAGGGCCAGCCCGGTCCTTGTAGGGTGTCAACCCCAGGTAGAGAATGCTGTTCCCTGGTTCCTACACCCCGCCGGGCTGATGATCCGGCCACCAGAACTGGATGCCTGGTGGGGCCCCGCTTGGATCCAACAGCAACCTGCCTTCCCACACAGCCTGCTATTGTCCTGTTGGAACAGGCAAAGAAACACCCTGGGTAGGGCCTCCCACCTGTGGGGTGCCAGGAGCATGGCCAGCATCTAATTTCAATTTCAGGCTGGCCAAGCGAAACCAGGACTGCACTGACTGCACTGATTGGGTCCCCGGTTGTGGCCATGATGCTGTTTGGGGCCCTGCTTCCCAATGCGGCCATGAGGGGGGATCATGGAATCCAGCCTCTCCAAACCTCTCCCTCAATATGTCCATTGTGTGCCACCCTGGTGCCGTGGAATAGCTCCATTCTCCATCATCGTCATCCATGAGACATCTCTCTCTCCACTCCATCATGGAGTGGGTCAAAACACCTGGTGTGTGTATTTGGCCGACTGCCATGCCGGTGACAGCTGAACTATGCCACCACTCTCCTGAGGCCCCTGCCTCCTGCGTCATCCCCAGAACCGCCTGTGTGTTGGTCACCAAATCTGCAGGTCAGGCTTTACACACTTTGGGACCCACCACTGGCTGGGCCTCTTCATCTCCAGCATCCGGAGTAGGTGCTGCCACCCCAGCCTCAGCTGGATCTCCCCTGTCATCCACAGGTGCCATCTCCTGTGTACCCTCAGCCATTCCCTGGTCCCTGAACAGAGCAATGGGTAGGGACAAATAAAGAGGGAGCGCTAACTTTCTGTCAGAGTCCTTACCAACCCCTGGTTCCTGAACAGAAAACAAGTTGTAAAATTCACAGGAGGCCAGCTTCAGAAAAGGAACAGTCTGGCATGCGGTTAATCACACAACTGCAAACAAAGTTAGCACTGGGAGCAATCCCCTCCCAGCGCCTTACATGCTTTTCACACCTGGCGTCAACCCCCACCCACCTAACCAGCATCCGGGGGCTGATGTGATGAGAGCAGGCCTCCAGCTCTCTGCTCTGTTTGGCCATTCGGAACATGCTGCTAGCGCCTGGCCTCCCGGTGATGTCCCAATGCCAATCAGCTGCATGTGGCATGCTATCAAGTCTCTGATGCATTCCCCGCACCAAACAGCTGTTCAGTGGACTAGCCGTGGAACCACTCACCTGTTCGGTGGCAAACGGGTAAGACCCTTCTCCCAGGCCACATCTTCATCTCTTCATCTCTTTCAGGTCCCTGAGGCCTCCCCGCGCCGAACAACTGTAGCACCACTCAGCTGTTCGGTGACGAATGGGTAAGGCCCTCATCCCAGGTGTCGTCTTCGTCTCCCAACCTCCCTTCAATGTCGAGCCCACGGGGCTGGGCACCTATTTTAATTCTCAGAATATTGTTTTGTACACAACAGATGCACAATTGGTCCTCAGTGTTGCAAGAATATATCTCTATGCCTGTTTTATAATCAACAATCCACTTTTAAAAATACAAACTTTTCCATAGCATCCGAAAATATTTTTAGGACAAGGAAATATTTATAAGGCTATGGCAAATTCTGATTCAGTTTGAAAATACTTTAATTTAATGTCTGAGCTAAATGTTATTTCTGAAGGAAAACAGAATGTCATATTGAATTATCAAACTGAAGCTGTGAGTTAAGTTGATTCAGTTTTCCGAAAAGATTTGTCAAACTGATAAACAGAATAAAACTCATTTATATCAGTCTCCATCTAGATACTCCTAGAGTAACAAAAATGAAATTTTGGGGTGAGTTTATTATAGATTGCTTGGACAAGCAGAAGATATGGATGAGGCCTTTCTCTGTTAGATGATCCAACTTTCAAAGAAGGCATATAAACACAACAATGAAAGGTGTCCAATTTCCAGCTGTAAATCTAACTCTGTGAAGACACAGAGGTTCAACAATTCCTGTCTTCCCTTACTGACAATTTTACTTATCAGAAGGTAAAAGAAGAAACAAAGGGATCTGCTAGTCTTTGGTTGACAAAGGGAAGGTGACTGTAGATGTCTACTGAGGAGTCTGGAACTAAGTAGCATGAAGAGTGACTTGAGGAATTAGATATGTTTAGTCTGTAAAAGATTGAGAGGAATATGTTGGAACTAAAGGGAAATAAATTCAGGTTAAATATTAGAGAGCTTTCTGATGTTAAGAATTGTTAACCAATCAAATGAGTTGTTTAATGGTGCTGTGTTCCTCATCACTGGAGAAATTTGAAAAGAGGTTGGTGACTGAAATGCATAGTGGATCTGTACAGAGCAGTATGTTGGATTAGAAGGCCTCTGAGATTCTTTCATCTCTGGCTTTTGATCCTGGTATTTCCTCTAATGCAGGGGTGTCAAATGTGCCACGTCACGTGACGTGTTGCGACATATCGTGACTTTTTTTCCATTGTGGCAATGGGATAAGCGCAGTTTCACCATGATGCATCCGGCCTGCGGGTCGGCAGTTTGACACTCCTCCTCTAATGTAATAATAGGACTAGCAGAATTAGGTGGCAAATATCCAGATTGTTGTTGTTGTTAGCTGCAAAGTCGTGTCCAACCCATCGCGACCCTATGGACAACATTCCTCCAGGCCTTCCTGTCCTCTACCATCTTCTGGAGTCCATTTAAGCTCACGCCTACTGCTTCAGTGACTCCATCCAGCCACCTCATTCTCTGTCGTCCCATTCTATTCTTGCCCTCAATCTTTCCCAGCATTAGGCTCTTCTCCAGTGAGTCCTTCCTTCTCATTAGGTGGCCAAAGTATTTGAGTTTTAGCTTTAGGATCTGGCCTTCTAAAGAGCAGTCAGGGTTGATCTCCTCTAGGACTGACCGGTTTGATCACCTTGCAGTCCAAGGGACTCGCAGGAGTCTTCTCCAGCACCATAGTTCAAAGGCCTCAATTCTTTGGCTCTCAGCCTTTTTTATGGTCCACCTTTCACTGCCATACATTGCAACTGGGAAGACCATAGCCTTGACTATACACACAAGATTAAAAACCCATTATTTATTGCTATCTAGTGGTCATCTGGATTTTTGCAGCCCTGACCTGGTAGTCCTATATACTAAGTGCAATTGATATTTAAATAAGTATTAATGGCATAAATGATATCTCAAGTGATTAGCAATATAATTTTCTGATTCTCTCCCCCTTACCATTTTGAAAACAGCTGAATGCCTTATGATACTGCTTAAATGTGATGCGCTCATCTGTGAAAAAATGTACATAGAAGCAAAATAAAGCTTGTTCACCATCACTGCTCTTATACAACAATGCCACTCTATAGTATGAATTCTTGAAAAAGTATATTCCTATTAGGTTCAGCTGAGGTATGTCTCAGGTACATCTCGCAACAATTCTTACAATGAGTTTGGTAATAATTCTAGTATAAAAAGGTAAAGGTAAAGGTTCCCCCGCAAATGTGTGCTAGTCGTTTCCGACTCTAGGGGCCGGTGCTCATCTCCGTTTCAAAGCCGAAGAGCCAGCGATTGTCCAAGGACGTCTCCGTGGTCATGTGGCCGGCATGA
Organism: Vipera berus; assembly: GCF_964194415.1. Taxonomy (NCBI): domain Eukaryota; kingdom Metazoa; phylum Chordata; class Lepidosauria; order Squamata; family Viperidae; genus Vipera; species Vipera berus. The sequence continues at coordinate 51,496,674 of NC_138209.1, forward strand.
CTAGATGCCAAAGGCGCACGGAACGCTGCTACCTTCCCACCGGAGTGGTCCCTATTTTTCTACTTGCATTTTTACGTGCTTTCGAACTGCTAGGTGGGCAGAAGCTGGGACGAGTAACAGGCGCTCACTCTGTTACGCGGCACTCGGGATTTGATCCACCAAACTGCCGACCTTCTGATCGACAATCTCAGTGTCCTAACCCACTGAGCCACCGCGTCCCTTCTAATTCTAGTATACTAGACTGAAAAATTGATCTGGTTGATTTCTAGAGTGACTGATTACTCCACTATTAAAATGATTATATTGGTTGCCAGTTTGCTTTGAGGCATAATATAAATAATTATCTTGAAAGCCTTTAGAGCCTCCATCCAAATCACCCCAGAGAGTACCTTCTTCCACATGATCACTACCATTCATTAAGACCTTTGGGGGAGAGCTGCTTATAGTTGCTGTTTGAACTTCTGTGTGTTCTCTATCAAAATACAGTAAGATGGGTCCCCAACCCCTCGGCCGCATAGCTGGAAGTGAGTGGCAGGCAAGCGAGCAAAACCAAAACCATCCCCCACCCCAGTTCGTAGAAAAGTTGACTTCCACAAAACTGGTCCCTGGTGCCAAAAAGGTTGGAGACTGCTGCAGGAAGGGGTCTAAGAATCTTTGGTGACTTTTAAGAAGGCTCTAAAGTTGCATTACTTTGACTAATTATGGGAGTGAACATTGAATTTACCTGGATTTAACACCTGAAGATTTTTGTGAAGGGTAGAAAAATATTGTGTTGGTCCTAGAGTGATCTACTAAAATAGTGGGATAAAACTAAAGTAGTTTTCTTAAAGATAAGCCTATCTTTTATTTCTGCTGCATAGGAATCGGGGTTACAAAAAATGGTAGGTTAATTCTCTGATGCTGTCAGATCCTGTTTATTGTTTTGAAAAATTGGCAGATGTAAGACCATGCAGTTCAAATAGAACATATGTAGTCTAAAATTTAAGTCATGCACATGTTTACCAATAAAAGAAGTGGCCTAACAACAATATGAAAAATAAAAGGGAAGAGCAGACTCCCAACTTGACTATTATTGGGGAAATCTTTTGCAAATACATACATCACATAAATAAACTGCTCACAAGTTCATAACTATATTGATAATATCACAAGTTCTGAACCAGTGATGGCGAACCTTTTAGAGACTGAGTGCCCAAACTGCAACCCAAAACCCACTTATTTATCGCTGGGTGCCGGGTGGGCGTGGCCTACTGGGTGGGTGTGGCTGTGGTGGTCATGGAAAATTGTGTGGGTGTGGCCAAGGTGGGTGTGGTCACCTCAATGTCGCTCATGGGGAGGGACACCTGTGGGGGGCAGCTGGTTGAAGAGGGACAGTTGCTACCTCCGAAGCATAGTGCGGGTGCCCACAGGGAGGGCTCTGAGTGCCGCCTCTGGCACCCGTGCCATAGGTTCGCCACCACTTTTCTAAACAATAATGTATATTAACAAGTATCAAAGCATAGTGAATACTGATGAATCTGCACAAAACTCAATGCACACATACACCATGTTTTCTTGAACATACTTAAAAAGTGTGAGAAGAAGATATGGACTTACGGAATTCCTTGTATGACCTTTTGTATGAATAATTTATAATAATTTCTATAAATTGCATGCTATTTTTCTAGATATAAATATTGAATTTAGAAATCTACAGTGTTCTATTTTTTAAAGATTACACATGTATTTCTATATTCCCAAGCTTTATTTTCCTCTAACATTGCTCTAGTGCGATTTTTTTTTCTGTTCCCTTTTTTTTATTTACAGTTTTTTGTTTATGTATTGATTTGGAACATAGGCAGGAAAGAAAAACAAACTCTGCTCAAGCTTTTCCCAGCATGATAATCCCATATCAGGAAAATAAATGACAGAGGAGATATGCCAGAAAAGGCTTGGAAATTCAGAATAATGGTTGAGTTTGATATGTAAGGGAAAATGTTTATTCTTCTTTATTTTTTTTTAAATGTGAAACTTAAAGTCTTGATTAAATCTAGATTTTTCCCCCCACAGGGACTTAGAAATATTAAACTATTGAAGTGTTCTGATAAAGAATTAGGTTTGCTCTCTCTACCATTTTTCCCTTTTATAGTCATTCCCAATTATCTGACGTTTCAGCTCTAGCGATCCATATTTTTAGATATGTAATTTGAAGAACTTGGATGCATTCATACAGTTTGTGGTAATAAATGTTTTCATAGTATACCATTTAATAATTCCAACTGATAATGTCACTCAACAACAGTTGCTTGGAGAATGAAAATAGTACAACGTGTTTTTTTCGATACACATTCCAGAAGGATCAGACTTCTATTAATAAAAACAATAGAGATTCACTCAAGCTTTCTAGGTACAATAGGTTTTGATGGTCATGAAAGGAATGCCATATAGACTATTCAACTCAATATATGTAGTACTAAGGATTCAGCATATTATTTTTCTAGAACTATGATGAACTGTTGAGCCACTAAACTATATGCATGATAAATGATGTATGTAAACCATCTGCCTAAGAAATGTGTTTTGATCTGATGTCTGGATAATTATTCCTTCCTTTCAATATGGGGTCGTTTTCCTGATTTTATTATCGTATTATTTATTTATTGTATTTATATGCCACATTCCCCAAATCCAAACTGCGTATTTTATTTATTTTTCAGATTATTTAGTTGTTTCTCTCACAAAATGTGGCTCTCTAATATAGTAATAATATTGATATTAATTAATACATTAAGCCAGTTGTTCAGACTGGCTTTGACATTTTTATCTACCTATCGAGTCCTTCCAAGGAGCTGAATAGGCAGATCTGGATGTTTGATGGTATTATGATTGCGATTGTGATTATTATTATTATTAACAATTTATTTATTATAATTATTATTAATCTTCAATTCAATTCACAGTCTGGGACTGGTAAAAACTTAACACTTCAAGTCCTAACAAAGGAAATAACAGCTGTTAAGGAAGCATCTGAGTATATAGACAGTTCTGAGTAGGGTGGATTTTGCAAAGTCAGAATATTCAGGTCTGATAAGTTCTAAATTTCCATGTATCTAGGTATCCCTTTGGGTATTGCTCCAAGGGCTCCTAGTACTATTGGTACAACCATTGATTTCTTCCTCCACAATTGCTCAACTTCAATTTGCAGATCGTGGTATTTTTCTAGTTGTTGTTTTTTTAATTCGTGCATTACCTACTATTGCAATATCAATGAACCAGACTTTTTTCTTTTCTATAATAGTGATGTCAGGTGTGTTGTGGACAAGACGTCTGTTTGGGTTCAAAAGTCCCACAAGATCTTGACCTGTTCATTTTGAAGAAATTTGTCAATTTAGTGTTCCCGGTAATTTTTGCTGCATTCAAACTCAAACGTCTGGCAAAGCTTCCAATTATTGTTCTTTTTGTTGTTGTTATTGATCATCACACAATCAGCCAGATGTTCAGACTGGGTTTGGCATTTTTGTCTATCTCGCTAGTCCTTACCAAGGACCTGGGATAGGCAGATCATTGCAGGATGGAAGCTGTTCACAGTAGAGCCTCCTTTTGCAATTGATTGATGGTGAATTTGTCGATGCCAACGGTGTTCAAGTGGTGTCCAGTTGTTTTGGGATTGCACCCAAGGCATCTATTACTATTGGTACTACCCATGTTTGACTTTGCCACAGTCATTCTATTTCTATTTGTAGGCCTTTGTATTTTGTTATCTTTTCCAGTTGTTTCTCTTCTGTTATCTGCAGACACTGCCACATCCACTATCCAGACTTTTTGGTCTTTCTTATCGACAGTTGTTAAGTCTGGGGTGTTATGTGGCAGGTGCCTGTCTGTTTGAATTCTAAAGTCCCAGAACAACTTAAGTTTTTCATTTTCTATTACTTTTTATATTTTATCGTCCCACAAGTTCTTGCATGCAGGTAATTGTTATTTCTTGCAGCTCTTTCAATGCACCATTGTTGCTACTTTGTCATATCGCTGTTTATAATCAGTCTGTGCAATCTTCTTGCAGCAGCCAGAATTAGCCCCTCTGTCTCTTTTTTCAATTTTTCTGCTCTTAGCCATTGCCAGGTCTTGTTATTATCTGCTTTCCCAGCTATTTCTTTAATGTACTGGCCATGTAGTGCTTTGTCTTCCCATGCCTCCATTCTGAACTTCATTTGATCTTTTTTGTAGGCCAGTTTGGTCTCTCCAGTAGTCAGTTAGCCTTCCTGGTATACTAACTTCAGTGCATCTTCTTCATTGTTCTTCAAATATTCTTCCAAAGTCATTTTTTCTTCTTCAACCATCTGATTTACTTGCAACATTCCACGCTCACCTATTTGCCTTGGTAGGTAGAGTCAATGTCGCTGTGAGGATGAAGGGCATGATTCATTGTCATTATCCATTGCTTTAGTTCTGCTTGAGTCCCCTGCTCTCTGCACCTGTTGTGATAACTTATCTGGTAACCATAGTGAATCCCATATGACTAGCTATGTTATGGTTTCAGTCTGTTTAGTGCGCATGTCTAGAGAAAGTTCTGGGTTGTTATCTGTATTGTTTTCTTCTCTTTGCTGTTACTGTCTGTTACGTTAGGATGTAGCTAGCCAGCTCTCTGTATAATATATATTTTAGTTTTTATATTTTTGTAAGTAAAAGGTATTTAGTAAGATTATGCGTCGTGTTTTTCTTGCCTTCCTGCATGCACATCATGCATTCTCTGAAGCACGGTCCGTCGCCCTCTACAAAGGTGATTTTTACCTTGACAGAAGTCCAGTCCACTATTCCTGCTGTGTATCTAATGAATGGAATTGCCCAGGGGTTGATTGCCTTCATGGTATTTCCTCCATTGAGTTTGGATTTTATGATCTTCTTTACTCTCTTGATGTATTCACCTCTAATCTTCAGTGTGCTTGATGTTGTCAGCTTGAAGGATACCCAGGTATCTGTAGTAATCATTTTCATCCAGACTTGAAATTTTATTTTCATGGGGCATCTTGATTCCTTCAGTTTTCACTATTTTTCTTTGTTTGATAGTAAGTGTGGCACATTTGTCCAATCCAAATTCCATTCCAATATCTTGGCTATATATACAGACAGTGTTGAGCAGTGCTTCTATTTCAGATAGTGTTTTTCCATACAGGTTCAGATCGTCCATGTAAAGGAGGTGAGATAGTTTGGCAGATGTTTTTGGTGTTTGATAGCCATAACCTGGAGTATTCAGTATTGTTGACAGAAGAAACAGTGCAATGATAAATAGCAGTGGTGATAAAGAATCTCCTTGAAATATTTCTCTCTTGATATTAACCTCTCTCAGTCTCCCACCATTGACATGCAACTGTGTCTTCCATTGTGCCATTAATCTTTGCACAAACTTTCTGATATTTCTACTGACTTCTGTTATTTCTAGGTACTTGATTATCCAGTCATGTGGCAGAAAATCAAATGCTTTTTTGTAGTCAAACCATGCTACATTCAGGTTGGTCTTCCTTTTCTTACAGTTTTCCAAAATCATTTTGTCAATTAGGAGTTGAACTTTTGTTCCTCTGCTATTGGGGCAGTTTCCTTTCTGCTCAGGTATAAAGAGATTGTTTTCAACTAGATGCTGTTGGACTGCATCAGCTACTGTTAGCAATTTGAACATAGTTAGCAATTTGAACATAGTTGATAAGCAAGTAATTGGCTTGTAGTTGCCTGGTGCTGCCCCTTTTGCTGGATCTTTCATTATCAGGTAGGTTCTGCCAGATGTTAGTCACTCTTCAATTTCACTTCCTTGTAATATGTTGTTAAATTGCTTGGCAACAAGTAGGTATAGACGTGTTAGATATTTCAACCAAAAACTATGCAATTCTTCTTAACCTGATGCTGACCAATTCTTGATCCTCCTTGTCTTTTCTCTACCATTTCTGCTGTTATTATTAGGGTTTTTTTTCCATTTCAATTTCTTTTCTTTCTTATCCACCTCTTTTAACCAAGCTGCATCCTTGTTATGTTTCTTTGGGTTAGCCCATATCTGTGCCCAGAACTCAGTTTCTTCCTTGTCAGGTACACACTGACTCTCTGCAGTTTCTCCATTGATAGATTGGTAGAAACTTTTCTGATTGGATTGAAATTGGAGGTTCTGCCTATAATTTACAATTCGAGCTTCATATCTGCTGATCTTCACTACAGCTGTTAGTATGCTGCTTTATTATTTCCAGTGTTTCCTCGATCTTCCTTGTTTTGAAGTGGTATTTCTTGATTAGGTAGTCTTTGATCTTGTTCTTCAAAATCTTTTCTTTTATCTGTTCTAGCTTGCTTGCATCTGATATCAACTTGCTGATCTTATTTTCCTGTCTAACCTTCCATTTTTGTGGCACACTGTTTGGTTTTTTTTATTTGTTGATATTGCACCCCAAGTATTCAGTTATAACTGCAGCTGTGCTGTACTTTACTTGGTTTGTTTCTTGCAGTTAGTTGGTGTTTATACTTGATATTGCAGTATTTGCATCCTTTAAAGCTTGTGCTACTGTTTCTTTGGACAAGCTTCATTGCAGGCAGCCTTATTCACATGTTTTTGTGTTGTCCTAGATGCTCAACTATTCTTTGTTTCAATTACTTCTTTAGTTAGAGGGCTTTGTTCTTCCTGAGGCAGAGGAGAGGGTGCCTCCTCCTCCTCCTCCAATTTAATCTTCAATTGGATTCATAGTCTGGGACTGGTAAAAACGTAACAGTTCAAGTTCTAACTAAGGACCTAAGAGCTGTTTAGGTAGCATTTGAGTATATAGGTGGTTTTTCCAATGTCAGGTTTGATAAGTTCTAAATTTCCATGTATCTAGGCAACCCTTTGAGTATTGCTCCAAGGGCTCCTATTACTATTAGTACAACCATTGATTTCTCCACAATTGCTCAACTTCAATTTGTAAATCACAGTATTTCATTATTTTTTTCTAGTTGTTTTTCTTCAATTCGTGCATCACCTGTGTTGTGTACTGGATTCGTTGTGCAGGAATGAAGATGAGGCGAGTGAGTTCAGCAAAGAGCATGGTTTATTTCTTGCAGGATCTGAACTAGAGAACAGGGCTGCATCTGCAGCAATTTATACCTTGGGCCCTAGGCAGCAGCCAATAGGTTTGAAGCAACCTTATTGCCACCTAGGGGCAACCAATAGCAGCACTGGAGACAGGTTGTCTGAGATGCTGGGAGCTGTTAGCTAGCTCCCTGCTCTCGCAACCTACCAGCCATTACCACATGGTGATAACAAGCAAGCCCAATACATAACACCCGCTTAGAACGAACAACACTATAGCAACAATAGTAATTACAGCAATACACTTTACAAAGACTTAACACTGGTGTGAATAGGTTCCACTTAGCAGCACAATAAGTACTTACAACATTATAGCTTTATTATTACAGAACAAAATCTTTCAGATAAGCAGGAGGTTTGCATGGCCTTGTGGAATGCCTGGGGGACCCAGGCATGTCCTGGCCTACCAACTTGCCCACCGGGCTGGGTAGACCAGTGTCTCTTAGTTCAAGTGATTCTGAGTGGCTTGGTGCTCTTTGGCTGGCCTTTCCAGGTTGGCCCACCCCAGTGTCAGTTTGTTCAGCCGAGTTAACACAGCGGCTGTAGCCATCAAGTTGGCTTTCTCCATCAGGGGGACCCATGTTGCACTTCCAGGCTCCCCTCCTCTATGGCCAACTCCTCGTTGCTTGGGCTGTGTGAGCCTTCAGGGTCTATGCATGGGCTGGCTTGGCTGCCAGTTTGTGGACCTGAGTAAGGACTTATGACGAAGTCCTCATTTAGTGGCTCTTCATGACCTTACAAATGGTTCTCTGAGTCCCTTTATTCAAGACAGACTGTCACCTGAAACCGGAATCCAAGACAGTTAGCCGTCAATGCAATAAGGGCAGAAAAGTAATGGCACTTCACCATCCTTAACATTACGAGATATGTGAAAGCCTTAATCATAGCAATAACCCATGTATGGTCAAGTTCATCCATTGTAGAACCCCAGCAATGCTCTAGATGTCTCTTGTATTGCTTCAGCTTTCTCAGTTCCTCTGTAAATCACAGAGAGGGATCTCTTCCATGAGAGGGAAAAGGTCACATAGGGATGATCTGATCAAAAGCCTCCACTGACCCCCCCCATTCCAAGTAGTCATCAAGGCAGCAGACCAACAGGAACAACCTCAGCTCCCTCTGAAGCCCATCCAGGTCCATCAGTAGCTGTGGGTGGATCAAACTAGTAAGTCCAGCTTTCCTGCAGTGGGTAGTGGCACCAGAAAATCCCATAGCTATCAGGATGTGATCCAACCAAGACAAGGACACCAAAAGCTCTACAGATGGAGTCAAGGAGCTCAGGCAGCCTACACAGCTGTGAGGCTGTGATCATACATCACATGACTGCAGGATGCTGCAAAGGGTTGCAAATGCACCCAAAATGAGTCATGTAACTGGGGAGTGCAGATGCATTAGGCAGACATAGGCATAGGAACTGGGTGCCACTTTATTGGCAGTATTAAGAATCTAGTTTTGGAATCTTTTTCCATCTTAGCTTTTTCCTTTCTCATCATGGTAAGGTCAATTGGCAGCACTGGAACTATAACAATTGGCAGCACTGGAATTATAACATTAAAATTATAGCTAGCTGTTGTCAGTTTTATCTTAACACTGAGAGTTTATACAGGAATATTTTTGCTTTTGTTTTTTTCTCCTTAGTTCTGTTTTCTTTTTTGTTGTCTCATTTAAGATTTTAAGTCTATAATGGCCACCTCTATGTAGGCAAGTCTCTAGAAGCAAGTCTCTATTAAATCAGTACACACATACAAATTATTGTATCCTAGTATGTTCTATCTCTAGGAAGAAAGCCCAAGTGATATATTTGGCTGTATAGCTTGAGAAAATACATCTCCCTCCTCTTTCCTCCTCCCTCGAGTAAAACAGGAAAGAGCACTAGCTAGATATTTCTCTTGAGTCTTTCTGAGAGCAACATGGTAGTGGGAAGAAAAACACAGCCCACTCCAAGATGGAGTGGCTGAATAAATTCAACCTATTCAGGCTTCCATAGGTAGTAAGGAGCCAGTGAGAAAGTATGCTAACTTATGTTAGGTAATTTTGGATATGTACAAAGCCTCCTATGATTCATCTCACAACTATTTTTCCAGAAGTTCCCTCTCCATTCTTAAGGAAGCTATTCATAGTCGCTTTGTGTCCTCTGCTAAATGCAATGCTCATCTGTATTTTTTTCTGCTGCTGTATGTTTTCTAATAAAGCATATACTATTTTAAATGGACCATTTTGATGCCAGTTTATGTCTCAGAGTTTATACTGTGACATAATTAGGACAATCTAAGACTTTCAATCAGAAAATTATTATGCCAGGTTATGCCCAGGAGGGTATCATCTGGCCATATATATTAAATGTCCTAAGGCTTTCCAAATTAAATGGGTGCCTAAGTTCAAACTGTGGTTTAGGGGTTTTTTTCTTTTCTTTTTTTGTATAAGAGAAAGAAGATGATGTTTCCCATATTTTATACTTCTTGCTTCCTCCATGTTTGAAAACCCATGGAAACAAACATAGCTGTGTTACCCTAGGCTATCTTGGTTGCATGGAACTGATGGGTCTGATAGTAAATTAGATCTTTAAATTTGTTTATTAATGTGTAACTACATGAGAACTAAATGTGCACTATAAATGACTTAAACAAACAAGTAATTTGCTTCAAGTCCTACATACAGTGCAAATGTATGCTACATATTGTTCAAAACTAAGCATTATGGTTATTTTTGAGAAGAATGGAGGGCAAGAGGTAGATTGGAACCTATTAGTAAATCTCAGAGTTATTTACACTAGATTACTCATTATTTCTGAGTCCTGATTGTTCTAAATATAGTAAAAATAAGCTTCACCTCGTATGCTGTAATTAAAAGAGCTTGTAGGAAAAATATAAGGGAGTATTTATGAGAAAGGTACAAAAGAATTCTGTTATGGAAAATTCCTAGACTATAATGCGCTGCAGAGGTACAATATTCCTTAATTTTAAACATATGTCTGCTTTTCTTTCTTAAATACCCTCTTGATCTTTGGCTCTGGCTGATGGATTGTAGACATGAATTTAACATTTCCAAAAGCATTTATTCATTTTAAATATTTGGTAAAAATAGATTTTTACACATTTTCAAAAGAATCAGTTTTCTTAGAAAGAGTACCATGCTAGAGAGAGAGAGAGAGAGAGAGAGAGAGAGAGAGAGAGAGAGAGAGAGAGAGAGAGAGAGAGAGAGAGAGAGAGAGAGAGAGAGAGAGAGAGAGAGAGAGAGAGAGAGAGAGAGAGAGAGAGAGACAGTAAGTCAGATAACCTTTATTGTCATTTTTTACTGTGGGCACAATGGCACACATTAAAAATGAAATTGAGTTGCTTGCTCTCAAAGTGTACACATACATAACACACCTTTAAACATACTATATACAACATATGTATAAACCTACACCCTTATATATAAGTAACATATAAATATTAATCATTGTCCATCTTGAATACATAATGGAAAGAGGAAGCTTTAGAGTTCACAAGGTTAATATTGTATGGAACAAAACTGTGACTGAATCTGGATGTTCTGCTTCGGATACCATGGAGCCTTCTCCCAGAAGGTAACAAGGAAAACAGTCGTGAAGAGGATGTGTAGTGTCCCAGATAATCTTGCGGACCTTGCTCAAGCAATGCTTATGTGCTATGTCCTGGATGGAAGGGAGAGAACTGCTAATCTTTTCAGCCATCCTCACCAGTCTTTGGACTGCCTTCCTATCTGAAGCAGTGATGCTTCTATACCAGACTATGATGCTGTATGATAGGATGCTCTCGATAGTCCCTCTGTAGAAAGTGGTAAGGACAGGGGAAGGAAGATGTGCTTTTCTCATGCGACACAGAAAATGCAGGTGCTGCTATGCCCACTTCACCAGTGTTTTGCTGTTGAGCAATCAAGCCAGCCTACTTGTTGACTGCACAAATATTTGAGATAGGTTGAAAACCAGACAATAGTCAGAAAATCTACAGACCAGTTGTTTCTAACAGCAACAACTTCAAGGAAAAGATAGTGGATCCATTCTTCTCACATACTTCATCTATCTGTCTGTCCGTCCATCCGTCCATCCATCCATCCATCCATCCATCCATCCTAGATGTTTATCTCACCAAAAACAACTCTGGATGGTGTACAACAAAGATAAAACTGAATAAATACAAAAAAGCTTATCATTAATTGAGCGGTCTTGGGAACATTACTTGGGAAGAATTTGATCCTGTGATTCCAGAAGAAGTGGACAGGATCATGGGGAGGCTGAGTTCCACCATGTGTTTATTGAACCCATGCCCCTCCTGGCTGGTTTATGCAGCTCGGGAGAGGACACGAGGCTGGCTCCAGGTGGTAATAACTGCTTCTTTGAGAGAGGGTAGCTTCCCTGCTGCCTTGAAGGAGGCGGTGGTGAGGCCCCTCCTCAAGAAGCCTGCCCTGGACCCGGCCATTTTGAACAACTATCGTCCGGTCTCCAACCTTCACTTTCTTGTGAAGGTTGTTGAGAGTGTGGTGGCACATCAGCTTCCTCTGTTCCTGGAGGAAGCTGATTATCTGGACCCCTACCAATCAGGCTTTAGGCCCGGGTACAGCATGGAGACAGCATTGGTCGCACTGGTGAATGATCTTTGGCGGGCTTGGGACAGGGGTTGCTCCTCTGTCCTAGTCCTATTAGACCTCTCAGCGGCTTTTGATACCATCGACCATGGTGTCCTACTGCGGCGCCTCAGGGGGTTGGGAGTGGGTGGCACTGTTTTACAGTGGTTCTCCTCCTACCACCTGGGTCATTCACAGTCGGTGTTGGCAGGGGGGCAGAGGTCGGCCTCGAGGCCTCTCGTTTGTGGAGTCCCTCAGGGGTCGGTCCTCTCACCCCTTCTGTTCAACATCTACTGTATATGAAGCCGCTGGGTGAGATCATTCGTGGTTTTGGGGTGGAGTATCATCAGTACACTGATGATACCCAGCTTTTTATTTCCACCCCAGATCAACCTGGTGATGCCCTCAACGTGATGTCCCGTTGCCTGGAGGCACTGAGGGTCCGTATGGGGAAGAACAGGCTTCGTCTAAATCCCGACAAGACCGAGTAGCTGTGCATACCGGCATCTCGGGTTCTCCACTCTATTCCATCTTTATCTATAGGGGGTGAGGTGTTACCCCCCGTAGATAGGGCTCGCAACTTGGGTGTCCTCCTTGACTCACAGCTCAGTTTAGAAGATCATATAGGAGCTGTGACCAGGGGGGCTTTTGCCCAGGTTTGCCTGGTGCACCAGTTGCGGCCCTATTTGGACCGAGATGCCCTATGCACAGTCACTCATGCGCTCGTGACCTCTCGGATAGACTACTGCAATGCTCTCTACATGCGGCTGCCCTTGAATACCACTCAGAGGCTCCAGCTCGTGTAGAATGTGGCCGCGCAAGTTGTGATGGGGGTCTCCTGATACTCCCATGTAACACCTCTGCTCCACGAGCTACATTGGCTTCCAGTTGTCTTCCGGGTGAGATTCAAGGTGCTGGTGATAACCTATAAAGCCCTAAATGGCATGGGTCCGGATTATTTACGAGAGTACCTTTTGCTGGCATTAACTTCCCATCATCCTGTGCACTCCCACAGAGAGGGCCTCCTCAGGGTGCCGTCGGTCAGGGAATGTCGACTGGCAGCCCCCAGGAGGAGAGCATTCTCTGTGGGCGCGCCTGCCCTCTGGAATCAGCTCCCTGTTGAGCTCCGGATGGCTCCCGACCTTCGCTCTTTCCATCGCGACCTGAAGACTTGGCTATTTGAACTTGCCGGCCTGGACTGAGGGACTGGGATTTTAGAATTTAAATTTTACACTTTAGAACGTGTTTTATTGTTTAGGGCTACTTGGTTTAATTTATTTTAATTTTTGTGTATTATGTGTTGTATATAGTGTTTTAATTGCCCTGTACACCGCCCCGAGTCCTTCAGGAGTGGGGCGGTATATAAATCCAAATAATAATAATAAATAAATTATTAATTATGAAAATATTAAAACTATCAAAACAGTACAAACAGAGAAATGATAGGTGAAGGGGTGTTAATAATAGCAGAGCTACATCACAAATTCAACAGTCCCTTGGAGTCCCAGCCTTGTTGGCATGCAACAAGGTCTTAAGGGACTGTTAGAAGCTCAGTATCTTCCATACACTGTGTACAAACATGTATTTAGGTGGTGGTGGGGGTAATCCCATTTTTTTCAAAGGATATTTGGGATTAGATAGGTCTTTATTAGGGTCATCATGGGACAGTGTTTCTAGCACAGCTTTGAATAAAAATACAAGAGTGTCTTCCATTTAAATAATGTAAACAGACCCATGTCATAGCTAAGCTGATTCTTTCTTACTTTATAAATAGAACATGCCAATGCAATCTTTTCTTTCCCTCACTCTAGCTGCCTGTTCTGTTAGTAAATGTTGCTGAATGGGTTTAACTGTAGTGACTGTTCTACAGGAAGCTATTCCAAAATACGTACAGCCAAAATATCAAGGAAGAAAGAAATTAGTTAGCAGATTATGAATGTTCTGCAGGGAATAGCATTGATGACACAGAGGCCTTGGCAGGAGTTTAAAAAAATGTCCACAGATGCTGTTGTTGAGAGGAGCAGCATTAAACAGAATCTCTCAAAGAGAAATTTAGAATGCACAGAAGAGCGTCCTGTGAAACGGAAGGCTAACTGGGGCATTCTCACCAGTCAAGGTTAGTAAACTCATTGTTTCAGCAGCTTGTAGGGCACTGATGTTTGCTGGCATGCCCACTTTTTGTTAAGACTCAAGTGGCACACTTTCTTAAACTAAAATTTCAATGTAAATATAAATTTTTATTGTGCATGTTAGGACATATGCTTTTTGTGCAATTTTTAGTAGACTATTTAAAAACAAGCTATGTGCATTTTGTATGAGATGGTTTTGCAATAGAAAAAATGTATACTTGTGTGTTTATGTATGTGTATTAATATATAATATATAGCTAAGTAACATTGCTAAGTAATATTTACAGGGAGAAGGGCGGAGAATGCTTATATGTAAATACATATATAGTAATAAATATACATACCTGTGCAAAGGAAAGAAGGACTATAGGTAAATATAACTGCAGAAATGAGTCAATATCTAATCTATTCTGTAAAATATTACAACATGAAGGAACTGTGAAACCTCATAAACAATACATCTTGCATTGCTTATTGCTTATATATTTACCAACAACATCAAATCTAACTGCTTGTATTTGACATTTCCAACTGATCTAATTTAAGATATTCTGAAATTTTATAGTCATTATCCAAATATAAGGATTATTACAGACTTTGTTACATTTTGGATTAAAACCAGATATGTTAAACATATAGCTGAATGATTATATTTTAAGAGCAGATTTTTACCCAGAGACGTATTATCCTGCAAAAAAAGACAGCTATAACACTTTCCATTATGCCATTTTCTTGATGGAAACCTTCCTTACAATAATCAGTCTGCTATTTAAGCCACTACTTTTTTTCTCATTAAAATAAAGGCTAAGTATAGAAAATACTCCTTTCACTCTCCAGAGTAGAAGTATATTTAATTTAGAGATCACACTTATTTTGTGTTTAAGACATTAACATGGATACTTATTTTCATCCAAAGAATGGTTAAAATTGCACAAATTCACCTAGAATGCCACTGAACTTAAATTACTTGTTAATTGATATTTATAGAATTGCATTGTAATTTATTCATCTCAAATAAAAGAAGTTTTTAATATTTTACATTATCACTGCATTCATGATTAGGAGACAGTAGGAAAATATGTTTTCATGTTAATGCTTTATATTCATTCATTTCATTAAGTTGATAATTTAGAGTGAATAAACTAAATAATAAGGCAAAGTTAAGACACTGAAATTTCCTTCAATCATAGTTTAAATGTTGGCAAAAAGCTAAATGCACAGATTATTCCTCCAGTCCCTCCAATTTAAATCATGATTGCAAAATACAATTTGGTCCCAATTTGCAATCTTTGTTTTGGAGGGATTACATAAACCATAGTTTGCCAGCTATGTCAATGTAGGGATATTGTTTATTTTTGTTTAAGTTTGTATTTGTTTTTATGACAATGTTGGGGTACACCTTGGTTTTCTGAGAAGCTCCAAGAGATGAGCACCAGAAGTGATGCCTGGAGTACTGTTGCGGAAAGACAAAAAGTGAATCTAACCAAACACAAGTGCCAATGTTTGGGCCTAAATCCATGGGGATAAAGTGGGCAAAATGTCTTTATTTCTCCATCCTTATTCCATCATTTTATTACTGCTCAGGTGGCCTATTTATAGTAATCCATTTCCTAGTTTATTTATTTATTTTTATTTATTTATTTAATTGAATTTCTATACCACCCTTCTCCCGAAGGACTCAGGGCGGTGTACAGGGCAATAAAAGTACTACATACAAAAGTTAAAAGTAAGATTAAATTAATTTAGCCCTAACAATAAATAGTTAAAAATACCCCAAACCCTTAGACCAGGCCGGCCTGTTCAAGTAAGTAGGTTTTCAGATCACGGCGGAGAGAGCGATGGTCGGGAGCCATCCGGAGCTCAACCGGTAATTGATTCCAAAGGCCTGGCGCGCCCACAGAGAATGCTCTCCCCCTGGGGGCCGCCAGCCGACACTCTCTGACCGACGGCACCCTGAGGAGGCCCTCTCTGTGGCAGCGCACAGGACGAAGGGAAGATGACGCTGGCAGCAGGTGCTCCCGTAAGTAATCCGGACCCATGCCATTTAGGGCTTTATAGGTAATCACCAGCACCTTGAATCTCACCCAGAGGGCAACTGGAAGCCAATGCAGCTCGCGGAGAAGAGGTGTTACATGGGAGTATCAGGAGACCCCCATCACAACTTGCACGGCCGCATTCTGCACCACCTGAAGCCTCCGAGTGGTCCTCAAGGGCAGCCCCATGTACAGAGCATTGCAGTAGTCTATACGAGAGGTCACGAGCGCATGAGTGACTGTACGCAGGGCATCCCGGTCCAGATAGGGTTGCGACTGGTGCACCAGGAGAACCTGGGCAAAAGCCCCCCTGGTCACAGCTCCTGCATGGTCTTCCAAACTGAGCTGTGAGTCCAGGAGGACACCCAAGTTGCGAGCCCTATCTACGGGGGGGGGGGTTTAACACCTCACCCCCCATGGTTAAAGATGGAATGGACTGAATTTCCCGAGATGCCGGAATGTATAACCACTCAGTCTTGTCAGGATTGAGCCAAAGCCTGTTCCTCCCCATCCAGACCCGAACAGCCTCTAGGCAACGGGACATCACATCGAGGGCATCACTGGGGTGGTTTGGGGTAGAGATGAAAAGCTGGGTATCATCAGCATACTGATGATACCCTACTCCAAAACCACGAATGATCTCACCCAGCGGCTTCATATAGATGTTCAACAGGAAAGGTGAGAGGACCAACCCCTGAGGAACTCCACAAATGAGAGGCCTCGAGGCCGACCTCTGCCCTCCTGTCAGCACCGACTGCGAACGTCCCAGCAGGTAGGAGGAGAACCACTGGAGAACTGTGCCCCCCACTCCCAACCCCGAGACGCCGCAGTAAGATACCATGGTCGATGGTATCGAAAGCCGCTGAGAGGTCTAATAGGACTAGGACAGAGGAACAACCCCTGTCCCGAGCCCGCCAGAGATCATTCACCAGCACAACCAATGCTGTCTCCGTACTGTACCCGGGCCTAAAGCCCGATTGGTATGGGTCCAGATAATCAGCTTCCTCCAGGAACAGAGGGAGCTGATGCACCACCACGCTCTCAAAAACCTTCGCAAGAAAGCGAAGGTTGGAGACTGGATGATAGTTGTTCAAAATAGCCGGGTCCAGGGCAGGCTTCTTGAGGAGGGGCCTCACCACCGCCTCCTTCAAGGCAGCAGGAAAGCTACCCTCACTCAAAGAAGCAGTTATCACTGCCTGGAGCCAGCCTCATGTACCCTCCCAAGCCGCATAGATCAGCCAGGAGGGGCACGGGTCCAATAAACACGTGGTGGAGCTCAGCCTCCCCATGATCCTGTCCATATCTTCTGGAGTGACAGGGTCGAACTCTTCCCAGATAACATCACTAAGACCGCTTGTGTCACCTCCGTCAGACTCTGCCCAGTCGGAGTCCAGACCGGCCCAAATCCGAGCAATTTTTTCCGCCAGATGTTGGCTAAACTCCTCGGCATGACCCTGCAAGGGCTCCTCCCTCACGTTCTGGTTTAGGAGCGAGCGTGTCACCCTGAACAGGGCGGCTGGGTGATTATCTGCGGACGCGATGAGGGCAGCAAAGTAGTTAGACTTTGCCGCCCTCATCGCCGCAAGATAAGACCTCGTAGAGGACCTTAGTCGCAATCGGTCAGATTCAGACTGGCTGGATCTCCAACAGCTCTCTAGGCCCCGTCTGGGGAAAGATTGGCCTCGGGATCTTCTACAAGGGCTGAGGTGTGAAATACTCACACTATTTGGGCAATAAAATCATTTGGATTCACTTGGAATTGTACTAGGACTTTTACTAAACAGATCCAAATTAATTCCTGGAGTGCATTCTTGGGATGTTATTTGGACTCAGTTTGATTCTGTGACTTGTTATGTACGTATCCTCTCAGGTTCAGCTTATGGTCACTTTCTTACACACTCACAGCCCTGAAAAATTGCCACATTCAAATAACTTTCAACTGAATACTGAGGCACAAATGGTTCTTTAGTATACACAGAGACCCAGTGAATTTAATATAACAGCAACTTTATTGGTTAATGTATATATATTCTCTCTCTCTCTCTCTCTCTCTCTCTCTCTCTCTCTCTCTCTCTCTCTCTCTCTCTCTCTCTCTCTCTCTCTCTCTCTCTCTCTCTCTCATACACACACACACGCATGCACACACACACGCATGCACACACACACACACACACACACGGTCTCATCCACATTTACCAAGTGTCTGTCAGGGATGGAAGTCTGGATCCAAAAATGACTCAAAGAGTGGACAGGCTTCAGGACTCCTTTTATCCCCCCAAATCCTTGCTTTGTTGGTGGGGAAGGGCTTCCCAAGTGCTTAGGCCCAATTTTTGTTCCCTTTTAAAAAATTCATTTTTTCCATACATACAATAGTAATTTTTCAACATGCTGTCTGAGTTTACACGCTAATACATATTTAATTCCTAATCCTTTCTTCTTTCTTCCAGGCAGTGGTAAAATAAATTCCAGGTTTGATAATAGTCCGCTTCTTCTTTTTCTTTCAGTCACATAGTGAATCTGTCCATCTCTGTGCATTCTAGTATTTTTTTAATTATTTCTTCATCTGATGGTATTCCTCCATTTTTCCAGTGTTGCACAAATATAATTCTTGCCGCTATCATGACATGCAAAGTCAAGTATAAGCTTTGTTTATTAGTTTTTTCTTGCATTATACCTAATAAAAAAGGTTCAGGTTTAAAATCAACATGTTCTCTTAACATCTGTTCTAGCCAAGTATGTATCTTTTTCCAATAATTCTTTACTTATCACATGTCCACCAAACATGACATGCTTACATTTCCAGCATCTATCTGACATATTTTTAAACATTTTTGCTAATCTTTCTGGTGGCAAGTGCCATCTATAAAACATTTTGTATAAGTTTTCTTTATAGGAAGTCAAGATTGTCAATTTATAGTTTCTTTCCCATAAATTTTGCCATTTTTCTAATTCTATATTACAACCAAAATTTGTCACCCATCTTATCATTGTTTCATTAACTTGTTCACTTTCCATTTCTAAAGTTAATAAAAAATTATACATTTTCTTAATTAGTTTTTCATCTGAAGTCAACAATGTCTTATCAAACACAGTTTGTTCCTTATAAAATCCATACATTTTAACATCTCTATCATATCTAGTTTGCATTTGTAAATGTGTCCACCGTGTTAGATTGACAGCCCAATTTTTGTTCCCTTGTTTCCTTAAAACTTGTTTCCTTTCCCTAAGGGGGTTTTTCCCGGCTTTTGTCGACCCTGCTTACATGCTTTCAGATATGGTGACTTCAACCTAGTCTCACACATTCATGATGAAGTGGACAAGATCCTTTCAACTGTAAGCTCAGACACCAGTTTGTTAGAGCCTGGTCCCTATGGATTATTATGTAGCTAATAAGGTGGCTAGTTGATGGGCTTATGTGATTGTATTGGCTTCTTTGAGGGAGAGGATTGTTTCCCTGGTTTTGAAGGTGGCAGTGGCACACTATCATTTGTCATCAGCAGACCTTCCATTATCTAAACTGCTGCTGTCCAGATTTTAACCTTCCCTTTCTGAAGAAGGTTAAAGAATGGATGCAAGCGGCACATGATATGAAGGATCTCCTAGCCACAACTGCTACCTTCTCCTTGAACAGGAATTTTGAATCCTAGAGGATCCCCAGATTTCACATGGGGTCTGTTTGGGGCAGTGCAATCCCACCCAGCACCAGAGATGGTATAGTCCTAAAACCAAAGATGAAAACGTCTGGATAGTGGATGGGACAGTATGTGGAGACAGTAGAAAAGAAGAGAAAGAAATAGAGAAAATAACAAAGTACAAAGAACTACAAATAGAAATAGAACAACTGTGGCAAAAGCAAGCAAAGGTAATAGCAATGGCAGCGGCATGTTGGGTGAAATTCCAAAACAAAATTCACCATCAGTCAGTTGTAAAAAGCGGCTTTACTCAGAAAAGCTTCCATCCTGTGATGATATCTATAACACCATCAGACATCCAGATCTGCCTATCCTAGGTTCTTGGAAAGAACTTGATAGTAGACAAACATGCCAAATCCAGTCTGAACATCTGGGTGAATGGTGTGATGAAGCAAAAATATAAATAAATAATAATTGTTAAAAATAATAAATACATACATTAAAAAGAAAACAAAAACAAAAAACTCAAAGGGCAGACTTGATGGATCACTGAGTCTTTTTGTGCTGTCAGTTTCCTATGTTTTTATGTTTCTTATTCCTTCAATTTCGGAAAGATAATGTAACCCCAGTTGCTTGACTTGAATCACTGATACATATATGCAGTGCTGTTTTTCTAAAAAAAAAAAAAGGTGCCGGAACTCAAAGGTGCTGTCACTGGGAGCGATGCTGGTGTCTTGCTACGGCGTCGCCACCCGTCCCTTGCACCCCTGCCCCTGTGGCTCAGAGCCACAGGCCACGGGGATTCCCCTCCCCACAGCCACTGTGGGGATTCTCCTCCCTGCAGTTGCCATGCCGCGGCCCATGCTGAGCCCCCACCCAGAGCTGCTCCTAACCCCAACCCAGAGCTGTGTTCCTCGTGGCAGCGGTCTCTGGCACCAGGACTCATTCACTTACTGCCCCGTCGCTTCGAAATGCAGTAAGTGAGTGAGCAAGCAAGTGGCATTCGGAAGCGTTTGGAAGTGACGGGGCAGTAAGTGAGTGAGTGAATGATCAAATGGTGTTTGGAAGCATCAGGGCAGTAAGTGAGTGTGTGAACAAGCAAATGGCATTTGGAAGCGACGGGACAGTAAGTGAGCGAGCGAGCCAGAGGCCTTTGAAAGATACGGAGTGCGTGGGGGAGAGACTGAACAAGTTACCTTTGAGAGAGATGGAGGAGGGAGTCAGAGCGACTGGAGGCTTTTGTGAGCAAAGTGTGAGTGAGTGGGGGGGCTTTTGCGAGTGAAGGGTGAGAGAAAAAAGGAAAAGTGAGGGGGAGAAGGGAAAAAAGAAAAGGCACTGACTTCTGACTTCCTCTGTTGCAGGAGTAGAAGGAAGCATTAACATTGAACCTCAACTTTTTGCTTTTTTATAATATTATAAACTAGCCATTTCTATAACAATAAATGAATCTAACCAATAAAACCCAAAATACCCCCCTTTTTAGTCATCAAGTTTTTGACACCTTGTTAAGCACTCATGGTACATGAATATTGTCATGTCCTAAAAGTGGTACAATTTCTGAAAAGGTTGAAAAGCCCTGATGTAAATGCAGCCTAAATTGTTTATTGCCATCCTATTTGCAAATAATATCTTACTTACCTAGTTGAGATGGTGTAGTTAGGCAGCAGGGAGGGGTGCATAGTTCCTGCCTTCACTGCAGACAACTTACCTGTGCAACATTTGCCGGCTGAGTCTTTTGGCGCGCTCAGCAGCAATTCCTATTGGCTTTTGGAAGTCAATAGGCCAGGGGTAGACAACCTTGGCTCTTTTATGACTCGTGGACTTCAACTCCCAGAAGATGTTACATAACATAACATCAACTGGAAGATGTTAAACTGTCCTTCTGTTTCTTTCCTTCCCAAAAAATGTGTTAATGAGTCCTCTCTAAGCTCTGCTGATAAGCTTGTCCTGGATTGTTTTGCCGCCAAACAGAACAATTTGCAAGTTGCAGTTGAGACAACCCATCTCATTTTAGATATATCACATATAATTGAAGATTGTAATTAGTTGCATGTGCACATTCAGCAAGTGTGATGTATTTGTGCTGGCATTTCTAGGCCTCTTTCCAACCACATCCAGAAAAATTTGTAACAAACATTGGAATTCTCAAGGCCCTGTTTGGTATTTCCCAGCAATCTGTTACTGGAAGGAAAAAGCAATCCCTGCTGCGTTACTGATCCCATAGAAGCATTTGCATGTATGCAGGTATCCTTAAGGTACCATAGTTATGGATGAGAAATATTGGTTGCAAAGTTGGCATTTCTGGATGTAATACAGATATTTTGGACTTATTTTTGTTTCTTTGCATGTTTGATATTTTTAAAAAGGCATATCCTACTGACTACACTTATGCACATATGTAACATCTTTTGCTAGGATACATGAACACTGCTTGTCCAGAATGTGAAAAGTGAAAGATTGTGACTAAACAAAATTTTAATGTACAGATAATACCACCAGAAATTATTTTAGCCTTTTTAATAAATGTTGTTATTGATGTTAAGCTCACCATGGAAATCATTGTATATTGTTATGTATATACTAGGTTAATTATTTAAAGACTGAAGCGCAACATAACTAGATTCTAAATAATCTATTTTTCAAAACACACAACAGTCCAAACAGTAAAAGTAAAGTCCAAATTAAGAATATTTCATTCTTAAGAATTGTTTAATTTAAAGTGGTTTAGTTGTAATAGATGGTTATAGATTCAAAATAGTTTTCAAGAGTATGTACAAAAGATACTATTTTTTTTCTAGCATCAGCTAAATTAGACATATTACATTGAGAAAAATGTTTCTCATTTCTTTCCTGTTACCTTTATTGATTTCATTTCAGAGATGTTAACATAGGAAATAGATTATTTTGTTATCTAATTTTACCTTCCAAAAGACAGAAGCAGATGAAAAATGTGAAGTTCTTTCCTGTTGGCTTTTTTGAATTAGCTGTTTTAGATTCTAAAAGTTTAATTCCTAAAGAAGTAACCTTGTAAATAATTTTAATGTCCTCCTCTAGTGCATGGGTAGGCAACCTTGGCTCTTTTATGACTCAAGGACTTCAACTCCCAGAATTCCTGAGCCAGCATGGCTCAGCTTGGAAACCTCTCTCTTTCCCCTCAGTGTGGCTGGCTCAGGATTTCTGGGAGTTGAAGTCCACGAGTCATAAAAGAGCCAAGATTGCCTACGCTTGCAATAGGCTTTCGAAAGCCAATAGAGGGAGCTTTATTTTGCAAAAAAGGGTGCCAGAATGCTGTTCTGAGCGTTCTATGAGAAAAAAGCCCTGCATATATGTATTATGTTTCTGACTTGCTCTTGTTAACATAGTAGAGACATAGTAGAGTATTATTTTATGTAGTCAAAATGTATTTAAACATTAGCATGAATTATTTCCAGTATCTTTAAAATGTTACCTGGGTAGAACTGGCAATTTTTCTCAGAGTGTTTTTGTAATGTTTTCCTCTTTTAATATATATTCAAGCAATAAAATAAAAAAGATACTGAATGATTACACAATAACATTCTGAAAGTCCATTGGAAAACCATAGTTCTATCACATTTGAAATGTATTCTTTATGCTGTTGTGAAACTTCCCAAAGAAGTCAGGGCTATTATTTTGCAGGTCTGTAATAAGATTTACACTGAGATTAAGTTCTAGTCACCAAATATTTTTAATATTCTCCTTGTGAGGAAGAATTCTGAAGAACAGAAGCAAGAGTTACTGAAAGATCCTGCCTCAGCTAATATTGTACTCCCAAGAAAGCAGAACTGCTGAAACTGGCATCATTTCAAAAGGAACTTTTATTGAGAGGTAGTGAAATGAGAAAGGCAAGATGAGATCTGAATATTTCCTCTCAAACTGTTACATTAAACCCCTCTCTTCAAACCCCTCCCAAGTGCCCAATGGCCCAGTCTGTGCCCAGTTAATCCAAAAGTGTGATGTTCTTATGAGAACTGGAAGATGAAAGAGCATTAAGGCACTGTTCCCAGGCTTTGCATCCTTTTCCTAGAGGAGAAGAGATAAGGCAGATGGTCCCAGGCACATTCCTTCCCCCTTACACACCCAAAGAGATACATCAAAGGTTGAAAGAACAAAGCAGAGGAAACACATCCCAGAGCCCACTACTACCCCCCTTCCAACAGAATGGCAGTGTCCCGAGAATGACTCAAGGAGCCTGACAGTTACTCTACTTGAGAAGCGAGGTTTTACTATGAAAAACTAAAGTTTGTAAGCGGTATGTCTATTTTGTTATTGCAAACTAACTCATTTGTGGTCAGATGAAGTGTCGATGAAGTGTTCAATTGAAGTGGCAGGTCACTTAAAAAAAGAAAAAAGGAATTCTATCATCCCTTAAATTTTGTTAAAATCCTAAATACATTCCCCTATTTTAGGGATTGTAAAAAAAATACCCTCCTCTCTGCTGTCTTAGACTGGTTGTAAACCATGATTCAGATATTTTGGTCAAAAAGGACTATTCAGACAAATAATGTTTCATAGACACTGAGGATATAAGTTACCATGAAGCCATAAATTAATCTCTGAACTATAGAAAATTATAGCTTATATATAAATCCAGAAATTATATATGAGTTATTTCTTACAAAATATTTAAAGATAACACTGCAGCTAATTGTTTGTATAATAATACAAGGGCATGGTATTTTTCAGAAATACTTTTATACAAACAGAAAATTTTAGGAAATTGATAGATTATTGTCTAGTTACATGTGACCATTTTCACAGTATATGACACTATGACTTCATAACATATTGCAAAGTTTAACTTTAAACATTTAACTTCTGTAATAATTAGTTGTTTTATTACATTTCTTTTTTACAAAAGTTGTATAAAATAAAGTACTTATCTTTCTCTTTTAAAGATGTAAATGAGGTTAGGCAATTATTTTGCTCAGATTTACTTAATAAATTCAGAGCAGATATTTGAATCTAGAGCCAAATTCAAATCATTATGATTTAGAACACATTATTGATTATAAAATGAAATACTGTATATATTTTAAAGTATGCAATGTTGCAGATAGCATTTCTACTATACAGGGCTGAGCAATAGAAGCTGAAATATTAAACTTAGGTCTTTGGATATTTGTTTTCTGCAGTGTCTTTACAGGTGAAAGTTCATTTTATACTGAGTGCAAGAAGCTCTTTCTAAATATGGTTGACGTGTTATTAACAATAATCAGCTAAAGAGACAGTTTTTCTTATTTAAAATGAGCAGGATTTATAGTCAAAATTGGCTGGAAATGCCATGGGGAGATGGAGATTTAGGTACTGTATACAATGTTTAAAACTTTCCTTATTTTTTCTGTTTATGGTAGCATTTTAACTTTGATCTCTGCAATATTTACAGAACTGCAGCTCTTGTTCCTCCTAAATTAGATAACATATGACTTGCAATGCAGAATCTAAATATAGCCACTGGTACTTTGCATTTCAATCAGTGAAAAAAGAATCATAAGGAAATGTTAGACTAAAAATATTAGGTTTGTATTTTTCCCTCAACTAATCCTTTTAATATTTTTCTCCTTAAATTTAAAGAACTAGACTGAACTGGAACTTGATTCTCTCTCCATTACAATTCAGTGCATGCCATGCTGTGAAAGCTTGATAAAATGAAGTACTGTACTGAAAGACTTTTGTATATTAAATTACACCTCTGTTACTTCTAGGGCAGAGCCCCCACAACCTTTTGGGTATTAGGGACTGGTTCTGTGGAGAGAGGTTTTTACACAGATCAGAGGGGGTGTGATTTTGTGTGCTGCCTGCGGTTGGGGCTTTGCTTGTTTGTGCAACCCAGTTGCTGGCATGCCATGGCCTGGTACTGGTCCACAGACTGGGGGTTGGGGACCCCTGTTCTAGGGTACTTATAATTCTGCCACCAATCATTAAACTACAAGAATTCATTACATAACTGACAAAAATCTCAGTGTCCTGTTGGACTTTGGGTTAGAAGTTTAGAAATCAGGATTGTTTCGGCATTTTCTATATAGGGTTTTAAAATGTCAGAGTACAGTTTTATAGTCTTGTTCTTTCCAATATCTTGTAGAAATTAAATGGAGGAAGGGAGAGGGAATGCAGGATGAAACATTCCTCCAAGAAGTAACTTACAGTATTCTGATATGAATTATACAAACATTTTACAATCCCTTTTTCTTTCCAAATGTAACCATAACAGGCTACTTGCAAGGCAGATTAAAATCCAATATAAAATATGGGAGATAACCTTTAGCTCTAATTAATAGAAAAAGGAGGGCCACGGGGAACACTTTTGAAGTGAGGCGTTAGCTAGTCTATATTTGCTTTTAGTATAGCTATTATAGAGACACTAGACACTGAGGCTTAGTTCAGTGCAGAGTTTTGGATTTTATCCTGTTGTTGTTGTTGTTAGTTGCGAAGTCGTGTCCGACCCATCGCGACCCTATGGACAATGTTCCTCCAGGCTTTCCTGTCCTCTACCATCTTCTGGAGTCCATTTAGGCTCACGCCTACTGCTTCAGTGACTCCATCCAGCCACCTCATTCTCTGTCGTCCCCTTCTTCTATTGCCCTCAATCTTTCCCAGCATTAGGCTCTTCTCCAGCGAGTCCTTCCTCCTCATTAGGTGGCCAAAGTATTTGAGTTTTAGCTTCAGGATCTGGCCTTCTAAAGAGCAGTCAGGGTTGATCTCTTCTAGGACTGACCGGTTTGATCGCCTTGCAGTCCAAGGGACTCGCAGGAGTCTTCTCCAGCACCAGAGTTCAAAGGCCTCAATTCTTTTGCGCTCAGCCTTTCTTATGGTCCAACTTTCACTGCCATACATTGCAACTGGGAAGACCATAGCCTTGACTATACGCACTTTTGTTGACAGGGTGATGTCTCTGCTTTTTAGTGTGCTGTCTAGATTTGCCATGGCTTTCCTCCCGAGGAGCAAGCGTCTTTTAATTTCTTGACTACAGTCCCCATCTGCAGTGATCTTGGAGCCCAGGAAAATAAAATCTGTCACTACCTCCATTTCTTCCCCATCTATTTGCCAGGAATTGAGAGGGCCGGATGCCATGATCTTGGTTTTCTTAATGTTTAGTTTCAACCCAACTTTTGCACTCTCCTTCTTCACTCGCAACAAGAGACTCTTCAGTTCCTCTTCACTTTCTGCCATTAGAGTGGTATCATCTGCATATCTTAGGTTGTTGATATTTCTTCCAGCAATCTTAATTCCAACTTTTGACTCCTCTAGCCCTGCCTTTCTCATGATGTGCTCTGCATATAAGTTAAATAGGCAAGGCGACAGTATACAGCCTTGCCGGACACCTTTCCCAATTTGGAACCAATCAGTGGTTCCGTGTCCAGTTCTCACTGTTGCTTCTTGGCCTGCATATAGGTTTCTCAAGAGACAAATAAGATGTTCTGGTACTCCCATCTCTTTAAGAACTTGCCACAGTTTGTTGTGATCCACACAATCAAAGGCTTTAGCATAGTCAATGAAGCAGAAGTAGATGTTTTTCTGGAACTCTCTAGCTTTCTCCATGATCCAGCGTATGTTGGCTATTTGATCTCCAGTTCCTCTGCCTCTTCGAAATCCTGCCTGTACTTCTGGTAGTTCTCGATCCACATACTGCTGGAGTCTAGCTTGTAGGATTTTAAGCATAACTTTACTAGCATGAGAAATGAGTGCAATGGTGCGATAGTTTGAACATTCTTTGGCACTGCCTTTCTTTGGAATTGGAATGTAAACTGATCTTTTCCAATCCTGTGGCCACTGTTGAGTTTTCCAAATTTGCTGGCAAATTGAGTGTAGCACTTTTACTGCATCGTCTTTTAAGATTTTGAATAGCTCAGCTGGAATACTGTCACCTCCACTAGCTTTGTTGTTGCTCAGCTTTTCTAAGGCCCACTTCACTTCACATTCTAGGATGTCTGGCTCGAGGTCAGTGACCACCTCATTGTGATTATCAGGGACGTTAAGCTCATTCTTGTATAGTTCTTCTGTGTAATTTTGCCATCTCTTCTTAATCTCTTCTGCCTCTGTTAGGTCCCTGCCATTTTGGTCCTTTATCATGCCCATTTTTGCATTGAACGTTCCCTTCATCTCTCCAATTTTCTTGAAAAGATCTCTGGTCCTCCCTATTCTATTGTTTTCTTCTATTTCTTTGCACTGTTCATTTAAGAAGGCATTCTTATCTCTTCTAGCTATTCTCTGGAATTCTGCATTCAATTGGGCGTATCTTTCTTTTTCTCCCTTGCCTTTTGCTTCCCTCCTTTCCTCAGCTATTTGCAAAGCTTCCTCAGACAGCCATTTTGCTTTCTTGCATTTCTTTTTCTTTGGGATGGTTTTGGTTGCTACCTCTTATACAATGTTGCGAACCTCTGTCCATAGTTCTTCAGGCACCCTGTCTATCAGATCTAATTCCTTAAATCTATTTGTCACCTCTACTGTATATTCAACGGGGATATGATTTAATTCATACCTGACTGGCCTGGTGCTTTTCCCTACTTTCTTCAGTTTAAGCCTAAACTTTGCAAGGAGAAGCTCATGGTCTGAGCCACAGTCAGCTCCTGGTCTTGTTTTTACTGACTGTATAGAGCTTCTCCATCTTTGGCTGCAGAGCATATAGTCAATCTGATTTCTGTGTTGACCGTCTGGTGATGTCCATGTGTAGAGCCGTCTCTTGGGTTGTTGGAAAAGAGTGTTTGCTATGACCATCGTATTCTCTTGACAAAATTCTATCAGCCTGTGCCCTGCTTCATTTTGTACTCCAAGGCCAAACTTGCCTGTTATTCCGGTTATCTTTTGGCTTCCTACTTTAGCATTCCAATCCCCCATGATGATAAGGACATCATTTTTTGGTGTTAGTTCTATAAGGTGCTGTAGGGCTTCATAGAACCGGTCAATTTCATCCTCTTCAGCACCGGTGGTTGGGGCATAGACTTGGACTACTGTGATATTGAATGGTTTGCCTTGGATTCGAACTGAGATCATTCTGTCATTTTGAGGATTGTATCCCAGTATTGCTTTTCCTACTCTTTTATTGACTATGAAGGCTACTCCATTTCTTCTGAGGGATTCTTGCCCACAGTAGTATACCTGATGGTCATCTGAATTAAATTCACCCATTCCTGTCCATTTTAGTTCGCTGATACCTAAGATATCGATGTTCAGTCTTGTCATCTCTTGTTTGACCACGTCCAGCTTGCCTTGATTCATGGATCTTACATTCCAGGTTCCTATGGAGAAAAAATCTTTACAGCATCGGACTTTCCTTTCACCACCAGACATATCCACAGCTGAGCGTCCTTTCGGCTTTGGCCCAGTCGCTTCATTCTTTCTGGCGCTACTAGTACTAGCCTTCTGCTCTTCCCCAGTAGCATATTGGACGCCTTCCGACCTGAGGGGCTCATCTTCCAGCGTCATATCATTTTGCCTTTTGGTACTGTCCATAGGGTTTTCATGGCAAAGATACTGGAGTGGGTTGCCATTTCCTTCTCCAGTGGATCACGTTTTGTCAGAACTCTCTGCTATGACCGGTCCGTCTTGGGTGGCCCTGCACGGCATAGCTCATAGCTTCATTGAATTACGCAAGCCCCTTCGCCACGACAAGGCAGTAATCCATGAAGGGGATTTTATCCTGACATTGTGAGAAAATGAATGTCATAGCTTTGTAATAATGACATATGCCATGATTTTCTAAGAAGCACAGCATTTACATTTAAAGGGAGGAATGGGAGGAAACAGGAAAGTTAGCAAGGATATGAATCAATATGTTTTGCAAGGGAAAGTGAAAACTGAGAGTAAGAAAGATTTTGACTACAGTATTCTACTTTTAACAAAATTAATAGTCCCAGTACAAGCTCAGTATGCCTCAGAGATACTAATCAGGCACTTTATACACTTGATGCACTTTCCCCAATGCTGCAGCTTTTAAAGCTCATTTGGCAGTAAAACAAATTGACACAAATGTGTAATGAATTCTCTGCAGAGGATTGATGAAGGAAGTTGTAAATAGCAACCATACATCTTGGGATCTGTTGCTCACACAATAATCTGTTGCAAGATATGTGGCTTATATTTCATTTTCTGGTATAAATAGATATTGTTCCTTTTACCATAACATGTGGAATTTTGTGCAGTGTTAAAAACAAATATTATGTACACATCTACATTGAATTGAAATCAGAAGAGTTTTATTTACTGCAGGGAATGAACATTGGAAAGCACATATGTATTTCTGGATTTTTCTTCAGCTATTTAGCAATATGTTTTGAACCCGTGGACTGAATTGCTTAGTTTGCGCAATAGGGCAAAAGCTGAAAGACACACTAGTATTTTGATATGGTAAAAGAAATAGGGGCCATTTCCCTCTGGCTACAGCACTATATTAAGTGAATTCCATTAACTGACTTGCAGCTAATGGAACTTGCAGCTCAGTTCTAATATTTCATTCATATTTAGGTTTACACCTTAAAAGCATTTCCATATGTGGATAAATAAAAAACCAAAGAATACCATTATCATTTTCTTCCATTCAGAGAATGATTCACCAGATGTATACTGAGGGATGAGATTTAGATTTAGTAAGAACTAGACAACCCAAGGCCCATTGGTTCATTGTTTCAAAGATACTTCCTTTCCTTAACAAAGAAACAGAATCATTGGGCAAAAAAGCAGTGGGAGCAGAAGCAACTTCCAATTTCCTACCGGCTTCCTCATTGAGTTTTCTTGTGGTGAACTGGCAGGGAGTATCAGAAATCCATCCATCCTTCCTTCCTTCCTTCCTTCCTTCCTTCCTTCCTTCCTTCCTTCCTTCCTTCCTTCCTTCCTTCCTTCCTTTCCTTCCTTCCTTCCTTCCTCCCTTCCCCTTCCCCTTCCCCTTCCCCTTCCCTTTCCCTTTCCTTCTATTTTTAGGAGGCAAATAAATAAGTGCCTACTGCTAGATGGGGGAAGGATTGAGAGATTGCAAAACTGGCTAGTAAATAGAATAATGAAAATAAAAATGATGTGACCACAGCAGCAGGCCAACAGTACAGCAACAGTTAGTAGCACTGAAGCAGCCACAATATTCTCAAATTTTATTCCCTAGGGAGTCACAGGTCCCAGATTTTACATATATTCTGTAAATTAGTCCTTTGGAGGTACCTTGGTTCAGACATTGTTGCCCTGTGATGTACTGTTTCACCCAGGTAAAGGTCGTGACAGTGAGAACTTTCATAGTACAGGTAGTCCTTGACTTATGATAATTCACTTAGTGATAGTTCAAAGTTATGACACCCTTCTCAATACGTAAGTTACATATATTGCAACACCACGGCAGTCATTTGCCCTTATGATTGATCACAGAGACACTGAAACATACCCCCTACCTATTCACCCCCCATCCTGTCCCACGGGGTTTCCACAGGCACTGGGCCAGCTTTGCTAGCCGACCCAGATCCATTCTCTGAGCAAAAATGTGTAAGAGCATGAGATTTAAGGAAAATAGCTTTGCCAGAATCTGAAAAAACCATGGCCTTTTCTACCATATGGCCTAGCCTGTTCTGGAGCTCTTTGAAAGGTAAGTAAACACTCGGTGATAAGGTGCTGGTGTGGAGAAGCCCCAAGCAGTTGTGGGGACCCTAGGGGGTGGGAAAAGGAACAAGAGATATCTCAGTAAATGGGCACGGCCTTGGGTGACTGGAGGCAAGTGGTCTTGTTTCTACACTAGGGTCCTCCATGGTCTTCCCTACCTCTGAGATATCCCATGCACACTTAACATATTTGATTAACGAATGAATTGGGGAGAGCAAGGAGGGGGGGCTTGTTCATTTAATGTGATTCACATAAATTTATAATTGTAATGGGCAGGCTTCATTATGAACATAACTTGAGGACTACCTGTATATTGATAGTTATGTACGGTATGTTGTTTGTATCAGTTCTTTTACATTAATGAAAATTATTTATGTAATTTAAACTATGCCATGGTATTGTTCCATAGGCTCTTGGGCAGATCGTTCACCCCTGCATGAAGCAGCAAGCCAAGGGCGCCTTCTTTCTCTCAAAACATTAATTGCACAGGTAAAATGTGAAAATGTAACTAAAATCAATGTTCATTTCTATCAAATGAAAAAGCGTTTTTACTGCTTTGCTAAACATGAAGATGGTATTACTTCACTGTTCATTAATTACAAGTTTTGGGTTCTGTGGTTTCTTTACTTGTTTATACAGGTCAAAGAATCTCACCATAGCATATATGACAGTGATGATGACATACAGATCAGAATTAGATACAGTCCTTCCAAGCACCAACTTTAATGAAATAATAAATATCCAGGCAGAGTGTTTTAGGATTCTGAACACTACCAATTTTACAACCGAAAAACTAACCAAATAATTGCTATCCAAGCTTAGGTGATAAAATCATCTAATTCACATTGTTGTTAAAGGTTTCCTGCTAAGTGTGCACATGAGCTTTATTTTGTGATAGAGATTTGTGTGCACCTCTCTTCTGCAAACAGTATTTTAACTACATTTGCAGGGCACAGCCAAGCAATCTGATTTTTAAAACTAAATAACAACCACACAAACAAAAAGCACAAGGCTGTAGTTAAACAAAGCTAACCAAAATCAGGATATTTATTTATTTATTTATTTATTTATTTATTTATCTATCTATCTATTTATTTATTTATTTATTTATTTATTTATTTATTTATTTATTTATTTATTTATTTATTATTTAAACTTGTATACTGCCCTATTCCCGTAGGACTCAGGGCGGTTTACAGGGAAAAATTAAAAATACACAACATACAAAGTTAAAATCGATTAAAACTAAGATTAAATTAAGTCCCTGAATTTAAACTAAAACCCCATTAATAAATAATTAAAACCCCTCAGTCTGGGCCAGACAGCTCAAAAAACCAGGTTTTCAAGTCCCTGCGAAATGAGCGAAGGTTGGGGGCAGTCCTAAGCTCCGTGGGAAGTTGGTTCTAAAGAGCCGGCGTGCCCACAGAGAACACCCTTCCCCTGGGAATAGCCCGCCGGCATTCCTTGACCGGCGGTACCCTAAGAAGGCCCTCCCTGTGGGAGCGCACAGGACGATGGGAGGTTGATGCCGGCAGCAGGTGATCCCTTAGATAATCCGGACCCAAGCCATTTAGAGCTTTATAGGTCATTACCAGCACCTTGAATCTCACCCGGAGGGCAACCAGAAGCCAATGCAGCTCACGGAGAAGAGGTGTTACACGGGAGTATCGGGAGACTCCCATAACAACTCGTGCAGCTGCATTCTGCACTAGTTGAAGCCTCCGGGTGGTCCTCAAGGGCAGCCCCATGTAGAGAGCGTTGCAGTAGTCTATCCGGGAGGTCACGAGTGCATGGGTGACTGTGCGTAGGGCATCTCGGTCCAGATAGGGCCGCAACTGGCGCACCAAACGAACCTGGGCAAAAGCCCCCCTGGTCACGGCTCCTATATGGTCTTCAAAATTGAGCCGTGAATCCAAGAGGACGCCCAAGGATATGATTACAGAATGAGATTACCTTAAACATAATGTGAATTATGGTCTCAAATTGGATGGTTCTTTAATATGATTCTGCAGGCTATACAACCAGAGCTGCTCATTATTCTAATTTATCCAAGAATTACTTTCTATTGGAATAAAACTGATGAGGATGGATATGTTAGTTAGCCCTCTGCCTTCTACTATTGAAACTTTAATACCCAGTCACTGCCCTTCATATACTAAATATTTGTTGTAGATATTTTGTGCAATATATGGCTAGTTTATATTGTGGAGCAGGTTTTTTACCGTATTTTTATTTTCCTTATTAAAGTTACATCCCATATTTCTGCAAACCTTTAAGGTGACTTAAAACAATTTCAGCATGCAGATCTCCATGCCACAAGTAAATTCAAAACTATTCTAAGTACAGACTGGCATCTTTTCGTGTTTAAAATAGCTAAGTTCCCATGGCAGTAAAACTTTAGAATTTTCTATATTTCAGAGGATCTCCAAATTTGCAGTGCTGGGACTCCCCTGATGTCATAAACGTATGTAATTATGAATAACATGCGTAATGATGCCACTAACTACATTATCATCAACAACACTGGCAGAATTACCATTTCTCCAATAGTTTTGGGATTTTTAAATTGCAATTCTAGAGGTTCTATAGGCCAAGCCCTCCAGCCAGCCTAAAGATAATGGGATCTGAGATCCTTCCCATATCTGAACTAGCTGGATGTGGGAAAAGCGGTGCTGAAGCCTTGGTCCTGAACAAGCCAATTGGCTTTCAGTGCTGCATCACCTGGCAATGCTTTAATTAGAGATACTCAAAGAGGTGAGCTTGGTAATGACTTCTCTTCCTGGTTCTAAGAATGGGGCCCCACTTGGGATGAGCTACTTCTCCCTGTCAGTCATGTACTATATATGACACAAGCTCCTTGCCTCCAATCTTTTCTGGGAGTCAGATCTCTTAGATGTTGTATTCCTTGCTCAACTATCTTTCAATCTTCCTGGTCACCCAAAAACTTATAACTCCCTTCAAATTTGCTGGGTTTTTGGTTTTTTTTAGGAGTCACAACCAAGAGTTTGAGAATCCTTGCTAAATCTTTCTTCGTTGCTTTGGCAATGCAGAACCATAGCCTTCGGCTATTTGCATTCATATATGGTATGATTTATTGAGGAAACCAGAAATGACAGTACGGTTGGGTTCACATATAATCCTAAAGTGGTTTGTTTTTAGCTTAGCACAATCTTTGGACTCAGATTTATAAGCCAAACTTTATGACTTGGCATTATATATGAAGTAGAATCTGTTTCTATAACTTTTAGAAACTAGAAGTGATTCTCGGTGTGGGCCCGGGAGCATTTCTAGAGGACCATAGTTTTTATATGATACAGTTTAGTTAATAAACAGTGCAAATGGTAAAGTTGCTTGTGTCCAGTGGTCATTGACAATGAGGGAAAGCCACAAAAAATGAGGCTCAGAAAAAAGTATGAGAATCCTGAATTGAATCACTGGTTTCTCCTATAATCTGTTGTTAAATAAACCATGTTATAGCACAACTCAGACTGCCTTTTTGACAGGCAAAGCAATTGCACTGTGTGATTGATTCTATTTTCACATATTCAAAGACAGGATCGCTTTGAACTTCTATCAGATTTCTTCTGAAATCTGGCATGGGACAAAAAACAAAGAGTAAGTCAGATAACTGTAAAAATAGTAATTGTAATTACTGTAGATAGTAAACAACAAGCATAATTTTATACCATGGTTTACAGTATTTAATCAAACCCCCAAATGTCCTGAATTATACAATTTTTTGTAATTACATTCCTTTTGAATAATTGTAAAATGTTTGTATTACACTAATATTGAATAAAGACTTCTTGTTATGTAATTTATCTTTCATTAAGAAACTGAAAAGTTAGGAGATTTGTTGTGATTGTTAATTTCTTGTTTTGTGCTTAGGGATACAATGTAGATGCTTTAACCATTGATCAAGTGACACCATTGCATGAGGCATGCCTTGGAGATCATGTAGGATGTGCTCGCATACTTCTCGAAGCAGGAGCAAATGTAAGTGATCACATCATCTGTGGTTAAAAGGTAGAAAGTTTTTCTTAGAAGCATTAGGTAATATGTATTTTACTGGAAGTCTAGCTTATTACTTTTTTTTTTTACTAAACTGACATTTCCCTACAGTATGTAATTAAGTATATGTAATCTTTATTTAATTGCATTCTGAATGGTTTGAGCATGGGAAAAGGGGTACAGATATTTGGTACATCTTGAGATGAGAACATTATGCAATGTGTGTCAAAATGTCACACTGCAAACCCTAACCTTTTCGTATCTCCAAACCACATTGAATACAAGAGAGAGCAATAAATAGAAAGTATGATTTGTAAACATATATTTTATCCCCACGAATAAATCTAACCAATATTTTAGGTGAATGCCACAACTATTGATGGGATTACACCCTTATTTAATGCCTGCTCAAGAGGGAGTGCATCGTGTGTACAACTTTTGTTGGAATATGGTGCAAAAATTCAACAGGAAACATGTCTTCCTTCACCAACTCATGAAGCAGCCAGCAGAGGTAAGTATTAAAATTAGTAGATTACAAAATATATCAGCCATTTAACAAATTAAGATTTTGTTTTAGAGATTAATTACATTATGCTTTCTTTAGGTCACAGTGATTGTCTAGAATTGCTGATTTCTTGGGGCATAGAAGTTGATCTAGATGTTCCTCACCTAGGAACGCCTCTATATGTGGCTTGCTTTTCACAGCAGAAACAATGTGTTCACAAACTTCTGCATTCAGGTAGTATATATTGTTTGATGTATTTTTATTTTGTTTCTTCTTGAACTCAACCAGGCTTTCACTATACCTATTACAGTGTTTCTTTATTTGCTACAAATAAAGCCAGCATGTTTTTCTAATTAGGCCACTTTAATAGGTCTGCATAGATTTCAGATCAACAATAAAGAACATTATTTTTAAGTGTAGTTTATTCCTGAAAAATATATTACTTACTTCTCATTATGATCAACATCATCAGGAGAAGATGATGTTGATTCTGGAAGTCATTAATTTACAAACATACAGGAAAGTATTATTTTAATATTTTTCAAATGATACTTGTCATAATTAATCTCTATTATATCAACTATAGTGTATATTTTAAATTATGCCACTTTTCAATTTACTTATATATGAAACTCAGCAATTCTTAGATCACTATCCATATTAGATCTAAAAAAATAAAGTTATTGAGGTCCCTTGTTTTATAACTTAATTCTTATTAATGGAGTGTCATTATTTTAAGATTTGCATATTCATAATTAATAAATAAACTTACATTATTGTGTTTGATCATTCTGGGTAAGATTGTTATACCTCTAAAAAATCAGCTCAGGCTATACATTGACTGATTGACTATATTTTATTTCTATAACAAAAAACCAAGGTCTTCCTTAAATTCAGTTCTTGGAGATTGCAGGGACATGCCCAATAACTTTCTTAGCAATAATTTCTAGATGACTTATCAATATGTGATTCATCAATACATGTTTTTCAGGATATTTTCTTGACTTCCCAATTTAGTATATTCTGGGAATTCATGCTGATCTCCCATCTAATATCAGGTCTCATCCTGTTTAGTTTTTTCCAAATGCAATCAAGTTATATAAATGCTGCCACCTGCTGTGATAAATAAAATATCAAGGCAAAACCCAAAACAAATATTATATACATACATACATATATATGTATGTATGTATGTATGTGTATGTATATGTATGTATATGTATGTATATATAAATGCTATGTTATATATATATATATAAGTATTAAGTATTTGTCAAGGCTTTTCGAATCTCAGATAAAGGGTATGACTAACTGATGAGAACATAAATGAGTTCGAAATGATCATCCTAGCCTCCCAAATTCTTTATTAGCAATTTGAATAATTTGCATATATATATATATATATATATATATATATATATATATATATATATATATATAAAGGTAAAGGTAAAGGTTCCCCCGCACATGCGTGCTAGTCGTTTCCGACTCTAGGGGCCGGTGCTCATTTCCGTTTCAAAGCCGAAGAGCCAGCGTTTGTCCGAGGACGTCTCCGTGGTCATGTGGCCGGCATGACTAGACGCCAAAGGCGCACGGAACGCTGTTACCTTCCCACCAGAGTGGTTCCTATTTTTCTACTTGCATTTTTTACGTGCTTTCGAACTGCTAGGTTGGCAGAAGCTGGGACGAGTAACAGGCGCTCACTCTGTTACGTGCCGACTTTCTGATCGACAAGCTCAGCGTCCTAACCCACTGAGCCACCGCGTCCCTTTATATATATATATATATATATATATATATATATATATATATATATATATATATATATATATATATATATATATATATATATATATATATATATATATATATATATATATATATATATATGCAAATTAGTTTGCATATATATATGTTTAGTATGTTTAGTAATTTACACATATGTTTAGTATGTTTAGTAATTTACACACACACACACACACACACACACACACACACACACACACATATATATATATATATATATATATATATATATATATATATATATATATATATATATATAAAAAAGGTAAAGTTTCCCCCGCACACGTGTGCTAGTCGTTTCCGACTCTAGGGGCCGGTGCTCATCTCCGTTTCAAAGCCGAAGAGCCAGCGCTGGTCCGAGGACATCTCCGTGGTCATGTGGCCGGCATGACTAGACGCCAAAGGCGCACGGAACGCTGTTACCTTCCCACCGTAGTGGTCCCTATTTTTCTACTTGCATTTTTACGTGCTT
Organism: Vipera berus; assembly: GCF_964194415.1. Lineage (NCBI taxonomy): Eukaryota > Metazoa > Chordata > Lepidosauria > Squamata > Viperidae > Vipera > Vipera berus. The sequence goes on from NC_138209.1 coordinate 51,534,510, forward strand.
TCGAACTGCTAGGTTGGCAGAAGCTGGGACGAGTAACAGGCGCTCACTCTGTTACGCGGCACTCGGGATTCGACCCGCCAAACTGCCGACCTTCCGATCGACAAGCTCAGCGTCCTAACCCACTGAGCCACCGCGTCCCTGTATATATATATATATATATATATGCAAATTATTCAAATTGCTAATAAAGAATTTTGGGAGGCTGAGATGATATATATATACATGTAAATTTAAGTGCAACAATCTAAGTTCAATATGATCAGTTAATAAATTAGGAATTGAACATATATCACCAAGAAATGTGAATATATGTTCCCATTGAGGGCCTTAAAAATTCATGGCTCCCTGTTCCCCATCCAGAAGCAACTACAGCTAAACAATCTTGATTAATTAGGGGGAAATTCTACAAAGCTTCATTCCCATTAGGAGTTTCTCCTGTAAATGGCTATTTCTTCACATTGCTCATTTCTGGGTCTCAAAAAGGAATACACATCTTTGCTTATTATTTCCTTCTACTGGTCCCAGCTTTTGGAGGTACTTAGTGTGGAAATGTTTTACTAAACAATCTGCTTTTACATGCTGGGCTTTCACCTATCTAGCTTCTGATATCGGGTACCCCTCTCATTGGATTAAGAATTGCAATTTTCTTTTGTGGATACTAGAATCAAGGATTTGCTTAACTTCATAATTTGTTTTCCCTTCCACCACTATTGGGGCTGGGGCACCCTCCCCTACTGGTCTCATCATGGATTCCCTATATGGTACATTTCCTGGGGAGCTTGTTTTTTGTCTGCTTGCTTTTTCTGACTTTTGGCCACTTTAGTTAAAGCCTTCTTTGCATCGCTCCAAACCTGTTGGTACAAACCCACCCAGTCACTTAGGGTGCTTGAGGAGGGAGGCTCCTGTGGGCACTCTGGTATTGGCATGAATTTCACCCCCGTGGCTAACCTAAATGAAGTGAAACCAGTGCTGTTGTGTACTGCATTGTTATGTACTACCTGTGCAAATGGCAAAAGCTCTGCCCAGTTTGTTTGCTGGTAGTTGACACAGTAATACAGGTACTACTCCTGTGCTGTGGCACAGAGGCAATGCAGTCAGCTGGCAATTCAAGCAGTCCTTTAATTGCTCCAAATTTTCCCCAAATGCTCCCATGTTTCTGGCAAGCCTCCAACAAAAGAAAACACACAGACCTTCAGCTGACTCTGGCTCCAAGTAGTTTCACATACAGTCTGATTAGAAGAGGAATGTAGTCAAGGCCACAGAGATAACAAGGAATAACACATACATCATAAACCTAACGAGTCTGTGTGAATACAAGCTTGCCTGAGCAGTTTCAAAAGAGAATCTAAAATACAGTCCGAGGTCTTTAAACATTCAAGCAATGTTGTCAGTCAGTCCAATAGTCAGAGTTTCCAGGTTTCCAAGCAGACGTCACAGAACAAGAGATCAGCAACAACACACAAAACTCCAAGGAATCAGCATTTGTTCCCAACAAATGCCGCTCCCCACAGCATCTCCTTAAATCTGTCTCCAGGTGTGCCTTGTGGAGAGGGGTAGGACGCTCTCCTCCTGAGTAGTTGAGCCTACCTGCATTGTTCCCTCTTTCTCTCCACTCTCTGTGTTCTAGGATCAGGTGGGCCTGGCCCTTGCTCATTGCCTGAACTCGTGTCTCTCCTGTTCATCCTGTCCCAATCCTGAAGGGCCCTGGTCTGCCTCAGCCTGCTCTTCCCCACATTCCTCTGAAGCCACAGACACCTCTCCCTCGCCCTCCATAGGGTCCCTTTCCAGCTCATTTTCCTCTGAAGATTCAGGCTCTAATGGAGCCATGACAGCTCCACTATTGAATTAGCTCTATTGAATTAGCTTGCAAGACATGTACGCGCATGGCTATAAGTTCCCCTCTTTATTTCATTGGAGGAGGACTGCTCCCACTGCCACATCACTGGCATTGGCCTGGATCACAAATGGCTCTTCTGAGTTTGGGTACTTTAACACTGGCTCAGCCGCAAACAGCCCTTTCAGTTTTTCAAATGCTGCTTGGCATTTCATTGTCCAGTTCAAGGGCTGATTTGGCTGGGGCTTTCCCCCCTCCCTTTTCCAGTTTTCAATAGTTCAGTAATTGGCAAGGCAATTGTGGCAAAGGAGGGGATGAATTGCCTGTAAAAATTTGCAAACCCTAGGAAGCTTTGCAACTGTTTGTGGGCACTAGGGGCTTGCCACTCCAGGATAGACTTCACTTTCCCTGAGTCCATTTCTACTGCTTCACAAGACACATGGTAGCCTAAGAAGTCTAGGCTACACTTGTGAATCTAACATTTTGATAGTTCGGCCTACAGCTTAGCATCCAATAGTTTCCTCAGCAACTGTCGCACCAGTTTTACATGTTTGTCCATGGTTTCAGTGTAAATAAGGATGTCATCTAGGTACACTAAAATCCCTTTGTATAAGTGCTCGTGTAGCACCTTTTTTATGAGTTGCATGAACACAGCAGGGGCCCCTTATAGTTCAAAAGGCATCACTTTAAATTGGTAGCTTCTGAGGGGGCAGTTGAAGGCAGTCTTCCACTTGTTGCCTTCCTTGATTCTTATTCAATAGTATGCCCCCCTCAGGTCTAAATTTTTGAATATCTTCCCTTTGGCCAACTATCCCAACATGTCTTCTTTTTAATAAATATTTTATTAATTTTCTAGTTTTACAATCAAATACTTAGTAGACAGTGTGTTGTCTGGGTCCATTAGTAATTCAGTGGTATATATTAACTTCTTCAATCTAGTTCCAATATTATACCATCAAATATTTTCTCTCTTCTTCTGGTAGTACCTGTTTTCCCACACTAGGCAAATACAATTCTTATTTTTATTAATAAATATATAATTGAATATCAACATCTTTGTTATATTTTACTCATAATATCAATAATATCAGTTTTAGATTAGTTTTCTAACCAAAACATATCTTAATTGCATTTGCACTTACTATCCATATGTTTAATCAGTATCTTGTTTTTGCTTTTTTAAAATTTTATTTTCCCATCAGTGTTCAAAATGTCTCTATTGTTTATAATTTCAAAGTAAGTTATATTTATAATTTCAAAATGTTATATTTCCCTTATTCAAACTTCTTAGCCTTTTCCTGTTTCCCTTCTTGTACCAAAATCTAATATTCTACTTACAAATCTTATCTTTCGAGTTATGATAGTACTTCTATTTCTAGCAATTTTCTATTCTACACCATATTCAAACATCTAGTTAATAATATAATATCCCATCTAATGGATCAAAACCTCTATTTTCTTCAATCTTACTCTAGCTTTCTTCCTTTGCCAACTAACTTTCCAAGTCAATGCATTTGAATCATCAAGTAATTTTTCCTCTGTTTTTGTGTATATTATTTGGAATAAGAAAGACCATTTGGTTAAAGTATTTTTGGAAGAACAAACCCACTGATATTCATTAAACAGCCTCCCTCCTTCTCCAATTCCCCACAGTTCTCCTAAGAGCTCTATCTTCCATTCAATCAGTTCTTCCTTTTCCTCCAATTTGTCCTGAATTCTTGATTGGTAAGATGTCTTTTCCATTTCTGATATTATCGCTCCGTCTTCTAATTCTTCAGTTGTCTGAATCTGTTGGTTGATTCCTTCCTTTAGGTCCTCAATCTTTGGATCTGCTTCCTCTAGTTTTCCTTCTATTTTCTGGGTTGCTAGTTCCTTCTTTGTAGTCATGTTCTGGGTTTGTAAATTTGGATTAGAAAATCTCCTTTGTGTTATTTCTAGTCTCATCATGAGCTAAAGCAATAGTCTTGTGTATTGATTTTAACATAGAGAGAATTTCTTTCTGATCATCCATATTTTCTTGGTAGTATGTCAAACTGAAGTCTTTGGGAACAGGTGTTAGATATGGTTTTTTACCATTTAAAGTTAAGTATGGGACATCTATTAAAAAAGGGACGCGGTGGCTCAGTGGATTAGGACGCTGAGCTTGTCGATCAGAAGGTCGGCAGTTTGGCGGGTCGAATCCCGAGTGCCGCGTAGCAGAGTGAGCGCCTGTTACTCGTCCCAGCTTCTGCCAACCTAGCAGTTCGAAAGCACGTCAAAATGCAAGTAGAAAAATAGGGACCACTACGGTGGGAAGGTAACAGCGTTCCGTGTGCCTTTGGCATCTAGTCATGCCAGCCACATGACCACGGAGATGTCCTCGGACAAGCGCTGGCTCTTCGGCTTTGAAACGGAGATGAGCACCAGCCCCTAGAGTTGGAAACGACTAGCACACACGTGCGGGGGAACCTTTACCTTTACCTTATGGGACATCTATTACATTTTTGTAGGTGGTCTTTATAATAAAAATCCATCATCAATCAAGGATTTGTAATCCAAAATATTCCTTCATCTCAAGCAATGAAGTGTATTTCTCCTACAGGGAAATAGTTCCAAAATACAGCTCTGAAAGTCAAATAATATTTATATTCGTAGTTCAGACAAGCCAGTTTCAAAATAGTTCATCGTCTCTGTCGCATTGATAAGCAGCCCAAACGTTTTTGTATTTTTCCCTTTTCCCAGCTGCAATCTTCAAAAGTGAAAGCTTCCAAGGTCAGCAAGAGTCTTATCTAAATCTGGGCTTCAAGCCACGTTTCCTTTAGGCATAACGAATTGTAGTGCCGTACGTAGCCACTAGATGTCATTAGCAATGTTTTCCAGCTTTTAAAATCCCAAGTTATAATGTAAGCTTTTCAAATTTCTTTAAAAAATAGTCTCAAAAGCACTTTTAGTCCCCAAATTTCAAAGCCATAAATGTATATTACCGTATTTTTCGGACCATAAGATGCACTTTCCCCCCCAAAAAAGTGTGGGGGGGAAATGAGGGTGCGTCTTATGGTCCGAAGGTGATCTGTATGGCCAGCCCCAACCTCTGCAAGTGGAAAGCAAGGGAGATTGCCAGGAGCACGAATCGGCACATGCTGAGAAACGCCGATCTTGCGCTCCTGCAATCTCCCTCGCTCGGTTTCAGCTTCCCTTGCTACAAGAGCAAGCAGGCTGAAACAGAGCAAGGGAGATTGCCAGGAACACGAATTGGCCAATCTCGCACTCCTGCAATCTCCCTCGCTCTGTTTCAGCCTGCTTTCTCTTGTAGCAAGGGAAGCTGAAACCGAGCAAGGGAGATTGCAGGAGCACGAGATCAGCCAATTTGCATTCCTGGCAATCTCCCTCGCTCCGTTTCAGCTTGCTTTCTGCAAGAGAAAGCCGAGCCGCAGGGCCGCCTCCACGGGTACTGCTCTAATGCGGAGAGGGAAGGACAAAGAGGGAGGGAAGGAAGAAAGGAAGGAAGGAAAGAAGGAAGGGACAATGGGAGAAAGAGAAAGGGAGGGAGAGAAAGAGAGGGAGAGAGAGAAGGAGAAAGAAATAGGGAGGAAGAGAAAGAGGGAGAGAGAGAGAAGGAGAAAGAAGGAGAGAAATCGAGGGGGAGAGAGAAAGAAGGAAAAATAGAGGTAAAGAGAAAAATAGAGAGGGAGGGAGAGAGAGAGAAGGAGAAAGAAAGGGAGGGAAATGGAAAGAGAGAAAGAGGGAGAAATAGAGGGAAAATAGGGAGAGAAAGAATTCCTCAGAAGAAATGGAGTAGCCATCATAGTCAATAAAACAGTAGGAAAAGCAATACTGGGATACAATCCCCAAAATGACAGAATGATTTCAGTTCAAATCCAAGGCAAACCATTCAATATAACAATAGTCCAAGTCTATGCCCCAACCACTGGTGCTGAAGCAGATGAAATTGACCGGTTCTATGAAGCCCTACAGCACCTTATAGAACTAACACCAAAAAATGATGTCCTTATCCTCATGGAGAATTGGAATGTTAAAGTAGGAAGCCAAAAGATAACTGGAATAACAGGCAAGTTTGGCCTTGGAGTACAAAATGAAGCAGGGCACAGGCTGACAGAATTTTTTCAAGAAAATACGATGGTCATAGAAAACACTCTTTCCCAACAACCCAAGAGACGGCTCTACACATGGACATCACCAGACGGTCAACACAGAAATCAGATTGACTATGTGCTCTGCAGCTAAAGATGGAGAAGCTCTATACAGTCAGTAAAAACAAGACCAGGAGCTGAGTGTGGCTTAAACTGAAGAAAGTAGGGAAAAGCACTAGGCCACTCAGGTATGAACTAAATCATTTCCCTGATGAATATACAGTAGAGGTGACAAATAGATTTAAGATATTAGATCTGATAGACAGAGTGCCTGAAGAACTATGGACGGAGGTTCGCAACATTGTACAAGAGGTAGCAACTAAAATCATCCCAAAGAAAAAGAAATGCAAGAAAGCAAAATGGCTGTCTGAGGAAGTTTTGCAAATAGCTGAGGAAAGGAGGGAAGCAAAAGGCAAGAGAGAAAAAGAAAGATACACCCAATTGAATGCAGAATTCCAGAGAATAGCTATAAGAGATAAGAATGCCTTCTTAAATGAACAGTGCAAAGACATAGAAGAAAACAATAAAATAGGGAGGACCAGAGATCTCTTCAAGAAAATTAGACAGATGAAGGGAACGTTTAATGCAAAATTGGGCACAATAAAGGATCAAAATGGCAGGGACCTAACAGAGGCAGAAGAGATTAAGAAGAGGTGGCAAAATTACACAGAAGAACTATACAAGAACAAGCTTAATGTCCCTGATAACCACCATGAGGTGGTCACTGACCTCGAGCCAGACATCCTAGAATGTGAAGTAAAGTGGGCCTTAGGAAAGCTGAGCAACAAGAAAGCTAGTGGAGGTGACAGTATTCCAGCTGAGCTATTCAAAATCTTAAAAGACGATGCAGTAAAAGTGCTACACTCAATTTGCCAGCAAATTTGGAAAACTCAACAGTGGCCACAGGATTGGAAAAGATCAGTTTACATTCCAATTCCAAAGAAAGGCAGTGCCAAAGAATGTTCAAACTATTGCACTATTGCGCTCATTTCACATGCTAGTAAAGTTATGCTTAAAATCCTACAAACTAGACTCCAGCAGTATGTGGATCGAGAACTACCAGAAGTACAGGCAGGATTTCGAAGAGGCAAAGGAACTAGAGATCAAATTGCCAACATACGCTGGATCATGGAGAAAGCTAGGGAGTTCCAGTAAAACATCTACTTCTGCTTCATTGACTATGCTAAAGCCTTTGATTGTGTGGATCACAACAAACTGTGGCAAGTTCTTAAAGAGATGGGAGTACCAGACCAGATCTTATTTGTCTCTTAAGAAACCTATATGTGGGTCAAGAAGCAACAGTGAGAACTGGACACGGAACCACTGACTGGTTCAAAATTGGGAAAGGAGTTGGGCAAAACTGTATACTGTGGCCCTGCCTATTTAACTTATATGCAGAGCACATCATGAGAAAGGCAGGGCTAGATGAATCAAAAGTTGGAATTAAGATTGCCGGGAGAAATATCAACAACCTAAGATATGCAGATGATACCACTCTAATGGCAGAAAGTGAAGAAGAACTAAAGAGCCTCTTGTTGCGGGTGAAGGAGAGTGCAAAAGTTGGGTTGAAACTAAACATTAAGAAAACCAAGATCATGGCATCTGGCCCTCTCAATTCCTGGCAAATAGATGGGGAAGAAATGGAGGTAGTGACAGATTTTATTTTCCTGGGCTCCAAGTTCACCGCAGATGGGGACTGCAGCCAAGAAATTAAAAGACGCTTGCTCCTGGGGAGAAAAGCCATGGCAAATCTAGACAGCACACTAAAAAGCAGAGACATCACCCTGCCAACAAAAGTGCATATAGTCAAGGCTATGGTCTTCCCAGTTGCAATGCATGGCTGTGAAAGCTGGACCATAAGAAAGGCTGAGCACCAAAGAATTGAGGCCTTTGAACTATGGTGCTGGAGAAGACTCTTACGAGTCCCTTGGACTGCAAGACATTCAAACTGGTCAATCCTAGAGGAGATCAACCCTGACTGCTCTTTAGAAGGCCAGATCCTGAAATTGAAACTCAAATACTTTGGCCACCTAATGAGAAGGAAGGACTCACTGGAGAAGAGCCTAATGCTGGGAAAGGTTGAGGGTAAGACAAGAAGGGGACGACAGAGAATGAGGTGTCTGGATGGAGTCACTGAAGCAGTAGGCGTGAGCTTAAAAGGACTCCAGAAGATAGTAGAGAACAGGAAGGCCTGGAGGAACATTGTCCATGGGGTCGTGATGGGTCGGACACAACTTCGCAGCTAACAATAATAGAATAATTAAAATCTCCTTAATATAACAATAACCATGTAAAAAAATAAAATGTGCCTAGTAAGTATGTAAACTATTGTAAACAATCTCACAGTAAAATTAAACAAGCAATGGTCTCATAATCATATACAAAATAGCATGTCACTATCAAATTCTGCTATATCATGTTGCTGTTATAACTGTGAACACTGTTTCCTACCTATATTTCCTAAGCATCTTTTGTAATTCATCTGGATTCATAAAGCTTTTGTACCATCATAACCGATCAATTCACTATTCATTGACAATCTTATTTCGACAACATGCTCTAAGTACAGCAAATGGCTGAGTCAAATGCCCTTCATATTCGACTCAAACAGGTCCATGGTTATCTGGGACCATGACTGCAAGACCATGACAATCCAAGTTGCTCCAGCCCTGACCCCCAGGGCAAGGAGGACAACATCTCTCTATACCAAAATATGAAAGGACTCCTTTTTATCATTCTGAGTCCAGACACAAGCACAATGCCCATCATGCCCAGATTAACACACAGACACAGACACATCAGAATCTCAGGGGCAGATGCCCTGCACAGGAAAGATGGGCTATATCTCCAAAAGGGTGACATTGCTAACTTACCCAACCAGGTTCTGAAAATACACACACGTTACTTTCTTTATTCACCAAATCATGAATGAACATGATCTACAGTCAGACCTATTATTTACTATCAGCAGCAAGAAGTTAAGGTTATCAGGGTTCTAAGCATTAAGAGTGCAGGATGATGATGATGATGATGATGATGATGATGATGATGATGATGATGATGATAATAATAACAACAACAACAACAACAACAACAACAACAACAAAAATGCTAAATCCAGTCTGAACATCTGGCTGACTGTGCAATGATCATCATCATCAACAACAACAATAATAATAGAGGTGGAAGGGACCTTGGAGGTCTTCTAGTCCAACCCCCTGCTCAGGCAGGAAACCCTATACCATTTCAGACAAATGGTTGTCCAGTCTCTTCTTTAAAACTTCCAGTGTTGGAGTATTCATAACTTCTGGAGACAGGTTGTTCCACTGATTAATTGTTCTGTCAGGAAATTTCTCCTTAGTTCTAAGTTGCTTCTCTCCTTGATTAGTTTTCATCCATTGCTTCTTGTCTTGCCTTCAGGTGCTTTGGAGAAGAGCTTGACTACCTCTTCTTCATTAACCCCTGAGATATGAGAACACTGCTATCATGTCACCTCTAGTCCTTCTTTTCATTAAACTAGACATACCCAAATCCAGCATCCGTTCCTTATGTTTTAGCCAGGGCTTTTTTTTGTCATAGAACACTCAGAACGGAGTTCCGGCACCTTTTTTGGATGGAACCTTGTAGGGTAGGCAAGGCGGGTTGTATGACATGTGTAAGTTCCAGCACCTTTTTCTTTTACAAAAAAAGCACTGGTTTTAGCCTCCAGTCTCCTAATCATCTTTGTTGTTCTTCTCTGTATTCTAGAGTCTCAACAACTTTTTTGTTTTTTTAAATAATATTTTATTAATTTTCCAATTTTACATCTAAGTACTTAAAAAGCAACATGGTGGCTGGATTAATCAATAGTTCAATAACATACAAAAATCTTTAGTACAAATCTCAAATTACAACATCAAATACTGCCTTGGTGGAGCAGTGGGCTGATGCCTCCTTAAGTAACACCAGCTGCCTGCAATTAGTGCAGGTTCGCATCCCACCAGGCTCAAGGTTAACTCAGCCTTCCATCCTTCCGAGGTAGGTAAAATGAGGACCCAGATTGTTGGGGGCAATAAGCTGACTTTGTAATAATGCCGCTTGGGGGGGGGGGGCTGAAAGCCCTAATAAGCAGGCATATACATAGAATGAAGGCTATTGCTAAGCACATTGATTTGTGCTTTAAATTGTAAGCTGCCCCGAGTCTTCGGAGAAGGGTGGGATATAAATGGGATTAAAATAAAATAAATAAATAAATTTCCTCTCTTTTCCCTTAATATCTATTATCTTGTATTTAAGCTAATACAGCTCTTATTATATCAACTAAATAAAAACATCATTACAATTATCAATAAATTTTTAGCTTAGACATATCTTAATTACTTTTACATTCAATCTTTATAGATAATCAATGTCCTATTATTGATTTTTTCCCAATTTTTAGTTTCCCATCAATATTCAAATTTAACATTTGATATTTATAATTTCCAGGTTTTAGGTAACCAAAGTTTCCCTTGTCTCAATTCATAACAGAATCTAATATTCAAAATACATATTTTATCTATTAGCATATAGTCTTGTTCTATTTCATAAAAGTTATCTATTTCCCACCATATTAAATCATCTAACTAATAATACAGTATCCCCTTTAATAAATCAAAACCATTATATATATATATATTGTCTGGGTTAATCAATAAATCAGACATATTCATAAGGGGTCTAATTTTTAAATATTTAAAAAATAGAACCCTTATTTTCAACTAGTTTCCAAATATACTGCTCAAAAAAATAAAGGGAACACAAGATAAGACATGCTACTATTAAATACAGTACATTGTGTTGTTTAAGTGTTCCCTTTATTTTTTTGAGCAGTATATTTTAAATTTAATGACCAACATTCCCCTTATCTCAATTTCTCCCTTTAACCCTCTAATTAGTAATATGAAATCCCCTCTTAATAAATCAGAACCCCAATTTTCTTAAGCCTTATTCTGGCTTTCTTCCTTTGCCAACTAGCTTTCCACGTCAATGCTTTTAGATAATTAAATATATCTCCCTCTATTATATATATATATTATTTGAAATAAGACAGACCATTTAGTTGCCATTTTTTGGGAAGGGCTAGCCCATTTGTATTCATTAAATCATCTCCCTATTATTCCAATTCCCCATCATTGTCCTGATATGTTTATCTTCCATTCAATCTGTTCTTCTTTCTCAATTTTTTTCTGATTTATATAGAAAGTCTTTTCCATATTCAGTGTTGTCACTCCCTTTTCTGGATTTTCTATTAACTGTATTTGTTGGTCAATTGAGTCCTCAGTCTTAGTATTTGATTGTTCCACTTCTTCTGTTATCTTCTGCGTTGTTAGTTCTTTGGTTGTAGTTAAAATTTGGGTTTGTGTATCTAAGCTGGCATCTTGTTCTTTTATGTTAAATCTTATTTTGACACAAGCTGAAAGAATGGTTTCATGTATTACTTTCAACATGGAAAGGATCTTTTCCTGGACTTCATCGATATTCTTTTAATAATGTGTTAAGTTGCTGACTTTAAAATCAGTTGTTAAAAATAATTTTATAACTAGGTATGGGACCTCTATTTCACGTGTTTATAGGTAGCCTTTATAATAGAAGTCGTTGGTCAAGTAAAATTTTATAGTCCAAGGTATTTTATCATCTCATATAATAACCAATGTTCCTCAAATAAAGAGATAGGAAAGCAATTTCCCACATATAACTCTGAAAGTCAGTAAAGGTTTACATTCATAGTTCAAGCAGGCCAGTTATGCCACCCAGAAGTTCTCTTTACAGCTGAGTTTCTCAGAGGTGGTATCAAGGTCGAAAGAGCTTTATCTGAAGTCTGGGCTTCAAGCCAAGTCTCTTTTAGTCAATAACAAGTTGTAATACCACACTTTGTCACAAGATGTCACCAATGCCATTTAAACCTTTTTAAGTCCCCCATTTTTATAATAGTTTTTCAAAGTTTTTTTTCTTTTTAGATAAAACTCATCGTATCCAGTCCAAATAGGGATAAGAAAACTTTTAGGAAAACTTTTTAGTCCCCAAATTTCCAAAGTATATGCATCCAATTAGATTAAAGTTGTTTTTATAACTGTTTTGTTTCCCCTGGGTAGTCAGTCGCTGCTGTGGGGTGGAGCAGGAATTCCCTTCCCTCTCTCCTCACAGGGGAAAAAATACTTAGGGCAGCTTTTGCAGGAAAGATATTTAGAGTCTTAAAGAGAAGATCAGATCTCACCCAGTTTCATCTGCATTGCTTTAAAGTAATTTTGATTTCAGCTGTCAGCAGTTTAATGACGAGCCATATTGCTATGGCCGGTCTTTTCCCCACCAGTTTGGAGAGCTGCCCCGGATCAAGCGGAAGGGCTGTTGCCCTCCCATGATCAAGCGGGGATCTCCTCCTCAGTCCTCACCCCTACAGGGCGACTTTCAACTCTTTCCAGGGTCCCCTAGTGGGATGAAATTGGACGCTGAAGACGGAGTTCACCTCCATGCATCTGGAGGTGCCAATGGCAAACCAGAAGTCTCAACATCTTCTTTATATTGTGGTGACCAAAACTAAGAAGTGGAGCCTCTCACTAATATATCCCCTGCCATATCTTCCTAAAACCATTATTATTGTGATTAGTTCCCCACCTCCATCAATAAGGAATTCACCTCTAAACAGTTACTAGATTTCTTCAACTCCACTCTCATCACTGCATATGAACACATTCTATTCACCAATATATATTTAAATACTAGATATATTAGTGTAATGTAGTCTAGTCTGATCTGATGTATACCTAGACTCTTGAAGGAAGTACTTCTGTTATGAAACTATATGATGTTAATATCTGTAAGAGAGGCACTTCTAAAGATGTCCCTATTAGCCAAGGCTCATTTCTCTGTCATATAGGAGAAGGTTTTCCCAATATGTTTAATGTACTATCTATCTTGGGCAAAGCTCTCTATGGTTCCTGCTTTAGAAAAACAACAAAACAACAAAAACAACAATATGCATCTATTTTACTGGGCTTTTACACTTTAATTAGTTTTCCTAATTGCCTTTAGTACTCACTGAAGTGGAAAAACAGAATTAAAATGAAACAAATTGTTAATGAATGTTCATTTCTGAGAAACAAAAATTAGACACTGTGATCTGATTTTGATTCTTTATTAAAATATCTTTAGGTTAATATAAAATGCATTTTATTATAAATCTATAGGAGCAAATGTGCAAAAAGGAAAGTTTTTGGAAACTCCACTGCATGCAGCTGCAAGGCTATCTAACACAGAAATAGTAAACATGCTTCTTGAGTTTGGAGCAGACGTAAATACCAAAAATTCAGAATTTGAACGACCAGTAGATGTTGCTGTTTCAAGCAGTTTGGTGGAAAAAATACTGCTATTACATGAAGGTAAAGTTTGGTTCTTTCTTTGTTGCTGTTGGGTTTTGGATGGCAGCACCAAGCTGAAGCTGCTTCTTTTTCTTTTTCTCAGTGAGAAGCACATATATTAGATTTAGAATGAGGGAAGAAGAATTTTCCATCCTCCTGTCTGACTATAGCAGGTTGCAAAGTTCACTTTCCCTGGGAAAACATTTTTTTTACCCTAAATCTATATTTTCTTTCCCAACTCATTCAAAGTCTTGTTGAACTTTACAAACATTCCTTAATTTTCCTTAATGAAAACATGCATATGTACTAGATATCTCTTAGATGCAGGTCAGAAAAATGGCAAAGCATGCAAGAAATCTAATGTATTCAACTGAAATGTCTGTTTGAATATATGTCTGACTATAGCAGGTTGCATATGTACTAGATATCTCTTAGATGCAGGTCAGAAAAATGGCAAAGCATGCAAGAAATCTAATGTATTCAACTGAAATGTCTGTTTGAATATATGTCTGACTATAGCAGGTTGCAAAGTTCACTTTCCCTGGGAAAACATTTTTTTTACCCTAAATCTATATTTTCTTTCCTTAGATGCAGGTCAGAAAAATGGCAAAGCATGCAAGAAATCTAATGTATTCAACTGAAATGTCTGTTTGAATATATGATAAAAATATATAAGGTTACAATATAATATTATATAATACAGTGTTCAAAATGTAAGTTCTTGAGAATACTATTTAATGCTACCTAATGTCATTTTTATTCACTTGCAGTTACTCCATGTTCTCTTTGCCAGCTGTGCCGACTACAAATCCGAAATTTTATAGGAAAATCTAGATTGCATCTTGTACCACAACTTCAGCTGCCAAACATCTTGAAAAATTTCTTACAGTACCAATAAAATAGTAAATTGTATTTCAGAACTTGAAGAAATATTCTACAACATGCTACATATGAAAAATTATATGATAGGAAACAACCTAAACAAGCTCACCTGCACATTAAAACCATAATTTTAAAAACATAATTTGTAATTCCTTGAAATAGTACTAAAATTAAATATAAATGTGCCCATATTTTACAGAGCTGTACAAATCCTTTGAAAAAAGTGTTCTGGAATACAAGGTAATATGTGCAAAGACTCGTTTTTTGAATGATTAAAGCAACCAAATATTTAAGAAGCTTATTCCAGCCATTTCCATTTATCAGTGGCTACATATGCACATGTATGCAGACAGAGGCAGCAGCAACTTTCTCCACAGCTATCTTAGCAATTTAAAAAGTTGGGCTTTGTGCACTTGGTATGTTCCAAAGCATGTTTTTGGAAGGACTTACACAGCCCTTAAAGTTTCAAAATGTTGTATTTTTTACAATATAGTTATTGATTAATCACTGCATTTAAATTTTACTTTTGTCAGTCTAAGAGCCATGGTGATCCAATGGTTAGAAGCAGTATTGCAGGCTATCTCACTGCTCACTCCAGGAGTTCAGTTTTCAGTGGCTCAAGGTTCACTCAGCCTTCCATCCTTCCGAGGTTGGTAAAATGAGAACCCAGATTGTTGCAGGCAATATGCTGACTCTGTAAAACTGCTTAGAGAGGGCTATAAAGCACTGTGAAGCAGTATATAAGTGTAAGTACTATTGCTATTTCCAGGAGTCTACATATTGCACTGCAAATTGTAAATTCTTTTTGAATTCTGATCTCTTTTCTTCAGCACAGTATTTTCTTAAAAGTATTGGAATGGCAGTGGAGAGAAAGAGAAATAGGATTTAAATAAATTAATGCTTCCAATCCTTTCCATATTTCTTCTCTGTAGAAATTTCCCCAACTTGTGATCCCAAATTCACTAGGAGCTTCCTAAGATTTGAATGTAATTCCAGACCATTTTTTTTCTAAACTGCAACTGAAAAGGGAGGCTATTAAGCACAATAAGATTGGGAGATGTTTATACTAATTTCATTTAATAATTTAATTGCAATTATATATACAGGTAATCCTCGAGATATGACTGTAATGGAACCTGCCCATTTCACTCACAAGTGGTGATGGCTGTTAAGTGAGATGGCCTTGCTTAACAACCTTCATCCCCTGCTCTCCCTGATGTGGCCATTAAATGAACACATGGGTTGTTAAGCAGAGGTGGGGGAGGCCTTTAGAGGCCTAGCATAGGCCCAGGCCTGCCTGCCCTGGGCCTCCCAATGCCTCCCCCACCCAAGATATCTTGTGCTCTGCTTGCTGTCCCCTGAAGATCTCCATGTTTCTCATGTTGGGGACTGAGGCTAAGCCATGCATCCCAGAAGTGGCCATCATTTTCTCCACTGCCTTTACAAAGCCATGGGCAAGGGAAAGACTGCTTGTTTCTTAATGCACAGCCTGACATCTGGAGATCTTCAAAAGCTAAGGGTGCAACGGATGATGGGTATGTGGAGAATAGGCCCAAGGCCCATGTGGTCCCAGTGGGGTGGGATGGGGGAGAGAGTCAGGGGAACCACTACAACCTTCCTAAAGTTGGTCGTAAAGGTGAATGTAGAGGGCTGCAATGGCCATAACTTCTAAATTGAGTTGTAAATAGCTTTTGTGTGTGTGGGGGGGGGGAGTCTGTCATAACTTTGAACAACCATTAAATGACTATTCATATATAGAGAGCTACCTTTAAATTTAAATAAAATCAGGTCATTCGGTTTTTGCCCTAGATATGTTCATTTTCTGCTATATACCCCAGCATTTGGCCTGATAAAGATCACTATGCTCTGTAAGAATTAGTTTAGTTGAAACAGATACACTTACTTCATTTGTAAAGAAATAATATGCAGCTCTTAGTAGTAGGCTGTCTATTTAAATACTGCTGTTCCTACAGAAGCTACTTTCTTCTATGTTCCTATTGCAGCTGAAAGAATGAGAGATTAACTGCCTTTTAGTGGATTCTTGGTCTTTTAAGAGCTAGAATGGAGTGAACCTACAATGTATTCCTGCCTTTAAAAAAATCATGAAATGCTATGTAAGTAATAATGTAGGTAGTGGGAATAGGGGAGAATGTTTTGAAAGTCTAGAATTTGTAAATTTTGAATAAAATTTATTGTTTATTGTTTGATATGTTCTGAGTAAAGATGAATGACTATGTATTAAGTACGTTTTCTTTTTCTCTTTCTCTAAAACTGATATACATATATAAAACTTGAAAGATAGTCAAACAAATAGGTGTCATTTTATTTTCAGACTTGTCTGGCATACATACTTTATGAAGACCTATTATTGTAAATTTACTTGTTTTTCTTTTGTGATCCAGCCCCTATAACTGTCCTGGCATCACCCAGAAAATTTCAGGACAAAACAGGGACTTAACTACTCCTGCTTTAGTCACTACATAAGAATACCATAAATGTTTGCACATGTGATTATATTACCGGTACTTTAAAATGCACAGAAATTACAGATGGTCACTTATATAAATAAAAGATTAAATAAACAGCACCAATCAGATTTGATGCCACTGGACTTCAATTGTAATAGTACAATTGTAATAATAATTTTCAAATATATTGAGACTGGAGTTTTTGTAGTATTATGATTCTTTTGATTTTCTTTGTATGAAAATTCCAAGGAAGCTTTCTCAATTGGTATAATTATAGCATTGAAAGAGAACATTTTAATTATCAAATCCAAGCCCTTAGTCCAAGCAGGAATTCAAATTCAATTGGAATCTGTTTTGCTGTAAGTTAAGCTCGTCATTCTGAGCTCTGGAATAAGAGAGAGAACAGTTCTTGACTTTCTTCAATGTGACATCCTTCCAGGTGTTCGAATAGTGCTATCATATCATGCTCAGTTAACTTTTTCCAAGGTTAAATATTTACAGCCTGTTCAATCTTTTTTCATAAGTTTTAATTTCTATTTATCCACTTCAACATTTGTTTTATTTTTTTTTTTCATGCCAGAACTGGATAGTGTATTCATGTAGAGGTCAGACTAACACAAAAAAGAGTGGAAAAGTTACTTCCCATGATTTACAAATTATACTTTAAGTGGTGTGAAATAAAATTGTATTTGCTTTTCATAGCCACTTCCCTATGTTAGCCAATGTTAAGTTTACAATAAATACTATTCCAAAACTTTTTCACAATTATTATCAGGCCAGATATATTCCATCTTAAGGGGTGCAATGGCTCAGAAGTTAAGAAGCTGAGCTTGTCAGCTGGATAACCAACAGCCTGGGTTTGAAACCCAAACACTGTAGACAGGGTGAGCTCCGATATTCACCCCAGCTCCTGCCAATCTAACAGTTCAAAAGCATGTAAATGTTAGTAGATAAATAGGTACTGCTTTGGTGGAAAGGTTACTGCATTCCATATTTTCATGCTGGCCACATGATGACAAACATTTCTCAGATAACATAGGTTCCCCTATCTGGGAATCAGATAAGCACTACTCCCTTGAGTCGGTCATGACTAGATAGGGAAACCTTTAAAATTTTAATATTCCATTTTACACTTTTACATTTGATTTATGTTTCTTATATGAAGAGCTTTGCACATGTCTCTATTTAGTTCTGTTATGGGCAACCCATTACTTCCTAGCAAGATCATTTTGAATTGGATTTCTATCCAATAGGTTATTAGATATCCCACTCTATTCTGTGTTATCGCGAGTTAAAAGCATCTTTCTCCAAATAATTAATGAAAATATTGAAGAATAGAAGAACCAGGACTAACCATAAAAAAAGGTAAAGGTAAAGGTTCCCCTGCACATGCGTGCTAGTCGTTTTCGACTCTAGGGGCCGGTGCTCATCTCTGTTTCAAAGCCGAAGAGCCAGCACTTGTCCGAGGACATCTCCGTGGTCATGTGGCCGGCATGACTAGACGCCAAAGGCGCACAGAATGCTGTTACCTTCCCACCGTAGTGGTCCCTATTTTTCTACTTGCATTTTTACGTGCTTTCGAACTGCTAGGTTGGCAGAAGCTGGGACGAGTAACAGGCGCTCACTCTGTTACATGGCACTCGGGATTCAACCCGCCAAACTGCCGACCTTCTGATCGACAAGCTCAGCGTCCTAACCCACTGAGCCACCGCATCCCTGACAGAACTAACCATAGCTCTCTCTAATTTCATGAACTACTGATGAGCATACTTGAATTATGTATTCTGAACCAGCATGTTTCATCATGCTATCCAGTCCACATTTGCTGAAATATTTTGCCTAAGACAGAATGGATTATGACCTGTAGCCTGAAAGCTATTGTTAGATTAAAGTTATCTGGATGTACTTTCCCCTCATGATTTTCTATTTTTATTTCCCATGCCTATGATTTTTGTTCATTTTCAAACTTCTCAGAATTTTTAAGGCCAAAAGGGTGTGTGCTTCAGTCATACTCTATGGAGACTAAAGTTGAATGCTACCCCTTGTGCCTATCATTTCCCATTATTGAAAAAAACAACATACAAAATCTAACAACAGTTTCTCTCCAGTCCAGAAATGACTACATCAGTGCAGCACTCTAATGTCAAATGAAACATAATATGCATATAAAATTGCATGTTTTTAAACTGAAATAATGAAATTGTTATAACTTTCCAACAGTTTATCCCTTAGGAAAAGAATATTTCAGTAACACTTGAATAGCTAGTTAAAATTTCCATTATACAAAATGTGACCTAGTTTGAACCTTTGGACATGTTATGTACATAGGGGATGTCACACAAGATAAGCCACTGACACCACCAGGTGGCAGGGTGCCCTGTCAGGATTCGCAGGGCATCCTTTGGTGGGAAATCCGGATATTGGGATTGGTTCGAAGTATACCTGGCTAGGTATATAAAAGGGGCAGTTGCCCCTTTGTTCTCCCAGTCTATGCTGAAGCAATAAAGTGGACTATGTTGAACCCTGTTGTCCTGAGTCGTCCATCTTGGCCATGCAGTCCAGAACTCACGATCTAACACGGGCGATGAGGATGGGATGCTGTTTCAAATAGCACGGAAGTCTAGGAAGGAGAGAAAGACAAATCTTTCCCAGGGAACCTCCTAACGCTGCAGACGTGCAGAGCAGAAGAAAAAAAATCTTCTGAACATCCCTAACGAAGCAGCATTCAAGGACCAGCAACATGGCCAAATTCGGGACCACTGAATTCTGTTTCAACATCGATGAACCCGAGCGATGGGAAGCACATCTTGGACGGATCAAAGGGTTCTTAATGCTCAACAAGATTACAGAAGACAAGATGAAAGCGGCGGCGACATATATGATGCGGCCGTGGGTCTGTGCTCACTGACGCCGGTCGAGAACGTCTCGTATTTATTTTTTATTTTTATTTTTAATTCCATTTATATCCCGCCCTTCTCCGAAGACTCAGGGCGGCTTACAAGCTTAGCAGTAGCCTTCATTCTATGTATATGCCTGCTTATTAGGGCTTTCACACACACCCCAAGCGGCATTATGACAAAGTCAGCTTATTGCCCCCAACAATCTGGGTTCTCATTTTACCTACCTCGGAGATGGAAGGCTGAGTCAACCTTGAGCCTGACCTCAATGACCTCAAGGCAAAATTGTTTGAGCATTTCATGCCAGAGAGAGCTCCGATGTATTGGAGGTATCAATTCATCCAGCGCATACAGCAGCCTGGTGAGTCGACTTTGCACTTTGTTGCGGCACTGAGACTGGCTGCCCGCCAGTGTGAATTCCTGGATCTCGATGATTGACTAAGAGACTGGGTGGTGTTCAGGCTGAGGGACCAGCAGTGCCGAAGGATGCTGCTTGCCAAACCGCGGATGACCCTAAAGGAGGTTTTGGCCGAGGTGAGGGCTTTCGAGGCAGCCATGGAACCTGGCAAAGCCGCACACTGCTCCAGCGGCAGCTCAGGTGCGACGATCCATCATGGACGCGTTTCGAGCAGTGGAAGCAGTGACACGGATGGAGAGGCTGAGCCTTGGTGGAGCAGTGGGCTAATGCCTCCTTAAGTAACACCAACTGCCTGCAATTAGTGCAGGTTCGCATCCCACCAGGCTCAAGGTTGACTCAGCCTTCCATCCTTCCGAGGTAGGTAAAATGAGGACCCAGATTGTTGGGGGCAATAAGCTGACTTTGTAATAATGCTGCTTGGGGTCCCCCGAAAGCCCTAATAAGCAGACATATACATAGAATGAAGGCTATTGCTAAGCACATTGGTTTGTGCTTAAATTGTAAGCCGCCCTGAGTCTTCGGAGAAGGGCGGGATATAAATGAGATTAAAATAAAAATAAAATAAAAAATAGATGAGGTACAACAAAGATTGGTAAAACATCCATCGTGGTGAGAGAACGATGGAGGTCACAGGAGACATGCACCGACCAGCAGAGGCTCAGCGGGCGGTTACAGCAGCAAGGAACAAAAGAGAGCCAACTCACCCAACCAGAAGTGTGCCAGCTGTAGGGGAAATCATCCGCTGGTGACTTGCAGGTTCAGATCCGCAAAGTGTCGCTCCTGTGGCAAAATGGGTCACATCGCAGCCGTCTGCCAGAACCGAAGCTGGGACAGACTCAACGAGTTACAAGCGATGACATCAGCACTCAAAGGTACTGTTACTCCTCAGCGCAAAAGCCGGCTCAACCCCCCCAATCCTGGAAAGATCATGCAGTCCGTGTCTCACACGGAAGTCCATCAGCTACTCAAGCCAAAAATAACAATACAGGTCCATCTGCAAGGGGTACCTTGCATGATGGAGCTGGACTCCAGTTCTGCAGTCTCAATCATTTCTTATGAGACATTTAAGGGAATTTGTGATAGGAGTAGAAAGAGGGTTCCTTTGAAGCCCACAACATTAAAGCTGTCAGATTTCCAACACGCTCACATTAAACTCAGGGGAATGGCCACTGTGTCCGTGGGGTTTAAGGATTTTCAGGGTCCCTTGGACATATTGGTCACTGATGGGCAGAGAACTAGTTTAGTGGGGTTGGATTGGTTTGATGCCCTGGGCATTTGGTTGGGGGGAGTGAATAGCATCCAGCCCAAGCGTCTCAAATCCATCTGCAATGAATTTGCAGACGTGTTCGATGACAGGCTGGGAAAGTACACGGGTCCCCCCATCAAGTTGAAATTAAACCCAACGGTCTCACCGGTGCGTATCAAGCCTCGGATAGTCCCGTTTGCTCTCAAGCAGAGGATTGAGCATGAATTAGACAAGCTGGTGGAACAAGGAGTTTTAGAGCCTGTGGATGGGGGAGACTGGGAAACCCCTATCGTGACACCGTTAAAGGCAAATGGGGAAATCAGAATATGTGCTGATTATAAGGCTACAATCAACTGGGCCTTGAATCTGCATGCTTACCCGGTTTCGACGGTCCGGCAGGTTCTCTCTGCTGTCCAAGTTGGCGGGGGTTTTGCTAAGCTTGATTTGGCACAAGCGTACCAGCAGCTGACTGTCTCCAAAGAAACAGCGCACGCTCAAACTATAGTGACACATAGAGGAGCTTTCCACGTTAACCGTTTACAGTTTGGCATTTCAGTAGCTCCTGGAATTTTCCAAGAAGTCATGGAGAGGACTTTGAAGGGTATTCCTGGCATGTGTCCTTTTTTTTTTTTTTTTTTTTTTTTATTGAAAAGTTTTAAAATACAATTTTCCCTTGAAAAACCCCCCTTCCCCCTCCCTCCTCCCCCCCTACCTCCCCTCCTCCCCCCTCCCTCCTCCCCCCCCTACCTCCCCCCCTCCCCCCCCCCTACTTCCCAGAGCTGAATACAAGGTATATATATATAAAAAAAAGCAAACCTAAGCAACCATATACTAACAACTATAAATTCTAAAATCCATCACTCTCTAGCTTATATAGGATAAAACAAACCTTAACAATATTATATATATATATAAAAAAAAACTAGAATAAGAAAAGGACACTCTCTAGCTTATATAGAATGGAACAAACCTTAATAGTATTAAACATATATTAAAAACAAAAAAAAAGGAAAAAGAAAAAAAAAACCCTTCTCAACCCTATACTTATCCTAAATAAACTCCATCCATTTTATCCATTCCATGATATAACATTCTTACAAATAATTTTCCAAATTAACCAAGGATCCCAAATCAAAAAACTTTAAAGTCAACTCTTCTGTAATCGACCGTTCCTCTTCCAGTACCACATCTATAATTATTCCAAACACAACAAAAAAGAAAAAAGAAAAAAAAAGATTGCAAACAAAACTTGAACTTTAATCCAAAAAAGCTCACCCTTTCCACAAAACCACCAAATATAGAAATATATTGCGTCTACACCCAAATCTTTTCCCCCCTCCCCTACTTGACTACTTGACTATATCGTAAAAGTTCCAAAGACTTCTGCGATTCCTGCTACTTTCTCTTCTTAGATCGTTTTGCAGCAGCACGCGTCACCCTCTGTTTTATAGATTCATCCAACGAGGTTGTATCTTGATCTCCTCCAACACCGTTGTCTTCTATCTGACCATCTTCGGCCTCTTGATGCACTCCTTCTCCAGATCCCTTTCCAGCTTCCAAAAGTGTTAATGGCATTACATTTAAAACATTATTGTAGAAATCACGCGCTTGCATCACAGTAACCAAACGGTACTTTTTACCTTCGTGCGTCACCATCAACCCCACTGGGATCTCCCATCTGAACCTTATATCTCGTTGCTTGAGCTCTTGCACAAGAAATGTAAAATCCTTCCTTCTCCTTAGAATCTTTGGAGGAATTTCTTTTAAGACCAAAACTTCTTGATTAGCAATCATAACTTTAGTATCATAAGCAGCTTGTATAACTTCATCTCTAGTTTCCCTTTTTGCAAAATATACCACCACATCTCTAGGCAACTTCCTCTGTCTGGCAATCCATGAATTCACACGAAACACTTTGTCCATGCCTCCTTTTATTTCAGATGCTGGCTGTTTCAACACTATTTCAAAAGCCTCAGAAACCAGCTGCTTTAGATCTTCCTTAGTATTCTCCTTTAAGCCTCTAATTCTAATGGCAAACTGCATCTGGAAATATTCAGCAAGACACAGTTCCTTTTCCATTTTATTTTCATTCTCCAATACTTTTGCTTCTAATATAGCATTCTTTTGAGTCAAGTCTTCTAGCTTTTCCTCCAATTCTTCCACACACCGAGCCACTTTACACACTGAAGTCAAGATGTCTACCCTCATCGCTTTGAGCTTCTGTTCCATCCTCTCCTCCATTCTCTCCTCCAATTTCTCCAATTTCTCCTCCATCTGTGCAAATCTAATATTAATTGATTCCAAAATTACCTGGGTATGTTTTTCAAGAGCATCTTGTAAGTCCTTTGATGTCAATACATCAGGAGGATGCAGCGCCTGCAATAATGATTGTTGCACAGGAGAAGTTCCAGCACTCCGAAGAGTTTTAGGGGGTGGTTTAGCCGCCATCTTTTACCAAATATGACGCACTTTCACTTCAGATTTGTAATCCAAAAAAGTCCATCAAGCTGGAGAGTAAAACATAGTAATCCTCTTTACCATTTCCTCTTGTATCGCTCTGCCTGCTCCTTTAAATCATAGTCATTCCTTCAGGCAGGGGTGGTCGCAGACGGCTGGCTCTGCTCCAAGAATCAGGAGCAGAGGCGACGGCCAGCTGGGAGCAGCCCAGGCTACGGGGGAGTTCAATCCTTCAGCCGCCCAAGCCATAAGCTCAGGCGGCCCTGGAGAACTCTACCCCTACCTGGGAGCTCGCCCCCTCCTCTTCTCCCGAGGAGGGGGCTTCGGATTCGCCCGAACAGCTGATCGGCGCTGTTTCGGGCGAAAAAAACAACAGCTGAGCCGCGGGCAGCCCGGGAAGGCTCCCTCCGTCGCCGCGGAGCCACCGGAAGTCTCGCATGTGTCCTTATTTTGACAATGTTCTCATTGCTGGGGAATCTGAGGAGATCCTGGCTGACAGGCTGCACGCTGTTTTAAGCAGATTTCGCGCTGCTGGGCTCAAGCTTAAAAAAAGTAAGTGCAGTATTGGAGTTGTCTCCACTGAATTTCTAGGGTTCAGGATTGATGCTACGGGCATTCACCCTACAGACTCCAAGGTAAAGGCAATTAAATTGGCTCCCACACCCACCAACAAGGCAGAATTGCAGGCTTTCCTGGGGTTACTTAATTTTTATCATGCATTTCTGCCCCACAAAGCTGCAATCGCAGAACCTTTACACAGACTGTTAGATAAAAAAAACCCATGGAATTGGACCAAGGTCCACGAACAGAGTTTCACTAGCCTCAAACTATTACTGTCCAGTGACTCAACCATCACACATTTTATTGAGGAGAAGCCCATTTGCATCGTGTGTGATGCATCCCCTTATGGAGTGGGCGCAGTATTAAGTCACATTGAGGACAATGGGGAACAAAGACCAATTGCATACTACTCCCGGACACTGGCAAAAGCGGAAAGAAATTATGCACAAATTGACAAGGAAGCCCTGGCAATTGTGTCAGGAGTCAAAAAATTCCATGACTACCTGTATGGTAGAGAGTTCACAATTTTTACTGACCACAAACCATTGTTGGGGTTGTTCACCACTGATAAACAAACACCACAAATTCTTTCCCCAAGAATGCTCAGGTGGTCCATCTTCCTATCTGCCTACGCTTGTAAACTGGTACACAGACTGGGAAAGGACATGGGTCATGCTGATGCATTAAGTAGATTGCCTTTAATGAGCATTGATCCTGACCCAGCACCGGTGGAGCAGATCCTACTCATCCAAGATCTTCCAGAATGCCCACTCCAGGTGAGAGATATCGCTGCTGGCACCACTGCAGACAAGGTACTGAGCAGGGTCACCATTTGGGTAGTGTCTGGGTGGCAGGATAAGAGCCCGGGTCCAGAATTCCAGGCATATTTTATGAGGAGACATGAGTTGTCTTCCCATAAAGGATGTCTATTGTGGGGTAGTAGGGTCATTATTCATGAGAAATTGAGGGAAAGGGTTTGGCAGTCTTTGCATGAGGGTCACCCAGGCATTGTAAGGATGAAGGCACTAGCTAGAAGCTATTTATGGTGGCCTGGTCTGGACAAAGCCATAGAGGAGCAGGTAGCGGGGTGTTACACCTGTCAGAGAACAAGGCCAGATCAGCCTCAGGCCCCCATTCACAAATGGGAGGCAACACACACCCCTTGGTCTAGGTTGCATATTGACTTTGCTGGACCTTTTCAGGGACTTGTTCCTAGTGGTAGTTGACAGTCACTCGAAATGGCTAGAAGTAGTTCCAGTCTCTAGCATGACTACTGCAAAGACTGTTCAAGTGCTGAGGGGGCTATTTGCCACTCATGGGTTGCCTGATGTGTTGGTCTCTGACAATGGCCCACAATTCACATCTGCTGATTTCCAGGCATTCACCAAGGCCAACTTGATTAGACACGTCACATCAGAGCCTTTCCATCCATCGTCTAATGGGATGGCAGAATGAATGGTGAGAACAACAAAGGACACACTGAGGCGCATCATCGATGGCGACTGGCATCAAAGGTTGGCTCATTTTCTGTTAGCACAACATACGACACCGTGCACATCGACAGGAAAGAGTCCTGCGGAATTACGTTGGGGTCGGCGACTCATAACTAAGTTGGACAGACTTCACCCTGACAGAGTGGCAGCTCAAGAGGGCCAAACCCAAATGAACACCACCAGAGAGCTGCACATCGGTGATTTGGTTTGGGTTCGGAACTATAGTCCTGCACACCGCTGGGTTCAGGGGGTGGTAGTTGACAAAACGGATCCGGTATCATACATTGTTGAGCTGGAGGAGGGCCGTGAGGTGAGAAGACACATTGACCAGTTGAGGAAGCGTCAACTGGAAAAGCCACAAACGGTGTCCTCAGGCCAGAACCAGGCAGAAAAAAACAAGGATAGGAATCAGGACCTAGCTGGCCTCCCAATTGATGATTTTTTGTTAGCAGGCGACCCAGGTACCTCAAGGCCTCCCGGGTACCTCAAGGATTATGTAAGGTCTTGAGGTTAGAGTTATTATTGGGTAACAAAATCAAGCCTCACACTGCGGGGTGTTGTATTGTTATTCATTTATTTTATTTTTTTGTGTTGTTGTTATGCTTATTTTCTTTGCATGGGGGAAGGGGGTGTTATGTACAAAGGGGATGTCACACAAGATAAGCCACTGACACCACCAGGTGGCAGGGTGCCCTGTCAGGATTGGCAGGGCATCCTTTGGTGGGAAATCCAGATATGGGGATTGGTTCGAAGTATACCTGGCTAGGTATATAAAAGGGGCAGTTGCCCCTTTGTTCTCCCAGTCTGTGCTGAAGCAATAAAGTGGACTATGTTGAACCCTGTTGTCCTGAGTCGTCCATCTTGGCCATGCAGTCCAGAACTCACGATCTAACAGGACAGATGATTTATATCATCTATTCCAACTTCAGGAATATTTTCTCCAAACGTTTTCACCTGCAGTATCTATGACATCTTAGATTAATTTGAAAATTGACAATTTTTGATCTCAATTAGGAAATGGTTCTCATTAAGCTTTATGCAGCTTTTTCTTCTTTTTGCATCATTCTCAACTAAATTCCAATACTATGCATAATCCCACATCCTTTGTATTGTCAAGGAAAGGCTTTTTTCACCCTCCCTCAAGACAGATACCCACACATCCATAAAAAATATTTTTTAAAAAATCACTTCTACAAGCATGAAAGCCAGAAATTTGCATTTTCAAGAGCAATCTTTTACTGAATTAACATGAATGGGCAAAACTTTGTGGGAGGACAGTAAAATTCAGATAATTGGTTCAGTCCTTTACCAATTTAAATGAAACTTTTTGTATCGCGTTAATTATTAAACTAGGTCTCCAACTTAAACAAAAGCAAAGCATCACAAAAACAATTGTGCTTCCAATTTTCCTGAAACTAATTTTAAAAATGAATCCCTGGGCCAATTTTGTCCTTCTTCTTCATGGTTAGTACGTATTTCGCTTTTTTGCATTACAAGATAATGCAGAAACGGAATTTGAACTGACTGTACCAAAAAAGAAAACGGGACGAACCAGCCAACTCCGCCGAGTTGAAAAGAGACAAAAAGAAACACGCGACACCGAGAAGATAAATGACAAGTGATCGGGAAGTTTGTGTTAAGCGGTACGGGTGGGTGGGTGTATTGGTTCGTTTAATTATGCACTACTGCCAATCGACCTCCTGATTTAGTACATGACACGTAAAACTAATCCACTAACCGCGAAAAAGATGGTAGCGACTGAGCGTTTACAGTTCGTACTTGCTGAGTCTCTGAAACGCATGCGCATTTGGGCTGCTGACTTTTTCGCGTCGGTGGGTCTGTTGCTCGAGAGGTTGCTCTGGTGATGGTTGTTATGGCGATCGAAGACGCGGCAATCGAGGACCTTGGGGTCCTTCTCAAGTAAGAGTGGGAATCGCGCGTGTGGATGGAAAGGATCATTGGAGACTGAAAATAAGGTAGTTCAGAAAAAGACTCGAAAGGAAGAAGCGGCTGAATCGGGTAGGGAGGTGGATGGTGGGGAGGGGAACGGTGAATTTTGCTTTCAGGGAAGCCAATTTCAAATGCAGTCATAATCCAGTTCGAGTCCTGGGACGGATGTGATTTACCATTGCCCTTTTCTGGGTTGTTTTTTTCGACGGTCTACTCGAGCCTAATCTGCAGCCCTAGGATTTATAAATGATAAATAAATCTTAGTCTAGCAAGCTTTGGGGGTTCAACAAAGGTCTACTAAGCTTTGGCATGTCTTACTGGGCTTTTGGGACAATGTTACAAACTGAATGGATGTGATAACTGTAGAAGTTGTTGGTGTGATTTGAAAGGAATGATAACAATACAGTACATAATAGTAGACCAGGTAATTTAAAGGTGAAAAGCACTTGACTCCCTAGCTGTTTAAAGGGCTGAAAATATTGAGTGATATTGTAATCAGAAACCAGCATTTGACAAAGGAAGGCCTTGCAGAATTGGCTAGTAGCTCTCTTTTTCTATTGTGATCTAATTCATATTTGAAAATTGCTGGATTCATTGCTACAGCTATTTATTTATTTAGATTTATATACCCTCTCCAAGGACTCGGGGCGGTGTACAGGGCAATTAAAATGCTATAAACAACACACAGTGTATAAAAATTAAAATAAGATTAAATCAAACTAGCCCTAAACAATAAATACATTCTAAAATTTAAATTTTTTAAAAATTTAAACTCTAAAACCCCAATCCCTCAGTCCAGGCCGGCCTGTTCAAACAACCAAGTCTTCAGGTTGCGGCGAAACGAGCAAAGGTCGGGAGCCATCCGGAGCTCAACTGGAAGCTGATTCCAGAGGGCAGGCGCGCCCACAGAGAATGCTCTCCCCCTGGGAGCCACCAGTCGACATTCCCTGACCGATAGCACCCTGAGGAGGCCCTCTCTGTGGGAGCGCACAGGGCGGTGGGAAGTTAACCCCGGCAAGAGGTGCTCCCGTAAATAACCCGGACCCATGCCATTTAGGGCTTTATAGGTCATCACCAGCACCTTGAATCTCACTCGGAAGACAACTGGAAGCCAATGCAGCTCGCGGAGCAGAGGTGTTACATGGGAGTATTGGGAGACCACCATCACAACTTGCGCGGCTGCATTCTGCACCAGCTGGAGCCTCCGAGTGGTATTCAAGGGCAGCCCCATGTGGAGAGCGTTGCAGTAGTCTATCCGAGAGGTCACGAGCACATGAGTGACTGTGACTATTTCCACATGTTTGAGGGAATCTCCAAATTAAATATGACATTGGTTTACGGAATAGAAAAGGGAGTAAAATGTCTCAGCTCTCAATTTTAGACAGAACGAACGAACCCGTAATTGCTAAATAAAAAATGTTTCTCATATTTATTCTTTCTCATTCCCACTCCTATCTCAAAGCACTTTCTTCTATTATTTTTCTCTATTTTTTCTTTTTATTGTACGTAAGTTAGCAAGGTTATTCCTAAGGCTCCTTTTATCCTTCAGAACATTCACCTCATTTTATCTTTATGTTTTTGCTAAGCAAATGGACACATATCCAAACAAAGCCTGTGCTGCAGCCACTCACCATTTTTATTTTGGAATGACTTATGAGCTCTGAATATCTGTATAAGAAGGAAAGAAGAAAAAATGATAATTGCACACCAGTTTAGTTTTAGTTTTATAGCATGTCAATTTTTCTTATGATTTTCTGAAAAAGTAATAATAAAGAAGTCTAGTGGGTACCAAGGAAGTATTTCTAGTCACACCAGAAATGGCTGACTGGTCCTGTCCAAGGTTCTGTAGTAATCATCAGATATATTGGAATTAGTTAGTACTTTCTTTACATATTTGCTGAGGAAGATATAATTTCATACACAGGACAATATTTAAATAAAAAAACCTTGGGAATTAATGCACCCAATTTATGGAGAGTTTATAGCTTATATGAGTTTTTAATTAATGTGATAAAATTGTATTGATAAGATAGTAGGTGGCTGTAATTATGTCTTAATTCTTGTGGTGTTTTATTGTAAAATGTGACAGGTGAGAAATTTGGAAAAATATAAGATCATAAGAAGTTCTCAGTTTAGAAGAATTGTCATCTTCATGTCATACTCCAAATGTCCAGGGCATACTGGATTGCCCCTGACAGTACTGCGGTGGCTTCAGAGTCTTGACCTCACTTTTTCACCAAGAAACTTCCGTAGGTAAGACGATTGGTATTATTTCTCTTCCTCTTGAAAGCTTTCCTTGTTCTTGATCAGATGGCCAAGAACCTGATGATACTTGACAGACTCTGTAGACATAGAAAATATATTTTAAATGCCAGGTTTTGTTTTTTTAAAAAATCCAAAATGGCTAACAGGGTTGTTTATTAGAAATAGCCAATCTTATTTAGCTAGTTATCAAATCTCTACAATTTGGCTATTTTAAAAAGCAGCTTTTCTTTAAAATGTGTGACTTAAGACCTGAGACTTGTTGTGTTTGAAGGCAATTTGTATATTTATTGAAAAACTGACGCCAGAATGAATTTTCAGGAAGCTAAGCAATGGCAATTATATATGATATAAATAGTAAATGCAACTATACAAGAAAGGAAGGTTAAAAAAACCAAAGCAATATTTACTAGTGGTGAATTCATTCAGTCTGCAGTCTTGATATTGACTCTTAATGATAAAGTTAATTATTGCAAAGCTTGGGCTATTTTTTTTAGCTTTTCTACATCTTTTTCTTTTGATTTTTTGTATTACCTTGCCTGATGTGGAATCCTCGAGTTATTGAATGTTTGCAGAGTTTTTAAAAGTTTAGATTGATCCTCAGTAAAGGTATTGACCAAGTATTGATTTGAGATTCTTTTTGCTTATAGACCAGTGTAACTACTTTTGCTTTTTAAGTTCTCATTAGAGTCATACCTGTAGGGAAAGTCAACCCAGGTCCATTTGATTTACTTGAACATATTTATCCATTTTATCATTCTTTCATTTCCTTACAATATATTTCTTTCCTTCAAATTAAACCCTGTATCTGTATTGAACTGATTCCAGATGAATGCAGGTCTAAAGTCTAAAGACAAAGGGTGAACTTTCAGGAGACACAAAAAAGGCTCAGGTAACGAGCCAATTGGTCAGTTCCTATTTATAAACAATGGATCAAAACTCAAGTTGATCTGGTGGGGAAAAATGGACCTTGCACTTGTGAGAAAATAGGAAGGAAACAATGGGAAATGGTTATATCATATGATTATTATCATTCAATTCTTGTTTTTTGATCCTTTTTCAGGAAGGGAAATTTGAATTTGGTGTTGCATAACAAAATTGTTTTATTTATCTGAGATATGAGGACAATGGGGAAGGATTTTTATTAGGCCTTTTTCTAAAAGGAAGTATTTTGTTGTTGTTCAGTCGCTAAGTCATGTCCGACTCTTTGTGACCCCATAGACCACAGCATGCCAGGCCTCCCTGTCCTCCACTGTCTCCCCGAGTCTGCCCAAACTCATGCCAGCTGTGTTGATGAATCTAAGCATTCATCCTATACTATCCTCTTGTCCTCAATCTTTCCCAACATCAGGGTCTTTTCCAAAGACTCCTCTCTTCTCATTTGGTGGTTAAAGTATTTGAGCTTCAGCTTCAGTAACTGTCCTTTCAAAGAATAGTCAAGGTTGGTTTCCTTTAGGAAAAGGAAGTATAACTAAGTATAAAAATCTAACAAGTCACCAAAAACAACACCATCCTTCTTAAGTAAGAATCTAGGGAATGACATAATTAAATTAAGACAAATCCTATAAAAGCTAGTCTTTCATTCAATTTTTTAATTTTATATTTTTATTTCGAATAGGGATTTTTCAAATGGCTACCTTATTGCCGAAATATTCTCTCGGTACTTCCCAGAAGACATTCAAATGCATTCCTTTGTAAATGGAACCTCCCTAAGTGTCAAACTTAGTAACTGGGCACTGCTTGGAAAGGTGAATAATAAATGCAATTATGAATCTTCTATAAATTTTAATGTATTATAAAAGTTACAATAAAATGAGGGCTTGCTTCTTATTTAAACTATTGCCAATTCATCAGTATATAGCCAATAGTCATAGACAAATAACTTATGCTATTGTTTTTCAAGTGGAATATAGAAATGGTATTTGTAGTGACTCCAGGGAAATATTATATATTTATATTTTTAATAGTTGTGTCTTTCCAGTTCTGTTATTTAGATATTATGTCAGGCATCGTTGTTTACGCTGATGGCAATTATTGCATTATGTAAACTAAGCTGTTTATCCCTTTATGATAAATAATTGACGATAAGAAAATGAATTCATGTATTTTCTTCTTTGTTAAAGTTTTTTACAAAGAGAAACCTGAAGCCTCCACGAGAGCTAATTGATGGGACAATTCATTGTAAACCAGGAGCTGCAGAAATATTTGTACAAGATATTTATACAATGCTGACAAACAGTTGGTATGTTACTTCAATACTATATTTGAAAGTTGTATGTTAATACCTAAATGTTAGTATTAAGTAACACAGAAGACAAGACAATTCCTTCCTTTAGGTCACAATCCACTACTATAATTTTTCTCAGGACAAAATTAAATTAGATGGAAAGAAAAAAAACACAAATGTAGTTATTGATTTGTGAATATATAGAATTTCAAGTTAATTTGAGGAAGTTTCATTTTAAGAATATACATATAAGCACACAGGCAGCTTAGCATTGTTTTGTTCCTTGATTAGTGAAAGAATTTGGATTATGCTTTCTTTTTCTCTTGTAGTATAAAACATATTCAAGATGAAGAGATTGATTTTACTGATCGTATTTACCAGAACAACTTACCACTGGTTGCTAGATCAACTGCTTCAAGGGCTATTAAAAACAATATCAGTATGACAGAAATAATGGCAGAACCTGATATTTATAAAAACAAACAGAAAATAAACGCCATCCTTGATATACATAGGCAACGAAGATTAATGGAGAGGGATCAACATCCATGTAAGTATTTTTTTTCAGAACATCTTTTGGAATAATATAAGGATATTTCCCTGTCTGCGTAACTTAATAGGCATATGTATATATATATATACGGTGGGAAGGTAGCAGCGTTCCGTGCGCCTTTGGCATCTAGTCATGCCGGCCACATGACCATGGAGACGGCCTCGGACAAGCGCTGGCTCTTCGGCTTTGAAACGGAGATGAGCACCAGCCCCTAGAGTTGGAAACAACTAGCACGCAAGTGCGGGGGAACCTTTACCTTTACATATATGTGTATGTGTGTGTCTATGTATGTATGTATGTATATGTATATATATATATATATATATATATATATATATATATATATATATATATATATATATATATATATATATATGTGTGTGTGTGTGTGTGTGTGTGTGTGTGTAAATAAATATAAAAAAAACATTAAAGTTAGATGCACTTTTCAATCTCACCTTGAAAGGACTTTACATGGTTTGTACTTTATCCAGAATCAATCTGATAAAAACTCAAAAACAGAGGTACAGGACTACCTGCTGGCAGGAGATCCAGTTTGCTTTTCATCTATATACTACTAAAACTCTTGGGTCTGTTTGAAACTTTGTAAACTTCAATTCTGTGAAATGATACATAAGGCAAAATGTTTTCAAGAAAAGTAGCTCAAATAGGCTAGCTTACTGAACTCCGGGACCCAATTTTCTTGAAGGAACAAAATTTGGAGATATTTTTGCTGCTTCAGCTCTGCCACTGTGCTTGCTGCAATTGGCTGTGGTCACATGATCCCCATTTTGAGTATTTCCTGATGGCTTTCCACAAGTCGGTGGAGAACTGAGAAGGAACTATTATGATTGTTGATGCTCCTTGCCATTTTCCAATTAGCAATTTTTTTTCCTTGTGGGAAGATTGCATGGAAAAAGTCAATAGAGAAATGATGCACACACTACCAGTCCCTCTGAGCCTGCACCACACTGGCCACTCATGTGCTGCCTTGCTCCCAACTTTACCTGGCAACAGCCACTTATCAGCTTCCTGGCAAGGGAAGGGAGGGAGGAACGGGAAGGAAGGAAGATTTCCAATGTTCCTTGCCAGCTACCCACAAAGAAAAACAATGGGGAAGTTGGAAGTCACTCCTGCTCTGATTTTTTGGCCCATCTTTTTGCCCATCTGATTATTTTGTTTTTCATTTTAGATAATGAAATATTTCTGAAACCATGGCGCAACAGGGCATGGGTTTTTTAGTTTGTTACTTTTGTTTTGAGAAGGTCCACCTTTGTAATGGAAAATATTTAATATTGATTAGTTGAATATTTATCGGCATTGTTAGATTGCTATCTTTTTTAGTCTCTATTAGTCTTTTTTATTAGTTTTAACTGTTTTAACTGTTTTGCAATTAATGTTTTCTTATCTTAAGGTCCAGTAAAAAGAGCAGATCATAACTAATAGTCACTGTGTATATACTGTAGACTTGCTTTATTTTAAAATTTGAACTGATTTATAAGAGCTCTCAGAATGTCAATGTCTGCATAAGCTCGAGCTATATCCTTTTTAATTGTTTCTTTAATAAAATATTTTAATAATCATTAATAGAATTTAATTTAATAATTTCTCAGTGAGATGGGTGGCTTAGAAATATAAATAATTTTTTTATACAATATAGCTGGCGTATACCATACTTGTTGCTTAAGATAAATGACTCTGTTGATTTATAGCACGGTTTGGTATCAAACCAACATTGGGAGAACTTGCCATTGATCACTCTTCTATTTTGGCTCGTTCGTTCGGTACAACTAATCTTCCAAAGGAAAAATCTGTTCCTGTGCCAAATAGTAAGCATTCTTTTTCTGATCTGAAAGTCAAAGGTTACGGTTCTATTCAGTGGGCTAGATAAATTTAAAAAATACTTGTTTAGGAATGTTATATTGAAATAGTTGTGACTGAATATTCATGGCTTGATTCAAGCATATGTCTTTTCTCCTTTCAGGCATTTAACCAAATTGTAACTTCTGTTAACAGTGTAACAAAACCTTGGGCAGTATATACTTCACTTTGTTGTTTTGGTATAATTCATCTCTCCATTTCTTAATTCTGTCTTTCCCTTTCTGTACCAGTCTCTTCATTTATCTACCTTTGTTCATTCTATACTTATCAGGCCCTTTTTTTCTTTCTAGAATGATTATTTTCCTACCAACTGTGCCATATTCTTCTTTCATATTTTTATTTAATTTACAATTAGTTGCTTTTCATGTTTTTCTCTCTGATAGCCATTTAGGAAATGTCTAGGCATTTCTTTTCCCTATATTGTCTCTTCTGAGACTTTTTCTTGAGGCAATATTAAAAGCTGAAGAAAAGAGTGAGTTCCACTACTGCCTCTATGTTATTCATCCTCTGTTGGCATCAAAGTAGGGGGTGTTATTTGGACACAATGGCTGTTATTGCCAAAAGTATCTGCAATCTCTTTGCATTCATCCCTTACTTCTCTGGGTACCACAAGAAAGAGAAAAATACAGCTGCACTTTTCATAATGTCAGAATTGTCTTCTGAATATCATTTCAGGCAGCCCCACAGGTTCAGCCTATTTGTTTCATGTCAGGAGATATAAGCAGGAGACTAAGTAATTACTGCTTTCTCTTGCACAATGCCCTTTGTGCACTTATGAAACATAAAAAGGGTTAGTTCCATTAAACATGTCATACCCCTTGAAGGATACTTTCAGGCAAGTAAGAGGAAGAAGTAATTGCTTTATCAGTATGAGTTGTGGATATAAATTAGCAGGCAGATCTTGCGTTCACTTGAACTAGGCAATTGCTCCATGCCAGTTTCATACGATGGAGAGGGAAGAGCAGCTAGTGCTTATTCTTGCCTGTAGATTATTTATTCTTGGACACCAGCAATTGATAATAAATGGCATCATGGGAAGTTGGAGAAGAGATTCCTATGGAATTTCTGAGTAAATATTCATTCCCTTTCATCCTTTACTGCAAGTCAAGGGAAATAGAACTCCTATTTGCTTCTTGTTCTCTGATCTTCTCCTAATTAATGCTTAATATCAATTTATCATTATGTATAGTATAGTAGGTTGCACTACTCACTTTTTAGATCAAATTGTTTGCCCAGTCTTACCAGCAATTGAATTATTAGGACTGATTAGTAACCAGTAGCAACCTTGGTTGAAATGAAAGCTAGTTTTCTGAGTTTTTTATTAATATTTTGCTGCATTTTATATTCTCTCCTAATGTTCTTAGAGTGAAATGTACCTGAATGTATTTATTAAAATTATGCCCTACATTTTCATTTTTAACAATATTTAGCATATTTCAATGAGCCAAATTTGAGTTTACATGGATTGAGTTGATAACAACTGGAAACTGATATATTGCTGAAAAATTGTGCCTTATTTAATTTTCTCAAATATTTACAGGTAGAGGAATCTTAACTATTTTAATAACTCACATTTCTAAAAAATGTTTTAGAAGCTAAAACAATTTTATATGTTATAAATGAATTGTGTGCTTGACAATTTTTTACCAATCTCTTAGGTGTAGCATCCACACAAATCAGAGGCAAAACAGATGTTCATTTCAAAACTATTCAAGTGAAACAAGCTAAGAAATTCCCATTTGATGTGAACATGAATACTGAAGCTTCAGGTACACATTTTAAAGAACTATAGAGAAGAAATTCAGAAAGAAGATTTATAATCAAATTTGAGTCCTATATTGAGGAACATGAGCCAGTAAAGAAATAATACTGACATCAGAGACCTATTGCTAGTATTTGCACAGGCATAAGAAAATGCAATAAAACCAGATCATTTTATCCATTCTGTTACTGGAAGTTTACCTCCTTGTCATGCTGTAATGTAAATTTTTATTATACCAGTAATGCAGAACCTAGAACTCTTAGTCAATATAATTTTAATAAAATGGATCAGCTCCAGTCTCATTGTCAAGTGTTTTCTTAATTGTTTATAAACAATGTAAAATGTTCAATATAGCTAAACACATATCTTGAGTGCACTTATAAATTGATGGAAATCAGTGGATCATAATGTTAAAATATTTCAACCTCATCAACCAAGGAAGCTTCTTAGAATGTATCTGTCAGAACTTTAGAACCAGTGAAATTAAAGCTCTTTTTTGTATCTTACATTAGTGCACAACATTAATCCACCAATGGAAATATTAAATTGAATGGGCTGGAGAACATCCTGAAAACTCTATTTTCTCCCACTTACAGTAGGGAGGACAAAGGAGTTTTAATGAGCCTTTGATTTGGGAGAAAGCACCTCTTTCTTACCAGTTATGAGACTGAAAAGCAGTAGGAGCACAATAAAAAATGCAAGAAAAAACTAGGCTAAGCTTTTTTAAAATCCAAAACATATTCCCATGGCAAATCATTTTCTTGCTACTGAGGGTCTGATATTTATTACTATTATTATCCTTCATCTATTGTAGAAAAGGAATCTTAACAGCTCCATTTCCTACATTAGAGGATATCTGAAAACTAGGCATAATCAAAATGTTCTCTAAGAAAGTAAGCAAATATAATTCTTGAAGAACTTAAATTCCTAACACAAGACCTACTACATTTTGATTATGAGATCATAGAAATCTTGTGATTTACTTCATATAATACACATAATCATATTATAATGCCTCCGAATCAAAAGACTGAAATGAGAAAACTTGTTAAGCAATTAGAGGCTAGCAAATTTACACATGCATTAACAAAAACCCTGTGTTTCTTGTTAATGCATGTGTAAATTTGCAAGGAAACTGTCCCATTTCATAATTTAATATAGAACTGTGTGCTGTCAGTTCAAATCTGTTCATCAGGAAAAAGAAAGCTCATATTTTCTGCCTACTATTCAATTTCTAAATGCTGTGAAATACTTTTAAAAGTCTTGGGAAGGAAGAAAAAAGGGGGAAGAAAATTAATCTCAAATCTGAAACATACATTTAATAATCTTATGAGTTATTGTTAAAAATATAAGAACAAGTGGTAGCTAATTCCATTTCAGGGATTGTTGTAAATCTTTCAGACCTACTTATTAAAATAAGAGAACTCCAGTTTACAGGATATCATTTCTCCATAGAATAACTGGTATAATAATAATGATGAGATAAGATCTTACTATCATTAAAATTATTTTTTCCTTCATGCTATAAAAATGTTTATTGTTTGGGAGAGGTGGGGGATCAGTCTAGAACCATGTAAAAATAACTTTTGGATTTCAGGCTTTTCATAAATAGAAGTAGCTCTTTCTTTGCCAGACAAGATATAAATATATAGCAGAACCAAC
This sequence comes from Vipera berus, assembly GCF_964194415.1. NCBI lineage: Eukaryota > Metazoa > Chordata > Lepidosauria > Squamata > Viperidae > Vipera > Vipera berus. Next base: position 51,572,566 of record NC_138209.1, read on the forward strand.
TAATACAATCAATCAATTAATAATACTTTATTAATTTTTATTCTGCCATTATTATTTTATAAGTAATTCAAGGCAGTGAACATACATAACATCCTTCCTCCTAGTTTCCTCACATCAATTCTGTGAAGTGGGTTGGACTGAGAGTGAGTGACTGGCCTAAAGTCACTCAGCTTGCTTTCATGGCTAAGACAGGATTAAAACTTGCATCTCCTGGTTTCTAGGCCAGCACCTTAACCACTACATCAAACTGGTTATCTGTATATAAAACAGAATATCATACTTTACAAAATGTTAAGGAACTAAGTTGAAAAAAGTAAAATTGCAAACTATATTTATTCTTCTAATATTATGCTTTTAATGGTTCCTTTATCTTAGCTAAAACTAAAAATACAGTGAAGCTAACTGTTTTCTGGAGATTACTCTTAAATTCCTACAAAGGAAATTCTAGAAACAAAAGGACAAACAAATCAAAGGTAGAAAAAAATATGTAGATAGCAAGAACCAGGGTTTGGTGAATGAAAAGTTTAATGATCTGAAAACATAACAAAACAAATTAACCATTGCATATCATTACTGTAATACATCTTTCTAGGGCAGGGGTGTCAAACTCAATTTCATTGAGGGCCGCATCAGCATTGCGGTTGCCCTCAGGGGGCCGGGTGGGTATGGCCAGGGTGGGCGTGGCCTACTGGGTAGGCGTGGCTAGAGTGCGTACGTCCTACTGGGTGGGCATGGCCAGCTCTACATTGTTCGCATCAAGGGTGCCTATGGGGGCCTGGGCAGGAGTGGGACAGATCTTAGGGTCTCTGGAAGAAGGAGGGTCTCTGGGCCAGGGCCAAGGCAGAGGGAGCTGTTCCCTCACTGTTTCCAGGATGGCTTTGCAGGCCACATGAAACCACTTCGCGGGCCGGATCCGGCCCCCGGGCCTTGTGTTTGACATGTCTGTTCTAGGGAATGCTCACGAAAGTCAAAGCTGTCTCTGTGTTCAACACATAAGCTGAAAAGAAACACATCCAATCTGCAAAAAAGCACATTTATCTACTTGCTGTTAGGTGTCCTTCAGTATTCAATTTTAGGAAGGAACTTCACACACATCCACTATGGAAAAGCAACTGATCTTAGCAGAGATTGTGTTTCACCTTCACAGCCAGAATCCTTTTGGTAAGCTGCACTCTGATTCCCAATATCCTGATCATACGGGAAATGTAGAAGCTATATTTAAATAAGAGGTAGTGGTAATAACCTGAAACTTGATTATATATGTTCAGAAAAAAGACTTATTTAAAACAAACCTAATTTATTTATATGTTGGAACTTTAAATGCCATGTTTACAAACACCAAAACGAAAATAATTATTTCCTTGTAAATTTACATAGCATATTTTGGTACAATCAATAGTTTATTTAAAAGAGATGTATTGGAAAATAAATTTTAGAAATATGTTTAATCATGTAAAATAAAGGATGTCCAATGCAAATCTAGATATTCAAAATATATTTTAAAAACATTCTTATGCTGAGTATAAGCTAAGTATTCCAAAATACCTGCTAATTTACTATACAACTATTAGATTTACACACATTATTATTATAAATATGAAAACACAATCCATCACGTATCACAGCCGCAAAATTTCTACTTGTTTCAATGGATCTTTTTTCCAAGACAGCACTTGTTAGGCTATGTCCTTAATTTCCACTAGGAGGAGACAAATACACAAACTTTATTTAAAATAAGTTTCGTCTAAGGAATAATTCAATGCATAAATTGCTATTGCATGACCCAGCAATGTGCTTCACAAGAGTGTTCACAGATACCTAATTTTAATCTTCTAAAATCACATGGCTGCCAATGATATATTAAATTCTCTTTGGGTTATCAATTTCAATATAAAAATTAAATTTATAATTCACAAAGTTCATAAAACTGTTCAAGAAAGTATCAACCTCAAATCATTCCAGTAATAAAATAAAAGCAACTATCATTATTAATAGAAAGATTTCTTTATCAGAATGGGTTGAGCCGTATTCCTGTCCCCAGTGGAGAGAAAGGATTCACTTTTGCCCACATCAATGCATCGTTGAGTGAAATTGTTGATTTTCCATCTTCAAGGAAATATACAGGACCCTAAACAATAAGACATAAACAAATTATACTTTTTTATTAAAAATACATTAAAATAAGTATATATGCACTTACACGTTTGGAAGAAATAATTATTAAAGCAAAAAAGTTTAGATAATAATTTATTGTTTTATGCCTGGAGACATGATAATTTATGCTAACATATATAGCTTTCCTTCTGTATTTATCATGCCTCAGTTTTGCTCCCATGAGCAGATTTTGAGTGAACAAGTGAAGAAGGAAGGAAAGAAAGCTGAGCAAATTTCATGAACCTTTGTTCATAGAATTGAAATTCTGTGTTTTCATTGTAATGAAACAAGGGGAAAAGATATTTGTTCCCTGAAATCAAGTAAGAGAGAGATATTACTGCATTTATTCCCTTAATAACAATTGCCTTCAAATATAGAGTATTCCCCTTCTAGGATAATTTTTAACTTTTTCAAGAGAATCTTATAAAAATTATCTGTAATGTTTGAAGCAGGTAGGCAATTGACAGAACTCATCTAGATTTAAGGGGAAATATTGCAATGGCAATGACAGAGAAGATGCATTTCTTAGGTCCCACATTTTTTAACAGATGGCACCTGAAGAAACAGGTAAAGCTTAATAGTTGTCAACTATCAGCACCTTGAATTCCAATAAAAAGTCACGGATAACCACTGCAGTTCATACAGCAGAGATGTTACATAGGCATAATAAGGTACACATCTCACTGCTCATCCTATCATATTCTGGGCCAACTATACCATCTAAGTGGCCTCCAAGGAAGCTCTATGCAGAGCACATTGCAGTGGTCCACGTGCAAGGTGATTAATTTGTGAGTGACTGAGTAAAGCCTAGGAAAAGGTAGAAATGCAAACAAGAAGTTTCCAGTCCACAACTGCCATCTGCTCAAAAAAATAAATAAAATGAAATAAAAAATCCAAACTGCATATCAGATCTGTCTGAGGAAACATACTGCTCAAAAAAATAAAGGGAACACTTAACACAATGTGCTGTATTTAATAGTAGGATGTCTTATCTTGTGTTCCCTTTATTTTTTTGAGCAGTATATATCCCTGCCAAGAACCAAAGCTGCTAAATCCCTGAAATCAAATTATTTATCCATGCACAGCTACTCAGTGTAGAGTTGTGCTTCAGCCTCTTCCTCATCTAGATCCAACTGTCTCCAGACACTAAAATACTACTTTGGATACTATCCTTGCAAGGGATTCGTAAATTGGAATAATATTCTGGGGAAGCACCAGTGTGTAAGCAAATTTCCATTTGTGTTACTGTTGGATATAACCAGAAATACTGATACTTGCAAGTTCTTAGAGAATGAAGTCCAGTTCTGTTATCCAATACCTGTATTTTTAATCCTGTCAAACAAGAGATGTGAACATCTGAATGACTAGGAAAGTTAGATCCAGAAACATAATTTGTTCCTATGGTTACTTGAAGAGGCTCTTCTTTAATTCGTGATAGCATTGTTGTATAAATCTGTTGTTGTAATTCAGATGGCGGTATCTGTAGTAATTCATCAGAAGACCTATAAAATGTAGGCATGCTAGTATTTGTAAGAATAAACAGTAATTTTCACAATTGTAAATAATATTCTAAAAATGCCATGCAATTTTTCTACACAAAGCAAAATGTCATAAATTCAAACACTTACTTGTTTAATGGTTGGCTACAAGCTCTCCAAGCATCTAGTTCCTCAGAGAGTTGCTCAATTTTCAGGGGTACACATACTTCCCTTCTTTTTAAAAGCTGGCTGGAAAAAAATATAGAGTAACACAAGATAGTTCTGTATAGATTACACTCCATTCCATATGGATCAATATATTTTATTGATTTTATTGATCCATATTTTATATGGATAGTGATCCATGGAAAGCAATATATAGTTTATATGGATTAATACCTGTCATAGTCCAGACAGTTTAAATGTAAAATGTTTAGATCCTAAACTATGATGATTTTTGCCAATTCTTCCCAACAGAGTGACCTCAGGCTGTTCCTGGGATAAAGAAATTCTGATAATTCTGAAATTCCAAATTATATTGGAAAGTACAGAGTTGGAGAAGGTTTGTCTATGCTCTTGTTTCAATTTCTACCTGATGTAGAAGTGAGGGGTTTGATACCAATACAAATACAATTTAAAACAGCTGTGAACAACTATTGAACAAATGTCATTCTTGTAGTTAAACTGTATTTTCCATTAGGAAAACTAGATATATTTCAAAGGGAATTTAGACATTGATCAAATTACTAATGACAGTCACAAACTCTCCACAGAGATGTGAAAAATAAGCACATTCAGAATGACAGATTTTAGGGGGGGAAAGAAAAAGAAATACAACTCTCATAATTCCTAGAAAGATTTTCAATTAAGTTATTACAGAAGAATTACCTTGTATACTCATAAAGAGCTGGTACAATGCTGATATATTGTCTTCTAATAGCCAGTAAAGCCCCAACGTAGCCACTTAATATTAACAATTCATTTCTAAATCTGGAAAAAATATTTTCATTATTTTTCCTAATTAGTATTGCATACATGTATATGTCTTATTCACATTAGAAATATAAGAGATGTGCAAAACATTTAAACAAGATCTTTTAAAAGCAGACAAATGAGCAAAAGCAAATATGCCACAAAAGAAAGTCACTATAAAAAAAAGTTAAGCACATAGAAACAAATCTACTTAGGTGATTAGAATATATTTTGTTCCATTGAAAAAGAACAACCCCAAACTAACCTATTTTTATGCTACTTTAAGGACATCTTTTTAAATGCAGCTTTGACATTTCCATGTATTGGAGCTATTCTGAAATAATACCACTTTCCTAATTTCTTAGAATAATGCTTATAGTAATCTCTCATGCCTGGTACAACCAAAATTTAGTAAATACAGTTCTCAAGGTTTGAGGACATAATTCAACATTATATTAACATCTTTATTATTTTGGGATTTCCCCATAAATCTACTTCTGTACGTTTCATGCTATTCCCAAAAGATAGCAATTGTCAAGTCCAGATCATATGATATATATGATATGATATATGATATATGATATGGAATAGAATAGAATAGAATAGAATAGAATAGAATAGAATAGAATAGAATAGAATAGAATAGAATAGAATAGAATACGAATATAGAATATATATAGAATATAGAATAGCATTCTTTATTGACCAAGTGTGGTTGAACGCACAAGGAAATTGTCTCTGGTGCATAAGCTCTCAGTGTACAGACAAGTAATAGTGATAAATCATGATCATAAACAACATAAAAATACATTCATCATAAATCATAAAATACAACACTTAGTGATTGTCCTAGAATACTAGCTAAGCAAACATAAATCATACTAGGATACTAAAAACAATATAAATTGTAATATACAAGCAACAAAGTTATAGTCATAAGAAGATAAGAATAGGTAATAGGAAAGATGAGGAGAATCATAGTTATACAGATTTACTAAGTAGTTTGACTGTTGTAGGAATTAATTAAGCAAAGTGATGACATGGGGAAAAAACTGTCTTTATGTCAAGTTGTTCTGGTGTGCAATGCTCTACTGCATCAGGGAAGAAGTTGAAAGAGTTTATGTCTAGGATGTGAGGGGTCTGTAGATATTTTCACAGCCCTTTTTCTTGCTCGTGCAGTATACAGGTCCTCAATGGAAGGCAGGCTGGTAGCAATTGTTTTTTCTGCAGTTCTAACTATTCGTTGAAGTCTATGTCTATCTTGTTTGGTTGCAGATCCAAACCAGACAGTTATAGAGATACAAATGACAGACTCAATAATTCCTTTGTACAACTGTATCAGCAGTTCCTTGGGCAGTCTCTGCTTTCTGAGTTGGTGCAGGAAGAACAATCTTTGTTGTGCTTTTTTGTTGACATTTTTGATGTTAGGTGACCATTTTAAATCTTGAGATATTACAGAAGGCAGAAACTTGAAGGTCTCTACTGTTGATACTGTGTTGTCTAGTATTGTAAGAGGTTGCACAATAGTAGGGTTTTTCCTAAAATCTACTATCATTTCTACAGTTTTGAGTGTGTTTAGTTCAAGATTGTTCTGGCTGCTTCACAAGGCTAGTTGTTCAACCTCCTGTCTGTATCCAGATTCGTCATTATCGCAAATGAGACCAATCACTGATGTATCATCTGCAAACTTCAGTACTTTAACAGAGGGATCTTTTGATATGCAGTCATTGGTATATAGAGAGAAATGGGGAGAACACATAGCCCTAGGGAGACCCCTGTGCTAATTGTACAGGTATCTGATGTGATTTTGCCTAGCTTCACTTGCTGCTTCCTGTCTATTAGAAAGCTCATGATCCACTTACAGGTGTGGTCAGGCACAGCTAGCTGATTTAGTTTAGTGAGAAAAATATCTGGAATGATGGTATTGGATGCCGTGCTGAAATCTATAAAAAGGACCATTGCATAGGTCTTTGGAGATTCAAGATATTGTAGGATGAAGTGCAGTGCCATATTAACAGCATCATCTGTTGATCTATTTGCCCGGTAGACAAATTGCAACAGATCTAACAGTGGATCCATGATGGTTTTCAGGTGGGCCAGCACTAACTTTTCAAATGGATGTCACAGCAACTGGTCTGTAGTCATTCAGCTCCTTGATGGAGTGTTTCTCCAGCACCAGGATGATAGTAGAGCATTTGAAGCAAGAAGGAACATAGCACATCTCTAGTGATTTATTAAAGATGTGAGTGAAGATGGGGGCCAATTGGTCAGCACAAGCTTTCCAGCAAGGAGTTATCTTCTGGGCCTGGTACTTTTCCAGGCCTTTGTCTGTGAAATAGACCTTGCACATCACTTTCTGTGATCACCAGAGGTGGGGGGCCCAAAGGGATGGGGTCAGTTGTAGGACGTTTGGCTGTTGTTGGTGTATCTGAGATGGAGATAGTGGTTTCCTCTCAAACCTACAGTAAAATACATTCAGGTCATCTGCCAGTTGTCCATTTCCTTTAGCATGGAGAGGAGGTTTGCTGTAACCAGTGATATTTTTGAGAGTTTTCCACATATTTCCTGGTTCATTTGTTGAGAACTGATTCCTTAGCTTTTCTGAGTAGCTTCTTTTTGCTGCTTTGATTTCCCTTGTTAATACATTTCTGGCCTAATTGTACAGCATTCTATCTTTCTTCCTGTAGGCTTCCTTTGGCATGATGTAGCTGCTTGAGTTTAGCTGTGAACCAAGGCTTATTGTTACTGTATTTTCACAAGTTTCTGGTTGGTACACATAGGTCTTCACAAAAACTAACATATGATGTTATAGTATTTGTGAGTTCATCCAAGTCTGCAGAGGTATGTTTGAAAACTTTCCAATCAGTGCAGTCAAAGGAAGCCTGTAACTCCTCAGTCCAAGAATTCACTGATTTAATTGTTGGTTTTGTGGTTTTAAGCCTTTGTCTATAAACAGGTACAAGGTGAATCATACATTGAGCAGAGTGTCCCACAGCTGCTCATGGTAAAGACCGATAAGCATTTTTTAATGTTGTGTAGCAGTGGTCTAAAGTATTCTTGCCTCTAGTGCGGGGGTGTCAAACTGCCGGCCCATAGGCCGGATGCATCGCGACAAAACCGCGCCCACCCCATTGCCGGCAATGGAGAAAAAGCTCCAATATGTCGCGCGACATCACATGACGTTGCGAGTTTGACATGCCTGCTCTAGTGAGATAGTTGACAGGCTGAAAGTATTTTGATAGCTCTTGGCTTAAGTTAGCATTGTTGAAATCTCCTAATACAATGAGGAGTGAATCAGGATATTTTCCTTCAGACCACATAATCTGGTCAGCTAGAGTTCGTAATGCATTCTTTATACAAACCTGTGGCTGAACATACACTGCAAATAGAATGAATGAGGAAAACTCACATGGAGAATAAAATGGTTTGCAATTGATGATTAAATGTCTCTAAGTCCACATCACAGAATTTTTTTAATGTAGTTACATTTTTGCACCATCGGTTGTTGATATAAAAGCAGAGACCCCCTCCCTTCTTTTTATTGGTGATGTAATCTGGGAAGAGTTCGACCCTGTGACTCCGGAAGATGTGGACAGGATCATGGGGAGGCTGAGCTCCACCACGTTTTTATTGGACCCGTGCCCCTCCTGGCTGGTGTATGCGGCTCAGAAGGGGACACGAGGCTGGCTCCAGGCAGTAATAACTGCTTCTTTGAGGGAGGGTAGCTTTCCTGCCGCCTTGAAGAAGGCAGTGGTGAGGCCCCTCCTCAAGAAGCCTGCCCTGGACCCAGCTATTTTGAACAACTACCATCCGGTCTCCAACCTTCGCTTTCTTGTAAAGGTTGTTGAGAGCGTGGTGGCGCATCAGCTCCCTCTGTTCCTGGAGGAAACTGATTACCTGGACCCGTACCAATCGGGCTTTAGGCCCGGGTACAGCACGGAGACGGCATTGGTCGCGCTGGTGAATGATCTCTGGTGGGCTCGGGACAGGGGTTGTTCCTCTGCCCTAGTCCTATTAGATCTCTCAGCGGCTTTTGATACCATCAACCATGGTATCTTACTGCGGCGCCTCAGGGGGTTGGGAGTGGGTGGCACTGTCTTGCAGTGGTTCTCCTCCTACCTCCTGGGTCATTCGCAGTTGGTGTTGGCAGGAGGGCAGAGGTCGGCCTTGAGGCCTCTCATTTGTGGAGTTCCTCAGGGGTCGGTCCTCTTGCCTCTCCTGTTCAACATCTATATGAAGCCGCTGGGTGAGATCATTCGTGGTTTTGGAGTGGGGTATCATCAGTATGCTGATGATACCCAGCTTTTTATCTCTACCCCAAACCACCCCAGTGATGCCCTTGATGTGATGTCCCGTTGCCTGGAGGCGGTCTGGGTCTGGATGGGGAGGAACAGGCTTCGGCTTAATCCCAACAAGACTGAGTGGTTGTACGTACCGGCATCTTGGGAAATTCAGTTCATTCCATCTTTAACTATGGGGGGTGAGGTGTTACCCCCCATAGATAGGGCTCGCAACTTGGGTATCCTCCTTGACTCACAGCTCAGTTTGGAAGACCATGTAGGAGCTGTGGCCAGGGTGGCTTTTGCCCAGGTTCGCCTGGTGCGCCAGTTGCGGCCCTATCTGGACCGGGATGCCCTGTGTACAGTCACTCATGCGCTCGTGACCTCTCGGATAGACTACTGCAATGCTCTCTACATGGGGCTGCCCTTGAGGACCACTCGTAGGCTTCAACTGGTGCAGAATGCGGCCGCGCAAGTTGTGATGGGGGTTTCCCGATACTCCCATGTAATACCTCTCCTCCACGAGCTGCAGTTGCCTTCTGGGTGAGATTCAAGGTGCTGGTGATGACCTATAAAGCCCTAAATGGCATGGGTCCGGACTACTTACAAGAGCACCTGCTGCTGGCATCAACTTCCCTTCGTCCTGTGCGCTCCCACAGAGAAGGCCTCCTCAGGGTGCCGTCGGTCAGGGATTGCCGGCTGGCGGCCCCCAGGGGGAGAGCATTCTCTGTGGGCGCGCCAGCCCTTTGGAATCAACTGCTTGTTGAGTTCCGGACTGCTCCCGACCTTCGCTCTTTCCACCGTGACCTGAAGACTTGGTTGTTTGAACAGGCCGGCCTGGACTAAGGGTTTGGGTTTATTTTAACTATTTATTGTTAGGGCTAATTAATTTAATTTTTTAAACTTTTGTATGTTGCATTTTTTTGCCCTGTACACCGCCCTGAGTCCTTTGGGAGGAGGACGGTATAGAAATTTAATAAAATAAAATAAATAAATATTGGATATTTCTGCAATTCTGTCTGCCCTCTGTATCTGAAACCCTGGGATTTGCAAGCCGTAACCATCAATTGATTCATTTAGCCAGATTTCAGTGAAGCAGATTGCTGCTGAGTTGTAAAAATCAGAGTTGCATCTGTTTAAAAGAAGTATTTCATCCACCTTATTAGTGAATGAATGAAGATTAGTCAGAAAGGGTTAAGGAAGAGGAGTTTTTGTTCTATTTTTCCTTAGTCTATTCAAAATTCCCACTCTCTTTTACCTCTTATGGGTCAGTGATCTCTCTTTTTTTTGCATCATCAGCAAAGAAAAAGCAAATGTCCTTTCTTCTAGAGACTTGAAATATAATTCATTGGAATCAATTTTAGATTTAAATCTGATATAACTTTAATATTTTTAAGGACTTTGCAACTATTGCTAAAGCATTATTGAAGGTTCTAATTCTTTAGTTCATGATTGGTAAATTCTATTAGCATCTGAGGTGTTTGACATGTTTTATACTTTTTTTGCTGCATGCCACACTTCTTATGAGATAGGCAGCCACATATATACATTTGATAGATAAGTATGTGTGTGTGTGTGTGTGTGTGTGTGTGTGTGTGACAGAAAGAGAAAGAGAAAGTGAGTTTAAGTTCTATTGTAACTTCCATTAGATAAGAACTTGGCTCAGGTACCTTTGAATTGGCCAGGGCACTTGGTCCACACTGTGCTGTCAAACACATTTATATTGAAAATATTTCCATTGTTGTGAACTAGGAATCCATATTGACTTTGAAGGTGGAAAAAAATCCTTAATGTTGTTATTATATATTAATTGATTTAAAATCACTATCCTGGCTTCCTCCCATATCTTTGAATAAAACATTTACCACCTATTTTTTAGCAAAGAGTTATATATTCACGAGTTTCAATATTAAAGTCCAATCTACACTATAATAAATCCCAAAGATTTCTCACAGCACGCTATCCAGGAAATAAAATACTTACATGTTGATCAAAGAAATTGCCAGGAATGTAATAGGATCCTAAGAGAATTGTATTATAACAATTTTTCATTCTACTTTTGGTTTTGTTAAAATATAAGACCAATAACATTTTTGCAAGTTCAGTAAATTAAAGCCACCATTATTACTTCAACTATTAGGCAATGGCTTTTGGAAATGTATAACTTACCATTTTGGGAAAGACAATTTTTTGAACTAATTGGAAAATAAAGCAATATGTTCTTTTTTGATATAGAGTTTACAGTATTTTACAACAGAGTAGTATTTTTAGTTTTTTAAAACTTTTCTATTTGATAACAATTTATATCAGATATCTTTTGTAAACCAGTGATTTCTGTATGAGATAGGCCTGTTTTGTATTACTAGCTGGATTTTTTCCCTTTTCTATTTCTTGGTCCTGTTTAGGGTTTTTTTTTTATTGAAAAGTTTTAACATACATTTTCTCTTTAACAGTCCCCCCTCCCCCTCCCCTCTCCCTCCCTCCCTACCCCTCTCCCCCTCCCCGACTTCCCAGAGCTAAGTACAAGGTATAAAAACAAAAAAAAACAATCATAAACATCCATATGCTAACAACCATAAACTCTAAAATCTATCACTCTCTGGCTCATATAGGATAATACAAACACTATTAATATTAATTATATATAAAGAAAACGAGAAAAAAAAAGAAAAAGAAAAGGAAGACTTATTCAAATGCTACATAAAACTTTTTAGTCCTATATTTATTCTGGATATACTCAATCCATTTTCTCCATTCCATAATATAACGTTCTTGCGAGTGATCTTTCAAATAAGCCGAAATCTTTGCCATCTCTGCCAGGTCAGAGACCTTTAAAGTCCATTCTTCTATGGTCGGCAGTTCCTCTTTCTTCCAATACTGACCTATTAAGAGTCTTGCTGCCTGGTCCTGTTTAGGGTTTTTTGTGTAATTTATTAATTGTCTTTAGTATTGCATTGTTTATTTTTTGCATCTTAATACTGTTTATTTGCTGTTCCTTGTGTGTCCGATCACACTTGGCCAATAAAGAATTCTGTTCTGTTCTGTTCTATTCTATTCTGTTCTGTTCTATTCTAGAGTTGGGAGAAAAAAATATTAAAAACGGGAACTACAGTATTCTGTGTTACTGAGATTAAGGAGGATTAAGAGGTCATTCTATAATTATTTTTTAAAAATTTGGTTACATTATTTTTCCATTTTTCAGTGTCAGTTTCCATAGGAATCACAAAAACATGTATTGGTTATACAGTATATGCCAGAAGTGTTAACAACACTGAAAGTAAAGTTTGAAAACATACAGAACTGCACATATATGTTTAACAAGGTCATTCTTTCTCTTTATCACATGGTGCCATAAAATTAATCTAATCATTTCATTCTTCTGGAGCTGATATTAATCACTATATAGTTTATCAAAGGATATGACAATAGACATAAATCAGTGCATAATTACATTCACTGGATTTTATGGATTATTCAGATACTGTATGAAGAACTATTTTGGTTTTGGTTTGTTTGCTTTTAATGAAATGCTAATTTTTAAGCAGATGTCAGTGCTGCCTTATCCTGCTGATACTGAGAGAGAAATTGCAGACATCTTTGCACACATGTTTTATTTTGCTTGTATACATTTTTTTTTAAAAAAAAAACCTCCAACAATACATTTGTTTTATCTCAATGTAAGTACATAAATTCTAGCTGTCTTCAGAATAGTTTGAAATTTTGTGTTGTGACAATTAGGGTATTTCCTACCATTGTTATGCAGTAAAACACAATCACAGTGCTGGTTATTTATGTTGGATCTATTTTCTTGGTTAATCTGTGGTGCTAACAAGTTGTTTAATTTGAATACAATTCATTTTGGTTTAGTTTTTTAAGGCAGTTGTTGCCTAATATTTTTAAAAAACAAAAATATTGGTTTAGGTGAGTATTTCTCAATCTCAACAATTTTAAGATGTGTGGACTTCAACTCCTAGAAGTCCTCAGCCAGCCTTGAATTGCCCATGATAGCTGGAGAATTATAGGAATTGAAGTCATTACATCTTAAAGTTGCTATGGCTGAAAAATACTATTCTAGTATTCTTTCATCAGGTAAAGGGGAAATTCAGTTAGCTTTCCTTAAAACCATGTCTCCAGGTTATATGCAGTATTCACTGTAGAAAACATGGTTGGTACCTGTATCTGCTTGTAGTAATGGAACTGTAATTCTAAACAGTTGGAGGGTACTGAGTTTAAGATAACTTTACTATTGTACTACCATAGACAACACCCCTTATAAAGCTTGTCAAAAAATGGATTTTCTTTCCAGATTTTCTCAAAGCAGCAAAATGAATATATCATAAAATTCAGATAAATTGTTTTAAAGAAGTGCTTGTTCTAATTGAATGTTATTTTTATTTTGATTAGTAATCTAAGGTTGTCCTTTTTCATACTGAAATATAAAACTATTCTTGTTCATAGTATAACATTGCTAAAATAAAGTATGAATAAAAAAACAATTCCACCTGTTTATAATACAAGGCTTATCTGGAAAAGGAAATCTCCAAAGAAGTATTTTTTGTTACTTTAAAGTATAACCAATTTTACTGCTGCATTAGCTTTCACTGATTCTGTCTACTTTGTCAGATTAATGGAATAGGTTCTTGTGTGAGAGACACTAATGCAGAGGAGAAAAGGGAAGGAAAGGAGTGATGAAAAGAAATATTACGCTTTTAAGGCCTGGGAGACTATAAAAATGATTAGATAAAGTTCACAAATGATGTAGAATGTTTGTATATTTGTCAATCCTGTCAAGCAAAATCAAGGAATAAATTTGAAAAGTTAAGACTCATTTTCCCAATTTTAGTATTAAAATACTTACTTACTACATTTATGCAGCAACAATTTTTCTGTGCGTATATAGCTGAGAAGATCCAAAAAAGGATACACTGCATCAAGTGTCCAATCTGAACTACTAATTTGTTCTGTTAAATAGCAGTAGGAAAGAAAAATTGACTAAGAAGTTGAACAGAAGAACAGATAAAGAAAACACATTAGTATTTTTAAAAAAATGGTTCAGAATTATTTCAAGGCTTACCTTTGACATACTGAATTCCTATAGGAAGTGCCTTTTCTGATTCTGCAGTTAATAAATAATATTTTGTTGACTCAAATATATTTCCATCTTTCTGAGCTTTCTCTGCTAATTGCATACATTCTTCTACATCTGGTAATCTGCACTGAAAATGAAAGTGGATAGAAATAAACAAATTAATGTAATTATCAGCAGAGAAGGGTATAAAATTGTTCATGTTCACAAAGTAAGTCTGATATAGTTGAAATGAAGTGCAGAGCTTTCTTGCAACTCCATTTTCCTTCTCTAACCTGTAGCATAGGGGCACAAGAGCATATGGGCAGACCATGCAGAGGAGCAAGGTGTGGCTGCAATGCTCATATCTTCAGCCACTATTGTACCTCTGTGCTTGTGTAATTTGTATGCTAACAAAACATTAATAGGGCTTTGGGGACATAACCCTCAGAACCGTGCCACAGCTCCTATACAAAGATCTTTGTCTGTGTGTGTGTGTGTGTGTGTGAGAGAGAGAGAGAGAGAGAGAGAGAGAGAGAGAGAGAGAGAGAGAGAGAGAGAGAGAGAGAGAGAGAGAGAGAGAGAGAGAGAGAGAGAGAGAGAGAGAGAGAGAGAGAGAGAGAGAGAGAGAGAGAGAGAGAGAGAGAGAGAGAGAGAGAGAGAGAGAACACATTATCTCCACAACTGCTAGTGCCACCTTAAATCAGACATTTTCCCAATGCACACTTCAAATGGGATTTTACTACTCTCATGTTTGCCTTTGCTGGCCAAACCTCTGATGAAATCATTTTTCAAGCTCAGAAGAGGATGTACTGTAGCCTCTTTAAAGAAGTTACTGATGTATATAGCGTGTATGCACACATGCACCCTTAATCGCCTCTTATCCTTCGAATTCAGGCCAGTGTGCAATCTTAATGACCTTATTTTCTATAATACCACCTTGCACTGCATCTATGCTTATGTACTTGTGTTAGAAGAGACAACATTGTTATTATGCGCAGGCACTCTTTTTCAAGTGGGGATTGTTCCTGAGTTTAATTGAACTAAATGTATTATATGCATAGTATACATTATATTATGTGTTGAGAGAAGTAATCTGTTTAATATCATATGTAAACTTGCATATATACTTTTCACAGTAATATAGTAAACTTAAAATTCTAATGGTCACAGTTTAATAGCATAAGTATACACACAGACATTTTCCATTGCCTTATGCTAGAAAAAATATTGACCAATTTAGTGGGCAATAATTATTTGTCCTGCACATATTCATATTTCTGAAGAATCAATTTGTAAGCTAAAATATCATTTGCAAATGGCGCATATGTGCAAATAATGTGAAATATTTTTCCCTATAGCTTCTGTAATTCAAATGGAAGTATTCATTTTCCCAATGTTCTTAATCTGACTCTCCAGCAGTTTTGATACCAAATGAAAGTGAGATGCTTTAGATTATGTGAAATTAAATTTACAATTCTCTGTAATAGAAGGAATCTTCTAATAAACATAACTAGGAATTAATGAGCATAAAACCTCTTCTGCTACTCACATAAATGGCTAAGAGACAGTTGGCCCCTCAAGTGTACCTTTTCATGTAGGTCATTTATCTCTGTTGTGCATCCAGGATAAAAAGCACACAGTTTTATTAATTGTAATTCGTTATCAGGAATCATCATGAGAAGATCTCCTGCTAAATCCCTATGGAACAATATGCACAAGTCAGGCATTTCATAATGTGCAAAAATGAAGGAGCAAGTTCAAAGATAAGACTACAGCAGACATGTCAAACACAAGGCCTGGGGGCCGGATCCGGCCCGTAAAGTGGTTTCATGTGGCCCATGAAGCCATCCTGGAAACAGTGAGGGAACGGCCCCCACTGCCTTGGCCCTGGCCCAGAGACCCTCCTTCTGCCACAGACCCTCAGATCTGTCCCACTCCTGCCCAGGCCCCCATAGGCACCCTTGATGCGAACGATGTAGAGCTGGCCATGACCAGCCAGTAGGCCATACCCACTCTAGCCACGCCCACCCAGTAGGCCATGCCCACCCTGGCCATACCCACCCGGCCCCTTGAGGGCAACCGCAATGCTGATGCGGCCCTCAATGAAATTGAGTTTGACACCCCTGGACTACAGTATTTGTATTTTTTTTATTCACTTGTAAATAAAGTGAAAGAACATTTTTGAAATAAAGAGCTCTGAGAAAGCATGGTTAATTTAGGACAGTGTTATTGAAACTTGGCAACTTTAAGATGTGTGGATTTTAACTCCCAGAATTCTAATTTAGAAGATAATTAAATTGTGTAACACAGGTCCTCTTCAAATGATCATCTAAATTCTAAACTATTATTTAGGAGATCAGGAATTAACTTCGGATTGACTTATGATAACATATTCTCCATCGATAGTTTGGAAAGTGAAAGCTTTCTCTAAGAACAAACCACAACTTCACAGTATGCTAATATACATAAACACAGGTAATTCTGATTTGTTCAAAATGTAATTTTTCAGCAATCCTGGGATAATTTGATCAAACTATGTTCTAGTTTGTTTTCTGGTATGGAAGCAGATATCTACCCTTTCTTGCATAGGATAGACGGAAATGCAAGCCCAAGAACAGGGTTTCCATTTCAAAATGAACTTTAATCTTTGCTCTGTTAATATCTATAACTGAGCTACTTGCATAATTCCTGTTTCTGATCCTAAGTTAGATCATTCTTCCATTTAGGAATGATTTATTTAAATCTCAGTATAAAGAGTACATAAAAGCTAGTTTAATTAAGTTTATATTCAAAGTTATAAAACAGGCAATTTATTTTATTATTTTACCCTTACATAAGAAGCTTCTTATGACCTCTTGGAAAATACATTCATGCTTTTGAACCATGAATTGCAAAACTTTTCCTGCAAGCAATCCTTTTATATATGGTTATGTACTGTATAATCAATAAAACACAAGCCAATCAAACTATTATCATAAAAAACAACTCAATCAAAATGATCAATAATTATTTCCAGTGGCCTCTTCTGCATATAACATTTTCTCATGTTTTTGGCGTAATGTTTATGCACCCATCATAATATAGTAACATGCACAAAGCAACCTATACGGTTTGTTCAGCAAAGCATAGTTTGTAGAATTGTATTATTTATTTCAATTTAGATACCACTATGCCTCCTGCCTCCAACTAATTCTGAGCAGTTCACAAATAATTACATAGAAAACAATAGAAACTAGATGGGGTCCAGGCATAAGATATAGATAGAAATCTTAAAAAGTTACTAGTAAGTGTGTTGTTTTTATACAAAGTCATTCTTTGTATTCCTAGGAGTATTGATAAATACTAATATATATATTGTATACAAAAAATAATTTAGAATGATAGAAGCAGAGGTTTGGAAGGGATGTTGGAAATCTTCCAATCTAAGCTCTGCTTGGGCAAGAATTCTCATACTATACTATCCTGAAGAAATAGCTGTCTAATCTTTTTTTAAAAAACAACAACAAAAAACCCTCAAATGATAGAGTACCCATGACTTCAGGAGACAAACTGTTCCACAGTTTAAAAGCTTTAACAGACAAGAAATTCCTTTCATGTTTAGCTCTCCGATGGTAAACCTTGTGCCCTTTGGTTCTTATTATATGCTCCAATATTATGGAGAATAAATCTATTCCCTCTATCATATGATATCAAGTATTATTTATTTTATTTTATTTTATTACATTTATATACCGCCCTTTCCCGAAGGACTCAGGGCGGTTTACAGGGTGATTAAAAAACCAAGATACAAAAGTTAAAAACAAATTTTAAAAAAATTATATTTGTCCCTGCATAAATAAAACCCCAGTTAAAATTAAGATTAATTCTCAGCCTGGGCCAGAGAGCTCGAAGAGCCAGGTCTTCAGGTCCCGGCGGAATGAACGGAGGTCGGGGGCAGTCCTCAGCTCCACTGGCAGCTGGTTCCAAAGGGCAGGCGCCCCTACTGAGAAGGCCCTATCCCTGGGTGTCGTTCGCTGGCAATCTCTTACCGGTGGCACCCTGAGAAGACCCTCCCTGTGGGAGCGCACTGGACGAAGGGAACTTGATGCCGGCAGCATCAAGATTACTGTAATGTCTCCCCTTAAATATAATAAGTTTCTTTGATTTTTAGCCTAAAAGCGCCTTATCATCTTTGTTGCTCTTCTCTATACTCTTTCCAATTCTTCAGTGTACTTTTGGGGACTACAACTGGATACAGTATTCTAGGCACAGTCTGATTACTACAGCATAGAACTATACTATCACTTCCCAGGACAGTGACACTATATCTCTATTGATGCAGTCCAAAACTGTATTGGCTCTTTTGTCAGCTTCATAGCTGGGTTATGCTTAATCTGTACTTGGACACCCAGATATGTCTTGTACTAAACTGTATTTTGTTGGATAGGTCCCAAAGTGACATTATAACAAAAGCCCTGAAATTGTTTGACGTTTATATTTCTATTTTTTTCTTTCATTCAATTGTGTCTAATTCTTGGAGATTGCCTGGTCAAGTCCCTGCAGTTTTGTTGGCAAGCATTTTCAGAAGTGTTTTGTGACGGGCTCAAGATAACCTAGCTGGAGTGGGGCCCAAGGTGGCACTATAATTCACAGTGTCTCAGTTTCTAGCCTGATGCCTTAACCACTACACCAAAATGGCTCTCTCTACCTCCGTATACCACACACACATACATAATTACTATGTAAGTCCTCAATTCTAGGTTTGACATGTTTACAGTGCAAGAGTATTTTTAATTATAGTAGTTTTATGCTATAAAATTGCAATGATTAAACTGTATAAATATTAATGATGTCCCTTCTGGGTAATGGTATGTTTTAGGGGATTTGTCTTTAGTCTTCTCACAGTTAATGCTCTTGGAATCCATATGATGTCTATTAAAACTTTACCAAGTAATCTATTATACATTTCATACCAATAATATTTTATTCAAGTTGAAAAATCAATATCATCTAATGGATTTACTGTTATTTTTAATGTAATTAAAAGACATTAAAATATTTATCTATAGAAACAAAAAGGTACCTGTATCCAAGTGATGGAAAGCTATAATAAAGATACTGAAGTTATAATATACAACATAGTGCTAAATATTAACATCAACATCCACTCAGTTAAATTTCAGTTCAGTGTTATTTTTCTATTTCTCATAAATAAGGAGAAAAATTAACAGATTTCCCAACTCAGAGGTCAAAATACTAAAAATATTACATGTCCAAGAAAGGAAGCTGAGCTGTGAAGCAGGCAAAAATTGTCTTCTCATAAAGTTCTGGTCCAGATTATGATCCAAATACATATGATTTTGAATGACAATTTTAAAAGGAGATTCTTGATCCAGCAGAATGGGAAAGAGACTATTTTTATCCTCCCTTTCAGTCTCTACTTCCCACACTGTTGCAGAATCCATGAAATTAAAATAAAGTGGGGTTTGGAAACTCCTGGAAAAGAGGAAATAGAAGAAAAATCCACTGCAGAAGCCTCAAATGGTTCATAAAATATTTACAGCAATGAAGAGATATCAATTTGGTTCTGACCCAAATATATAATGTGGTATGACATATAACTAGATAAGTCAGACCAATTTGTACTAAACTGGTATAGCCAACTGACAAATATAATACATTTTTTCATATGAAAGTTTATATTTCCAAATATTATCTTTCCTTGAGTCTCTCTTACAGGTATGTTGACACTGCTGTGGCTCTATATAGTGCCATATTCTCACTCCAAAGAATCAAGGCAGAAGAATTTAAAAAACAAAATGCTGCATCCTACTATAAGCATCCTCTCTGATTAATTCCCTCTTTCTCAAATCTCACTCTTATTCCCTGCTAGAATAAGATGGAGATGAAAGACCAAAGGGAGGCAAGGTAAAAATTAAAAATGCAAATTATATTTGCACTGGAAGAAAACTGATTTAATAGTGACTATTTCTATCCTCACAGGGACGCGGTGGCTCAGTGGGTTAGGACACTGAGCTTGTCGATCAGAAGGTCGGCAGTTTGGCGGGTCGAATGCCGAGTGCCGCATAACAGAGTGAGCACCTGTTACTCATCTCAGCTTCTGCCAACCTAGCAGTTCGAAAGCACGTAAAAATGCAAGTAGAAAAATAGGGACCACTACGGTGGGTGCGCCTTTGGCGTCTAGTCATGCCAGCCACATGACCACGGAGACGTCCTCGGACAAGCGCTGGCTCTTCGGCTTTGAAACGGAGATGAGCACCAGACCCTAGAGTTGGAAATGACTAGCACGCATGTGCAGGGGAACCTTTACCTTTACCTTTATTTCTACCCTCTAGGAAGTAAAATATTCATTGTGGGACACTTTAGTGGATTATTTAAATTTGTACAAACGTTTTTCTAATATATTGTTAATGAACATAGAAAGACCTTACTGCAAGTGAATTACAGGAGCAATTTATGAACAGGCACTTTTTACTCCCATGAAAATCATGTTAATATTTTAACACGGCACCACAGGAATAATAAGCTCAAAATATCTGTACTGTATATGAATTAGTTTTAGACAGTACAAAGAAACAAACCTAGTACACAAATGTGGTTATAATATATTTCAAGCATGCAAGCAGACCACAGTTCTAAAATTCTAATAAAAACTTCTTCTTCCTACTGGTATTTTAGTTACAATTTCAATGTGTTTGAAAATAGCCAAATGACAATCTATCACTAATCTTATACAATGTTTCTCTGTTTTAAGGACATTGGAGCTGAAATCCTAGGATATAAAAAACAGATTTCTTAAAAGCTAATTCTGAATACATGAAGCTTCTGTATTCTGTAAAATGTCCAGTTTCTAAAGAAAAAAAATAATTTGGACTAACAGTTCTTACCATGTTGGAATAGTCATACATTTTCTTGCCAGTAACTCTAGTGCATAATGCGTTGCCTGAGCTGCACATTCTCCTAAGACGGTGCCCACGCTGACTGCCAACTCCAGTTCATTTCCTCGAATCAGGTTTGCCATGGCAAGCTTGCTCAATTAAAAAAAAAATCATTAAGCCTAACAAGGATTCATTGTGACTATCATATTAGCATTCATTTTCAAGCCCACATTTCAGAGTGACAAAACATGCATCACTGAATCTGATCCACACATTTTGGCTAAGTCTTTTATTCATAGCCTAGCAACCTAAACAAACCACGAATAAACCATTTCAATGGGAGAGATAGCTAGAGCCAAGTTACTGTCATTATCTGGACTTTCTAGAGTGAATGACACACTTCTTTTATTCATCTGACCTTTATAAGATGAAAGGCAGCCAGAAAGACCAGACCCTCAGTAGTATGGAAAAAAATGGCTTCTTTCCCGTTAAGTTTGTTTCTCATCAGCCAAGAAATGCACATTATAAAGAACAGATAAAGTATCTATATACCATAACTTGCTGCAAAATGTATGATGAATCCATTAGAAGATTCACACTCCATAATTTATTATTTTTTCATTTACCTATATATAGAAGATGTAATATTTCTTTTACTCAATATCTTATTTATAGCTAGCCTCAGAGCTGTAATAAATAAATATAAATTACTGGTGAAGATTGGAACATCTCAATTTTCATTAAGGAACTTCAGGACTCAGGACACTCTGAGATTATCAGCTGGGATGAACAGTAGCTACTGTTCCACTAAACAGCAGTTTATCCACTCAATGGCCCTTTATGAAGGTCTGCTGAGAAGTGTTCCACATGATCTATTACAAGATTATTACTTTATGGGTATCATCTTTTCAGACCAGCTGCTTTTCAGATGAGGAACGTGATTTTAAAAGGAGTTGACTTGCACAAAGAAGTCAAAAGTTGTAGCAAATGTTTAGCCTTAGTATTCATATCCACCACCTATACAACACATTATAATAAACATTTCTGAAGGAAGAAAACAATGACCAGAGACTGTCAAATCACAAAAGATATCTCAAGGGAAGGAACTATACTTCACATTTTTTGTCCAGGAGATATTCAGGGCAAATATTAGTGCCAGTTCTAAATATGGGTTTTAACCATAGGAGCCTTAACAAATCTTCTCATATGGGCCTTATCAAATCATCCTGTTCATGACTAAGAATAGCAAAGGAAATACTATTACCACTAAACAGCAGGCAATATTCCCACATCATTCATAACTAAATGTTTTATCTGTGTGCATGGAAGTTTCAGGAACAGTCTGTATATATGGATTTCCCAGACACTATTATTTCCTGAAATACATACATTTATGGCACCTCTGTGTCAGACTTAAACTTGAGAGCTGAAGTGTAAAAAATATACCTGAACTAACATTATAGGAATCTGAGAACTGCTATTCCAGTGACTTCACTGGCTGCTACTGCAGAATAATAACATTAATTACAACTCTATAACTTCAGACACTTTCATAAATAAAACCGCATATATGGTGCTGAATGTGTATTTCCTGTCATACACTACTTGTATGTTCATTTTTTTAGATGTCAGACAATACTTTATAAATCCATTATACTGAACATATGCTGAGATTCAGGAATATAGAAATCTATATATGAGGACCCAGATTGTTGGGGGCAATTAAGCTGACTTTGTAATAATGCCGCTTGGGGTGTGTGTGAAAGCCCTAACAAGCAGGCATATACATAGAATGAAGGCTACTGCTAAGCTTGTAAGCCGCCCTGAGTCTTCGGAGAAGGGCGGGATATAAATGTAATAAAAATAAATAAATAAAAATATATCCTAGCAAGCCCTCTGTCTAGAAAACATTATGATAAATGATTTACTGGCATGATAGTTAGAAGCACTCATTTCAAATTAATTGCATATATAGCAAAATTGTGTATCCCCTGAAAGAAATGTTCAACATCAGATTTCCACACCAAATGCACTGGGCTACTTCCCCCACAAAATCTTGAAATTTCTAACTTAATGAATTGATATGGAAACTTTTTAAAAAGTAAGAATATTTAAGAGAAGTGGAAGGTTTTCAATTTTGAATTTTGACAAAAGCACGGCTACCTTGAATGATTTTAAGGGTTAATACTTAGTTGTTAATCATACATTAATGCATGGAATATTCAAATTAGATTTGAAATGTGCAAATGTTTTTAGGAAATACAAAATAGGAAATATTTTTCCCCTTAAAGTAGGTATGAGGCAAAGAATACCTGTAAATATTTCCAGCATATTTATATAATGGCCCTGATAAAAGTACAAGTTGTTACTATGTTCATCACTGGCATTTATCATTTCTGAACCTCTCCCCATAAATCCTGACCTCCAGCAAGTTTTTGTTATTCCATCATATAGTAATTCAGAAGATTCACATGTAAAAAAAAGGATCCCATATTTTAAAACATGATGGGTAACTCCTGGTCTGACCATTTAGATCCATTTAGAAAAGTGTTGTCTATGCGCAGTCTTAATAGTTTCTGAGGTTTTCAGACTAGCATCTTTCCCAATGCTCTCTGAAGAGACTAAGGATTAAATTCTTATTTATTTATTAATACATACATACATATATAAAATTTCTAATGCAGAACATTGCAAAACAATAATTCCCATTCCCTTCTGATAATACTGATGATCAGGCTCACCAAATTCCTCACTGTTGAGGTGGCAATCAATCCCCATTAGGAAATGGATGTGAAACTTTCATCTTCAGAGTGTATGTCAAGCATCCTTAATTAGCTAACAACATTTAAAATGGGACTGCACCTTTCCTACAAAATGCCCCACACTTTCACTTCTGCTCCCCATTCTTCTGCCTGTGGTTTTACAAGTTTTACAAACATTTGTAGGACGAGCACATATTTATCTGACAGTAGTATGATCCATATGCAGTATCATGCAGCAATGAAAAGCAAAAAGCCTGTATGTAAAGTTAATCAGGGAGAGATGTCTGCCTTTAAAGTACTAATCCCTATAACAGTAACTGTGTGTTTATTCCTACAAAAAGTGATGTGGAAATAGTTATCTACCAACCTAGGTTTAATCTTTTATATATACTTTTATATTGTCCATAGTTAACATCCTGAATACCTTTGGGATGTAACAACAATTTAAAAGGAACAACATTGTCTTATTAAATAGAAAGTGTACAAATATAGAGAAAGGTAAGTACTTTTCTATTTCTGAAAAAAAAATCATTTACCTCAATATTCTCAACAGCTAAATGACAACAAGCAGCCAGCACTGCACAGCCATCTTGAAAATACCACTCCGCCAGTTCTTTACTGACTTTATGTAGAAGACTATAGGAAACAAATGATTTTAATATTTACTGTCAAAAATAGGCAAAGTTTTTCCTAAATCCCCTGATTACTTTATCTCTCTCTGATTGTTCCAATATTTAGCTTAAACTCTTTATCCAAATCAACAAAATCTATCTGTCTGTCTAAATTCTATCAGTGGCACACAAGTATCATCAATGTGGTAACTGTGAAAGATTAAATCAACTCTGATTCATAAAAAAAATGAACTACCGTACTTAAGCTCTTTCCAGTTCCAACTTGGATTTCATTTTATTCTTGGACTGATTAATTGAGAAGTAAAGTCTTAATCTGTCAATCTGTAAACATTTTTTAAAAGAGCTGTTTTTACATTTTTTAACTTTAACCAAAAGAAACATAAAGTCAATTAGCATACAATTAACACTGAAAATATTGTTTTATAAACATTATATTCAGGCAGTATAAAGCAATGTTTTACTTTATTATTTAACTGACCCATTATTATACAATGTTTTTCAATCTATAACCAAGATAAAAATACATGAAAAATGCATTTTCTATTTTCTGTATAAACTTACTCATTGTAATTTTCTATGCTATTCCCTTCAAAATGTTCTGACTCATCTGCTGCTGAACTCTGAAATGCATTCACATTTCCTTCACAAGCTGCCTGGAATAAAATAGTATGAGTCAAAACTAATAAATTATTCATTATAACTCTTAGCACCAGTCAGAGGTAGGGAGATACCAATTTACTTGTAAAGTAGGCTTCATATAACAATGCTGAAAATATTACCACTGAAGTACTATCTACAATACAATGATATTGTTAACCCAAATTCTGAAGTTTTGTTTTATAGCTTATATAGATGCTCAAATAAATGCTGAACTTAAATATTTGGCATTCTGAGATCTTGTCCCAACCTATCAGCCTTATTTCACTTGCTGTATTTATAATGAAATAGCTAAAACACCACAGTGACATTTTCTAAGATTCATACAGAATAATTCTATCTATAATTAACTTTGGAAATCAAGTTGGCCGTTATAGTAGAAAACAGTTTTACTATTAGTTTTAATACTAATATATTCTGAATCAAGTATTGTTTTAATAAATATTATTTTAGTTGTGCTATATGCTGTTTATTTTTCAATTATTTTTTAGATAATTTATTCAAATACAGTATTTTCTTATACAATATGCTAAAGTTTTCCTATAAGTGCCAGAATCTATAGGTAAATAGTATATCATTAAAGTTTTATCTTATGGTAGGATAATAATGAAATAGTACCTGTGCAACTAACAGAGCTTCTTTAAGTTGACCACTTGAAATGAAAAATGTAACAAGCTTCTTCACATCACCAATAGCTATGCAGTATGGAATAACTTCATCATTTTCTTCCTGAATTAATTGGTCAGCTCTCCTAATCCAATCAAAAGTAAATGACTTATTTATTTTCATTTCAGTTTAATATTAATGTTTAATATTAGATGTATTCATTTGCAGAACTTGAAGTTTTTATATAAATTGCTATAACTTTCCTATCTTCTCAAATGTTTTTTTTTTCCAAAACATGATTTTAAAAAATAGAAATTCTAATTAATTTAAGAACATAGGCTTGTGAAAAACATTTTATGTGACCACTGTAAATTGCTTTTTAATGACAAATCAGTGTTGTCCCAAGATCATAACATCAATTACTTTTTACTGTTTCAATTGCAAGTCCAACATTCATAAGAAAATCCACAAATCACTGGTACCAATAGGTAAAATGTATTTAATCCTTAAATTCTTCATAGATTTGTCTACTTATCTTCTGAAGTTATTTAAGGTCATCATATGCAGCATTCAGAAACTGAATTCTACATTTTAACTGTAGCTGAATGAAAAGAATATTTCTTATCTATTCTGAATCATTATAGCTTCAGTAGATAATGTTGACTTTATAATGTTTAAAATAGATACATTTATATCTCACTTTCTCCAAATCATGCAATCTTTAAAAAATAAACTTCTATTACATCAGCTTCTTTTCCTTAAATTAAAAATTTCCAACTTGACAATTTCTTCATAGAGAGCTCCTGCCATCTTTTTATCATTTAAGCCATCTTTGTTTTTCTAACTGTATATTTTTTTCTGAACAGTAAAAATTTCTTACTATAATCACACAAACATTTTTACAGTCATGTGAAAAAGAAACACACCCTCTTTGAGTTCTTTAATTTACATATCAGGACATATTAAAAAATCATCTGGGGGGAGTGAAGCTAGCTTGGATGGATGAGGGACACTGAATTTCTGCCTCCCCCGGACCATCACAGAGAATTTATTAAGAAATACTGTATAACACCCAATTAAGGACTATGAAAATTTAAGAGATTATGAAATGTGAGTTACTTCCCTTGCTTTCTTCCTGAAGTTTGGATTGTGTTTGATTCGGTTTTGAACTTTTTCCCAGAGAAGCTTTGAATTTGGATGTTTGACTAAGAGACTTTTGAAGGCTTATGGGGAGAGTAGGGGCCCTATGATTGAAGACTGATAGGACAAAGAATTTGGAGAGAGTTTAAAGGAGTAAAGCTGAAAAGATAATAGCTGATTTATAAGTGTACAGTTGAGATCTGGAGAAAGTGAAAATATTAAACACTTTTAAGACAGAGCCTTGATAAGGTGTGTGTAATAAAGATAGTTGCTGCCTTTGGATTTTTTTTATTTCCATTATGTTGCTTTCACAGAGATAAGTTGATAAGGACAAGATAAAGAGAAAAAGTGACGTGTATGGACTATAGACGGTGTAAAAATTCTTAGAAGGTTAAGAGCTCTTTTTGATGGTTGGATGTTAAAACACAGCCAAAGTGCAGAAAGTGTTTGGCAAAGACCCAAAGCAGGCCTTAGACCTTCAGATCTACGTCTGATTCAAGAGGAAAAAGCCTTAGAAATGGATGCGAGGAAAAAATTGCCTGAGAAGTCACTGACTCAACCAGATAAACTTGATATTCTCTTACAAG
This sequence comes from Vipera berus, assembly GCF_964194415.1. NCBI lineage: Eukaryota > Metazoa > Chordata > Lepidosauria > Squamata > Viperidae > Vipera > Vipera berus. The sequence goes on from NC_138209.1 coordinate 51,599,780, forward strand.
AGTTAAGAGAAATGAAGATAAATAAAAAAGAAATGAAGACAAATATAAGGAAGGATTTGAAGCAAATAAAAAATAAAATGGATAATATGGATGTGAGAATAACAGATCTGGCGAAACAAAGTCAGGATATGACACGAAATATTACAGAAGTGAAGATTCAGATGGGAGAACATGATAAGGTGTTAAAAAGTCAGACAACTATGATGCATCAAGTGAAAAAGGATTTGATTGAGATACGTGATTGTCAGCGTCAATCAAATTTACGTATACGTGGATATATGGAGAAAAGTGAAGAAAATGAAGCAAAATTTATTCAAGCAGTACTGGATTGGGCTACCTCGATCCTCCCAGATGTGCCCTTTACAAAATATGATATTGATGCAATACATAGAGTCAGCCCAAAAACGTTGGGAAGAAAATTGCAAAGAGATATTGCGGTGTAACTGGTCATATGCAAAAAAAGAGCAATTGATGTGCAAATTGCAAACATGTCGTCTATAATGTTTTGGGGGCATCAGATACAGGTTTTTCCAGATTTATGCAATGAGACTTTACAATGGAGGAGAGAGATGCATCAAGTTTGTCAAATACTGAAGAAAAATAACATTAACTACAGCTGGGAATATCCTTTTTTTAGATTTTTTTAGGGTGGAAGGTTTTGCAGAGTTGAAACAAAGGAGGAGGCGATGGAGAAATTAAGGGAGCACAGAATCATCAATACAGAAGATCTACAGGGAAAGGAAAACTGGATGAAGCAACAGGAGTTACAAGTTCGTTGTAGAGATAGTATATAAGTATTTGTAATTTTACAATATATGTTTGGGTGTAGAAATTAAGGGTAAAGATGGTCAAGGGAGATGGAGTGGGCGACCAAAGTCCGTGCAGGGATGGCTCCTCTTCTCCCCCCAGAGGCCCAAAGCGGCGGAGAGGAGGAAGATCTCCTGAAGGGAAGGGAACAATATATGTCTATATGGGTGGGTAAGTCTAATGAAGATAAGAAGTTATTTATGTTTTAGGACAATATGCTTACTTTGTAGTTTTAGATTTGTAAGATTTATGTTAGAGCACATATGGAGACCAAAGGGAATATGTAATAAAAGGAATAGATGGGGAAATCATTGAAGGTAGCTACATGGAATATACATGGCTTGTGGAAAAATATAAACAAGCAAGAATTGAAGAATCAATTAACAAAGAGAAAATAGAAATTGTATTTTTACAAGAAACACATCAAAAGAAAGAAGGGGTGAATGAACTTAGGTTATATTGGGCTAATGTATATGAAAAGGCATTTGGTACATCAAAAGCAAGAGGGGTAGCAATCATGGTAGCTAAAAGATGTGAATTTAAGATAAAAGCCATAAAAAGGGATGATATGGGAAGATTTCTTATAATTCAAGGCTTGATTTATGGACAAGAGGTCACTTTAGCAAATTTGTATGCACCTAATACAAATCAAAGAGAGTTTTTTAATAGGGTATATAAAGAAATAGAAGAAATAAAAAAGGTTATGTGATAATGGCAGGTGATTATAATATGGTTATGGATACAGGAATCTAATCCATCAAAAGCAGAAATAAAGTATAATAATTGTGCTGGTCAGAGTACAGTTATTTTAAGAATTAAGAACTGTCCCCTTAAGGGATAGCCTTCTGGATAATGTAGTTTTAAGTTACTTGGTCACAACTGTGTTTTGGATTGGCCACTGGGAGGGGGAGACCAGGGGTTTTCTTGGCAATGTGTAATCCAGCAGGGTTTAATGGAGCCAGCCACGGCAGGCTTTGTTCTCTTAACGTGAGAAAGATTATTTCTTTTCACACTACATGATGGGACCAGATTATGAAATGTACTTCAGAAGAATCTCTTCAGTAACTGAGAGTTAATGTTTAGAGAATGCCTGATGAATTAAAATAATCTGCATGAAATCATTTCCGTGGAGTTTATCTGTTTGAATCATAGCAACAGCAGCCTGGTTGAAATAGAACAATAATAGAGATTTAAGAAAATTTATTAATAGAAATAGATTAAAAGATGTTTGGAGAGAATTACATGGCAATCAAGAGTTATACATATTTTTCTAGTAGACATAAATCTTTTACAAGAATAGATTATATATTTGTAACATTGGAAATATTATCTAAAATAATGAAAGCAGAGATAAAAATAATTAAAATATCAGATCATGAAATGGTAACTATGGAAATGGAAATAGATTGTGATTATAAACAGGCAAGTAGATGCAGAATGGATTTGAGGATTTTTAAAAATAAGGAGATTTTAGAGAAAATGGAAGAGAATTAAAAGACATAAATGGACTATAAATGAGGAAGGAGGTAGTAATATAGGTGTAATATGGGATGCAATGAAAGCAGTGCTAAGAGGTTTAGGGATAAAATATTCTTATAATATAAAAAAAGAAAAAGAAAAACATATAAAAAGGTTGGAGGAGGAAATTAAAGAACTGGAGTGTAAATATATAGAAAGTAGAGAGAATAGGATTATGTTAGAATTATCAGCTAAAAGAAAAGAGTTGCAAAATATTGAGTTAGAACAGGTTCAAAGAAATCTAATTTATTTAAATAGGGAATTTTATGAAAATAGTAATAAAAATTCTAGAATGTTGGCTAAAGCCACACAAGTTAAAAAGGCAAAAAGTCTGATTGGAGTAATAAAGAATGAAAAGGGAGAAAGATGTAACATGAAGAGAGAAAAAATGTTGATATTTCAGAGGTTTTTTGAAAAGTTATATAAGGGAAATGAAATAAAAGTGAATGAAAGTCAGGCATATATAGAAAAGAATTCAAACTGTAAAATTCGAGAATATGATAAAGAAATAATGGAATCACAAATAGAGGAGGAGATACTGGAAGTTACTAATAAATTGAAAATAGGTAAAGCACCAGAGTTAGATGGACTAGGGCAGAATATTATAACAATTTTAAAGGATTATTGGTGCCAAAGGTGAGGTTAATGTTTAATAAAATAATGGAAGGGGAAATTATTCTAAGTTCCTGGAAGCAATCTCTGATAGTATTGATAGCAAAACCTAATTAAGATCTTACAAACCTAGGATCATATAGAGCAATATCCCTTATTAATCAGGATGCTAAGATTTTTACAGCAATATTGACAAATAGAGAATTATATTAAAAATGATCAGTGTGGATTTATAAGAGGCCGACAAATATCAGATGTAGTAAGAAGGGTTTTAAATATAGGTTATTACATAAAGAATAAAAAAATTAAAGGCTGGTTTATTAACATTAGACATTTTTAAGGCCTTTGATTGTGTAGAATGGCCTACATTTAAGATATTAATAGAGAAGTTAGGCTTTGGGGGAAAATTTGAAAGGTGATAAATCAACTATACTCAGAGAATAAGGCAAGAATAGTCATAAATGATGGTGTGACAGAGACAATAACCTTAAGCCGGGGAACGAGACAGGGTTGCCCCTTATCCCTAGTTCTATTTGTATTATTGATGGAGGTTTTGGCAAATGCAATTAGGAAAGATCCATTGATTGAAGGAACTGGTGTATATAAGAAAACTAAAATAAATTTATTTGCAGATGATACATTACTAACATTTCAAAATCCCATAGCTACTATAGAGAGGGTATATTCACATTTGAATGAATTCAGGAAATATGGACTGCAAATAAACTGGGAAAAATCTGAAATGATGTTATATAACCATACTAAAGAAGAAATTGATGTACTGAAAGAAAAATATAAATTAAAAATAGTAGATAGTATCAAATATTTAGGTACTGACATCCCAAAAAATATTCAAGAATTAAAGAACATAAATTATGAGAAGTTAAAAAAGATATAAAAGATATAAAAGATATAAAAATGGATCAATATGGAAAACTAAAATTATCATGGTTCAGAAGAATTGCAGCAATAAAAATGAAAGTTTTACCAAAAATTAATTTTTTGTTTTGGATGATCCCAATTAAGTTTTCGGATCAAGAATTAACGGAAATACAGAGATTGTTGGAGGTGTATTGTAATGGAGGTAAGAGAGTAAGAATAAGTAAAGCATTATGGTATGAAACATTAAAAAAGGGTGGGCTGGGTCTTCCAAATGTTAGAAATTATTGGGTAGCTAATCAATTAAAAGGGACGCGGTGGCTCAGTGGGTTAGGACGCTGAGCTTGTCGATCGGAAGGTCGGCAGTTTGGCGGGTCGAATCCCGAGTGCCGCATAACAGAGTGAGCGCCTGTTACTCGTCCCAGCTTCTGCCAACCTAGCAGTTCGAAAGCACGTAAAAATGCAAGTAGAAAAATAGGGACCACTACGGTGGGAAGGTAACAGCGTTCCGTGCGCCTTTGGCGTCTAGTCATGCCGGCCACATGACCACGGAGATGTCCTCGGACAAGCGCTGGCTCTTCGGCTTTGAAACGGAGATGAGCACCGGCCCCTAGAGTCGGAAACGACTAGCACGCATGTGCGGGGGAACCTTTACCTTTACCTTTAATCAATTAAGGGTGGTCCCAGATATTATAGCAGTAAACAGAAATTTATTATGGAGTGATAATAGAATTGAAGGAATTAAGGGAAATAGACGATCCTACAGAAACATATTGGTTTAAAAAGGATATTAAAAAAATTGTTAAGAGTATTCAAAATCCCTTTTTAAAAAATTTGATAGAACTATGGAATAAATGGAGATATTGGTTAATGTCAGGAATTTCTCCTTTAACACCAGTGGTAGAAATGGAGAAATTCCATGAGATTTGGATTAGTAAATTAAAAAAAAATCATATATATAAATGGGAAGACTGGAAGAAGAGGATAAAGAATATAATACAATTAAAGAATGTTTTATCAGATACTAAATTAAATTGACTGAATTTAATACAATTAGAGAAATGGATAAAAATGGAAGAAAAATTCGAGGTGAAAGATAAACAGTTAACAAAATTTGAAATGATTATAAAAGAAAGCAAGGAAAATGAAGAATATATAGGTAAAGGAAAAATTGGGAAAATATACAGAATATTAAACAATAATAATAATATAATAATATATATTAAATAATAAATATATAAATATTAACTGAACTAGAAGATCAGGCAAAAGGTTTAAAATTAATCTAGGAAACAGATTTAGGAGAAATAAACGATAAATATTGGAAAAATATTTGGAACAGAAGAATATATAAGAATATGTCAGAGTTAAGGGAAATAGATATAAAGTGATATGTAGGTGGTACCCAATACCACGTAAATTAAATCAAATAGATGTTAAATATACAAATATTTGCTGGAAGTGCGAGAAAGAGATTGGAACATATAAATATATGTGGTGGGATTGTGATAGCGCACAAAAGATATGGGACATGGTGTTTAGGGAAATTAGAGAACTTTTGAAGGTAAATTTAGATATGTCACTGAGGATTGCATTACTGTTACTGGTGGAAAAACAAGATATAAATGAAGCAAAAAAGGAATTGATTGTAAATTTGATAATGGCAGCTAGATTAGTGATGGTTAAATATTGGAGACGGAATTGGGTTATTCAAAGAAATGAGTGGCATAATGAAATAAGGAATATGGCAATAAATGATAACAGAAATTAAATTTTAAAAAGGGATGATTAAAGTAAATAATTATAATGAAATATGGGATGAGTTTATAAAAACAGTCTTGGTGGCAGGCAAAGGGAATAAACCTGCTCAAGAATATATGCTGTTTTGGAGGGGATAAGGCCACAATTGAAATATATTGTATATTGTTAGTTGTTATATGAGAAGAAATATAGGTAATAAAAAATGCTCTCCCGGTGTGTGTGTGTACACAGTAGTATTTGTATTTTTTCATACTTTTTAAATTTAGATTTATATGTGTTTTGTTTGTATTTGAATAAAATAAAAAATAAAATAAATAAATAAATAAGAAACAAAAACAATATAAAATTAAAAAAAATCATCTGGTCCTTATCAGTTTTAAAAAAAACAATCTCAGATGAACAACTATACTTGATTTATTACACTATGACTATGTCATCATTTGTTTTACAAAAATAGAGAAGCCATGTGTGAAAAACTAAATACACCTTATGATTCAATAGCTTGTAGAATCATCTTTAGCAGCAATAGCATGAATTGTTTCCTCTACGACTTTTTCACTCTCTCACATCTTTGTGGAGGAATTTTGGCCCATTCCTCTTTACAATATTGGGGGCATTTGTTTGGGGGCATTTGTTTATGCAGCCACGGGATGTCCCGCCACAGCATTTCAATTGGGTTTTGATCTGGACTTTGACTGGGTCATTGCAACATCTTGATTCTTTTCTTTTTCAGCCATAATGTTGAATAGCTGATGGTGTGCTTGGGATCATTGTCCTGTTGTGTGATGCAATGTTAGCCAAGCTTTAGATGTCAGAAAGATGGCCTCACATTTGACTTTAGAATGCTTTGGTATATAGACAAGTTCATGGTTAACTCAATGACTGCAAGGTGCTCAGGTCCTGTGATTGCAAACAAGCCCAAATCATCACCCGTCCATACCATGCTTGATGGTTAGTATGAGATGATTGTGCTGATCGTGTTTAATTTTCACCAAACCTGGAATTGTGCAATTAGCCAAACATCTTTGGTCTCATCTATGCAAAGAACAGTGTTCCAGAAGTCTTGAGATTTGTTCAGATGCAACTTTGCAAACCTAAGCTCTGCTGCCATGTTTGTTTATCATTTTAGAGAGAAGAGGCTATCTTCTGGCAACCCTTCCAAAGAAACCATATTTATTCAGTCTTTTTCTCTTTGTACTGCCATGAACTTTAACATGCTAACTGAGGCCTATAGAGTCTGAGATGTAACTTTTGGATTTTTTGCAATTTCTCTGAGCATTGCATGATAGGACCTTGGGATAAATTTGCTAGTACATCCATTCCTGGGAAGATTGGCAACTGTCCACTTGTGAATAATCTTCCTGACTACATGTAGAATGATGGACTTTAAATTGTTTGGAAATGGCTTTATGACCCTTCTTAGATTGATGGGCAGCAATAATTGCTTCTCTAAGATCACTGCTGATGTCTTTCCTCTTTGGCATTGTGTTAATATATACCTCAGTGCTGGAGACCAGTAAACTCCTAAAACTTCAGCTTTTATAGAGATAGTCACACTTGCTGATGATCAATTGATCAGGGGTACTTGATTAGCAGCAGTTGGTATATGCCACACTTGATTCCCATTTGTGGAAGCTGTCTTGAGTTGAATTCCATTGTCTTCCTTAGTTCCACTGAGTACCTGACATCCCCTTCATGGATTACTGCCTTGTCGTGGCGAAGGGGCTTGCATAATTCAATGAAGCTATGAGCTATGCCGTGCAGGGCCACCCAAGACGGACAGGTCATAGCCGAGAGTTCTGACAAATCGTGATCCACTGGAGAAGGAAATGGCAACCCACTCCAGTATCTTTGCCATGAAAACCCTATGGACAGTACCAAAAGGCAAAACGATATGACGCTGGAAGATGAGCCCCTCAGGTCGGAAGGCGTCTAATATGCTACTGGGGAAGAGCAGAGGGCTAGTACTAGTAGCGCCAGAAAGAATGAAGCGACTGGGCCAAAGCCGAAAGGACGCTCAGCTGTGGATGTGTCTGGTGGTGAAAGGAAAGTCCGATGCTGTAAAGATTTTTCTCCATAGGAACCTGGAATGTAAGATCCATGAATCAAGGAATGCTGGACGTGGTCAAACAAGAGATGACAAGACTGAACATCGCCATCTTAGGTATCAGCGAACTAAAATGGACAGGAATGGGTGAATTTAATTCAGATGACCATCAGGTATACTACTGCGGGCAAGAATCCCTCAGAAGAAATGGAGTAGCCTTCATAGTCAATAAAAGAGTAGGAAAAGCAATACTGAGATACAATCCTCAAAATGACAGAATGATCTCAGTTCGAATCCAAGGCAAACCATTCAATATCACAGTAGTCCAAGTCTATGCCCCAACCACCGGTGCTGAAGAGGATGAAATTGACCGGTTCTATGAAGCCCTACAGCACCTTATAGAACTAACACCAAAAAATGATGTCCTTATCATCATGGGGGATTGGAATGCTAAAGTAGGAAGCCAAAAGATAACTGGAATAACAGGCAAGTTTGGCCTTGGAGTACAAAATGAAGCAGGGCACAGGCTGATAGAATTTTGTCAAGAGAATACGATGGTCATAGCAAACACTCTTTTCCAACAACCCAAGAGACGGCTCTACACATGGACATCACCAGACGGTCAACACAGAAATCAGATTGACTATATGCTCTGCAGCCAAAGATGGAGAAGCTCTATACAGTCAGTAAAAACAAGACCAGGAGCTGACTGTGGCTCAGACCATGAGCTTCTCCTTGCAAAGTTTAAGCTTAAACTGAAGAAAGTAGGGAAAAGCACTAGGCCACTCAGGTATGAATTAAATCATATCCCTGTTGAATATACAGTAGAGGTGACAAATAGATTTAAGGAATTAGATCTGATAGACAGAGTGCCTGAAGAACTATGGACAGAGGTTCGCGACATTGTACAACAGGTAGCAACCAAAACCATCCCAAAGAAAAAGAAATGCAAGAAAGCAAAATGGCTGTCTGAGGAAGCTTTGCAAATAGCTAAGGAAAGGAGGGAAGCGAAAGGCAAGGGAGAAAAACATAGATATGCCCAATTGAATGCAGAATTCCAGAGAATAGCTAGAAGAGATAAGAATGCCTTCTTAAATGAACAGTGCAAAGAAATAGAAGAAAACAATAGAATAGGGAGGACCAGAGATCTTTTCAAGAAAATTGGACAGATGAAGGGAACGTTTAATGCAAAAATGGGCATGATAAAGGACCAAAATGGCAGGGACCTAACAGAGGCAGAAGAGATTAAGAAGAGGTGGCAAAATTACACAGAAGAACTATACAAGAATGAGCTTAATGTCCCTGATAATCACAATGAGGTGGTCACTGACCTCGAGCCAGACATCCTAGAATGTGAAGTGAAGTGGGCCTTAGAAAAGCTGAGCAACAACAAAGCTAGTGGAGGTGACAGTATTCCAGCTGAGCTATTCAAAATCTTAAAAGACAGTGCAGTAAAAGTGCTACACTCAATTTGCCAGCAAATTTGGAAAACTCAACAGTGGCCACAGGATTGGAAAAGATCAGTTTACATTCCAATTCCAAAGAAAGGCAGTGCCAAAGAATGTTCAAACTATCGCACCATTGCACTCATTTCTCATGCTAGTAAAGTCATGCTTAAAATCCTACAAGCTAGACTTCAGCAGTATGTGGATCGAGAACTACCAGAAGTACAGGCAGGATTTCGAAGAGGCAGAGGAACTAGAGATCAAATTGCCAACATACGCTGGATCATGGAGAAAGCTAGGGAGTTCCAGAAAAACATCTACTTCTGCTTCATTGACTATGCTAAAGCCTTTGATTGTGTGGATCATAACAAACTGTGGCAAGTTCTTAAAGAGATGGGAGTACCAGACCATCTTATTTGTCTCTTGAGAAACCTATATGCGGGTCAAGAAGCAACAGTGAGAACTGGACATGGAACCACTGATTGGTTCAAAATTGGGAAAGGAGTCCGGCAAGGCTGTATACTGTCGCCCTGCCTATTTAACTTATATGCAGAGCACATCATGAGAAAGGCAGGGCTAGATGAATCAAAAGTTGGAATTAAGATTGCCGGAAGAAATATCAACAACCTTAGATACGCAGATGATACCACTCTAATGGCAGAAAGTGAAGAAGAACTAAAGAGCCTCTTGTTGCGGGTGAAGAAGCAAAGGTTGGGTTGAAACTTAACATTAAGAAAACCAAGATCATGGCATCTGGCCCTCTCAATTCCTGGCAAATAGATGGGGAAGAAATGGAGGTAGTGACAGATTTTATTTTCCTGGGCTCCAAGATCACTGCAGATGGGGACTGTAGCCAAGAAATTAAAAGACGCTTGCTCCAGGGGAGGAAAGCCATGGCAAATCTAGACAGCACACTAAAAAGCAGAGACATCACCCTGTCAACAAAAGTGCGTATAGTCAAGGCTATGGTCTTCCCAGTTGCAATGTATGGCAGTGAAAGTTGGACCATAAGAAAGGCTGAGCGCCAAAGAATTGAGGCCTTTGAACTATGGTGCTGGAGAAGACTCCTGCGAGTCCCTTGGACTGCAAGGCGATCAAACCGGTCAGTCCTAGAGGAGATCAATCCTGACTGCTCTTTAGAAGGCCAGATCCTGAAGCTAAAACTCAAATACTTTGGCCACCTAATGAGAAGGAAGGACTCACTGGAGAAGAGCCTAATGCTGGGAAAGATCGAGGGCAATAGATGGTAGAGGACAGGAAGGCCTGGAGGAATGTTGTCCATAGGGTCGCGATGGGTCGGACACGACTTCGCAGCTAACAACAACAACCTGACAAAGGTCTTTAGTTTTCTGTTGACTTTGTATAGTGCCAAGCATACACAGATCCTTCAGTGTGGTACCAAGCTAAGCTTTCTTGTGGTCAATCAAGGCTGTACTCAAATTGATCTATGTAGACCTTGAGTCTTGGAGAACTGTTCTATCAATGAACAACTGGTGTTTTGAGCCTCTACAGTAGTGTTATACCCAATGGTCTTCTGAGCTCTGCTCATATTAGTTGTTTGTATGGTCCTGTAGCTTGGCAGCTATAATGCCTACTGGCACTTTCCAGATTACTGGCTGGTAATTGGATGATGCTATTCTTTTGAGGGGGGTATCTTTCATGATCAGCACTGTTCAATATGGATGGAAGAGCTTGCTATTAGTAGCTGGTACATCTGTAGTGCTAGGTGTTCATGCACTGTTAGTTTCTTTAACTAGCAGGTGTGGCTCATGTCAGGGCTGAGTGCTTTCCAGCTCTTCAGGTTCTCAATCTACTGAATGCCTCCTCTTTAATGTAGGGGTGATAGTGTTGGTTACACCTCCAATTGTTCTTCTGAATCTTTTTGAGCCAGGATATAATGTGTAGTTGCTCCATCAAAAGTTCTGAGAACAGTTTCCTTTTCATTATGTTGAAATGTTGGTAACAAGCTGTTTCTCAGTTAGTATGGATGTAGGTCTTACCCATCCATACTTCATTCAAACATTTCATATATACTTTCTTCATTAGATCTACCATTGTATAGCATTCATCAAAATGTGTGTGTGTGTGTGTGTGTGTGTGTGTGTGTGTGTGTGTGTGTGTATGTGTTTGTTTAGAGAGGGGGACAGGAAACGTGAGAGACAATAAGTAATTTCTATATCTTAGTTAAAACTGAGATATTTTCTTATGCAAAAATATACATTTAACTGTGCAAAAAACCCCTACCTTCAAGCATTACACTTCCAGCTGCAAAATTTGAAGTCAATGTGAACCTGCAGTGCACTTTTTTTAAAAAAAATCTTACCTTTCCATCAATTTCTTCCAATATTTCATAGATACTCCTGGTGCAACTGACAGTGCTCTGTCCCACTGAAACAATAAATTGTGCTTATTATTTTCACCACAGATTGTGTGTGTGTTTAATAGTCTTTACTTTTACTTTTGTTAGTTCTTTCTAACAGGACAGCTAAAATATAACATTAATTTTTCAGTTTTATTTATAAAAGAATTCTATAGGAAAACAAAAATCAGTAAAGAAATTGGTATATCATTTCTCACTGTTCAAGACAAAATTGGAAAAAAACTGTTTACTTCAAGACATACTTCCTCATGGACAATTAGGTACTTTCTGATGGATTATTACTTCTAATAATCATTATATAGTTAGTTACACTTTTTTAATAATAAAAAGATAGAAAAAGTAATATTTTAGTGGCAATTAATATAAAAGTTGAAAATATTTGGACTGTCTTGGAATGTACCTACAGTGTTTGGTCTCCTGTGACTGGCTAAGTTCTTGCAGCTTTCTTGGCAGGATTTCAGAAGTGGTTTGGTATTACCTCTTTCCTAGGGTTTCTTCCCAGAGTGGCTGGCCCAAAATCACCCAGCTTGGTTTGTGCCTAAAGCACGACTAAAATTCAGTCTCCCAGTTTGTAGCCTAATGCCTTAACCATTATACTAAATAGACAGTGTTATGTATGGGGTATAAGCAGCAGCTCTGCAGGTACCACCAGGTGGCGCTGTGTTGTGGCCGGATTGGCTGAAGGGTTTTCGGCGGGAGATACAGATGGATGGATTGGCCAGAGTGATACCTAGCTAGGTATATAAGGGGTCCAGGTAACCCCCTTTGTTCAGTACGCACCTACCACTAATAAAGAGCTGACATGCGGTACTCATTGCCATGCGGTCCACAACCCACGACACAATAGTGGCGACGAGGGTGGGATTGCTGTTTCTTGCAGAGCTGAATCACTAGATGAAGTCACTAGCTGAAATCACTAGATCAGAGGAAAAGAATTCCTTTTCCCGATCCTTGCTGAAACAGCATCCTAGGACCGGTCAGACCATGGCAAAAATAACTCAGATCCGTGAGTTCGACATTCACCAGCCCAAGCGATGGGAATCGCACTTGGGCCAGGTCGAAGGCTACCTCCTCGTCAACCGGATCACAGAGGATCGAACGAAGGCAGCGGCGCTACTGTACATCAGCGGGTCTGCCATCTACGATGTGGCCGTGGGGTTTTCCGCACCCATGCCTATCGCAACTGTTCCCTACCGCGACCTCATAAGCAAGCTGAACGGGCATTTTATGCCTAAGAGGTCTGAGATGTCTTGGAGATTTCAGTTTGTCCAGCGGATCCAGAGGCCGGGCAAGTCTACAACTGACTTCATTGCGGACGTGCGACAAGCCGCTCATCTTTGCAAGTTTCCTGACTTAGAGGACCGCCTGTGAGATTGTATCACTTTCGGGCTGAGTGACAAGCGGCTGCGGCAGAAACTGCTCATGAAGCCGAAAATGAGCCTGCAAGAGGTCTTGGATGAGGTCCAAGCATATGAGGCAGCCAGCGGTGACAGTCAAACAACCCACCGACCCAGCAGCAGCTCCGGGGGATCAGTGCACCAGGAGAGCGCTGTGTACGGCGGAACGGACAACGATGAGGCGGCAGAGATCGACGCAGTAGACTGGAGGTTGGCGCAACAACAACCAACGCGACTGCGGGTAGACCAGGGGGCTCAGCGGAGACTGATGGCGTCGCAGAGAGCTGCCAGAGGGGCCAGTACTGACGCTATTCTGGGAGCCGGAGCGACCAGTCCCAAGTGTGCTGGCTGCAGGGGGAACCAGGCAAGTGACCTGCAGATTTCACTCGGCTAAGTGACGAGTCTGCGGGAAAACAGGCCACATCGCTGTGGTCTGCCGGAGCCGTCAGAAGAACGAGGACGCATCATCAAAAGGTACTGGAACACCCCAAAACGCGACTTCCAACGCTGTAGTGAACCTTAAGGCCATTTCCCATTTGGGGGTCCATCGGTTACTCACCCCCAAAATTATGGTAGAAGTCCACTTGCAGGGAATACCCTGTAAGATGGAGCTAGACTCCGGAGCCACTGTCTCAATAATATCTGAGGAGACTTTTAAACAAGTATGCGGCTGGAGCAACCGGTGGGCTACTTTAAGACCGACTAACCTAAAACTAACTGACTTCCAGCATGCTCCCGTGAAAATCAAGGGGGAGGCCACTCTGTCGGTGGGGTTCAGAGGGTTCCGTGGGAACTTGGATGTGTTGGTAGTTGATGGTCGAAGGACTAGCCTAGTGGGGTTGGACTGGTTCAAGGCTCTGGGCATAGGGATCTCAGGGATCCATAGGGTCCAGGCCACGAGCCTCAAATCCGTCTGCGAAGCGTTTGCAGACATATTTGAGGACAAGCTAGACACACACACAGGGCCACCCATCAAGTTTAAGCTAAACCCCAACATCATGCCCATTAGAATCAAACCCTGAAGGGTTCCCTTTGCCCTTAAAGATAAAATAGAGAGGGAGTTGAACAGGCTAGTGGACCAGGGGGTGTTAGAACCCGTAGAAGGGGTTGAATGGGAGACCCCCTATAGTTACCCCACTAAAAGCTAATGGGGAGGTGAGGATCTGCGCTGACTACAAATGCACTGTGAACCAGGCCCTAAATTCGCATGCTTACCCAGTTCCGACGGTCAGCCACATCCTCGCCTCTCTTCAGGGCGGTGCCATTTTTGCAAAGCTAGATTTGGCACAAACGTATCAGCAGCTCCTAGTTTCCCCGGACACTGCTGACGTGCAGACCATAGTAACGCACAGAGGAGCTTTCAGTTAACCGTTTTCAGTTCGGTATCTCTGTAGCTCCAGGCATCTTTCAAGAAGTGATAGAGAAAACACTGAAGGGCATTCCAGGAGTATGCCCTTACTTCGATGATGTCCTCATTACTGGAAGCTCTGAGGAGGTATTGGCTGAAAGACTGCAGGCTGTCTTAAACAGATTTCGCTCTGCAGGGCTAAAACTTAAAAAAGACAAGTGCAGCATAGGAGTGACATCTACTGAGTTCCTAGGCTTCAGGATAGATGCCAAGGAGGTTCATCCTGCTGAATCCAAGGTGAGGGCAATAAAAATGGCCCCCACTCCAAAAAACAAGGGGGAATTACAGGCATTCCTGGGGCTCTTAATTTTTTTATCATTCATTTCTGCCACACAAAGCTGCCATAGCTGAGCCTCTGCACAGGCTCCTAGACAAGTAAGCTGTTTGGAAGTGGACAAAGAGTCATGAAAAAAGTTTTAGGAAATTGAAAGAACTACTGTCTAGTAACTCCACTGTCACCCACTTCATAGAGTCAAAACCCATATGCATTGCATGTGATGCACCCCCATACAGAGTGGGTGCTGTAGTGAGCCATCTCGAAGACAATGGGGACCAAGTGCCCATTGCCTACTACTCACACACATTGTCTAGGGCAGAAAGGAACTACGCTCAAATAGACAAGGAAGCCCTGGCCATAGTGGATGGGGTCAAGAAATTCCATGATTACCTCTACGGTAGGGAATTCACCATATTCACAGATCATAAGCTTCTATTGGGTTTGTTCACAATGGATAAACAGACACCTCAAATATTATCACCCAGAATGCTTAGGTGGTCCATATTCCTATCTGCATACTCTTGCAAGTTAGTGCACAAACGGGGAAAAGAGATGGGTCATGCAGACGGATTAAGCAGGTTGCCCTTAGACAGGGCTGAACCTGATCCAGCACCAGCAGCCCAGATACTTTACATTCAGGATCTCCCAGAGTGCCCCTGCAGGCAAAAGACATAGCTGCAGAAACAGCAGCAGACAGAGTCCTAAGCAGAGTTCAATCTTGGGTAGTCACGGGGTGGCAAGAAAAGTCTCCAGGAACCGAATTTCAGGCTTATTTCCATAGGAGGCACAAGTTGTCAGCACACAAGGGCTGCCTGTTATGGGGAAGTAGCGTAATCATTCCCGAAACACTGAGAAACACAGTCATTAAATCATTACATGAAGGACATCCAGGAATAGTCAGAATGAAAGCATTAGCAAGAAGTTATCTGTGGTGGCCCGGTCTTGATAAGGCTATTGAGGAACAGGTTAACAGTTGTTATGATTGCCAAAGGTCCAGACCTGAGATGCCCCATGCACCAGTATTCAAATGGGGACACACACTCCATGGTCCAGAGTACACATTGATTATGCAGGCCCTTTCCAGGGGCAGCTGTTCTTGGTGGTGGTAGACAGCCACTCTAAGTGGCTAGAAGTGATACCAGTCACTAGCATGACCTCAGCCAAAACCATCCAAGTGCTCAGGGGGCTCTATGCCACACATGGCCTTCCAGACGTATTAGTCTCAGACAATGGGCCTCAATTCACCTCTGCTGAATTCCAGGCATTCACCAGGGCCACCTTGATTAGGCATGTTACAATGGCGCCCTTCCACCCGTTGACTAATGGATTAGCAGAATGCATGGTAAGAACAACCAAGGATGCATTGCGGCACATCATCAATGGTGACTGGCATCAATGGTTGGCACAGTTCCCGTTAGCTCAACACACCACACCCTGCACTGCCACAGGCAAGAGTCCAGTGGAACTTCGTTGGGGCCGGAGGCTCATCACCAAATTGGACAGGCTGCTCCCTGATAGAGTGGCTGCTGAGACTGAGCATCCCAGAGTCTCCAGAGAATTTCTCAATAACGACTTGGTTTGGGCAAGGAACTACGGGCCAGGTCAATTTTGGATTCCGGGGATGGTGGTTGACAGAACTGGGCCATTGTCCTACATTGTAGGGGTGGAGGGGAATCGCCAGATCAGGCGTCATGTAGATCAAATCAGGAAGCAGGTTCCTGAAGGGTCTCAGGGTGACCAATCACAACAAAAAACATTTGAACCAAATAAAGAAGACCAGGGACTGGGTCAAACAGAACATTGGGACCAGTGCTCAACCATCACCGATGATGATTTGGAAGACCAGCAAGGACTGAGACGGTCTATCAGGACTCACAGACCACCAACATACAGTATCTTGCAGGTTATGTGCAATCTTGAACAGGCCCAGAGCTGTTCACAGAATATTATGGATATTGTGTTGTAATGTAGTATGCATGCCAATTGTATTCTATATGTTTTTTTTTCTTTTAAGGGGGAAGGGGTGTTATGTACAGGGTATAAGCAGCAGCTCTGCAGGAACCACCAGGTGGCGCTGTGTTGTGGCCGGATTGGCTGAAGGGTTTTCAGCGGGAGACACAGATGGATGGATTGGCCAGAGTGATACCTGGCTAGGTATATAAGGGGTCCAGGTAACCCCCTTTGTTCAGTACGCGCCTACCACTAATAAAGAGCTGACATGCGGTACTCATCTGTTCCTTCATTGCCATGCAGTCCACAACCCACTACACAATAGACAGTATTTGAGACAAGTCAAATACACCATAAAATCTTTTTTTGGGAAGTATCAAAGAATTGCATGCTTAAAGTATAATTGAATGGAACTGATTTATTAAAAGTAACCATATAATACATAGACAGACATAGATTTTACTCAAATATTTCTGGTTAAAATTAATGCAAAAAAGAAACAGAAGACCATTTATATAAAAAAATAATTGACAGGTTGCCCACCATTCACTTATTTAAAAATAACTCTTACTCCTTAGACTATTTGCAATCTTTTGCTCCCTTTCCCCCAATATTTTCCTTTAAAATTATTTACAATATTAGTATTGCATATAATATATTTATGTACTGTAAAATTGTCCAGGTGCTTACCTCTCCAAGCTCCACCATAAGTTCACAGTATCTCTGAATTTGACCTAGTCTCAGATGTATCTCTGCTGCTTCTTTTAGCCTTTTCTCCTTGCTAGGTACACCAATGCCTCCTCCAAATTTAGACATCTTTACTGTTGTAAGTTCTTGTGCTTTGGACTACAAGGATAAAACCAAAATAAATTGTTTCTAAGACATGTGCAAAATGTTGCAGGCATGAACTGTTCTGAACATTTAAATATTCGAGAGATCCATGCCTAAACACACGTGCTTTAATTTGTATACATAACAAAATGAAGCTGTTTTGTTCAGGGAAAAGATACAAATATGGGTAGTTCTGTACAGAGGTAATCAGAGGAGGAAAGGTAGGAAAAAGTAGTATATCAGCAGTGTTAGTGGATGAGAGCAGACAGGGAAGATAAGGTGCTGGGAAAAGTAGGTGGGTAGATGCTGGAAGAGGAAAAAGTGGAGTGTGTCTTGCCCTATCATTCTTAACCTATCTATCTTGTAAAAATCATTCCAAAATCTTTCTGGATTTGATCTGATATGGGAAACAATCAAATTTATAGTTTTTTTTAATCAAAGAAACAGTTCAGTAGAACTTCAATATTAATTTTTCCTAAGCTAGAAAGAAAATGTATTTTTCATTTCATGCTTAGCTGGTTTCTTAATATATGATCAATTGTCATATAGTTAGGTTCTCTCCATCTGTAGAATGGTTCATATTTAACATAATTGTTCCCATCACATACAGTAGTTAATACTGCTATGATTATGTGGAAGACGGAAAAGAGAGAATGCATGCTGATATAAATGGGAACCCAAAGAAATCTGCTTTTATTTGTGACTCCCTGTGGGTGCAAGACAATATTCCAGGGGGTGCGAAAACTTGGGTTTAGAGGTTTCAAAATTATAGTGTATATGCATAATTCATTGCCATTATTTCTAACTTTTGTAAGGGGTGCGAGAATATATCAGAAGTGTTCTAGGGGTGCGGGGTATAGAAAAGGTTGGGAACTGCTGCTCTAAGCAAAAAAAATTTCTGGTAGATCACCCAGTTCAGTGATGGCGAACCTTTTAGAGACCGAGTGCCCAAACTGCAACCCAAAAGCCACTTATGTATCATTGGGTGCTGGGTGGGCATGACCCATTGGGTGGGTGTGGCCCATTGGGTGGGTGTGGCTGTGGTGGTAATGGCAGACTGGGTGGGACTAAAAAGTTCAATCTATTCCAACTTTGCGAGATTTTTTTCCCCGCGAGAAGTTGGAATTGATTGATTGAACTTTTTTTTTTTGCACACGGCGGCGGCGGCCTAAAGCGAAAAGGTTTTATAAAACCCAGCTGAAGGCCTAGGACTGGGGTGACGGCACGTGTGCCCACAGAAAAGGCTCTGCGTGCTACCTGTAGCACACGTGCCATAGGTTCGCCACCACGGACCTAGTTACACAAAGTCAGCTGTCTGGCAAAAGATAATACATGTGCCTTAGGAACAGTGGCTCCTCTTGTATATTCCTGGGCAGTTCATTTCTGATTTGCAGAAACTGTCTTCTTTTTATGTTTTTTCTGTGGACATTTATAGCAAACCTTAAATGGAATTCATTGGGAGCAAATCATACTGAAGAAAAGTACACCTCTTTGTTTCAACTCAGTTTGCAGATGTGTTTGCAGAAACATCCCAAATGTTTCAGGTGTAGATACTTTAAAATGTACAAAAAGGTGATCCATTATTAACTGCAACAAGATAATGTTTCTGTCATTTCTGTAACACAAGCTGGCTGTTGATCTGTTGGTTTAAAATATTTCTTACAAAACTTCACAATAATTCAACCCAATACTGTAGTTTTTGTAATAAAAAGTTTCACTCCAATGAAAATTCTTCTTAGAAAGAAAAACAGTATTTCTATTCTTGTATGCCAACCTAGCAGTTCGAAAGCACGTAAAAATGCAAGTAGAAAAATAGGGACCACTACAGTGGGAAGGTAACAGTGTTCCGTGCGCCTTTGGCGTCCAGTCATGCCGGCCATATGACCACGGAGACGTCCTCGGACAAGCGCTGGCTCTTCGGCTTTGAAACGGAGATGAGCACCGGCCCCTAGAGTTGGAAACGAGTAGCATGCATGTGCGTGGGAACCTTTACCTTTACCTTATAGCTAAAGTAGTAAAAAATGCATAGTAATTCAGAACAGAATTATTGTATATTTTGACATTTGTACACTAAGGATATGATTATTATTTGTAACTGCCATGCTTAATCTAATGAGGAAAAATGTAAGCTAAACTAAATATAGAGTAAAAAACATTTAGATCTATAATCACTGCCATTCAATGGCTCAAGTGCAAGAAGAGATATTTTAAAAGAGAAATGTCCAAGAGTGGGTTTCAAATGTTTCTTCCATCCATACTGTTTTAGAGAATTTTGTTATAAATATTCTTTGCAAATATTTAGTAACTATGAGGCTTCCTTTCATTAAAGCTGTATTATGGGTCCCCACAGTGCCAATGAAGTTGTCAATTAAACTTCTGCTCAGTTTAATTGAGAAGACAGTTTTCAACATTTTCTCTAGAGATGTGGGAGCAGAAAATCTCCAATTAGCAAGAGTTCCCAGCTCGTTGGATTACTCCCCCAGGACTGAAGCCAAAGTACTCTAGCCCCCAGAGTGCATCACTGTAATTCGTAAGGAGGGATCAAAGGAAGCACTTTGCCATTTGTGCTGCCTAAGTCACTCTTTTGTTCTCCTTTGCTACCAAAGCAAATAATGAGAGGAAATAATCAGAAATAGGAGGAAGATCTGTGGGGAAAATTATGGCTACATAGACATGCACTGCAAAATCCAAAATGATGTAAAGATATTCAGTCTGAATAAAACTTACCATTCTAAATTTAACCAAATGTTTCATATGCATAATTCCTTTGCAATAATTCTGTGGGAGCAAACTATCATCTTGACCCTTTATTACTGCAACCAGATCCCATAGGTTTTTACTGCCTCCTCGGGGCTGGAATTATTTTTTTAAAAAAGGAAAATATTGTTAATGCCATATTAGAATACAGCCTGCAATTAACGTCTTTTTCAAGATGCTCTCTGGAAAGTATTAAATTGACTGGATTCATGGAATTTAGAGAGGCTCCATAGGTTGCTCTTTATTTCTAAGTGTCTGTGATCTTTTGCTATTTCTGTCACTATAAAATTTTATTATTTTAGATTGGAACTAATTTTCCTGTGCATGCTGGTAATATAAGAACTAGCTATTATCAGCAATTTAACTGGTAATATAACGACTAGTTATGATGCTTTTAGTAAAAAGTCATATAGTGAAGATGTGAATTCAATAAATATATTATATAATTGCAAGATTATGGCATTATACTTTGATTTATGAACCTTGCATAATATACCCTTTGGATTATTTATGTATAGTTTTTACTAGCCTAAGAACATAATAAAGTCTTTATACAATTCAAATTTTCCTCTATAATTTTCAGGTATTTCTAGACTTTATAATAAAATCTTTCAACAGATAGCAAATAACAAAGAAAACTGCAGATTATTTGCCTGATTTAAACCAGGGCTTCTATATTACATATAAAGAGTTTAATCATTTAGAATGATTCAAATCTGTACCATTTAATTCCCACTTAAATCAATAAGCCTATTGACTAAGCCAATTTCAGTGAACTCTAAATTCAATATTAATCCATATACAATGTTGTTGTTAGCTGCGAAGTCGTGTCCGACCCATCGCGACCCTATGGACAACATTCCTCCAGGCCTTCCTGTCCTCTACCATCTTCTGGAGTCCATTTAAGCTCACACCTACTGCTTCAGTGACTCCATCCAGCCACCTCATTCTCTGTCGTCCCCTTCTTCTATTGCCCTCGATCTTTCCCAGCATTAGGCTCTTCTCCAGTGAGTCCTTCCTTCTCATTAGGTGGCCAAAGTATTTGAGTTTTAGCTTCAGGATCTGGCCTTCTAAAGAGCAGTCAGGATTGATCTCCTCTAGGACTGACCGGTTTGATCGCCTTGCAGTCCAAGGGACTCGCAGGAGTCTTCTCCAGCACCATAGTTCAAAGGCCTCAATTCTTTGGCGCTCAGCCTTTCTTATGGTCCAACTTTCACTGCCATACATTGCAACTGGGAAGACCATAGCCTTGACTATACGCACTTTTGTTGACAGGGTGATGTCTCTGCTTTTTAGTGTGCTGTCTAGATTTGCCATGGCTTTCCTCCCCAGGAGCAAGCGTCTTTTAATTTCTTGGCTACAGTCCCCATCTGCAGTGATCTTGGAGCCCAGGAAAATAAAATCTGTCACTACCTCCATTTCTTCCCCATCTATTTGCCAGGAATTGAGAGGGCCAGATGCCATGATCTTGGTTTTCTTAATGTTAAGTTTCAACCCAACTTTTGCACTCTCCTTCTTCACCCGCAACAAGAGGCTCTTTAGTTCTTCTTCACTTTCTGCCATTAGAGTGGTATCATCTGCGTATCTAAGGTTGTTGATATTTCTTCCGGCAATCTTAATTCCAACTTTTGATTCATCTAGCCCTGCCTTTCTCATGATGTGCTCTGCATATAAGTTAAATAGGCAGGGCGACAGTATACAGCCTTGCCGGACTCCTTTCCCAATTTTGAACCAATCAGTGGTTCCATGTCCAGTTCTCACTG
Source organism: Vipera berus (assembly GCF_964194415.1). NCBI lineage: Eukaryota > Metazoa > Chordata > Lepidosauria > Squamata > Viperidae > Vipera > Vipera berus. Next base: position 51,621,612 of record NC_138209.1, read on the forward strand.
TTGCTTCTTGACCCGCATATAGGTTTCTCAAGAGACAAATAAGATGGTCTGGTACTCCCATCTCTTTAAGAACTTGCCACAGTTTGTTATGATCCACACAATCAAAGGCTTTAGCATAGTCAATGAAGCAGAAGTAGATGTTTTTCTGGAACTCCCTAGCTTTCTCCATGATCCAGCGTATGTTGGCAATTTGATCTCTAGTTCCTCTGCCTCTTCGAAATCCTGCCTGTACTTCTGGTAGTTCTCGATCCACATACTGCTGAAGTCTAGCTTGTAGGATTTTAAGCATGACTTTACTAGCATGAGAAATGAGTGCAATGGTGCGATAGTTTGAACATTCTTTGGCACTGCCTTTCTTTGGAATTGGAATGTAAACTGATCTTTTCCAATCCTGTGGCCACTGTTGAGTTTTCCAAATTTGCTGGCAAATTGAGTGTAGCACTTTTACTGCACTGTCTTTTAAGATTTTGAATAGCTCAGCTGGAATACTGTCACCTCCACTAGCTTTGTTGTTGCTCAGCTTTTCTAAGGCCCACTTCACTTCACATTCTAGGATGTCTGGCTCAAGGTCAGTGACCACCTCATTGTGATTATCAGGGACATTAAGCTCATTCTTGTATAGTTCTTCTGTGTAATTTTGCCACCTCTTCTTAATCTCTTCTGCCTCTGTTAGGTCCCTGCCATTTTGGTCCTTTATCAAGCCCATTTTTGCATTAAACGTTCCCTTCATCTGTCCAATTTTCTTGAAAAGATCTCTGGTCCTCCCTATTCTATTGTTTTCTTCTATTTCTTTGCACTGTTCATTTAAGAAGGCATTCTTATCTCTTCTAGCTATTCTCTGGAATTCTGCATTCAATTGGGCATATCTATGTTTTTCTCCCTTGCCTTTCGCTTCCCTCCTTTCCTTAGCTATTTGCAAAGCTTCCTCAGACAGCCATTTTGCTTTCTTGCATTTCTTTTTCTTTGGGATGGTTTTGGTTGCTACCTGTTGTACAATGTCGCGAACCTCTGTCCATAGTTCTTCAGGCACTCTGTCTATCAGATCTAATTCCTTAAATCTATTTGTCACCTCTACTGTATATTCAACAGGGATATGATTTAATTCATATCTGAGTGGCCTAGTGCTTTTCCCTACTTTCTTCAGTTTAAGCCTAAACTTTGCAAGGAGAAGCTCATGGTCTGAGCCACAGTCAGCTCCTGGTCTTGATTTTACTAGAGACTGTTAATGAAAATTCTATATTGCATATATAATTTTTTAAAAAAATTAATACTTACTGATAAACATTCTGAAAACCACCTTAGCTTTCTTCCTCGAGGATTACTGTTTAATTTCTCTATTTCTTGTTTAATATCCCTAGATGCTTTCCCACATAGCAAAGGAGGAGCACCTATTTCAACCGCACGATCTATTAAAAACCAATAATCAAAATATTTGAAAAGAGAATTGAACATAATATCAACATATATTTTACCTCATAGATGAAGACAACTATGCATGCCAAACTTGGTTTTCTGACCCTCTCAACTTCACCTAGGGATTCTACAGTAACATATCAACAGATTTCACCATCTGTATTGTTCTGTGGTATGAGCAATTATCCTGAACATTTCTTACGTCTGTTTCTATTAAATCTGCTTTCCATTATTGCAATTTGCATATTGCAAATCTTGTTTAAGTCAGGCAAGAAAATAGAATGTTTATTGAGTATCAGAATGAGTCCCTGAGTATAGTTTGTTATTCAGTAAGAATTCATATTCTGTTTCACCATTAGTTATGCAAAACCATTTGTGATAAAGTTGTAGACATTCATGAACATAATAAACTATAATTTCAGCTGAAATAGGAATAAATATCTTTATATGGAATTTGTCAAATTTATTTGTTCTTATTTATTTGTACATTAATGATAAGGTGTATTAAAAGTAGTATTTTATTTGGTACATGCTTATACCTATACACAAACAATAAAGCAATACAATTAAAAGGTATTTAATTTTGTATATAAATAAAAATATAAACAAACAGTTATTTAATTATTTTACAGAATTATATTATCCCAGTACTACCATTATTTTTTCAACTATCAGATATTGCTACTTCTTAAAGAGAAGAATATATCTCTAAAACTTCAGGAAATCTAACTCAAAAAAATACTTCAAAGAAAAATCAATTCCAAACAGTGAAAACAAGATAGTTAGTTGTTCAGTCTAATAAGGGGGGCAAACATGGAAGTAAAATGTGTACCAAATCCATCAACACATTTAATTATCAACATACAGCAACCTGCAAGAATAGAGGGATAATGAAAATACAATATCAATAGGAATTGTGTATAATGCTTAGAGCACAGGTCCCCAACCACCAGTCCATGGACTGGCACTGATCTGCAGCATGCAAGCAACCAGGCCAAGCAAACAAGTGAAGCCCCATCCATGGGATGCAGGTAGTATGCAAAACCAAACCCCCTGTGGTCCACTGAAAAACATTTCTCCATGGCACTGGTCCCTGGTGCCCAAAAGGTTGGGGACCTCTGGCTTAAAGTGAAAAAGTCAATATAACTCATCTATGACCTGAAGAAAATACAGTGGTACCTTGGTACTCAACTGCTTTGGAACTCATCAAATTTGGTATGCAACACATTTTGATGCAAAATTTGTCCTGGTACTTAACATTTATTTGGTACTTAGTGCACAAGCTAGAACTTGTCGGTGTTGGCTGACTTGTGACTCACTACATTATTCCTTACGGAAAAAATTGTTTGGTAATCATCATTGTGCCTTCCAGAACAGCCTTTCACAAAAGCCATAGGAAAATATGTGAAAATACGACCATTTTGTATATAATCTGCTCACATGCCATCATTTACCCACCAATGTTTCCAATTATCTCATCCCATGATCTGTCTGCCAAGATGCATAAGTGTAGAGGATTTATCAGAGGTGTTAAAGACCAAAGTCTCACAGTAGAATCTCGGGAACAAGAGGCCATAGTAAAGGGGTAGCTAGGATGACAAGTTAATCCTAAAGAAAAGGAATTAAAAATTTCAATGAAATATTTTAAAATAATAGGATTTTCAAAAGGAATATAAAATGTACAAAAACACAAAATCAAACATGTTACCATAAACATCTGCACCATGATCATACACTGTGTCCAGGCATGTACCATCTCTTGTGTCCCATACTTTGATTGTATAATCCCAACTGCCAGATATCAATAGATAAGGTATTTCGGTATTCCACAACAATCCTCGTACTGGTGCTTTATGCCCACTAAGAATATTGATACAAGCATCTTGTGTGTAATCCCATATCCGAACAGTGCTATAAAAAAAGATGGCATTTTATTGCAATATTTTGATCATTTCCAGATAAAACCACAAACCTATTGCGGTGCATGAAAGAATCTTGATGAGACTTTGTCACAGCACAGTTTCCTGCGCTTTATCGTACTATAAAGTAAGAGACATGATCTAATTTAGTGAAAAACTAAAACCTGATGTTCCAAAGTAGTGATTTTTCATAGTCACAGAAATTGTCATATCCACTCTAGAATTTGAAAATAACATTTATTTTTTTATTTTTTTAAAGGAACATGATATTTTATTAAGTTTTTATAGTTACAAATCTTAAGTGTCTAATAAACAATGAGTTGTCTGGGTTCACATATTTAACATTAATAGTAATACAGCTTCCATTTCTACTCTCTATTGCGTTTTTCTAGCCATTTATAAAAATTATCCCGTTTGAAAATATTCTGTATCTTCTTTCCCTTTCATTTTCAGTGTAAGCCTATCCATTTCCGCACAATCCAAACTTTTCCTAATTATATCTTCTTCTGATGGTGTTTCTTCATTTTTCCAATATTGTGCAAATGTAATTCTCACTGATACATGTAATATTAAATATATACATTTTTTGACATAGTTCTCTGTAATTATACCGAGAATAAATAGTTCTGGCTTAAAATCTACATGTTTTCTTAACATTTTCTCTAGCCACATGTGTATTTTTGACCATTATTATTTTTTTTGCCTTATTAGGTCATGTCCACCAAAGGTGATAGTACGGGCCTGGATTTTGCCTACATTTCCAACAGTTACTAGACATGTTTTTAAACATTTTTGCTAATCTTGGAGGTGGTGGATGCCATCTATAAAACGTTTTATATAGATTTTCTTTATAAGTAGCTGGCCTTGTTATTTTATAATTTCTTCCCTACAAATTTTGCCATTTTTCTAATTCAATCAATCAATTTATTACAGCCAAATGCCACACATAAATCAAACATCCAAATAAAACAAAACTAAACAGAACCATCACAAGAGGACGTAGCAATACATCACAATGATGTAATCAATGGGCGCCTAAGGTCTGCCTAGTTTTAGAGATAGTATATCAAAAACAAGCTAGTTTCAGAAAAACTGAATGAATCATACTGACCTGACAATAAAAATACATCGAGTATGGTCTAAAACTGGATAAAACACATAATAAAATCAATTATTAAAGATTATTAAAAAGATCTAAAATGATTATGTTTCTGGCGAATCCCCAATGCTGCTGCACAGAATCTAGCCACCTGTGCTGTGATCACTGCCTGCTGATCCTTAAGCAGCCACTGTAGATACTTTCAAAACGACCGGGATACCTATCAATTATGGAGAGGATATGTTTTTTCCGAATAGCTCTGTAGAAAGAATATCGAAGGAGTATGTGTCCAATGGTCTCCACCTGTCCTGAGCCACAGGAGCAGTCTTTCAGACAGTGGTGTCTTTTTATACTTGCCATACAGGACAGCTGATAGAAATGCATAGCACCGTGCAAGAGAGAATGCTTTCCGGTGGTTTATTGACTCCAACTGACTAAGATTCCTGGCAGGTGTAATCACATATCTAATAGAGACTGGAGCCAGAAACAGCGGAGTTATACCTAAGTCTGCTTGCCTCTCGGTGTCCCCTTTGACGCAAGGTTTGTTTTGCTTGGTCGTAGTCCAATTTGAGAATTGAGGCTGACAAGAAGCCTAGTTTGGCCAGTTTAGACTTGACTGCCTTGATCCATGAAGAGGAAAATTTATCTTGTAGAATTAATGGAGCAAGGCCTTGCGGAAAGTAATTAAGCCTTAGCCAAATGTTTAAGGAAGCTATACAGATTCTTGCTTCGACTTTTATCAATCCAGTCTCCAGCCCCAGAAGTGCATTTAGGACACAGCGCGGCATCTGGAGAATTGTTCTGATAAATTTGGACTGAACTCTTTCCAGTGGTGTAAAAACGAAGCTGAGGGTCCGAGCAAGGTCCCGTAAAGAAGCTGTGCTAGCGACTTGGCCAGAAAGAGCTTGATTGCAGCTTGAACATAGTGTCCTCCCTTTGTGTGGAAAAATTTAAGAATGGGATTTGCTGATCATTGGCCAGAGGCAGCCGCATATTCTCCATGGACTTTTTGTGAGCCAATAGCATGGATGACCACCCTTAGGTACTTAAAGGTGGTTACCTGCTCTATTTTGTGGCTATTTAAATACCATGAGTAACGTTTTGGCCTTTTTGCAAAAGCTATAACCTTTGTTTTCTCATAATTTATGTCCAGTTTATTATACTTGCAATACTGGACAAGGACTCACAAGGTTCTTTTAAGGCCAACTGGAGTCCTGGAGAATCATAGCGTCATCTGCATAGAGCAGCAGAGCAATGCTTCAGTCACTTATTTTTTGGGGGTGGTAATTTGGATTCTTTAACCATTTTACCATATCATTTATGTAAAAGTTGAAGAGCAAGGGGGTCAAAATGCACCCGTTTAACCCTCTTTTGCGTTTCAACTGACCTCAAGAGAGACCCTTGCATATTATACCTCACCTTGAGGGATGTTTTGGTATGTAAGGCACATAACAGATGGAGTCTGTGATCAAATGAGGCAGCTTCCAGCTTCTCCCATAGCTTAGTCCTTGTAACCATGTCAAAAGCTGCCTTAAGATCTATAAAGGCAGCATATAAGGATACAGGTCTATCTGATGCATATTTTTCAATCAAATGATGAAGAACTAAGCACTGATCTATGGTGCCTCTCCCCTCTCTAAACCCATTGTGTTCTTCAGCAATCAGGTTCTCGAGGTCCAGCCACTCATTTATCTTGAAGGTGTTTGGCATAGAGTTTGCTGATTATATTTAGCAGACTTATTGATCTGTAGTTGGCAGGGTTGTCTCTCTTTCCCTTTTTATAAATTGGGACCACAATTGCCAAGCCCCAATCCTCTGGGACATGGCTGGTGGAGTCAATATAGGTGAATAGCGCTGCCAGGATGGGTATACACCACTCCATATTATTCTTTAGTAATTCGGCCGAAATGAAGTCAGTGATTGGAGCCTTCCCAATCCTGAATTGGCCAATAAGGGATTTGATTTCAGACTCTGAAACTGGAGGCCTCAGGTAAATCCTTCATTATAGACCTTGTACTCTTGATGGAGGGGTCTTCATACATTCTCCGAAAATGGAGTTTCCCGGTTACAGGAGATATATGATATATGACAGTCTAATGGGGTGTAGATTCTTTCAGAATGGCAAGCTATTAGACATCAAAATAAAGAAGAGTTCTTTTGCTTTGCTGCCGCAATGAGCTGTTCCCAGGAAGACCTTGTGTCTTGTCTCTTCTTGAATGCAATCAATTGCTTGAATTGTTTTTTAAGTGGAAGTAACTGTTTAAGAATTGCTTTATTGCCATACCCAGTCTCGCTTTTGTACCCCTTGTATGCCAAGTTAAGGGCTTTCTTGGCTTCTATGCAATCCTTATCAAACCATCGTTTGGAGGTGGTACAGGACCTCTTAGCTGAGAAATTTAGGTCATGTGCTAATAATGGTTGTAGCTCATAAACTAAACATTTATATAGTTCTAATAAATTTTGAGTCATGTTGGCTGATATAAAGGCTGCACGGATTTTTTTTAAAAAATTATCCTGTTAGGGCTCTCCTTACCTTCTGATCAAGTTGTAATAAGTGTGGACTCTGCTCTCAAATTGGTAGAAATAAATATACCCAGCCCTGCTTTCAGTCTCCCTGGGCCTATGCCTGGCCTTGCTTCCAGCTTATATGAATTGTTGTTGTTAGTTGCGAAGTCATGTCCGACCCATCGCGACCCCATGGACAACGTTTCTCCAGGCTTTCCTGTCCTCTACCATCTTCTGGAGTCCTTTTAAGCTCATGCCTACTGCTTCAGTGACTCCATCTAGCCATCTCATTCTCTGTCGTCCCCTTCTTCTCTTGCCCTCAATATTTCCCAGCATTAGACTGTTCTCCAGTGAGTTCTTCCTTCTCATTAGGTGGCCAAAGTATTTATTTATTTATTTGTTTGTTTGTTTGTTTGTTTTTGTTTTATATACCGCCCTTCTCCCAGAGGACTCAGGGCGGTGTACAGAGCAATAAAGTAAGAATACAATAAAGCAATAGAGTGGAAAAAAATTAAAACCCAAATCCATCAGGCCAGGCCGGCTTGTTGGAATAGATAAGTTTTTAGATCACGCCAGAAGGAGCGAAGGTCGGGGGCCATCCGGATTTCAGCTGGTAAGCGGTTCCAAAGGATTGGCGCACCCACCGAGAATGCTCTCCCCCTGGGGGTCACCAGCCGACATTCTCTGACCGGTGGCACCCTGAGGAGGCCCTCTCTGTGGGAGCGCACAGGACGGAGGGATGTTGACGCTGGCAGTAGGTGCTCCCGTAGGTAATCCGGACCCACGCCATGTAGGGCTTTGTATGTATTTGAGTTTCAACTTCAGGATCTGGCCTTCTAAAGAGCAGTCAGGGTTGATCTCCTCTAGGACTGACTGGTTTGATTGCTTTGCAGTCCAAGGGACTCGCAGGAGTCTTCTCCAGAACCATAGTTCAAAGGCCTCAATTCTTTGGCTCTCAGCCTTATGGTCCAACTTTCACAGCCATGCATTGCAACTGGGAAGACCATAGCCTTGACCATAGGCATTTTTGTTGGCAGGGTGATGTCTCTGCTTTTTAGTGTGCTGTCTAGATTTGCCATGGCTTTCCTCCCCAGGAGCAAGTGTCTTTTAATTTCTTGGCTGCAGTCCCCGTCTGCGGTGATCTTGGAGTCCAGGAAAATAAAATCTGTCACTACCTCCATTTCTTCCCCATCTATTTGCCAAGAATTGAGACGGCTGGATTCCATGATCTTGGTTTTCTTAATGTTAAGTTTCAAGCTTATATGAATAAAAGCCATTAAGCAGGAGATCATCAGTAGTCCAAGTCTCTTGCACCAATATCCTTACCTTCCACAGGATCATTCCATGACATGATGTTGAAACTGTTTTTCTTGCACTGGCCTTTATATAGTCAGTTGAAGTTTTCCATAGGGGCACTTGTTGGATGATAGTTATGATAATTGTTATTTGATACATTAGATTGAATAGTTATTGTCAATGCTTCTTTTAAATTATCCAGTCTCTGTGTATAATTAGCTTGCTCAGGTTCTGGCAATATATCGTTAAAGTCTATCAACATTTCTTCCGGCACACCCTCAGCAGAATCAGTGACTGTGGGTAACTCTGTTTGTGGATCACTTCTCTGTTTTCTCAAGGTTGATTCAGCTGCCCGTGTTTCAAACTTATCAGTATGAGGTCTGTTGCCGCTTTGGTTTAAAGCAATAGTTCCCTCATGGAGAGACTGAACCAGGAGTGGGTGCAGGTTCCCTGAGTGGAAAACATGTATTGGAAATATTGAAAAACTGCTCAGGAAGTGCTTCATTCTAAGAAGCACTGAGGAAATTATGGACTGCTTGAAGGATTGAAACAGCATACATTGCCTTCTTGTGAGCAGCCACTCTGCATGTAATAGATCAATCTGTGTATACTCGCAGCGGAGCAGCTGGCTCAGAGACTGCCTAACAGCTTTTCTATCACTCCAATGTCCTCTATTCCTTCTGTTTTCATAGATTTGCATGGTAACCTGGTTGGTCTGTAAACTGAGGTTATAATGGTCACCTCTAGAACTATCTGATTGAGTGTTGTTTTCTTTGTGGATATTCTTTCCTCTCTCATTTATAGAAGGGAGAGAGGGGCCTATTCTAGTTACCATTTCTGCGTTAGCCATCCCATGCCTATCATTATGTGTTCTCCTGGGTCCTTCTGCAATGTTTGTTTGACTGATGATAAACTTTGCAAAAGACTCTTTCAAGCAGTGAACCTTATTTGTGACAATTGATAAAAGTTTGTAGATTGAATTTACAGTTTGAGCTGTGAGCAAACATTGTCTGGAAAGGAGATCTGTTTCATTCTCCCTTACTAAATTTGTAACTATCTCATCCTGTGCAGGAAAAGCGGGTGCTGAATTCCAGGGAGGGGAGCTATTTTCTGTGAGAGAAACAAAAAATTCTATATGCTGTTTGCTTTCAAGTTCAGTTTGTAAATCCCATTCCAATGAGTCACATACAGATGAGTTACTTACTGGAGCAGGCTGTCTATTTGCAGTGAAATCTTCCATTTTCTGCTGCTTCAGTGGCTTGGAAGAACTCTGTGCTGCTGAGTGAATACTCTTTCTCCTTTTCCCCATTTTTGGTAATCCTGGCTTGTAGAATTGTTAAAATGTAGGTAAAACAATGGTAGCCTCTCCAGTATATATCCTTTATAAAAAGTCTTTGACTATTATAAAAAGTCAAACAAGGGTTAAAATACATTTAAACTAAAAATAGGTTAAATAGGTTAAAAATGGGTTAAAATAGGTTAAAAATGCAGTGTTAAAAGGGGTTAAAAAGTTAAAATAAAAATAAAAGCAAGCTTTTACTTTTGGAGGAGCTCTTTACAGCCTTTGCTGCCTGTCCACCATGTTGACTCCTCCCATTTTTCTAATTCTACATTGTGCCCAACATATTTTGCTCAAATTATTATTGTTTCCGTTCATCTTCCATCTTCAGGTTTAACAAAAATTTATAAAGTTTTTTAATCAGTTTTTCATCTGATGACAACAATATCTTGTCAAACTGTTTGATCTTTATAAAAGCCATATATTTTAGCATCTTTTTTGTATCTCATTTGCATTTGCAAATGTGGCCACCATGATAGCTCAAAGCCCTATTCTTCCAGTTGTTGTTTAGTTTGTAATTTCCCATCATTTTTCAAATTGTCTCTGTATGTCACCAGTTTCTCACAGTTGATTAAATTTGGATGCACAAACGCTTCCATTGTCGAGATCCATCCTGGTATTTTCATATAAATTTTTATTTTTATCTTTCCCCATGTCAGAAGTAAGGCATTTGACATATAATGATTTTGAAAATATTTATGTATTTTGTTCTTCCCACACCATAGAAAAGCATGCCATCCAAGTTGTAGGTCATGTCCCTCTACATATAGTAATCTTTTGTGTCTAACGGTTATCCACTCTTTTAACCATGTCAATACAGCCACTTGATAGTATAGAACCCAGTCTGGTAGCTCAAATCCTCCATTTTCTTTTGCTTGTAGAAATTTCAGTCTTATTCTGGCTTTTTCCCCTTGCCAGATAAATCTCAAAATCAATGCATTTAGCTCATAAAAAAAGTTCTCTAATTTTATAGGTACAGTGTGGAATAGGAAAAGTAGTTTTAGTAAAATATTCATTTTCACTATTGCTATTCTTCCCAAGATTGATAATTGTAAATTTTTCCATCTTTACATATCTGATTGTATTTATTTTAATAGTTTAAAATAGTTATCTTCTTTTAATGTTGCACACCTTGCTATTAAGGTATTTAATGTATTTAACTTTCTTAACTATCTGGAGATCAGTTTTTCTCTGACAGTTGATTGTTTTGTTTATCTGTAAGGTTTTTAACTATCACTTTAGTCTTATCTCTATTTCTTTTCAATCCTGCTACTTCTCCAAATTCTTCAATCTTTGTCAATAATTTAGGGCTTGTCTCCAAGGGATCTTCTAATATAAATACCAAATTGTCCGCAAATGCTTGTAATTTATATTTTTCATCTTTTATCTCCATATCTTTAATTTCTTGGTCCTGTCTAACATTTCTATTCAGCACTTCCGGAGTTAAAATAAATAATAATGGAGATTATTACTTTAGCCATTTGTCTATGGTAAATTGTTTTAATTATATTTATAAAGTTTTCTCCAAAGTCCATACAGTTTAAATTGTTGTACCATAAATTGCCAGTTGACATTATCAAAAGCTTTCTGCGCATCTACATAAATAGATTAATGCCATTTGTTTCCCTGGATGCATTTTGTAATATTCCAAGGTATCTAAGATCATTCTTAGGTTGTTCTTTATACAGCATCACAGTCTGGTTTGGAAGCATCACTGCTTCAGACAGGAAGGTGCAGAGAGTAGTGAGGATGGCCAAAAAGATCACTGACAGTTCTCTCCCCTCCATCCAGGACATAGCACAGAAGCGTTGCTTCAGCAGAGTCCATAAGATTATCTGGGACACTACACATCCTCTTCACGATCTGTTACCTTCTGGGAGGAAACTTTGTGGTATCTGTAGCAGAACATCCAGATTCAGCCATGGTTTCATTTCATACAGCATTAACCTTGTGAACTCTCAAGCTTCCTCCTTCCATTATATATTTTTGATGGACAGTATTTAATATTTATTTGTTATGTAACGTAGAGGTACGGGTCTATACATATGGTGTATATATTATGGTTAGGTGTGTGTCATGTATGTGTTTCACTTTGAGAGTGGGCAACTAAATTTCATTTTTGATGTGTGCCGTTGTGCCCACAGTAAAAAAATGACAATAAAGGTTATCTTATCTTATCTTCTTGTCTCTTTAGTAAAAATCCATTTTGATCTGGATGTATAAATTCGATCAAAAATCTTTTTAGTCTTTCTGCTATTATTGAGGCAAAAAAAATTGTAATCCACATTTTATAACAATACTGGTCTATAATTCTTTATCTGAGTCAAGTCTGAATCTTCTTTTGGTATTAAGTTGATATCCAAGTATTTGGTAGTTTGGCCTCTGCTAATACTTCATTACATACTTCTCGCATTAATGGGCTTAGTATATCTTGTAGGCTTTTATAAAATTCTGCGGGTAGCCTATCTGGGCCTAGTCTTGTCATTTTCTTCTTGTCTTTTTATTGCTTCTGTCAGCTCCATCATTATTTTCTCATTTAACATGTTTTTAAAATTCTCTGTAATCTTCGGTAGGTTAGCATTTTCTATATATTGTCTTATTTTTTCCTGGTTAATTTCTTCTTTATCATAAAGTATTTCATAAAATTCTTTATTTTTTTATCATATCATTTTGATACTTTTTGATACATTTTCAAAAGTTTTGTTTTGCACTTTTAATTTGTTGTGCCTTTTCTTCAGCTTCTATTAAATTTGTGTTTTAATATCTCCATTTGTTTTTTAAACATCTTCTTTTGTGGGTCTCCTTTTAGTTCTAATTCTAATTTCATCAATTCTTCCTTCAGCTTTGTTCTTGTTTTTTCATTCTTTTTCGCCATGTAAATTATGGTTAATCCTCTAAAATATGTTTTGGCTGTACCCCAAACAATTTTGAATGATGTATCTTCTTTTTTATTTTCTTTAATAAAGAACCCATTTCCTTTGCTACTTTTTGTATAAATTATCTCTCTTTCATAGAGATTGATTCCTTGTCCATCTTAATTTTTTCTTTGTTCTTCTCCTTGTCATCTTTATCGGATTGTGATCCGCCCATATATTAGTTTCTATCTCAATCTCTTATATGTTCATTCTTAGTTCAGCAGATATCCATATCATATCGATTCTAGACCATGATTTATGCCTATTTGAGTAAAAAACATATTGAGATGAGTTTTTCTCTCTCCATATATCCTGTATACAGATTTCTTCTGCCATTTTAAAAAAAGCCCTAGGTAAAATGTTTCTACCTTTTTTCCCTATTTTACTACTTCTGTAGTCTAGCTTTGCATCTTCAATTGCACTGAAGTCTCCTACTAAGCAAATATTTTGATATTCCATTTCCACTATTTTCTTATGTAATTTTTGATTAACTTCTTCTTGTTCCATTGTTTGGTACATAGATTGCTACCTTCAATGTCTGTTTTTGGTTTAACATCATTGACACCATTAGTATTCTTCCTTCTTCATCTGCATAAATTTGTTTTGGGTTCATTATTTCTTTAATGTATAAAGCCACTCCTCTTTTCTTTTGTTTTGCTGATGAAAAGAAAAGCTTCCCAATTTTTGGCCATTCCAAAAACTCATAATATTGTCTTTTAACATGTGTTTCTTGCAGACAAACTATATCCATTTTTAGTTTTTGTAGTCGTGTAAAGATTTTTATCCTTTTTAAAGGGGAGTTCAATCCATTTGTATTCACTGAGAGAATCCCATTATCCTTCTCCAGCTTCTTCAATTATATTTAGATTTTATTCTTCTAGTTCAGTGATGGTGAACCTTTTAGAGACCGAGTACCCCAAAACTGCTCCCGCCCACCCCGCTTCGCCCCCACCCCTGCCCCACCCACCCGCAGGGCCATCCACCGCCTCCATGGCCCACAGATCACCCAAGCAGCCCAGCAGTGCCATGGCAGCCATACCCTCCGCCCGTGTCCCACAATATCAATTGCAATGAGGCATGAGGGCAGAGTCTTGTCCCCGCTGCCCGGCTGCCATGTCCTTGGCTGTGCTGCTCCATATGGGCTGCGTTTGGGGGCGACTCTCCTTCAGGGGGGGGCTGCTGGTGAGGGGACCGCAAGGGGAGGTGGGGCTGGGGCAACGGCGCGCGTGCCCATAGAGAGGGCTCTGAATGCCAACTTTGGCACATGTGCCATAGGTTCGCCACCACTGTTCTAGTTGTTCTTGTCTGTCTCTGTTCTTTTTCCTTTGCCCCTTCTTCTTCATTTGTGTTTTCTATATCTTCTTCTTCCCTTTGTTTGGCTACCCCTTCTATTGCTGTTTCTTCCTGTTTTCTGGATTCCCATTCTGGTTGAAATTCCGAGCTTCCTTCTTCAAAAAAAATTCTGTCTCTCATAAAATTCCATTGCTTTAAAGACAGAGTCCAATCTGTATCTTTTGGATTCCCAAATGAATATCCCGTTCGGCATCAACCATCTAAAATTCATTCCTTTTTAATTAACTTTTTGGTCAAGAATTGGTATCCTCTTCGTGAATCTCTTATCCTCCTACGTATCTGCTTCAAGACTATAATTTCTTTTTCCTTGTATTTCAATGGGGCATCTGTGACTCTTCTCAATATCTCATCTCTTATTGATTTTTTGAGAAATCTAATATGTACCTCTCTAGGAACTTTGTTTCTTCTTGCATAACTTGAGTTGACTCCAAAATAATATTCTGTCATAGAAGACATGGAGTAGTTTATGTTTAATCTTATGTTTACTCAAACATCTACTGTATGTATCACCATTTTACAATTATATGTGAAGGATTTCTCCACTTAATAGTGTCTACCCCCTTACTTTTCCCCACTGGAGGAAAAAGAAACATGGTTTTCTCTGCTGCATTTTCCTTCTGTCATGCTATACTTATTTATTCAGAAATAGGTTCTACTTATTTTAAATGAGACCTATGTCTAGTACCCCTTCATGGATTACTGCCTTGTCATGGCGAAGGGGCTTGTGTAATTCAATGAAGCTATGAGCTATGCCATGCAGGGCCACCCAAGACAGACAGGTCATAGCAGAGAGTTCTGACAAAACGTGATCCACCGGAGAAGGAAATGGCAACCAACTACAGTATCTTTGCCATGAAAACCCCATGGACAATACCAAAAGGCAAAAAGATATGACGCTGGAAGATAAGCCCCTCAGGTCGGAAGGTGTCCGATATGCTACTGGGGAAGAGCAGAGGGCTAGTACTAGTAGTGCCAGAAAGAATGAAGCGACTGGGCCAAAGCCGAAAGAACGCTCAGATGTGGATGTATCTGGTGGTGAAAGAAAAGTCCAATGCTGTAAAGATTTTTTTCTCCATAGGAACCTGGAATGTAAGATCCATGAATCAAGGCAAGCTGGATGTGGTCAAACAAGAGATGACAAGACTGAACATCGACATCTTAGGAATCAGTGAACTAAAATGGACAGGAATGGGTGAATTTAATTCAGATAACCCTCAGGTATACTACTGAGGGAAAGAATCCCTCAGAAGAAAGGGAGAAGCCTTCATAATCAATAAAAGAGTAGGAAAAGCAATACTGGGATACAATCCCCCAAAATGACAGAATGATCTCAGTTCGAATCCAAGGCAAACCATTCAATATCACAGTAGTCCAAGTCTATGCCCCAACCACCGGTGCTGAAGAGGATGAAATTGACCGGTTCTATGAAGCCCTACAGCACCTTATAGAACTAACACCAAAAAATGATGTCCTTATCATCATGGGGGATTGGAATGCTAAAGTAGGAAGCCAAAAGATAACCGGAATAACAGGCAAGTTTGGCCTTGGAGTACAAAATGAAGCAGGGCACAGGCTGACAGAATTTTGTCAAGAGAATACGATGGTCATAGCAAACACTCTTTTCCAACAACCCAAGAGACGGCTCTACACATGGACATCACCAGACGGTCAACACAGAAATCAGATTGACTATGTGCTCAGCAGCCAAATATGGAGAAGCTCTATACAGTCAGTAAAAACAAGACCAGGAGCTGACTGTGGCTCAGACCATGAGCCTCTTGTTGCAAAGTTTAGGCTTAAACTGAAGAAAGTAGGGAAAAGCACTAGGCCAAACAGATGTGAATTAAATCATATCCGTGTTGAATATACAGTAGAGGTGACAAATAGATTTAAGGAATTAGATCTGATAGACAGAGTGCCTGAAGAACTATGGACAGAGGTTCACAACATTGCACAAGAGATAGCAACTAAAACCATCCCAAAGAAAAAGAAATGCAAAAAAGCAAAATGGCTGTCTGAGGAAGCTTTGCAAATAGCTGAGGAAAGGAGAGAAGTGAAAGGCAAGGGAGAAAAAGAAAGATACGCCCAATTGAATGCAGAATTCCAGAGAATAGCTAGAAGAGATAAGAATGCCTTCTTAAATGAACAGTGCAAAGAAATAGAACAATAGAATAGGGAGGACCAGAGATCTTGGTGGAGCATTAGCCTTGGTGGAGCAGTGGGCCAATGCCTCCTTAAGTAACACCAGCTGCCTGCAATTAGTGCAGGTTCGAGTCCCACCAGGCTCAAGGTTGACTCAGCCTTCCATCCTTCCGAGGTAGGTAAAATGAGGACCCAGATTGTTGGGGGCAATTAAGCTGACTTTGTAATAATGCCGCTTGGGGTGTGTGTGAAAGCCCTAATAAGCAGGCATATACATAGAATGAAGGCTTCTGCTAAGCACATTGGTTTGTGCTTAAATTGTAAGCCGCCCTGAGTCTTCGGAGAAGGGCGGGATATAAATCGGATTAAAATAAAAATAAAAAAATAAATCTCTTCAAGAAAATTGGAGAGATGAAAGGAACGTTTCATGCAAAAATTGATAAAGGACCAAAATGGCAGGGACCTAACAGAGGCAGAAGACATTAAGAAGAGGTGGCAAAATTACACAAGAATGAGCTTAACGTCCCTGATAACCATTATGAGGTTGTCACTGACCTCGAGCCAGACATCCTAGAATGTTAAGTAAAGTGGGCCTTAGAAAAACTGAGCAACAACAAAGCTAGTGGAGGTGACAGTATTCCAGCTAAGCTATTCAAAATCTTAAAAGATGATGCAGTAAAAGTGCTACACTCAATTTGCCAGCAAATTTGGAAAACTCAACAGTGGCCACAGGATTGGAAAAGATCAGTTTACATTCCAATTCCAAAGAAAGGCAATGTCAAAGAATGTTCAAACTATTGCACCATTGCACTCATTTCACTTGCTAGTAAAGTTATGCTTAAAATCCTACAAGCTAGACTCCAGCAGTATGTGGATCGAGAACTACCAGAACCACAGGGAAAATTTCAAAGAGGCAGAGGAACTATTGCCAACATATGCTGGATCATGGAGAAAGCTAGAGAGTTCCAGAAAAACATCTACTTCTGCTTCATTGACTATGCTAAAGCCTTTGATTGTGTGGATCACAACAAACTGTGGCAAGTTCTTCAAGAGATGGGAGTACCAGACCATCTTATTTGTCTCTTGAGAAACCTATATGCGGGTCAAGAAGCAACAGTGAGAACTGGAGATGGAACCACTGATTGGTTCAAAATTGGAAAAGGATTCCAGCAAGACTGTATACTGTCACCCTGCCTATTTAACTTATATGCAGAGCACATCATGAGAAAGGCAGGGCTAGATGAATCAAAAGTTGGAATTAAGATTGCCGGGAGAAATATCAACAACCTAAGATATGCAGATGATACCACTCTAATGGCAGAAAGTGAAGAAGAACTAAAGAGCCTCTTGTTGCTGGTGAAGAAGGAGAGTGCAAAAGTTGGGTTGAAACTTAATATTAAGAAAACCAAGATCATGGCATCCGGCCCTCTCAATTCCTGGCAAATAGATAGGGAAGAAATGGAGGTAGTGACAGATTTTATTTTCCTGAGCTCCAAGATCACTGCAAATGGGGACTGTAGCCAAGTAATTAAAAGACACTTGCTCCTCGGGAGGAAAGCCATGGCAAATCTAGACAGCACACTAAAAAGCAGAGACATCACCCTGTCAACAAAAATGTGTATAGTCAAGGCTATGGTCTTCCCAGTTGCAATGTATGGCTGTAAAAGTTGGACGATAAGAAAGGCTGAGCGTCAAAGAATTGAGGCCTTTGAACTATGGTGCTGGAGAAGATTCCTGCGAGCTCCTTGGACTGCAAGGCGATCAAATCGGTCAGTCCTAGAGGAGATCAACCTTGACTGCTCTTTAGAAGGCCAGATCCTGAAGTTGAAACTCAAATACTTTGGCCACCTAATGAGAAGGAAGGACTCACTGGAGAAGAGCCTAATGCTGGGAAAGATTGAGGGCAATAGAAGAAGGGGACGACAGAAAATGAGGTGGCTGGATGGAGTCACTGAAGCAGTAGGCGTGAGCTTAAATGGACTCCAGAAGATGGTAGAGGACAGGAAGGCCTGGAGGAACATTGTCCATGGGGTCGCGATCTGTCTGACACGACTTCGCAGCTAACAACAATGTCTAGTAAATGTATGTAGAAATGTAGCTGAAATCTTCTAAAGCCTGTCTTAAAATTATGAAACAGATACCATATTTAGAACTTAAAACAAAAGATTGGGATATTCCAAAAAGACAGGTGATTATATAAGAGGAGTGTTCTGACTTGGCTTATGAAAGTGATATAAAACTACAGAATTATAACAGAACTATCTATTGTAGAACTGCATTGTTCAAGCTATGACAAGTAACCATTAAATACCATTAATACAGATTGTACTATGGGCTTCATGCAATCCTTATCTGCCCAATTTGTCTACTCTTCTGACAGTTCACACCAATATAAAATAATGCAATACCCTTCTAACATTTTCCCAGCCTTCATCTTGTCATAATTTAAGGCAGACTGCTGGTTTCTTGTAGCCTTGAAAGATGCTGAAATAATTTAGCTGGTAACATCCATTTTACCACTGACTTGTATCATACTTGTATCATATCACCAAATTGCAATTGGCTGTGTTAGCATAGCATGCTAAATTGTTAGAATAGGCAGCATGCTATGAAATGTACCGTAAATAAATATATCATGCTTTGAAATCATGGTGGCTGCATTAAAATGTCAAAATCACAATACAATTTGCTTCTTTGCAACCTTTTGAGAAACCAGAATTTGCCTTTCGTACATATAGATCAAGATATCAAATTTACAACATAGGCTAGTTATGTCAATCAGCAAATAAATATTGTATAGCATAGAATTCAGATAATAATTAAAACATTACTGCAAATATTAATGTTATGGTTCCAACAGATGAATCTCTTCAAAAGAACTTCGAGGCATTGATTTCCTTAAAGAATCTTTTATTCGAGAAGCAAAGTATCGGCATTACATAGTTGAAGCCAAAAACTGAATTCCCTTCCACTGGCACAAAGTAGCAAAGCGCAATTCCCTCCTCCAATTAACAATCATAAATCACATTCCCCAATTAACTTGAAGCATGGGCTTTCTCCCCATCTATCCTGCCTGCCAAATTTCTATCAACTCTGGACCTAATAGCCTTAGGTTCTGATGGCTGAGTTATTATTGTTAAAAATAGCTGGACTCTCATCCACATTCCCCCTCCCAGCATCAACAAACTCTAAAAGCGATAGAGAAAAGATGGGTACATTTCCATCTTTTGTCAAGGAAAGAACATCCGATGTTAGCAGCATTGAAATCTGGCCCCCCTTACAAAAAGGACAAATCCTGTAATATAAACAAAAGCACAGGTTAGGGAGCTCGCATCCATGGCCGCAGGGCAATTTTGCAGCGTTTCAGCAGCCCAAACCGAGCTCCTGAGGCTTGGAAAAGGCTATGGGCCCAGATTGGCCATGGGGGGGCATGAAATCGCTCTGCAGCACTAGATCCGCATGGTAGAGGCCTTTTCCAGGCCTCTGGAGCCCAGATCAGGTCACTGGCATGCCACAAAATTGCCCCGCGGCCATGGATGCGAGCTCCAGAGGCTTGGAAAAGGTTTTTTCGAAGCGGCAGCAGCAGGGCAATAAATGCAGGGGGTGGGGGGAAATGGCATTGGCGGCAGGGCAATCCACGTGGTGGGTGAGAGGGAAACCTACCCCACTTGTTTCACGGCCGCTTTCGGCCAAGTCGCAATGCAGCAGCATTGGGCGCAATATGCAAGGCGGGAAACAGCTGTGTCACGCCAAAACTGGCCATTTCTACCTCCTGCCCAATCCCACAGCCATGAGGCTACGGAACAAGCCAGGCGGCAGTAAGAAACTGTTATACTGGTTCCTTACCTCTGCCCAGCTTGTTCCGCGGCCTCAGGGCAGCCGCATTGGATGCGACACGCAAGGTGGCAAACAGCCACATTGCGCTGAAACTGAGGGGCTGGCAGGCTGTGGCTGCTGATAGACACAGTTGCTACCCATGCACTTGATGTGTGTGGGGGGCCGATGATATCAGGCAGCAGTCACTCCAGCCCCTGCCTCGCCTTGCGGTAATGGCACCCCTGCCCTGCCCCCCTGCCTTGCCTCGCCTTACCCCGCAGGATGAGCCTCATGCCCACTGTCCCACCCGCTAGAGACCCCCTGGATCTCCTCCAACCCTGCCTGGCCCCCACAGGCATCCCTCCCCATGAGCAACATCGAGGTGGCCATGCCCACCCAGTCTGCCGTGACCACCACATCCACGCCCACCCAATGGGCCACACCAGACGATACATGAGTGGGTTTTGGGCTGCAGTTTGGGCACTCAGTCTCTAAAAGTTTCGCCATCACTGGGTTCGGGGTTGCCTCTTGGTTTATTAGGGTGTTTCTTATAGAACCTATTAATGAGTCTGTCAGCTTTTACATCACTAGATTTTACCCAGGTGGCTGCAGACAACAGATACCGCTTCCATTGCACTAAGTACTGCAATTTCCCCTTAAAAATTCTAGAATCAAGAATATGGTTTACTTCATAGTGAGTCTGTCCTGCCACCATGAGAAGTCCAGGTGCCTTCTTAGGGGAAGGTCTTAAGGTGGAACCCCGAAAAGGTTTCAACAGGCTACAATGGAAAACAGGGTGAACTTTTCCTAAGAGTCTAGGAAGTTTTAATTCCATGGTGATCAGGTTTAATGATCTTTACAATGGGGAAGGGTCCTAAGTACTTTGGTCCCAACTTCTTACTAGGTAACTTAAGCTGTAAATATTTAGTTGACAGATAAACCTTTTCCCCAGCTTGGAATGTTCTTTGAGGAGCCTTTTTTTATCTGCCTGTTTTTTGTATGTCTCGGAAGCCTTTTTCAAAGTAGTTTTTGTGGTTTTCCAGATTTCCTCCCACCCCCTCACCCATTGATCAAGAGTCTGGGAAGTGGAGGGCGCTTGGGGGTATTCGGGTATTGGGCTGAACTCTTTTCCTGTGGCCACTTTAAAAGGCATGAAGCTGGTGCAACTGTGAACAGTTAAAGGGAGGAGGTCAGTCCAGTTCGTTTGTTGACAATCCACATAGCATCGGGGATACTGCTCCACCATTGAGTTCGCAGATTCAGCCGCCCCATTGGTAGATGGGTGAAAAGCCAATAGTCCTTGAGATGAGCCAATTAGTTTAAGAAAACTCCTCTAAAACCTAGCTGTGAACTGCACCCATGTCAGAGATTATTCATTTAGGTGCGTCATGCAGTCTGTAGATGTGTTTCAGGAATATTTTGGTTAGTCATTGGGCGGATGAGAGCCCTTTGCAGGCAATGAAGTGAGCCTGCTTTGAAAACAGATCTATCACAGTCCAGATGACCATATTTCTCCCTACTTTCAGGTAGATCTACTATAAAATCTATAGCAATTTCTTCCCATGGGTTGGGAAGGGTCTGCCACTGGTTGCACTAACCCAAGGGGTTTCCCCGCAATTGTTTTCATGGTGGCACAAACAGTACAACTCTGGACAAAGTTTTCCACATCCTGTTTCAATGCCGGCCACCAGAAGTGACAGCGGATGAGGTGTAGTGTTTTTAAATATCCAAAGTGCCCAGCATGTTTTACATCATGGCCGTGTCGGAGTGCATTAAGGCAGAGGGTCTCTGGCAAATATAGTTTTCCCCCTTTGTAAACCAAACCATCCCTGCATGTTAGGGAGGTTTGATTGTCCTTGAACCATTGGTCGGTGAGGAGCTCTTGTTTTATTTTCTTTGCCCCAGGGTAATTGGGATTAGGGGCTCTTGAAGGTAGGACTGTGCGGTGTAAGTTGAGAAGCAGTTTGTGGATTGGAGATAATTGCCTCATTAACCACTTCATGCTGGCTTTTTTACTGGGGCAGTCTGGATAGAGCATCAGCTAAGAAGTTTTTTCCTCCTGGTATGTACTTTAGGGTAAAGTTAAAATGTTTAAAGTACTGTGCCCATCATACTTGTTTTGGGGACAATTTGCGGGGAGTCTTTAGTGCTTCTAGGTTTTTGTGATCATTTCCATACCTCGAAAGGCACCTTACTCCCTTCTAGATAGTATCACCAGTTTAATAGAGCCCAACAGATTGTGAAAGCAAACACTGGGGCTCCCACGGCAGACTTGGCCCATTTGATAAATCCCCTTGCTACGTTTTTGTCTACATACTGCTGCATCTCCTCCATCTCAAGGAGAAACATAGCATACGTTCTCGGTCGTGGGAGTTTGGCTCCCAGTAACAGTTCGATAGAGCAATCATTGGGCCGGTGGGGAGGCAGTGTCGGATTCTTTCTCACTAAATGCCTCAGTTAGGTTCTGATATTCGCTGGGGATGAGTGGCTAGCCTGGTTGAGTCAAGATAGCCATGTGTGCTAGCCCACTGGGTGGGCTAGGTTCTCCTGTAATGTCTGTTGAGTTAAGGGGGGGCTTGGGTCCTGTAGGTAACCTCACAGTCCTTGTTCCCTTCTCCCACCAGATAAACGGTTTCCATTTGTCTAACCAGGCTAGTCCTAGATCACAGCCTCAGTCATTTTCAGAGCCACCATGAAACAAATGAACTCCCAGTGTTCACCTATTTCTAAGAGTAGGGGTTCAGTCAATTACATGTCTAAAGTTCCTCCCATTAGGGAGCCATCAGCTTCCTCAAACCTCACAGGTTTGGAAAGCAGCCTTGCTCGTATGTCTATTTTCAGGCAAGTGATAAGCTAATAACACACCAGCAGCATCTGGAGTCGACTTGTACTTTCAAATCTAGCTGTACCCCCGTCTTAGGGATTATGAGTTTGGTAGTCAGTGAAAAAGGTGGGACGTGTCAACTCCCTATCAGTCATTCTCTCCTTCGTCATCACTGTCCTTGGAAGTAGAGCGGCAGCAGGTCCAGCTTGGGGTTTGTCACTCTCCTGCATGGGAGATGTGACTTGGGGGCAGGTTCCTGCGTAATCCAGTTGGATTTCTCGTTTGCCAGCTGCTGGGCTGGTTTCTTTCTCGCTGGTGGTCCCAGTCTATTCTGTTGCTGAGGGTAAGAGACTGGGCAATTTGCTGCTCAATGTCCCTTTTATCCACATCTGAAGCACTTGATTGGTGGGCCTGCTGACAGCCTGTGACTATTAGTAGCTGCGGCGGTTGGAGGCTTTTGGGGGGGGTGGCGGCTGTCGTTTGGATTGATGTGATCTCAGCTCAGCTTCTTGTGGGGGTGGCTTCTTATAGTCGGCCAGCTGAACATACAGTCTTACTGCTGTCTGGTACCATTCTTGCAGCTGATTAGGAACTGCTCAATAGATACAAGCCTGGGAGAGGTAGTCGCCCACTCCCTCCTTGAAGTGATTGCTCGGGCCACTTCTCTATTCGGCCGGCTATCTTGCAAAACTCTCATATGTATTCTACTGCAGGCCTGCTGGCTTGCTTTATCTTCTGGACTTGCTCCTCTGCTTTGGGGGCAAAGGATGGGTCCTCGAACCTTGGTCTCACTCCTAGGAGGAAGAGATGGGGGTCCTCCAGGTTGGATGCTTGCTCGTTATATAGATTTTTCAGCCACTCGGATGCTTCCCCTTCCAAGCTGGTTTCGGGTAGAAATAGGCACAGCGGTTGAAGTGAAAGCGTACCTGGTTGAGGAAAAAGATCAGCTTTTCCGGGTTCCCATCGAAGGTTGCTCTAAGAGGTGACACCAACAGTGGTTGCTGGCCTCCCCACTGTGGATGTTGCACCCCCACCAGTTGTTGCCCCCCCATGGCGGCTGCTGTATCCCCAGTTGTTGCAAGCCTCCCAGCAGTTGTTGCATATTTGGGGCCTATTGCTGCATTGCTGGTGGCTGCAGCTTCCCCAACTGTTGTATGACCCCCAATGTTCTCAGTGGCTGCTGTGTTGACACCCCCAGTTGCTGAGGCCTCCCAGTGGTTGCTGCATGTGCGGGGGCTGCTGCCATCCCCACTGTTGCTGACCTGTGGGTAGTTGTGGTATCCTCAGTTGTTGTAGGACCCCTGTGGCCTCGGAGGTGGTTGTTTCTAGATCCCCATCAGTTGCGGGACCTTCAGCGGTTGCACAATTGGAGGCAGCGGCCAGCCCCACTGCTGATGATGTACTTCCAGCAGTTGCAGACTTCCTGGTGGCTGCATCACTCCTGGTTGTTGCAAGGCCCCCATCTGCTGCTGCACATTTGGGGGCTGTGACCACCCCCAGTTTGGTTGCTGCCCAGCCATCTGGGGTTTGGTTGTCCCAGTGACAGCTCAGGCTCTTATCTCATCGGCGATCAGAGCTTCTGGAGGGGTGACGACTGGAGCTATCTCTCCCTGTGGGGCTGGAGGCCATGGTTGGTGACTTCGAGGATGGGGAAGCCACCTGACCCACACAGGTGGGACTGGGGCTCCCCCTTGGCATGAGTTGGTAGCTGCCTTGCCAATCATGATCGCTCACATATAAGGAACAGGAGGGTTGTTCTCCACTTCTCATTTCTCGCTCTTCAAATCTCTCTACCAATTTATCTACTGATTGACTACGGGCTGCAGACAGGTACTTCCACTCACCTGAGTCCTCAGCATTGTCAATTTCGTGGTTTTCCATTGGGTCTGGGGAATGCAATGTGTGGGAAGCCCCTCTTTGCAACTCAACCTCATCCTCCTTTGAAGCACTTGATCAGGGCAAGGCCGTCTCAAGCTGTCTAGAGTCTCCACTGGGTAAGGTCCATTCCAACGGCTAGATCAGCTGTCCTTGCGGCTTGGGTCTCACTCCCAACTGAGAGGCCTGAAAAAGTTCCTTCTCCACCAGGACGCTGGTTTGCGCTCCCCCTTCTGAGGTAGCAGCCACTACCGGGTACTGGTTTCAGGCACTCCTTCCTTCTCCATGCTGAGATCTTCCCCAAATCTTTGTCAGTCTATCCCTCAATTGTAGGGACAGTGACTGGGGCTCGGGACCCCAAGATAGTTAGGTAAAAATTGGAGCCTGGGGCTTAATGTCATGGTTCCAACAGATGAATCTCTTCAAAAGAACTTCAAGGCATTGTTTTCCTTAAAATATCTTTTATTCGAGAAACAAAGTATTGGCATTACATAGTTGAAGCCAAAAACTGAATTCCCCTCCCCTGGCACAAAGTAGCAAAGTGCAATTCCCTCCTCCAATTAATAGTCATAAATCACATTCCCCAATTAACTTGGAAGCATGGGCTTTCTCCCCATCTCTCCTGCCCACCAAATTTCTATCAACTCTGGACCTAATAACCTTGGGTTCCCACAGCTGAGTATTATTGTTATGACTAGCTGGACTCTCAATCACGTTCCCACTCCCAGCATCAACGAACTCTAAAAGTGAGAAAGGATGGCTACATTTCCATCTGTTGTCAAAGCAAGAACATCTAATGTTAGCAGCGTTGACAATATGTTTCATTCAATATGAACCTAAAGAATGGGCATCAATCCCAATTTTTATTAATGAGAGCAATTTGGTTACAGTCTAGATTTGAATTCTACAGAATTTATCCTGATATTGAGATTTTAGCCAAAGATTTGAATACAGACATTGTATTTCACCTTTATGCTAGTGATATAGGTTCTGCAGCACAAATATTAATGCATTACAACATTTTACTCTATCCCAGGCCTTGTAGTGGAGACTAAAGTAAAATCATCAGTTTCCTTGAGGAACATGAGAAGACTATAATATAAGCAATGGTCTTTCAGAACAATTTAGTGTTTAAGGAATAGTTTATGTACTCAATCCTTTACTAAATCTAAAGTAACTATTTCACTAACTTCAATAATTGTAGACAAAATTTAATTCTATGTTAGTGACATAAATTTAAAGAAAAAGTACTTACCCATCATCAGAACCACTGCAAAGTATTCCTTCTCTAAGGGGAGACCATCTTACATGAAATACTTTGGCTGTGTGCCCACTGAATACTTTCAGTGGCTGATCAGAACTAGTTGCTAGATAATAAACACGGACATTTTTATCTTCACATCCGGTTGCTATCATATCTCTGTAAGAAAAATCACAGCCATCAATTACCATATTGGAATCCCACCTTCTAAAATGGCTGAGATCAAAGTAATTAAGTATTAGGAACAGATATGAAAGAAATTGTGGGATATACAATTATCCAAATTTACTATAGAAAATAGAAAGGGGGATATTTTGCTTATTCACACCATGAATTGCACAACACATTATTTGTATGTTTAAAAATGAAGGAGCCTATATGAAGTAGAATAAAATAAAAATAATACAGAAAATCAACTTTATTTTTTAATTCATTCATTTTATTTACTACATTTACAGGGTTGTAAAAAGGGAGAATTGTTTGTATGCCACTTAGCTCCCAGTGGTTCTGGGTGGCTTACAAGTTGAAGCATTTAAAAAAATAAAAGAAAAAAAAGATGACCAAACTGAATAGGAACTGCATTTATCTCATAGTAATCATTTCTGACATTTTGATATTTTTTTCTAGAATGGTATACCAGTGTGAAAATAATTTTAAATGCCCTTTGTCTAATTGCCTCATCAAATTTGCAGATGACACCAAACTGACAGAAGACAAGCTCAAGATCCAAAAAGATCTTGACAAACTTGAACAATGGGCCCTATCCAACAATGTGGAGAAAAGCAAATGTAAATTTAGGCAGGAAAAATCAAAGGTACAAATACATATTGGGTGAGACCTGGCTTAAAAACAGTAACTATGAAAGGGATCTTGGAGTCCTAGTGAACATTCACTTGACTATGAGCCAGCAGTGTGCAGCAGCAACCAAAAAAGCTAATACAATCCTGGATTGTATAAACAGAGGTATAGAATCAAGATCATGCGAAGTATTAGTACTGCTTTATAAAACCCTAGTAAGACCACACCTGGAATACTGCAGCCAATTTTGGTCACCATATCACAAAAAAGATGTTGAGAGTTTGGAAAAAATTCTGAGAAGAGCAACAAAGATGATCAAAGGCCTGGAGACTAAAACATATGAAGAACAGCTACGGGACTTGGGTTTGGCTAGTCTAAAGAAAAGAAGAAATAGGGGAGACATGATAGCAGTGTTCTAGTATCTGAGGAGCTGCCACAAGGCGGGGGGGGCAGGTTGTTCACTAAAACACCAGAAGGAAGGACGAGAAACAATGATTGGAAACTGATCAAAAAGAGAAGCAACCTGGAATTAAGGATAAACTTCTTGACAGTGAGGACAATCAACCAGTGAAACAACTTACCCCCCCAGAAATCGTGGGCGCTCCATCACTGGACATTTTTAAGGCTAGACATTCACTTTTCAGAGATGGTATAGGTTCTCCTGCTTGAGCAGGGGGCTGGACTAGAAGGCCTCCAAGGTGCCTTCCAGCTCTATTCTATTCTATTCTAATTATTTTCTGGTACTATAACTGCTTTAAAATCTTTTAGAAATGCTTTGGGATGCACGGATACAAACTGCAGCATGTAATTAAAAATTGCCACATCTCTTTTTCAAGTTTCCATGCAACCTAAAAAAAGTTGCACTATTTTAATGAGTGCCTTAAAGATATAAAGTTTTAATTAACTGACTCATTATAGAAACTGTGTTTGTTTTTTAGATACGTAGAAAAGCCCCCCCCCCAAACAAATGCTGCTATTTTAAAGAGATACTGCACTCTTTATTCCAAAATACCTCCTCAAAACATTTTGGAAGCATACAAGTCCTACTATTTCCAATAAATCTTTCAGTAAATATTTTGCTTAGAGTTATCTTCTGTGTTCCCAGCACAATATAGACACTTGAGGCTATTTAACTGTTTAGAAAAAAATTACTATAACTATTTAGAAAAAAATACTATATAAGAATTAAATATATTCATTTGAAATATTATTGGCTTTCAATAAACATAGTAAATACACAAACTATGAGATATAAACAATCAATTATTTTCCAGTATTGTTGGCGTTTACAGCATTGCCAGCACATATGAAACATCTAAAAATCATTACAAAATGTTTCACTATTAGCATATTATTGTCTTGATTGCTAAAACAAATGTTTTTTTCCCTAAAATAATATTGAAAATGTAAATAAATCTGATTTTTAAAAGGCTTTACTATTTATTATCTAATCCAATTCAGTCTGAAAACTGATATACAAAAAAAAAAATAGAGAAGTTACCTAAAGAAACACTTTTCAGTTTTTTCTTATATATTTCATTATCTCCTTGGGAAGCTTTTTGTTGTATCCAAACCAAATTAAGTCTAACATTTCTAAATGCCTTTTTTCTATAGGCTAGTCCAGCACAAACATTGGCAAGCTCAGTTTTCAACTATAGTTGAGATCAACTTCCTTTTTTGCCACATGCAGTTGAGTCCTTTGCCACACCGCCCTGAGTCCTTCGGGAGAAGGGCGGTATATAAATAAAATTATTATTATTATTATTATTATTATTATTATTATTATTATTATTATTATTATTATTATTATTATTATTATTATTATTATTATTAAAATAATGCTAATTTCCTTAGTGGAAAATTTGTAGCAATACTTTTTTGTGTTTATACTTACTGTTTTATAATGGTTTTTTATATTATAATTGGCCTTGGATGAAGAACAAAATAAAGAAATGTTACGAATAAAATAAAGGATGTCAGAGGAAAATTTCTTTTCATCTTTACTCTGTCAAAATTGTAAAACTATAAAACAATGCCAAAAAAGAATAGAATAGAAAAGAAAAGAAGCTGGCATAGCTAAGTCTAAACATAATTTTGAACAATTTTGTCAGCATAGCTGATTTTATGTGCTTGCAAACCTGCTTTCAAGTGGCAAATACAAAGCATACTTTCAAAATTCTGATGTCACAGCACATGACATCCATTTTTTTGCCTTGGATTTTTTTTTTAAAAAAATATTATAGTGAAAGTTCCCATAGCTTCTATTCCAATCTGAGATGCTAAGAAAGCAGTTATAACTGCCAGTCATCATGAGACAAAGATAAAAATAAACTAATGAGTCAGCAAATACTATTTTAATTAATTGAAATAATTATATTAAGCATACTCCAGTCAATTTTATCAATATTAACCTTAACTCTTGATGCTACATGTGAATATGGTTAAAATGTAGAGAATAGAGAATGCTTTTTCATAACTGTTAAACAACTAGAACATGTCACACTTAATGAAACAATAATGAAGAGTTGTATCACTGGAAAAAAGGCAATACAAGACAAAGTTCATGTCGAAATTATCTGACAATGTCATAATACTAGAAAAAATAACCTAAACTAATAAATATTACATAAGTGACAATGATTTCAGTATCAATTCTTTTTGGTGCTATGAGATAAATATATAAGGAACTATATGTAATAATAACTCACTTGTTGTTTTGACTCCAGTCACAGCCAAAAACTGCAGCTGGGTGTTTGTACTTATGGAGAATTTTGCCATCAATTGTCTGAATAATGCTGAATTACAACATGAAAAAACATATCAAACATTAATAGGGTTTTTATCAGAGTATGCAACTAAAGTTACTGTAATAAATATTAAATTCCAAAAATTCTTAGAAATATATAATAACAAAAGAAGACTATTCTATCAACCACATGAAACAAAGCAAATGATCCTATGATGCATTGTATGTGTGAATACATACAAATCATTCCTCTGGAATATTATTTATGTTAGTGATAAATCTGTGTCATTGCCTTTTTTCAAGGTAACATGCAATTCTACATCATAATCTTTTATTAGTCAGCATTTCATCAGAAAATATAGCCAGATTTTTTTAAGGCTGACAAGGAGATTTAGCAATGGAGCTCTAGATTATACCAAAGTGAGCAACATATTATGAAATTATGCCTATACAATAAACCAAAAAGATGCAGGGAATATAAAATGGTGATTAGAATCAGACAGTCCCAGGTTCATCTTCAGCCAAGGAATCTTACTGGGTCAACTTGGGCCATTCATTTTCTCTCAGTTCAACTTATCTGAAGGAATGCAAGTGCTGGAATTTGATGCCTCACATTTTTTACACAATTAATAGAGAAAATATTATTTCTATTTTTAATAGAAAAAAAATATTTTTTCTCCATTAATAGAGAAAATACCATTATTTTGCAGGCTTGGAAAAATGGTATTCAGAATTATATTCATTATCACATCATAAGACCATTACTGCTGCTATCTAGATTCTCAGTGCAATTTAAAGCCAAAACTAAAGCTAGCTTTGGCTTTAAAGCCCTATGTTGCTTGGCACCAGAATACTTGAAGGATTATCTTCTCCTACTAGTCACTGGACTCCTACCAGTCACTGGAGAAGAGCCTAATGCTGGGAAAGATTGAGGGCAATAGAAGAAGGGGACGACAGAGAATGAGGTGGCTGGATGGAGTCACTGAAGCAGTAGGCGTGAGCTTAAATGGACTCCAGAAGATAGTAGAGGACAGGAAGGCCTGGAGGAACATTGTCCATAGGGTCGCGATGGGTTGGACACGACTTCGCAGCTAACAACAACAACACCAGTTTTGATATATCTGATCAGTGCAAAAAAGAGTTTGTGATAACCTACTTCCACAAGATGAAGCAGGTACTGTTTTCCTGTTGGTGTTGTTGCTTTTGGAAAAGTCTTTACTCAGAAATTTGATCAACCCCACCCTGTTGCCTTTCATAACTATTTTACAAATATTATATCTGTACTGACATATTGTAAACCACCAAGATTGCAGTAGATGTAAGTCTAATAAAACAAACATACAAATAAATGAAATCTTTAACATCATATGCATATTTGGAAGAAAAACAACTTAACATTCCTGGACATGAAATGCCTTGTCAAGTTATAATTTCCTAAAATGCCATACAATTATGTATAATCAAGAATTATGTGGCAAATAATTAAACTCGTTTCAAATGAGACTTACCAGAATCCATCACCACTGCAGGTTGCTATCCTTTTGGAATCTTTATGACTCCATGCAATGCAGAAGATTCCATTCTTCCCATGCTTCAAAAAAATTTAAAATGCCTATCAATAAGAAATAGTTCACTCCTTTTCCTCTTATTTATCCATGTATCTACAAACTTTCCCCCTTGTCCTAGAAAGAACTTTATTACCATATTGACTTTGATATGCTGGTATGTCTTTCTCATTTCTCCAGCTATGTTTCATAGAAAATTTGGGAAAGTCCTCTATCTAGATTCTATTCTTGTGTTGAAGAGGTAGTGGAAGAAATGACATGTTTTACTTTACTGTTCATTCAATGAAAGGCATTGTTATATTTTGTAATCCCCTTATTAATTAAATGTGTAGGTTTTATATACAATTGTTTTATATACAATTATTTATATATAATTGTTAGCTAGCTAGTATGGTTCTGTTTCTTTAAATGTGGTCAAAGGTTGTTTTATTGTCTGTAAAATTATATTACATTGAACACTTAGACATTTCCATTTATTATTTTACTACCAATTTTATAATATTTGCATCATCTTTAATCTGACATGTTCTAACGTTTATGTTTTCTAAATAGAATACTAGTCACTGAAGGACTGAGTGAATGACTGATTTAACTAGTGGGGTGAAAATTCTTAAAAGGGAGCATTTCTGAACATGCAAGCACATTTATACAACACTTCTTTTTAAAATGTGGAAGCAGTTCCATCGTTTTTTTCAGGGAAGCACAGCTGCGTTGGAAGCTGTTTCCAGTTATACAGGCATGCAAACATGTGTAGTTGCTTCAATATGAGGAGGAAAAAATAATGAAGCATGAGAGGACTGTTACAAGCAACATCTGAAGCTACCATATGGACTTGGAAAAAGCGGACTTCTTTAATTACTGGAACAATATGCCTTATCTTTGTTTTCATATATTCTAAAGCACTTCTTTTGAAAGTTGTACATAGCGTTATAAATAACATTAGAACAAAATTATATGTACAGATCCCAAACTAATTATGGAATATTCTTATATGCTCATTTATTAAATTTCTTAATAAAAATAGTTTTAAAGCATATAACGACCTATTAAAACTTGGAATTTGTATGTCAGGTAACATAATACTACCAAATTCTTAAATTAATATTTAAAATATAATTACTGATTAAATATGATATTTTGAGCTACAGTAGTGGGCTTTAAAATAAATATCCAAGCTTTACTGATATGAGACCCAGAAATCAACATGGCTGGCTGAAACTGCAAAGATTTGACACTTTACTATATACTGAATGACGTACATATGAATTATAGACTCTGTCATTTAGGAAGATGCTTGCATTTTAAAAGGTACAAGATGCTCTTTAAGAGAAAAGGTGGGAAACTTACTCAATGGAATTCAAATTAAATTATATTTAATTTATACCATTAGACTTTCCCTCATAGACTCTAGCTATGAGTGTAATCAACGCTGGGGTATATAAAGTGCTGCTACAAATTGAATTACACACTAGATGCCCATCACTGAAGAATTCTGCAATTCATATGATATGAAACTTCGGTTAGCTTGAGACAACTTCTTACAGAAGTTTTATATATTCTAGTAACAAAATATAAAGTGAATATGTGTAAACATGTAAGCAGTATATAGTTACCTACTTTTTGCCTATAATTTCAAAAATTCTAAATAGAAATATGGATACTTAATGTTTTTTGCAGATACTTGGAGATATAAGCAGCAACTAATGACACACATTTAAGTCTTTATAACATATGCTGTGACATAAAATTAAAGAAGTTACATGTTTTTTTAACTAGACATGTACATGTTAAAAATCTTATTGGATAGATTCTGGAAGTATCATTGCAAATCATTCCAATGAGAAATGAGGGAGGGACATATCAGAAAACCATTGTGAATATATGGATGGCAACTTCTGATTGAATTAAAAGGAATACAATAGATAGAAGCAGTGCTTTTTTATAAAAAAAAAAGGTGCTGGAACTCTCATCTTGGCAGGCGCAGGAGGCGGGGGGTGGGGGGGCAGTGCTGCTGCAGTCACAGGTGCGAAGGGTGTTGGCGGCGGGCTCCCCTCCCTGGGGCTGGAGCTGGTGCGGCTGGTGCTGTGGGAGCAGCAAAGCCCACTCTATATGGCGGGGCTGCGCAATGCGGGCAGCGGAGGCAGTGCGGGCCAGGCGATGTTTTAATCTTATGATTTTAAAAATATATTTTTTCTGTTGTAAGTTTCCCCAAACCTTGCCATGTGAAATTGCATACAAATATTATATAATTGGTAAATAAAGGTAGAACATGTTAAATATACATCAAATGATAATATGCTTCCCTACAAAGTCAATTCTTGCTCAATGACAGACCAAGGAGTTAACTCAGAAAGGCAAGAGGAAAATCTAGAAGAGGTCTGTGCAGCTCTTCAACATCTTCATCAACGATTTGGATGAGGGGATAGATGAGGAACTCATCAAATTTGCAGACAACACCAAGCTGGCAGGAATAGCCAATATTCCAGAAGACAGGCTTAAGATACAGGAGGATCTGGACAGACTCGAACACTGGGCACTATCTAACAAAATGAAATTCAATTGTGAAAAAAGTAAGGTTCTACATTTAGGCAGGAAAAATCAAATGCACAGGTATAGTATAGGTGGTACCTTGCTCAATAGTAGTAACTGTAAGAGAGATCTCAGAGTCCTATTGGACAATCACCAATCTACATTCTCTGACCGTTGGCACCCTGAGGAGGCCCTCTCTGTGGGAACGCACAGGGCGGAGGGAAGTTGATGCCGCTTGGGGTGTGTGTGAAAGCCCTAACAAGCAGGCATATGCATAGAATGAAGGCTACTGCTAAGCTTGTAAGCCGCCCTGAGTCTTCGGAGATGGGCGGGATATAAATGTAATTTTAAAAAATATCCATGAGATTTATCTCTGTTTTGCCTGAAAAATGAAATAGTCAGTGAAATCCCTGGGGAATTTGGGGCAGACTGAAAACGTGGTTGAAAAAGCTAAGGTAACTGAAGTATCCCATGGTGTGCTGACTTTTTTTGAAAGTTCTATAATGGCTGGTCTGGAGAGAAGGGATGACAGGAAGAGATCATTATTTATAATTTAGTATATTAATCTCTAGCATTACTCTACAATTAATATTTTTTTCTCTCCCTTTCTGTGTACTTCTACCAACTTCCTGTAAATTGGACCATTATATTCATCACTTTCTTTTTCACACACACACATCCAAAAACCCTAATGTGGTTAAAGAATTAAAGGTTTTTGATAGACTTAGACTATCTTTTTAAATTCTTCCTCCTCCATAGTGATACTTCTTGGAGTATTGTCTCTCTATAAATATTCCTTGTGTGACATTTAAGAATACCCTACTGTGGAAAATAACTGGAAGTAGCGAGGAAATTTAAAAATAAAAATATATATGCTTTTAATATTATCATGTAATCATATTTCATATTTTATAATTATAATTTTATAATCAATTGCCTGAGTAGATGCTTTGAGTATATGCGGAAAAATACAAGCCTCAAGTGGAGGGAGGGGGAGAACAGGAGTTACAATAGGGGCCAAGTGTGAGTCACCATCTAGGAATTGTTTTTAAGTACCTTCTGGTGCCTGGTACCGCTACTTGATCTGACAGGTGTAGAAGATGGGAGACATCTCTCCTCTAAAATTGATAAGCATGTACATATATGGTCTGAGTAAACAGGATAGTAGGGGAAGGATCTTATTAGTATAATGTAAGCAAACAGGGGCAGAGATAATGTATTCTGTTTAGGCGCTTCTGATAGATTGTAACTTCCAAAGCCTAAGCCAATGTGGCCATGGGGGAGGGAATGGGGCGTCGTGATAGGATGTATAATAATATGTGATTTTGGAATTTGGGGTGTGGTTCAGTGCTTGGCAACATTGCATTGTTTGCCTTCCTGTATCCACCACGCTTTGCAAACTGTTACTTTTTAGACTTTGTTGTGAAGTCTAATAAATTTCTTTTCTATTTGTAACTCAAACAGAGTGGATTTCAATTTGTGTCTGTTTTTGTGTCTAACACTACCTTCCTTAAGATAGTGGCATATGGACAGTTTTGCTTCTGATTTCTTTACTTTCTCTTTCAGAATGGAAATTAAATACCACCATGATTTTTGGGGGAGAGTGTGGAGCAGGTGCTCAGCTAAGCTCCTCTTTGCTTACTCAGTGAGCTCACTGACAATGAGATAGTCCTTGACTTACAACTATTTGTTTAACAATCATTTGAAGTTACAATGGCACTGAAAAAAGTGACTTACGTACAACCAATCTCACACTTACAACCGTTGCAGTGTCCCCAGTCACATGATCAAAATTCAGGCACAAAATTCATGGTTACAGCATCCTGGAATCATGTGATCACCATTTGCAACCTTCTCAGAGGGCTTCTTATAAGCAAAGTCAATAGGGGCAGCCAGATTTATTATGACGACCATAATAAAAGTTCTGATCCAAATTGCAGTTGTAAGTCAAAGACTACCTGTATATGCATCCTGAAGCTTACTGAACTAATCCACAGCAAACAATGTTCCTATCACATGCAATGAACAATCACTAATATTTAGGAAATAGCCCAAATAGCAATTAATCAATTGCTTTTTCATCTTCATTACACTATTTTATTTGCCCTCTTTCTTGTCAGTTGAACTCCTTTGCCAAACTGCACTCCCTGGTTATTTGTTCAGTGGCCTGAAAGAGTCAGGAAACCTTTGCTTTCAGGTTTCTTTGAACTACAAGCTATTCAAAGAGTCCCTTCTTTGAACTACAAGCTGCTTCTCAGTATACTGTAGCAATTTGTTAATCAGACCAGACAGCAGTTTTACACAGAAAAAATTACCATTAATACCATGTAGAATCTTTTTAATTTCACTTGTAACAATTATGTTAATAACCAACCCTTATATTATCCTGCCAGGGAGCTCTTAGAAAAACCGCAAATCAAAACTCATTCCGTTCACACTCAGCAATCTAAAAATAAAATAGAACACTAAATAGAGCTAAGTGAGAATTAATATCCTGTGTAGCTATTATGAAATCTTTTAACTAGCCCTAAAGATATGCCAAAATAAAATAGATCTTTAACTCTCTACAACATTTTTTTTCTGAATTCCAATAAATAATTAGATTAGGCCAATACTTTAAAGCTCCTTAAAAGAAATCATAAAAGTACCATTATAAGTAATGGGTAATGGCTACAGAGAACTCATAAGGACACCACAGGATATTTTAATATTCAAGCAAAACCCAGTGATACTCAACATCTTTCAGATACCACACTGTGCAGAGAAGGCTGCACTGAGATGGCTACACTGAGTTATTCTTGTACCCTCTACAAGCTATTTTAGTTCCATTTCTTTAACAGGAAATTTTTGTTTCCTTTCATAAAAAACACAGTAAAATATTTAGGCTTTTTGGAGAAATACAGACACATTCATTCATTCACTTAGTTAATAGGTTATTAGTACACTGTGTATAAATTGATGTAACATTTTTTGAATAAACCGTAAAAACAAGCAAAATAAAGAACTTACCTCACTGAAGCGAGTTATCATTTTTCCTCGTGACACATCCCAGATGAAACCACCATTTCTTGAAGTTGCACCAGCTATACAATTCAAGTCCCCTTTATAGAATAAAGAAATAAAAATACAGAAGATTCATTGTACACACATTTATCCTTCCTTTCCTATTTCAGTATTTTAGTCAATAACACTGTGAAAAGTAGACTTTTCTTGAATTGAAAGGGCACTTCTAAATCTACAAACTCATTCATAATCTTCTACCTGACAAAAGCTTCTCTAATTGTTTGTTAGCAAGTTGTGCTCAGTTACAGAAGTGATTGATACACCATTAGAAGTTCTAAAGGACCAGTAGTGGGATTCAACTGGTTCGCACCAGTTTGGCAGAACGGGTAGCTAATTTTTTGTTGCCCAGGCCCAGAATGGACTTCCGGAAGCGGCATCCACACAGAGAACTGGTTGTTCACATATTTGAATCCCACCACTATAAAGGAAAGCTCCTTCTGCAAAAAATTTTCCATGTGGTCACTGACTTGATGGCACATCAGTCTTCAATTTCTCCTTATATTGATACAAGATTTAGAAGTTGTACTATGTTCAGTTTCAAATGCACATTTCACATTATTAAAAAATAATGTCAAAAAATCCATCTATTAAGAAATAAATGGGAAGAATACAGTATTGTTTTGTCTTTCAATGTTTGCTTAGAACAATAACTTGTATTCTTAATCAAGATACATATCTATTAACATTTTATGAAACTGGTAGTCTTTTGCAATCAAGTTGAATAATTTACCACATTTCGATAATATTTTACGATTACCCATGTAATCCATAACAGCTATTATTAATGTCCACAATACATTCCAAATAATGGTAAATTCTATACTAAACTGAGTTCTACATTTTCTATCAATTAAATTCGTTAACATAATTATTGTGATGTCTCCTTTTTGCAGCACGCTCTGTCAAAAGCATTGCTATGTACAGGTCATTATAATTTTATTCACTTATTAGGAAGCAATGACTGAAGAATTGAACTGGCTGTATTTATTAATATCCTGAACTCAATTGTGAACTTTAACAAAAGGGAACATATTGGAATAATAGGGCTTCCGGTTTGCCAACACTGCGGTTCTGGAAGTTTGGAGGACGTCTCTCGTCTTCCACGTCCAGGTTCGCATTGCTGGGGGGTCCTAAAAGGGCCGAAGAGTCACCTTGGAGGGGCGACCAGCAAGAACGTGGGGGAGCTGCAACTCTCCCATTAGTGTCTGCATTCCCTTTGAACCAGCAATACAGCCGGTCACTAGGCTGCAGACAGCCAAAGCCACACTTACCACCAGGCAACATTAAAGCAGCGTGGAAGAGACTGGGTAAGATCAACCTCTCTTATACTCTCTTATACTCTTATACTCCAATCTTCTTCTTTCGACCTAAATAAGCTGCTAAGTACTTTCCCCCCTGCAGAGGGAAGGGGGATTTCAACCCTCCCTTCAGAATCAGCGTCAATTGAACCTCCAGGACTAAAAGCTTTTGACCATTTACTCCTTACTTCCTATCCTTATTTGAAAATTTGGCTCTGTTCTTCTAAAACAGAAGAAACAATTGAAAAGAGATTAACAGGCAGTTTCCCTAAAAGAAACAATTTATTGGGACAGAACATAACAGAAGAAATTGAACAATCAAATACTCTGACAGAAGATTTAACTACTCAACAAGCACAGAGAAGAGAAAAATTGGAGGAAAACCTGACAAAATGGATGGAGCAAAAAATTTGTTACATAAAGCAGAAGGAATTTGAAGATCAAAATGAGAAACAGAAGGAAGAAAAAATAGAAAGTCCAGGACAATTACGCCAAGAGTAGAAAATAATGAGAAGATTTGGTATCTTTATCAGACCTGTCAACTCTTCAAAAATAGAGATTGGAGGGTCACTTCAATATGATACTACAACACAAGAACTCTCTGATGACCCTGAAGCAGAAACAGAAAATTGATATGGCAAAGGAAAAAAGCCAGAATAAGATTGAAGAAGAATGGACATATTTAAGAGGCCTGAAATGGAAAATATCTAAATAGACAGGATTTTATTTGGATTATGAGAGACTGTTTTGATGTGCAGATAAAAATATTGGCTAATTAAAAAAACTTTGATGTGGGAATATCAACAGTTAAATTGAAATATTGAACTGTTTAAATAAAATTGATTAAGATGTACTTATGTTAGGAGTGATATAATGTAACTAATATACTTGGATGTAGTGATAAAAATAAAATTATAAGTCTAAGCACGAGAGAGCAGATATAAATGAGAAGAGAAAAGATGTATTAAATGTTGAAAGGGGAGAAATTTTGGATATTGAATTTACAGTATATGGAAATTATAATAAAAACAAGAATACTATATTGTATTATTAACCTGTTGTTATGAAATTGAGATAGATAGGATGTGTATCTAGATTATTAGGAATTGGAGAGAATTGTGATAAAGGGGAGTGGGGTCACCTAGAAATATGAAAATGAGAAACTTCAAACGTTTAACTTTAATATTAATGCAAATTAAAGCTGGGAAAATTTATAAGGTGATTGATGTCTTAAAGATGAAATTTTAAAATAAATAAAATATATGAAAGTATTGACAAATGCAAGGAAACCATTAAATAATTGATAGATAAAATAAGAAGTATGTTAATTTAGATAAGAGACAATATGTATTAAAGGAAAAAAGAGAGGAAATATTGGCTACAATATTTCCCTCCAGAAAGAACAGCGACTAAATACCCAGAGGCGTTTTAAGCGTTGAAAAAGTAACTCAATCCCAATTGGAACTTTATTTCTCAAAGCATGTGGACTGAAAGATTTTTTTATTTCTTATTTTTCATTGTCTACTTCTGTTGGAAATCTGGATTCTTTCTTATAGAAAAAAGAAAAAGAAAAACTAAAAAGATTAAGACAACTTTGGAACTCAAAGAGAAACTTTAAAAGGGGCCTGGCTGACTGCCCAGGGAAATAGATAAGATACATAACCTTGAGAACTTTGAAATAACAGCTGCGAAAGGCTTTGTGTTCCCTACCTAGAAAAAAAATATCTTTCTTTTGGATTTTCTAAGTGTAAAGCCTTTAGCTTAAAATACCAATATGGAAGAAGACCAGGAACAAAATTTATTTATGGATGAAGATCAACAAATTCTCGCTATGTTGAAAACACTAATCCAAATTCTTACCACAACCAATGAAATACTAAGAGGCTATGGGAAGGAACAAGAAGACAGCCCAGATATGAAAGCCCAAACTTTGACCACAACTAAAGAATCATCTATACAAAATACAATAGAAAAAATGAAACATTCAAATTCTATGACAGAAGAATCTACTATTCAACAAATATTGATATTTGAAAATCCAAAAAAGACATTGACAACTTGGAAAAAGGAAAAGGTTTCTCATACAACTCAGAAAGAACTAGAGGATCTAGAAAAAGAACAGCTGGATGAGAAGACAAACAATTCAGAATAACCACGTCGATATGGAAGAATAAAGAGACGACCCACTAGACCTACAAATCCTCTCAAAAAAATGGCGACCAGATGGTTTTGCCAATATCAATTAATATACATGATATTACAAGGAGATTGGTTCGATGACCCAAAAACAAGGACATGGAAGATGATTTGGCAAAGGAAAAAAGCCAGAATAAGACTCAAGAAGAATGGAGTTTCGACCATTTTATTGAAATCTGAAATACAATGCACTTAAATAGATAAGATGTGTATGTTGAACACAAGACATTGTTATGAACTGAGATAAAGAAAAAAATTTGGTCATTAAAATTTAACAGTATAAATACTAATAGCTAATTTGAATATTGATTTGTGCATAAAGGTCATGTAAAGGTGAGTAATGTAGATAAGCTAAAACGTATTGTTGAAAGTAATAATTAGGTCTATATGGAATGTTAAAAACAAAAATTATCAGTTTAAGCCAGAGACAGCAGATACAAAGAGGAAGAGAGGAAGTATTAAATATTGAAATAAAAAGAAATTTTGATTACTACTTAAAAAAACCTGAAAATTAGCAAAAAGGAAGGATATCATATTGTATCCTTAATTTGTTGACATAGAGGGTAAGAAGTTAAGTAAACGGGGTGTGTATTTTGAACATTAGATTTTGTGAGGAATGGCGATAGATGAATTGGGAGTATACTAAAAATCTTGGGAATGATAAATATCAAATGTTAAATCTAAATGTTAGTGGAAATTAAAATAGAAAAATCTATTAGGTCATTGTCTAAAAGATTGTATGTTAAAACTATTAGAATATGTGTAAACTAAAAACTATGGATATATGTAAGAAAGTTATTTGCTATGTGATTGATAGGATAAAACTTGTTTTTAAATTTACAAATAGACAATATATATGAAGGGAAAAACAAGAAATGTTTATGGTAGCAATTTGAAATCTGTACTAATGATATCTGTATGTAACTGAATTACTACTAACCAGCCACCACGTTGCTTTTCAAATATGTGAATATAATATTAGAAAATCAATAAAATTTGTAAAAAAAACCCCATATGTATAGACCCACACCCCTACATGTACATAACAATAAAATATATAATGGAAGGAGAAAGCCTGAGAGTTCACGAGGTTAATGCTGTATATGGAATTAAAGTATGGCTGAATCTGGATGTTCTGCTACGGATACCACGAAGCCTCCTCCCAGAAGGTAACAAGGAAAAGAAGGTTGTGAAGAGGATGATTAGTGTCCCAGATAATCTTACAGACCCTGTTCAAACAACACTTCTGTGCTATGTCCTGGATGGGAGGGAGGGAACTGCCAATGATATTTTCGGCCATCCTCACCACTCTCTGCACCGCCTTCCTATCTGAAGCAGTGATGCTTCCAAACCAGACTGTGATGCTGTATGACAGGATGCTCTCAATCCTCCCCCTGTAGAAAGTGGTCAGGACAGGGGAAGGAAGATGAGCTTTTCTGATGCGATGCAGAAAGTGCAGGCGCTGCTGTTGCTAAATATCAACTTTTTCACAAAATCCACTAAGAATGTCTCAAGGGAATCTCTTGAAGGTCTAATGTTGGGGAATGTTGGTAAGATTGCAAAGTTAGCAATTTATGCTCTGCACATAGTTTTTCTGCAAAATATTAACACAGCTATCTCATTTGTTTGAAAAAAAATCTCCGACAACCAATTAGAATTTTCTTTTCAATTGTGTACCAAACTTTTTAAGGTCCAATATTCTCACCTGGAGCCCATGAAAGTGAATATATGACTCCCTCATTACCAGGAGAGGTACAGATAGCTGTTAAAGTAGTTATATCCCATATTTTTATTGTTCCATCAAATGATGCTGTAGCTAAAAGGTCAGGGTTATCAGGTTTGAATTTACAATCAAAGATGGTTTCAACATGACCCTAGAACAGAAATAAACTCATTAGAACACTTCTTGTATACTTTATATCATAATATTTGTTTTCCTTTCTCCTAGTTTTATCTTTTAAAATAAATGCACCTTAAAGCAAAAAAAAAATATCTATTTATTGATTCTCATAATTCTAGGCTGCCCTTCATCCAGAATCAGATCCAAATAATATGATGTTGTGGTCATTCTTTTCGAATGAGGAATGTGTCATTTGGGATTGTACAAAGCTTTCTGTGAAATGCAAATATACACATACCTAGAGTTTTGTTAATGTCCATAAATATTGACGATTATTGTCACTGAGATACCTTGATTGACAGTATTTTATGTTTTTTGACAGAATGCAATGCAATCTTATTCTTATGGACCATTCTGGGGAAGAAGACTTGTGTTACTTCTGAATATCCATTGAATATGGAAATATTTCAGAAATGTCTATAATTACATAAATAACTAATTTAAATTTAAATTTAAAATAAAATTGACACACTGTTATTTTGAGACTACTGCAGATTCAATCATTATTGCATTAATTTAGGGGGATGTCCAGATAGAAATTTGGTCTATTGAAATCCACTAAATGGGGCTTTGTGTAAGTTTCACAGTATCATCTATTCATCACAGACACCATATAGGATCTTTCAATACTCTTGTAGATTATCATTCTATAAATTATGTTAACTTATTGCTAACAAAAGCTGCTAATTACTGTTTAATATCATGCTGGACACTATTCTTTCACTAAGTTATTTATTATATTTATCAAAATGGGGAAATATTTGAAAATATATTTCTTTCATTGTTTTTCTTTATGTGCTATATTTGCTGGACTGCAATTTTTTTACAGTGCTTCACATATACAAAAATATTTTCTATTAGATAATCCATATCTTCAAGAATGGCTACTATGGAAACATGTAGTGGTTATAGCAGAGAACTACCAAGAATTGTCTATTAATGATTCCCATAGCCATGATTGTAGAAGATGCAAACACAGTAATGGAACTTTGGTGATAGAAACAACAGAATGAGGACTGGCATCTGTATACAAGCATGAGTTACATTGCACATAGTGTTCTGATAATACTCTCTAGAATAAGATTATATCACTATAAAATACAGCTGAACTGATCTGAATCTGTTGTTTAGGTAAAAGATCAAACATACCAAATCTCTAAGAAATTCCCATTTCTTAGCTCCCAAGTTATAAAGACCTACTCCACCATCCATAAAACAGCAGACAGCATGTCCAGGGGGAAGTGAAAATGCTTGGTTCTGAGTTAGACTTGGAGGTGGAACAGCCTCACTTGTAGATGATGTATGATGGTTTTTTGCAGGAGACTGTGAAAAAAATGCTGAATGAAAAGGTAAAATATTATTAGCATAATTTCCATCCTTCTCCTTTAAATCTGTTGCTAACTATAGATAAAAAGTCATCTTGCATAATATTTTACAATATTTGCACTAAAATTATTATAGTTGGAGAGAACTGTTAAATGTGAGAGAGAAAAAAATAAATCCCAGAAAATATATTTGATTGCTTTAATGAATTTGAGAAAATAGCCATTTAAGAACAACTATCAAAGAGATCAAAATTTGTGTAGGTATTGACACCCAAAGCTATACCTACTTGGCATTTAAATACTTATTAATTATAATCATTAATTAATTATAATTTAAAACTCTTTTTCCCTCCAAGTCTTTTTCCTACAGTTACAGGATCTTTTTTTCCATTTCAACCCCACACTGATCCACTGGTTCTGACAGAAATTGACCAACCAGCTTGTTATCTAAGTCTGACTTCACAGGCTAAGAATGATTGGTCCAAAGTTATTGGCTCATTTTCATCCTAAGGAGAACTAAAATTTACATGATTATGTAATAGAACTGGAATATGAATCATTCAGTAAGAAAATATGGTCTTAGCTCAGTGCAGAAACCAGAAATCCCCTGTACTTGCTTAAGTTAGTTACTGGACTCTGAAATAATAAAAAATAATTTGTTCTTCCAGCTGACAAAATAGAAGTTTAGAGAAGTCTTTGAAGAAATGGGTAATATTTACTAAATTACATAAGATATCTCACATCCCGTTAACACTTGATCTATCAAAACACAGAGCATTGATTAAGAGAAGGTGATTATTTTCTGTGCTTCCAGAATATTTTTATATTAGTAAAAGTAACTCTGTAACAAAAGTTACAATAATTTCAAAGGAATAATAATCAAGATATTAAATTACAAGGGCAATTTGGAAATAAACCTTCATTTGGTTATCAATGACAGACACTTGCAGTTACAGAACTTTTATTATACACATTAGAAAACTACAACATGATATTACTTTTCAACATAATCACCATTCAAATTGAGGCACTTGTCATAAAATCTTACAAACTTTGAAATTCCTTAGTAGTAGTCGTTCAGCACCAGGGGTGATCAAAAACATTACCAACGGAACTGCTTCAAAAGTTCTTCGGTGTGTCTAGCAGTGTGCAGGCGAGCATTATTGTAAACCAATACCACACCGGAAGTCAGCATGCTCCAATACTTGTTATGGACAGCTCATCTGAGTTTTCGTAATGTTTCACAGTAGACATCTGAATTGATGGTTGAACCACACTCCATGAACTTCACTAGCAGTACTCCTTTGGCATCTTCACATTTGGCAGGATTTTCTATGGCACCACTTCTGGTGTGGTGTTGGTTCACAATAATGCTTGCCCACACACCGCTAGACGCACCCAAGAACTTTTGAAGCAGTTCTGTTGGGATGTACAACAAATACGTTGATATTTTCAGAAAGGAAATTTGAAGTACTGAGTAAGCAACACTGACAAGAGAGAAAGTCCTACACATTATTAAAAACTGAAACCACTTAATTAATAGAGGACATAACTATGAGATAACTAATACTATTCTGATCAGGAAATCCAAAGATTTTTTTAATCACATTACGTTACTAATAAATCACTCTATATCTTTTGCTAGAAACATGCCAAGCAAGAGGCTACTGAAAGGTTCTTGTTGGCACAGGGATGATTAGCAACAATGCAAGATCTCAATGATCTTTCCA
Source organism: Vipera berus (assembly GCF_964194415.1). Classification (NCBI taxonomy): domain Eukaryota; kingdom Metazoa; phylum Chordata; class Lepidosauria; order Squamata; family Viperidae; genus Vipera; species Vipera berus. The sequence goes on from NC_138209.1 coordinate 51,666,519, forward strand.
TTATTCTCATGTTTTTGTTATGTCAGATATGTATCAAAACAAATATTATTAAAGAATGTTGATGAAGAAGTAGTTGACAAAGCAACACCAAAACTGTAGATCAATATGAGAAATGATGCAATATCTGGCCACTGGGAATAATTAGGAGAGGGAAACTCATTAGTATGTTTCAGGTTTACTTCACAATATATTGAAGTAGCAGTACAATACAGCAAAGAATGTGCCTGGGGATTTTATCATTTTGGATGGCAGGGAGTACAATTTCTGGAAGTATATTTAGGAATATCTTATAGGTAATTTTTGTTGATATTGTGAAGTGCTCTCCTAGCTAATTTAGTTTAAGAGAACAACTGATTTAACTGCTGCTCATGAAAAGATACAAATGATTAAGCTAGAAATGGCACTCATGGTGGTGACCTCTGTCAACCTTTCCTAGCCAACCATGTCAGGAAACAAGATTCACAAATTTGGCTGGAACTATATCTATTCAGATGGACTATAATAAGAGAATCTTGGAAGTTTGACTACATGTTCCTTTCCCTTCTTAAACACTTTGAATTATCCTTCTTTCTAATCTTTTCTATTTCCCAGGGTTAAAGCATGCTTTGTGAAACTAACCATTTCTGCATAGACTCTCAAAAATTATCTCTGTGTTATCTATTTTTTTCTTCTATTCAACTGTGTCCAATCTATACCCTTAGTTTTATTTAAAACCAGCAGGATGAAGTTTGGAAAGAATAATGATAAGAGAAATAGGATGCTATAAAATGATTATCTGTTTAATTTCCTAACTATCCAAAACAGTCCTTAAACCAATCAACGATAAAATAAATCATGATGCCCTTATGCTACGATGTAATGCATGTAAGCCCATGCAGAAAGGCCTAGCAGGAAGTCAGGAACATGGCAGATCCTTTGGATCTCCAGACACTAAATAAAACATTAGATCTGCATTTGCAAATGTATGAAGGACGAAAACATTCTTGTTTTTGAAGGGTCCTTAGTGTTCTCCGAGCTTGGTTTTTTTTTGCAGATATTTCATTATCCAAAGTAGGTAATATCATCAGTAATAGTAGGAAGTGGATTTTGCTCTCATTTTATATTTTAATGACTTTTTGTATTACTCTTGGTGGGTGTGGTCTTGGTAGTAATTTGGTTCAGCTGTTAGCTTGTTTGGCAGCTCCTTAACTGGGGTTTTTCATGGTTCTTAATTGTTGGTCTAATATTAATCTTGGTGTTAATCTGTGCTCATCTGGGTGTTGATTGCTGGTGAGGAGAAGTTGTGGTCTTTTTGTTCCCTTTTTAGCTTGTTGATTGCCTTTTCTGAATGGTACTATATACCAAGGGTAGGCAACCTTGGCTCTTTTATGACTCGTGGACTTCAACTCCCAGAATTCCTGACCCAGCATGGCTGGCTCAGGAATTCTGGGAGTTGCAGTCCACGAGTCATAAAAGAGCCAAGGTTGCCTACCCCTGGTATATACAGTAGATGTTGTTTATATCTATGTACCTGTTGACGGCCAATTTGTCAGAGTGCCAGGCTTCCAGGAATTCTCTAGTGTTTTTGGACTTGGCTTGGTCTAGGATGGTCACAGTTTCCCAGTTGAAACTATGATTAAGTCTGTCCATGTGTTGTGAAATTAAAGAGTTTTCATCATGTCTTCAGAAGACTGCTAGTTGGTATTCATGTGTATGCTCTATTTGTCTCCTATTTGTTCTATATACTGGCTGGAAATCCTTACACAAGTTGTAGATGAATTTTCTGGGGCTTTTGGTTTACTTAGGATGTTTTTGAGGGCTAAAGTTGGTTTGTGTGCTACACTGATGCCATGTGATTGTAATAGTTTGTTGGTGCTTTCTGAGATTTTTTTAAATGTTTTATTGATTTTTAAAAATTACAACCTTTAGTGGTTAGTAAACAACATGTTGTCTGGGTCCACATATTTAATGTTAACTTCTTCAATATAAATCTGTTCAGTACTGCACAATCCAGTATTTTTCCCAATCCTTTCTTCCCCATATTTCTTCCATTTCCCCCTCATTACACAGTTGGTAGAGGACAGGAAGGCCTGGAGGAACATTGTCCATAGGGTCGTGATGGGTCGGACACGACTTCGCAACTAACAACAACAACACAGTTACAATTCTTGCTACTATTGATATATACAAGTTTAGCTATAAACATCCACATCATATTTTACTAATATTGTGCAAATAATAATATCACTTCATAAACCAATACCCTGTTTTTCATGCTCTTAAGGTTTGATTTTCCATCAATATTTGAAATATTAGTTATGATTTTCTCAATATTAATTACATTTATATAAACATTTTATACCAGTCACCCTCTTATTTTCATACTTCCCATATCAAGAAAAAGAAAAAAAGAATGCTATTTTAATTCTAAATCATATTTTTTATTATAAAAGTCTAATTATATCTAAGGGTCATCCGTTCTCTTAATCATACTCAAACAAATATTTAAACATGTAATGCCCCCTCTAATAGGTCAAATCTTCTGTTTTTTAAATCTAACTCTCACTTTCTTTCTTTGCTAAGTAGCTTTCCGAGCCAAGGCAATTAAATAACCCAGGAATTTCTTTCCATTTTTGTAAAAGTTGCTTGGCATGAGGAAGACAACTTAGGTAGGGTGTTTTTTAGGGGAAATTCTGCCCATTTAAGGAACTCCCACTTTCTTTCTCCCTCAATTTCTCTTTTCATTTTTTTGTCTCCCAAGTTGTGACATTTCCCCTGACAGCTCTATATTCCATTTTTTAAAATCTTCTTCCTTATCATCAGGTATATTTTGCAGATCTAAGGGATAAAGCGTCTTCTCCATTTTCATTTTTATGGCTAAGTCTTGCAGTATTTTATATGTATATGGTAGTTTATATTTCCCTTCTTTTATTTCTTCTGTCTCCAGGTCCGTTTCCTCTGCTTCATCTTCTGATTTCTGGTTTATTTGTTCAAACTTTGTCTGGGAATTTTCTAGTTGTAAATTTAATTTGGAGATTTGCTCATTTATATTAACTAAATTATTTTAGTCTCATTATGGTTTATTTTTGTGTCCTCTTTGTGTGCAATAATTGTTTGTTGAATTAGTTGTAGCATAGAGTATATTTCCTTCTGAAAGGTGTTTATTTTTTCTTGATACATCATTCCTGGAGATCCTCTAGTACAGGGGTCTTCAAACTTGGCCCTTTTATGACTTGTGGACTTCAACTCCCAGAATTCCTCAGCCAAGCAAACTGGCTGAAGAATTCTGTGATTTGAAGACCCATGCTCTAGTATCACCAATCTTAAGAAGAGCAGAACAAAGTTTTATCTAGTTTTCTGGTCTTTATCTGTAGCCTTTATAATCCAATAGGTTCCAGAATATGGGTCCAGCCCTAAAAGCAATATTTTGTAGTGATCATTTGTCTCAGGTATCCAAGAATTGTTGGTCAGGCAAGGTTGTAATCCACAATGTTCAAAGTATTCAAAATGTTCAACCATCCTGAAAACAGCACAAAAGCCTCTCCTAGCCAGACATAGTCAAAAGTCAAAATTATCTTTCTCTCCCAATAGTTTTTGAGATTAAAAGTCCAAGCTCAATAGATGTTTATAGTCCAAGAAGGTCAGGGTAATAAGTATGCCAAAATATTTTCCTTTATTGCCAGCTGTTCTCCCTTAAGCTAGGAATCACCAAGCAGGCTAGAAGCTAGTTGTAGTGCTATACTCCAATCCACCACTAGATGGCATTCAAAATCCATTTTCCATTCTTAAGACAAAGGATCGATTTCTTATATTTCACCTCAATGTTTTTTTTCCAAAGAGAAAATCTTAACAATTTTCTCAGGTCTCAAATTTATCAAAATTGTAGCTTTATGTTACTTCCACTTCAGTATTATGTACTTCTGTCCCCCATAAAAGAAAAGAAAATGGCGCTTCTGTTCATGTTCGGAGGTTTTAGCTTCTTGGGAACCTTTCCCAGGAAATTTACAGTTTAATTTACAGTTGTAAATTAGTAAAGAAAGGATTAATATTCTCACCCACTTCCAAACATGTTGTTTACGATGCTAATTAGTGCTTTTCTTCAGTTGTTAGCAACTAATGGCTGGCCACAGGAATGTAGCCAGTCTTTCCCCTGCTAGTTTGGAGGGCTTTCCTTGGATCAAAAGAAAGACCGCCATCTCTCTGTGTTCGACGAGGCACCCCTCCTTCATCGCCTCTTCGGGATGACTTTAGGGCCCCCAACAGGGAGAAATTGGGCGCAGAAGGCAGCGTGCTGCCTTCCTGCATCTGTCTCACTGCAATGCAAAACCGGAAATCTCTTGAGATATTTTTGATATACAGTAGTGGCCAAAATTGTGGAAACCTTTCAGGAAAAGTGTACAGTAGAAATGCCACCTTTGGTTAACTTTACACCAATTTTTCTTCTAATTTCTTTATAACCATAGCCTTGTTCACTTAATAATACTATTTTACATCGCTTTCTAGGCAACCAGTCAACTCTTTGCAGCATTACTTTAATTTTATTACATTTTACAAGCTCACTAAATGAAAGGGGAAAAAATCCCCAACCAACTTGATAGCAATCACATAACACACTGACCTCTCAGCTTCAATACATGACATCAATATCTGAATCCTATTGTGATCTGATTGGCTCATTGCCAAAACAAGATGACACCTGATTGGCTCTCTAAACACTCATGCTCATTGGCTACAATCAGATGAAGGAAAGCTACCTGATATCAACCTAAGCAAGTTGTGCTTCCTTTTTCTGGTTATTTGGCTATAACTTTTCATACAATACAGTACAGATAATTGAACAAACTATGTTGCATTACATTCTTGATTAAATTATCTTTCCATGATATATAATTTTATGGTACTACTCAAAAAAATTATGGTATTATTAGCCATCAAACCTCAAAAATACACTTTTCCCAAAAGGTTTCCACAATTTTTGCCACTACTGTATGGTGGTGTTATCATTTTCAGTTTGTATTGATTGTGCTATATTGAGTTGAGTTGTCAGGCACTTTTTAATGAAGTTGTGTGAATATCCATTTTGTTGGAAGATGTTGTATAGATGATCTGTTTTCTTTTCCTGATGTTTAGGGTTGCTGCAGTGGGTTTGTGCTTATCTGAACACAGCTTCTTTTGTGGGATGTTGGATGATTCCTTTGATAGCGGAGCACTTCATTGGTATGTATGGTTTAATGATAACCTGGTATTTCTAGTTTGCCATTGCTATCTCTGCTAATGAGGATATATCCAGGAAGGATTGTGGGTTGTTGTTTTCCCTTCTGAATTTTATACCTTTGAATATGTTGTTGATAGTTGTGTGTGTTATCTACTTGGTCTTGTTTCTGGAAACTGCAGAGCTCCCTACGATTTTGGCTGCCTGAAATGCAAGTGGCAATACAAGCACAACAAAGCAATATTTGTTTTCTTTTGTGTGGTAGACCTTTCAGAGACAAGATGGAACAAAATGTACAATGCTGTACATAGTGATCAATAAATGTTACTATTCAAAAGCATTTTGATAAGTTAAATTCAATAGCTTTCTAACATTATAGTTTGTTATACAAACAGCACACTGAGTGAAACATTTCATAAAATACCATATGCAGAAAGGCTGTGCAATACTTAAGAAGGTAATACAGTACAGTACTCATATTCTGTTGTACTGCATTTTTCATCGAGACATACCCACTAGCAGTTCTTCTAACCCCATTTCCAGGATAGACTGAAAAATTTTATGTTCCATTTTTACTGGCAGATAAGGATTCTAAGGTAACTTTCACCATTGCAAAATTTGTTTTTGAAATTTGTAAAACTCACATACAGTATTGGTACTGATGTAGTAAATTAATACAAGATTATTTATCTCATATGACTTATTCTATTTTAAATATTATATTTTGTAACTGTGTTCACTACATTTGATTACATTTTATTTAGTTTGGGTGTCTCACCTGTAATAAGGAATTTGATTTTTAATGATCTTATTGATACATTACAAGAGGAAGATGTATAATGCCTTTGAATGACTCTTAAGAACTGCTTTATATGCAAGTTCTGGCTGTTCCAAAAGAACTATCAGACATTAATTGATCTATATTTTGTTACCATACAGAACCACTTACGAGCTAAATATTAGGTTCACTGATCTGGCACACAGCTTTCCATGAATATGTTCAAATCAAAAAACAAATATGTATACTTACTATTTTTCTTTGGAGGAGAACTAAGTACATGTAGGCCATGGAAACCCGTTTTCTTCAACTTAAAATTATCTATTGGTGTTGTTCGTGATACATTCCAGACACGCAATACACCAACCTGAGAATCTATATTAAAAAAGATTAACTTAATTTTTAATAAAATGATACAGTGCAATAATTAAAAACAAAAATCAATATCTAATTGGATTTTTATTTAGCATTAAACATGACTTCAGAAATAGGGACTGAAATATGGTAGGAAAATTCTGCTTTCAGTGTCATTTAATGTTAGCCAGCTAATGCAATTTCTCTCCCAATGTACATATTGTCCATTTAATGCCAATTTTTTACCCAACATTCTGAATTCCCCCCATCAGACTGCATTTTCCAGAATAAGACTAAAGGTAAGAGAAAAAGACAATGAGAGAAAAGCTTTCATTGTGAAGGAAGTGATAATGATGTCAGAAAACTAACATTAGCATTTTAAAATATTAGATTTATCCTTGCTTTTACATAACTAATTATGCAATTAGATAATTTGGTAACAAGCTTAATCTACTGACATAAAAAAGTCTGTTGTGTACCCTGCATACTATGTTACTATAATAGAAATAAATAAAAAATGTTTGTACCTCCAGTGATAAACATTCCAGGTGCACTAGGAACCCAAGCTAAGCACTGCACAGATGCTGCTGCACTAGGAAGATTAAAGGCTGTGATATAGGAGAAAGATTCTGAATCAACAAGACGGATTCCATTATGCAAATTTGCAACAAGAAGATAATCTGTTGACAGAGGGTCCCATTCCAGAGCGGTAATAGGATCTTCCTCATCTGTCCCTTCAAGTGATTCTGGTCTCAGAACATGTTTCTGACACTTACAACCTTGAAAAATAAAAATATGCAATTTATCCATTTACAGAGAAAAATTCTCTATATAGAATCACTATGTTCAAGTATCCATACATTGCATACATTTGAAATATAAATATGTAAACTAATTTTCAATATACACTGGTTTCTCCTCCAAATTGTGTCCTAACAGAATAACCATCAAGTAAAAATTATGAACTTCCATGCTGAAAATATAGGCGGCTTAGTACAGGTACTCATCAATTTACAATAGTGCATTTAGTGACCATTCAAAGTTAAAATGGCATTGAAAAAAGTGACATGATCATTTTTCACAACCAGTGCAGCATCTCCATGGTCACGTGTTCAGCATTCAGCAACTATGAGGAGTCATATTTAGGAGGGTAGCAGTGTTCTGGGTCATGTGATCACCTTCTGCAACTTTCTGATAAGCAAAGTCAATGGGGAAGCCAGATTTACTTAACAACTGTATTTACTAACTTAACAACTGCATTGATTCACTTAACAACTGTGGTAAGAAAGGTCGTAAAATGGGGCAAAATTCACTTAACAACTGTCTCACTAAGCAACAGAAAGTTTGGGCTCAGTTGTGGACATACAGTCATGGCTGAAATTGTTGGCACCCCAGAAATTTTTCCAGAAAATCAAGTATTTTTCACAGAAAAGTATTGCAGGAACACATGTTTTGCTATACACAGGTTTATTCCCTTTGTGTGTATTGGAACACAACAAAAAAGGGAGGGAAAAAAGCAAATTGGACATAATGTCAAACAAAACTCCAAAAATGGGCCGGACAAAATTACTGGCACCCTTAACTTAATATTTGGTTGCAAACCCTTTGGAAAAAATAACTGAAATCAGTCGCTTCCTATAACCATCAATAAGCTTCTTACACCTTTCACCCGGAATTTTGGACCACTCTTCCTTTGCAAACTGCTCCAGGTCTCTCTTATTGGAAGGGCACCTTTTCCGAACAGCAATTTTAAGATCTCTCCATAGGTGTTCCATGGGATTCAGATCTGGACTCATTGCTGGCCACTTCAGAACTCTCCAGCGCTTTCTTGCCATCCATTTCTGGGTGCTTTTTGATGTATGTTTGGGGTCATTGTCCTGCTGGAAGACCCAAGATCTCGGACGCAAACCCAGCTTTCTGACACTGTCTACTGTGCGACCCAAAATACTTTGGTAATCCTCAGATTTCATGATGCCTTGCACACATTCAAGGCACCCAGTGCCAGAGGCAGCAAAACAACCCCAAAACATCATTGAACCTCCACCATATTTCACTGTAGGTACTGTTCTTTTCTTTGTAGGCCTCATTTCGTTTTCGGTAAACAGTAGAATGATGTGCTTTATCAAAAAGCTCTATCTTGGTCTCATCTGTCCACAAGACGTTTTCCCAGAAGGATTTTGGCTTACTCAAGTACATTTTGGCAAACTGTAATCTTGCTTTTTTATGTCTGTGTCAGCAGTGGGGTCCTCCTGGGTCTCCTGCCATAGCGTTTCATTTCATTTAAATGTCGACGGATAGTTTGCGCTGACACTGATGCTCCCTGAGCCTGCAGGACAGCTTGCATTCCTTTGGAACTTGTTTGGGGCTGCTTATCCACCATCCAGACTATTCTGCATTACAACCTTTCATCAGTTTTTCTCTTCTGTCCACGACCAGGGAGATTCGCTACAGTGCCATGGGTTGCAAACTTCTTGATAATGTTGCGCAGTGTGGACAAAGGCAAATCTAGATCTCTGGAGATGGACTTATCTCTGGAGATGGACTTGTAACCTTGAGATCGTTGATATTTGTCCGCAATTTTGGTTCTCAAGTCCTCAGACAGTTCTCTTCTCCTCTTTCTGTTGTCCATGCTTAGCGTGGCACACACAGACACACAATGCAAAGACTAAGTGAACTTCTCTCCTTTTTATCTGCTTTCAGGTGTGATTTTTATATTGCCCACACCTGTTACTTGCCCCAGGTGAGTTTAAAGGCGCATCACATGCTTGAAACAATCTTGTTTACCCACAATTTTGAAAGGGTGCCAATAATTTTGTCTGGCCCATTTTTGGAGTTTTGTTTGACATTATGTCCAATTTGCTTTTTTTCCTCCCATTTTTTGTTGTGTTCCAATACACACAAAAGGAATAAACCTGTGTATAGCAAAACATATCTTTCTGCAATACTTTTCTGTGAGAAATACTTGATTTTCTGGAAAAATTTCTGGGGTGCCAACAATTTCGGCCATGACTGTACGTCTGTCTACCTTATTGCCCTTTTTTTCTTGGATGCCTCCATTGGTGGTAGTTGCTATAGAGATCTAATTAGTTAAAATAAAGAAAACATGTTGAATAAAATGCTAAATACTAATAATTAAAAGACATCCTTGCATCCGTTACTTATTTAGTAATGACTCAGTCTTAAATTACAGCACTGAAAGAGTTTGGAGGATTTTTTTTGTTTTTTATTTTGAATAGACAAAACAATACTTGCTAATGCTGAGTTCATGATGGGAAAGTACATTCACTTAATTTTTAACTAATACCTTAGTTAGTTTAAAGTAGACACACATTAACACATGCAATTCTGCAGCAGCATGTTACATTTGCATGATTTTTCCCTATTTATTTTATTTTACTACATATTTGCAATGTATTCTTCCTGCTACATGTGGGGAATTCCTACCCCTAATACAATATGGACACATACATTAATGGAAGAAGGTAGTTTCATATGCAATCCTCTCCTCTTCAAGAGACTATCATGCTTAAACAGTACTTCATTACCTACTAATCTAGATTACAGGCAATTTAGAAATTGAATCCTGAAATAGTAGTATTTTTATATTTCTATCTATTATACAGTAAGTCTATTTTTAACATAACATGATTTCAAATTATGCAGGATATCTGACTTTTCCTATCAAATCTAGATATTCCCTCCCAGATGTTTGTATCTAAAAAGACAGATTATCTTTAATAATAAAGAAAAATGTGATCACATATCTCTATTTTAATGTTTTAATATGTTTTATGGTTTTATACTTTTGATATGGTTTTGTATGTTGTACCTTTAGATTGGGAGCTACCCAAAGTTGGTTATAAGATGGGAGGCTAAATAAATGTTTTAAATAAATAAAAATACATAAATCAATTTGTTATAAAAAGATTATATATAAGAACTCAAATATAGAAATGCATCATTTTTGTACTGGACGAGAACAAATAGCTTCAGATGATTTTAGTAAGCATTCCTCTACTTCAGAATACTGAAGAATATGGGCATAAGTAAAGAAAAAAATGTTGCCTGAGAAAACAGTTAAAATTAAGTTGTTATGGAATATAAGTTATCATATGCACTATTTCCAAATCATTCTAATGCATAGCAAGAAAACACACAACTCAAATGATCATATAAGGCAAATTTAATTTCATTGTCAGGTGGATTTTATGTGTTTATGGATGTGTGCCTTTGAGTCAATGTTGGCTGCTAGCAACTGCAGAACTAGACACTGCAGTTTTCTTGGGCAAGATTTTCAGATATTGTTGATCATTGCCTTCTTCCTATGGCTGAGAATCACTGGCCCAAGGTCACCCAGCTGGCCTATGGTAGGATTAGCGTTCCTGGTCCCCCAGTTTCTAACCTGGCACATTAACCACTATATCAAACTAGCTCTCTTGCTTCACTATGTTGTTGCTGCTCTTCAGTCGCTAAGTTATGCTCGACTCTTTACAACCGCCAGCCCTCCTGTTTTCCACTGTCTCCCTGAATCTGCCCAAACTCATGACCACTGTGTTGATGAAACTATCTAACCATCTCAATCTTTGCCATCCCCTTCTCCTTTTGCATTAATTTTTCCCAACATCAGTCTTTTCCAATGGTGGCCAAAGTAGCATCAGCTTCAGTATCAGTATCTGTCCTTTCACAGGACAGTTAGGGTTGATTTCCTTTAGGATTGACCAGTTTGATCTCTTTGCAGTCCAAGGAACTCTCAAGAGCCTTCTCCAACACTACACATCATCACGGTCAATATCAACAGCCAATTAATTACATTTTTATTTGTACATTTTATTTGTATACATTTTGACAGTATGTTGACAGTAAGTATATATACTACTGGCATTCCATATTTTGTGAAGTCTACTAGACTATTGAAATCTGATGACTTCTTAATATAAAATGATTGCAAGGATGTATGGCATTGGGATTTTGAGTGAAGGGAATAAAATTTGAAAAAAAGAAACTATTTAAGAAATTCTCTCATAATAACAGCTTTCTTTGCTCTAATCAGAAGATGCAGACACTTGCCTTGGCACAGTTTCTTACCTGGCTGAAACAGAGAAAGACTTCCATCATTATGACCAAACACTACTTTTCCTTTTCTCTTGGGATGCCATCTAAACAGACAAATATCTGACATAAAACTGTGAGCTTCATTATGTACCACTACACCACTCTCTGGCCCTGAAAATGTCCAAATATACAATGGACCTCTATGCGAGGCAAATGCAACAGCATCACCTACATTCCAGCACCAACTAAGAGACGCAGGAATACCTGAAACATAAAAAGATATCAAATAATTGAGAAAAACACATATTTCCAAATCTCCACTGAATTTAACTAAAAGTGCAACTTAATGTATTCTTTTCCCAGAACCAAGCACCGTCTATTTCACACTGCTAAAGAGACTTTGTACCTTCTCTCTTAGGAAATTACAGATAGGAAACAATCTTTTAGATATATTGTCTAAATATGCCAGCTTTATTAAATAAAACACAAAGAAAATTAGGTCTGTGATTTTAAATAAATACCAGTTCACAATTATTTCTGCTTTGCTATAAATTCTGAGATATAGCTTAACTTGGGATTTCCAAGCAAAATGCATTTTGAAGAGATTAAAAAAATAGCATTTTTCATGACTGTTAAAACTTCAAGTAATCATTCTATAGGATTTGGATGCAAAACAGATGCTGTGAGTAGACAGGCAGAGGAAAGATCTATACTTTACTGCCAAATAATATTGTAAGAAAATACATCAAAAAGTTCAGAATCAGGAATCAATTACAGTGAATATTTCTATAGCAGAGTAATAAAACAAAACATTATATTGTACCATATAATGGAAAACAGTCATAATTGTTTTATTTGGTATTATCCTGCCAAAAATTAACATGACTATTTATCAGCACAGGGGGGAAAAGGGAGACTGTTGTTTTTTATCATATAATAATAATAATACTATACCAGGGCAGTGATAGGTTCTTGAATATATTATTCTGAATGGAAGTTACATGCAAAAGATACATTCTGTTTATAGAATTTCTTTTTTCACGTATGCAAACTGATCAAGCCTAGCTTTTGCTAAGAAATAAATTACTTGACTTCTAACTGCCATCTGTATATCCTGCTAAGTGTCCCACTAGGGAAAAAAACAGTCACGTTCTCTCATTCCTTTTTTTAGTTTCTTTTGCTGAATCAAATTTATTTAAATCAGAAGAGTAACTTTGCATTAAAGCCATGGTGTACTGCACATGACAGCTTTTGATGTAAACAAATGTTAATATTTGATTTGATTTATATCATACCTTTTGTATTGTGCAATTTGGTAGCAATTTTTTGTTCAGCCACATTCCAAATTATTACTAGGTTTTCTGCACTTGCACTTGCAAACAGATCCTGATTATGGGGACACCAAGAAATAGCTGTGATGGTCTTCTTGTGTTCGGACATAATTGCCCATAACTTGAATTCATTATATTGATGATCCAACTAAAATTTTAAAAATCCAAAAAAGAATTATTAAATTTAAATTTTTAAATACATCATATTCATCTTTCTATACTAATAAATATTAAAATTAAATAGCATAGAATCTATTTTGCTGGGGAAACATTTCTCCTTTCTCTATTTTCTCTGCATCTTCTAGAATATCTGTTCAGAGACTCAAAGTGTGGTCCTGAGCCATATAGATTACAGAAATAAAAAAAGATAGCTCACCTTTAGTTCACCTATTTTAGGTTTCTCATTCATTCTGCAGAACCAGTCACATAGTTCAGGAGACTCTCAAAATATGATGCATTTTAAATTGGTATTATTATAATATTTTCTACAGAAATAATATGGATTGGAAAAAATATCTAAATGATCAAGGATAATTTTAGCAAGAGTCATTTTTAAAAATTATAAAATATAAAATTATAAAACAATATAGTAAATACTCATATACTAGCAAGAAAAGAAAAACATAGAAAGAAAATCTAAAATGTTTCTCACCTGATATATATAAATAGCCAGGGTTGCACAATAGGCAAATCTATCCCCACTAGCTGCACATACATCTTTATTCCATGGTTGACAGCCAGCTGCTAATAGACCCACTTGCTTAACCTGTGCCATTTTTGCCTAAAAAATAAAAAGAGAAATCTAATAAACAAGTTTGGAGTAAATCCCATCGAAATCTGTAAAACTTACATTTGGAAAGCATTAAACAAGGATTTTTAGGAAATGACTTCAAGATAATTACTTCAGTTATTCATTTTCTATAAATCAGATTTAAGATCTATAAATGTTGTATTTATATACAATATCATATTAAGTTATATATATATGTTCATGATTATTAGGCCTTCAAGTCAAGAGAATGTAGAAATGGCAAATTAAAGACTCAACTTTTGAATAAAACAGGGATAATTACTGTACAGACGCATTCCACCAACAGCTGCTCATACAAAAGGTGCATCTTCACTTTGACACATGCATTTTTAAAAACTATTTCAAGTTTTTTTATTACACTTAAACTGAAAAGTGAATGTCCTATTAATTTCTATCAATCCTTACACATGCACACAAGAACACTGTGTTTTTTAAACACCAGAGAACTCAATGCTAAACAAAGCAATTATTCCTTTCATAAGAGAATTTTAGAAGCTGCTAAGTAAGAATAGAATATACACCCATATGAACTTGTAGATACTACCTAACTGCATTGAATTCATTTCATCCATTATTAGATTTGGTCACCTAACACTAAATACTAAGTCCACTTTTGGCTTGAAATTCACAGAAAGAAAAGAAATTTAAAGTAAAGAATGCATGTATAATCAACAAATCCTTAATTTAGTGTGGTACTATAGAAAGAACCTAACCTGGAGGTAGTGCATTATGGTTCCCAACTGTGAGCAGTTAAAATATTCCCTATGCTAGAGTAGCCAACTATTTCTTAATAACACATACTTTAAAGAAGAAATCTGCAAAATCCAATTAAGTTTTGTTAGTCCAAAACCCAAAAACACTGTTCTGGACTCCTTTGTTTTTTTATTAGTTTTCCAATATTACAATAGTATCTTTAAAAAGCAACGTGGTGTCTGGATTACAATAGTTGCATTTCAGACAAATACATATTATTACAAATCTCCAAATTGTTGTAACCAATACTTCCTCTCTCTTGTTTCCTTTAATACATATTATCTCTTATCTAAATTAACATACTTCTCATTGCTATCCATTGGTCATTTAATAGTTTTCTTATATTTGTCAATACTTTGGTATATTTTATATTTTAACATTTCATCTTTAAAACATCAAACACCTTATATATTTTTCCAGCTTTAATTTTACATTGATATTAAAATTAAATGTTTAAAGTTTCTCATTTTCATATTTCTATGAAAATGAGAAGGAGGAAACTAGCAAGCCTGGAGGAGTTAGACTCTGCAGACCACGCTCTGGAAGGCCCCAATTACTGTAGAACTGGGGGCCCATGGAGCTGTGGCCAGGAACAATCCCCTGGAGTGGCAGAGCGGCGGAGGACCTGGTTGTTAGCAGAGCAGACTATTATGGCTTATTATATTCTTGCCTTTACGAACTATTGCCTATTGTCTACACATCATCCCCAAAGGACTCTGGGTATTAGCCACCGTGAGAGGGTGGCTTGAACTTACACCTGCTGCCCCTAGAGGTGAGAGCTCTATGGGGTATGCTATACCCAGAGTGTGTGTTCCAGACCACCCCCCGGGAACAGGCTCTGCGACCGTCGTGAGAGGACGGTGGTCGGCCTGTCCTGGGGGTTCACCCAGCTGAGTGGCAGTGAAGCTGGGTGGAGGGTCTGGACACCCATTTATCCTCTGTTTGGACCCTCCTTATTAACTATGGACTGCCTTTCACCTGGATTTGCTCCTTATGCCTTGTTTCCGGTATACTTTTACGGACTTGTTCGCCCTCAGGGGTGCTTCCCCTTCCTGGGTGCGACCCGCCTTTCTAGCCACTTATAATCTCGATGTAGGGCCCGCTTATTGGGACCCTGAGAGATGGCTGGGCACGGGTAGGGGCCTCCAACATAAATCTAATAAGAGGCCCCTGGTTAGTTTCTTATCTAAATTTTTTGGGGGGTTAGGGAGGGGGGAGGGAATTTCTTTTGGTTGTTTGGACATGGGGGGCAGTCCAACAACCGCTGTTCAGGCCAGGTCCGGGATTGATCGCGGGGGGGAGGAGCGGGGGGCGGTTGCCTCTGGGGCTCCAGGGCTGGTCGTGGGACTACCCATTCCCACAACGTTAGGGAATGGCAGCAGGTGTAGGAACAGAGGGCCGTATCGATCTCAGGGAAGGCCGCTGCTTGCAAGCGGTGAGGCACTCCGACCCTCTGTCTCCGCCCCGAGGTCCCGGGAGCGAGGATGTGCAGCCCCCTGAGCTCCGGCTGGTGTACTTGAATGCCAGGTCTGTTGCTAATAAAGCTCCTCTCGTCCGTGACCTGGTCGAGGGTGAGCAGGCGGACCTGGCTTGCATCACGGATACTTGGTTGGGCCCAGAGGGCGGTATTCCTCTGGTTGATCTTTGCCCGGCCTCGGGCTCAGGGTAGGGGTGGGGGAGTGGCTGTTGTTATGAGGGAGACCTTGTGTCTGCGGGGCCACCGTTCCCCAGATAGTCGGGTGTGAGTCTCTCTTCCTGAGATGCGGCCCTGGTGCGCAGTTGGGCTTGCTGCTGGTGTACCTTTCGCCTAGTCACGCAGCAGCAGCCTTGCCTGAGCTTCTCGATATCCTCTCTGGGTAGGTGATTGAGTTCACAAAACGTATAGTTTTGGGGGACTTCAATCTACCATCCCTGGGAGGATCATCTGAGTTAGCTCGGGAGTTCATGGCTTCCATGACGGCCATGGACCTGACGCAAGTAATTTTGGGACCGACTCATGTGGGAGGCCACACCCTTGACCTGATTTTCTTATCTGGACGGTGGTTAGATGATCTTGGTGGGGGCTCCCCAATTGTTACGCCCCTGTCATTGACCGATCATAATCTCCTACGGCTGGTCTTCCGTTTTGCCACTCCCCACCGTGGGCGTTTGGAACCAATTAGATGGTACCACCCCAGACGCTTAATGGACCCTGAGAGGTTCCAGGCAGCGCTGGGGTCCCCACCTGCCTCCTTCGCTCACAACTCGGCAGATGCCTTAGTGGAAGCCTGGGAAAGGGCAGCCATGGAGGCTCTTGACCGAGTTGTACCCTTGCGGCCCCTGACCTGATGCAGATCCCGTCGAGCTCCATGGTTTTCCGCGGAGCTCCGGGAGATGAAGCGTCGGAGACGGGGCCTAGAGAGCGGTTGGAGATCCAGCCGATCCGAATCCGACCGATTGCGACTAAGAGCCTATATTAGGTCTTATCTCGCTGCGATAAGGGTGGCGAGGTCTAGTCACTTTGCTACCCTTATCACGTCCGCAGATAATCGCCCGGCCGCCCTGTTTAGGGTGACTCGCTCCCTCCTTAATCAAGAGGTGAGGGAGGAACCCTTGCAGGGTCGTGCCGAGGAGTTTAACCAGCATCTGTTGGACAAAATCGCTCGGATTCGGACCGGTCTGGACTCTGACTGGGCAGAGTCTGTCGAGCAGGACGCGGGCGGTCTTGTCAATGTCACCTGGGAGGAGTTCGATCCTGTAACTCCGGAGGAAGTGGACAGGATCATGGGGAAGCTGAGCTCCACCACGTTTATTGGACCCGTGCCCTTCCTGGCTGGTTTATGCAGCCCGGGAGAGGACACAAAGCTGGTTCCAGGCAGTTATATCGGCTTCTTTGAGTGAGGGTAGTTTCCCTGCCGTCTTGAAAGAGGCGGTGGTGAGGCCTCTCCTCAAGAAGCCTGCCTTGGACCCAGCTGTGTTGAACAACTTTCGTCCGGTCTCCAACCTTCGCTTTCTTGCGAAGGTTGTTGAGAGTGTGGTGGCGCATCAGCTCCCTCTGGTCCTGGATGAAGCGGATTATCTAGACCCGTACCAATCGGGTTTCAGGCCCGGGTACAGCACGGAGACGGCATTGGTCGCACTGGTGAATGATCTCTGGAGGGCTCGGGACAGGGGATATTCCTCTGTCCTAGTCCTATTAGACCTCTCAGCAGCTTTCGATACCATCGACCATGGTATCTTGCTGCGGCGTCTCAGGGGATTGGGAGTGGGAGGCACGGTTCTGCAGTGGTTCTCCTCCTATCTCCTGGGACGTTCGCAGTCGGTGTTGACAAGGGGGCAGAGGTCGACCTCGAGGTCTCTCGTTTGTGGAGTTCCTCAGGGGTCGGTCCTCTCGCCTCTCCTGTTCAACATCTATATGAAGCCGCTGGGTGAGATCATTCGTGGCTTTGGAGTTGGGTATCATCAGTACGCTGATGATACCCAGCTTTTCATTTCGACCCCAAACCACCCCAGTGATGCCCTCAACGTGATGTCCTGTTGCCTGGAGGCGGTTCGGGTCTGGATGGGGAGGAACAGACTTCAACTCAACCCCGACAAGACTGAGTGGCTTTGCATACCTGCATCCCGGGTTATTTCGGATATTCCATCTCTCTCTATGGGGGGTGAACTATTACCCCCCGTAGATAGGGCTCGCAACTTGGGAGTCCTCCTAGATTCACAGCTCACTTTGGAAGATCACATAGTGGCTGTGACTAGGGGGGCTTTCGCCCAGGTTCGCCTGGTGCTCCAGTTGCGGCCCTATCTAAGCCGGAATGACTTATGCACGGTCACTCACGCGCTCGTGACCTCTCGTCTAGACTACTGCAACGCTCTCTACATGGGGCTGCCCTTGAGGACCACCCGGAGGCTCCAACTGGTACAGAATGCAGCCGCGAGAGTTGTGTTGGGAGTCTCCCGATACTCCCATGTCACACCTCTGCTCCGAGAGCTGCATTGGTTGCCAGTTGTCTTCCGGGTGAGATTCAAGGTACTAGTAATGGTGTTTAAGGCCCTACATGGCAGGGGTCCGGAGTACCTTAGGGAACACCTGCTGCTGGCATCAACTTCCCTTCGCCCTGTACGTTCCCACAGAGAGGGCCTCCTCAGGGTGCCACCGATCAGAGAATGTCGATTGGTGGCCCCCAGGGGGAGATCCTTCTCTGTGGGCACCCCGGAGCTATGGAATCAGTTACCGGTTGAGCTCTGGATGGCGCCCGATCTTCGCTCCTTCCATTGCGATCTAAAGACATTCTTATTTGAACAAGCCGGCCTGGCCTGATGGGGGATTGGTGGGGTTTTTTATTGTTATTTTAATATTTGTATTTACTGTTTTTAGTGGGCATATATTTAATTCTTTTTTAACTTTTGTAACTTTGTATTTTTTATTCTTTTTTTTTTTTTTTATTGAAAAGTTTTAAAATACAATTTTCCTTTAAACCCCCCCCTTCCCCCTCCCTCCTCCCCTCCCTACCTCCCCCCTATCCCCCCCTCCCCCTCTCCCTCCTCCCTCCCCTGCCTCCCCCCCCCTACTTCCCCTCCTCCCCCCCTCCCCCCCCGACTTCCCAGAGCAAAATACAAGGTATATATCTAAAAAGCAATCATGAACAATCATATACTAACAATTATAAACTCTAAAATCCATCACTCTCTAGCTTATATAGAGTAAACCAATCCTTAATAATACTAAATGTGTATAAAGAACTAAAATAAAAGAAAACTAGCGTCATTCCCATCTATGTTCTTCCACAATTCACTATTTCCTAAACATATTCTCATTTACACATCACAAACACCTATCCCTATTAACCTCTCTAGCCAAAATAGGCTATAATAGATAGTTCTTACACAAATTAACCCACATTAACCCACAAAACTTTCTTCCTCTTCCTCTGTAATAAATTGTCCATTAATTCCAAATTAAAGATTCTGTTACCATACATATCATCCCAAAACTCTTAAAAACACAACTACCACTTGACTATCAGTATGTTGTGGAAGTTCCATAGATTTCTACTAGACCTATTTTCTTTTCTTTTTTGAGCGTTTTAAGGCAGCACGCGTCACCCTCTGTTCTCTAGGATCATCCAAAAGAGTTGCATCTTGATCTCCTCCTGTACCATTCTCGTCTATCTGTCCATCTTCATCCTCTTGATGTTCTCCTTCTCCAGATCCCTCTGCAGCTTCCAAAAGTGTTGATGGGGTTACTTTTAAGACATTGTTGTAAAAATCATGCGCTTGCTTCACAGTACCCAAACAGTACCTTTTGCCTTCATACAAGAAGCTCAACCCAGCTGGGATCTCCCATCTGAACCTTATATCCCTTTGCTTGAGCTCTTGCACAAGAAATATAAAGTCCTTCCTTCTCTTTAAAATCTTTGGAGGAATTTCTTTTAGAACCAAAACTTCTTGACCAGCAATCACAACTTTAGTATCATAGGCAGCTTGTATAACTTCATCTCTAATTTCCCTTTTTACAAAATAAACCACCACATCTCTAGGCAACTTTCTCTGTTTAGCAATCCACGAGTTCACACGAAACACTTTGTCCATGCCTTGTTTTATTTCAGATGCTGGATGGTTCAATACCACCTCAAAAGCCTCAGAAACCAGCTGCTTTAAATCTTCCTTAATATTCTCTTTTAGGCCTCTAATTCTAACAGCAAACTGCATCTGATAAAATTGAGCCAGACTCAGTTCGCTATCCATTTTGTCTTTTAAATCTTCAATTTCCAATACTTTTGCTTCTAATATAGCATTCTTTTGAGTCAGTTCTTCCACTTTGTCATCCAGCACCTCCACACATTTAGCTACTTTATGCACTGAGGACAAAATGTCTACCTTTATCTCTCTAAGTTTCTGTTCCATCCTTTCTTCCATTCTCTGCTCCAATTTCTCCAATTTCTCCTCCATCTGTGCAAATTTAACACCCATTGACTCCAAAATTAACTGGGTATGTTTTTCAAGATCCTTCGATGTCACTACATCTGGAGAATGCAACGCCTGCAGTAGTGATTGTTGTTGCACTGGAGAATTTCCAGCACTCCGAAAAGTTCTAGGGGGAGGTTTAGACGCCATCTTTTACTTACAATTGTGTCGCACTTTCACTTTAAGTTTTAAGCAAAGTCCATCAAGCTCGAGAGTAAAATAAAATAATCCTCTTCATCTCTTCATCTTTCCCTCTTGTACTGCTCTGCCTGCTCTTTTCCTTTCATAGTCTCTCCTTCAAGCAGGGATGGTCGCAGACGCCTGGCTCTGCTCCATTCCGAAGCAGAGACGCTAGCCAGCTGGGAGCAGCCCAGGCTACGGGGGAGTTCAATCCTTCAGCCGCCCAAGCTCCAAGCTCAGGCGGCCTCGGAGAACTCTACCCCTACCTGGGGCCTCACCCCCTCCTCTTCTCCCGAGGAGGGGGCTTCAAATTCGCCCGAACAGCTGATCGGCGCTGTTTCGGGCGAAAAATCACACAGCTGGGCGGCGGGCAGCCCGGGAAGGCTGTCTCCGGCGCCTCGGAGCCACCGGAATTTTTTATTCTTGCCCTGTTCACCGCCCTGAGTCCTTCGGGAGAAGGGCGGTATATAAATAAAAATATTATTATTATTATTATTATTATTATTATTATTATTATTATTATTATTATTATTATTATTATTATTAATTTATTATTATTATTATTATTATTATTAAATAACCTCCTTTCCTTTTACACAATTTTCTCCGATACCTAGTAATGTAAATACACTTCTTATTTATCTCATTTTCATATCAACAAGTTAGTAGTACAATATAAGAATGGTAGTCATTAGGGTACCAATTGCAAGGAGGAGAAAGAGGAGGAGGACAATATAATATTCTTATTTCTTATTTCTCATTTGTAGTTTCCACATATTGAAAATTAACCAAAATTTCTCCCGTTTCAACATTTAATACATCTTTTCATGTCACTACATCCAAGTATATTAGTTACATTGTATCATTCTTAACATATATACATCTTAATCCATTTCATTTAAAGAGCTCAATATTTCAATGTTAGTATTCATACATCTGTGTTTTGTTTTGTTTTAATTAGTCAGTATATTTATCTACTCATCAAAACAATCTCCCATAATACAAGTACAATCCTGTCTATTTTGGTATTATCTATTTCAGGCCTCTTAAGGATGTCCATATTTCTTCAATCTTATTCTTGCTTTCTTCCTTTGCCATGTCATTTTTCGCTTCTTTGCCTCAGGGTCATCAAAGCATTCTTGTGTTGTTATATCATATTGAAGTAGCACTCCAGTCTTCATTTTTGAAGGATTGAGGAGTCTGTTAACAGCGCCAAATCTTCTCATTATTTTCACCTCTTGATATAATTGTCCTGGACTGAATAAATTTTTTTCCACCTGTTTCTCATTTTGGTCTTCAAAAGCCTGTGTTTGTTGAATACAGTACTTAATTCTTCTGCCAATGTATTTGATTGTTCAATTTCTTCTGTTAAGTTCTGTCCCGACAAAATATTAGTAGTAGTCACAGTTTGAGTTTGTTTCTTCGAGATGGGTTCTAATTCTTTTCCAAAAGCTCTTATTTCATCGCCAGCTGTAGAAAAGAACTGATAAGTTTGGTAAGATATTTCCCACATAGCCTAGTTTTGTTTCTGAAACTCTTCCATGGTGGAGTTTCTCATCTGGTGTTCAAGGTTAATCTTATCTTGTTTTTCTTAAATATTTTCTTGATTTTGTTTAAAGAGAAAGTCATATTGCAATTTCAGGTTTAGCCACTGGATGTCCCCCAAGTACTTTGAAAGTTCTTTTCTTTTAGTCCGTTTCTTTTTTTCAACTTTTTTTTAAACACCCCTGAGCTTGCTCGCCGCTTATTTGAAGGTAGGGTTGAATTCCCCCCTCAGTCTCCACAGGGGGGAAGGTACTTAGCAGCTTATTTAGGTGAAAAGAAGATTAAGGTATAAGAGAGGAATCTTACCCCCGTCTCTTCCATGCTGCTTTAATGTTGCCTGGTGGTAAGTTTGACTTCGGCTGTCTGCAGCCTAGTAACTAGCCATATCACTATGGCCGGTCTTTCGTTCACCGGTTCGAAGGGAATGCAGGCACTAACAGGGGGCTCCCCCGTGTTTCTGCAAAAGCCCAGGGTGACACTTTGGCCCTTTTAGGACCCCCCAGTGATGCAAAACTAGACATGGAAGACGACAGCCATGCTCCAGACATCCATGTCGGCTGGCTTGGCAAACCAGAAGTCATTCTGGACTCCTTTGACCTTCCTTCCTCTTTGTGGAAAATAAAGCAACAAGACAAACTACATTTATTTGATTTGTATAGTATATAATTGATAATTTCATATAAACACTGTGGTTATTTAAACAGAAAGCCAGGAGAAATATTTATTTAAACACATGAGAGCACAATTTGTTATTTTTATTTTTTTCCTTATAACCCAATATAAAAGAAAAGATGGCCGCTCGCAGCTGATCGCGGAGATCGAGGGGAGCCAGTTTGGCATGGGATCCTGCATGGGGCTGTTGTTCTCTAGCCTGGATGGGTGACAGGACCCTCCGAGGCTTCGGTGGATCCCGTATGAGCGCTGGAGATCACAGGGCGGCGCTAGAGGGGGCGGCGAGGCGGCGGGGCGGCAAGGCTCCCGGACATTAAATAACCGAACGGGACGGCTTGGTCGGGCAGGCAAGCGACTTATAACAGCCAGCAGCGGCCGGCAGCATCCCACGGCAGCCTGTAAAACGGCAGACGATGGGCCGGCTGCGGCATGCGGCTTATCCTGGCGCGTTCGGGCCGGCAGAAGACATACAATG
Organism: Vipera berus; assembly: GCF_964194415.1. NCBI lineage: Eukaryota > Metazoa > Chordata > Lepidosauria > Squamata > Viperidae > Vipera > Vipera berus. Next base: position 51,689,604 of record NC_138209.1, read on the forward strand.
GCCGGCAGCAGCTGGTGGCTTCTTGCGGTGGCCTGCAAATCAGCTGCTAAACGGCCTACTATGGCACGCGGCTTGCGGTGGCCTGCAATGGACCTGCAACGGCCTGAAGAGATGGTCCGGTCCTGCAGCCGCCTGCGGTGGAGCTGTAACGACCTGGGACAGCCTAAAAAGGCAGTCCGGATGGCGAAGCTCCTGGACTTATGGCTGCTGAGCTCATCTGCCCATCTGTTAGATCTGTTAGATAGGCGAGTTCCCCCCCCCCGACGGAGGTTTTTTGGATGGTGAAGGCCGCCGTCCGATGGTTTGAGCGCCTTTTGGAACCCTCCTGGACTGGTTTGGAGGGTGGGAACATCTGGGACCACTTGAAGCTAAAAATGGAGGTGGGGCGTGCGGATGGCGCCCAAGATGGTGGTTATCTCCTTGGGGGTCATACTTGAAATCTGAGACAACCCTCCTCCATCTTCTTTATCCGGAGACTTACCACAGCCCCTTGGTCGCGTTGATATCTAGGACATGGAGATGGATGAATTATCACCATTCATCACCGGAGCTGCGAAGTTCACCACCAATAGACTATTCTATCAGCCATCGGACTTTCTCTCCTCCTGCGACCTACCCAGGGCTGGATAGTGGTTTCCTGAGATCTTGGTCACTGTGAGAGGGTGACCATGTTTTCAGGAACCACTGTTTCAGCTCTGTGGATTTAATATGCAGTTTGTTCCAGCCAACTCGTTCTTTGCTCCTATTTCTACCTTCTGATGGCTTACACCAGAAATGAGCTACTTGCCCTGAGAGCTTCCCCCCTCTCTCAGATATGGCCTTCCAACCTGCGCCGCCGTTTCCTTAATGACGGGTCTTGGGACCCTGAGAGGTGGCATGGTGCTAAGAAGAGGCTTTTGGGTTTTCTTTTAAAAATTTTTGAAGGGTTAGGGAGGGGGGAGGGTCAGGCCCGGCAAAATGAGAGGAAGATTCTACTGGACCTTTCTCAGTCTAGGTTGGCCGATGGCCGCGGCATTATGGGGACCGGAGAGAGTCTTGGGACCCAGGGGGATGGGGTAGGGATAGCGATCCCCACGGTGATTAGGAATGGCGGCAGATGGATGAACAGAGGGCCATATCGTAATCTGGGATCACGCCCCCCGCTATTTGCGAGCTGTGGCGCGCTCCGACCCTCTGGCTCTCACCTGCTTTTCCGGGGAAAGGGGAGGGCAGACACTTGAGCTCAGGCTGATCTATTTAAATGCCAGGTCTGTTGTGAATAAAGCTCCCCTCATCCATGATTTGATCGAGGAGGAAGATGCAGACCTGGCGTGCATCACGGAAACTTGGTTGGGCCCAGAGGGAGGGGTCCCTCTGATTGGTCTATGCCCTCCAGGTTTCCATTTGCTACATCAACCTCGAGTTCAGGGTAGGGGAGGTGGCATGGCGATTGTTATTAGAGACCCTCCGTCCACAGGAGGCCACTGCCCCTCAGATAGACGGATGTGAGTCCCTCCTCTTAAGGTGGGGTCCTAGTGGTCAGTTGGTCCTGCTACTTCAATACCTCTCTCCAAGCTGCATAGCAACGGCTCTGCCCAGGCTACTTGACGCCCTCTCGGGATTGGTGGTTGAATTTCCCAAACTTATGGTTCTGGGAGATTTTAATCTGCCTTCCCTGGGCGGCACATCGGAGGCGGCCAGAGTGTTCATGGCTTCCATGATGGCCATGGACCTGACCCAAATTATTCAAGACCCGACGCACGAGGGGGAAACACACCTGATCTTATTTTTATCTCTGGGCAGTGGCTTAATGGTCTGGAAGGGGTTACTCCAACATCTCAACCCCTTTCTTGGACAGACCATTATCTCCTGCGGTTGGGCCTCCGTCACGTCACCCCCCGCTGTCAGGAGGCGGAACAGACCAGATGGTTCCGCCCCAGGCGCCTGATGGACCCAGGTAAGTTCCAGATGGCGCTTGGAATGATTCCCACCTCCCTCTCCCGCAGCCCGGTCGAGTCCTTAGTTAATGCCTGGCAACAAGCTGCCTCAGAGGCTCTCGACCGCGTTGTGCCTTTGCGGCCTCTGACCCGGTGCAGGTCCCGGCTCTCTCCTTGGTTCTCCAAGGACCTGCGGGAGATGAAACGCCGGAGAAGGGGCCTAGAGAGCATTTGGAGAACCAGTCGGTCCGAGTCTGACCGAACACAGTTAAGATCCTTTTCTAGATCTTATCTTGTGGCAATGGAGGTGGCGAAGCGCGCTTACTTCACCACCCTCATTGCGTCCGCAGATAACCACCCGGCCGCCCTGTTTAGGGTGGTCCGCTCCCTTTTAAATCAAGGGACGGGAGAGGACCCCTTACGAGGATGAGCTGAGGAATTTAGCAAATATCTGGTGGACAAAATTGCTCAGATTCGGGCTGGTCTGGACTCTGACTGGGCAGTATCTGAGAGGAAAACGATGAGTTTGGCCGAGAACATTTGGGAAGAGTTTGATCCTGTGACTCCGGATGAAGTGGACAGGATCATGGGGAAATTAAGTGCCGCCACGTGTTTATTGGACCCGTGTCCCTCCTGGCTGGTCTATGCCTCTCGGGAGGTTACACGAGGCTGGATCCTAGCAGTTATCAATGCCTCACTAAGTGAAGGGTACTTCCCTGCCGCCTTGAAAGAGGCGGTGGTAAGGCCCCTCCTTAAGAAACCTACATTGGACCCAGCTATTTTAAATAACTTCCGTCCTGTCTCCAACCTTCGCTTTCTTGCGAAGGTCGTTGAGAGCGTGGTGGCACGGCAGCTCCCTTTGGTTCTGGAGGAAACTGAGTATCTGGATCCTTACCAATTGGGTTTCAGGCCCGGGTACAGCACGGAGACGGCATTGGTCGCACTGGTGAATGATCTCTGGCGGGCCCGAGATAGGGGTTATTCCTCTGTCCTGGTCCTATTAGATTTCTCAGCGGCTTTTGATACCATCGACCACGGTATCTTGCTGCATCGTCTTGAGGGGTTGGGAGTGGGAGGCACCGTTCTGCGGTGGTTCTCCTCCTACCTCTCAGGCCGTTCGCAGACGGTGTTGGCAGGGGGGCAGAGGTCAACCCCTAGGCCCCTTAGTTGTGGGGTGCCTCAGGGGTCGGTACTCTCGCCTCTCCTGTTCAACATCTATATGAAACCGCTGGGAGAGATCATCCATGGCTTCGGGGTAAGTTATCATCAATATGCTGATGATACCCAGCTTTTCATCTCCACCCCGAACCAACCCAGTGATGCCCTCAATGTGATGTCCCATTGCCTGGAAGCGGTACAGATTTGGATGGGAAAGAACAGGCTCTGGCTCAACCTGGCCAAGACTGAGTGGCTTTACGTACCGGCATCTCGTTTAGTCCAAGAGGTTCCATCTTTGGTTATAGGAGGAGAGATGTTACCTCCCGTTGATAGAGCACGCAATCTGGGCGTCCTCCTGGATTCACGATTCAGTTTTGAAGATCATATTGGAGTCGTGGCTAGGGGGGCATTTGCCCAGATTCGCCTGGTACGCCAGTTACACCCCTTCCTGGACCGAGATGCCCTACGCACAGTCACCCACGCACTCGTTACCTCCCGTATAGATAACTGCAATGCTCTCTACATGGGGCTGCCCTTAAAGACCACCCGGAGGCTTCAGCTGGTGCAGAATGCGGCTGCACGGGTAGTGATGGGAGCACCCCGATACTCCCATATTACACCCCTCCTGCGTGAGCTGCATTGGTTACCGGTTGCCCTCTGGGTGAGATTTAAGGTGCTGGTACTTACCTTTAAAGCCCTACATGGATCATCTGCTGCCAGGAACGAATTCCCATCGCCCAGTACGCTCACACAGAGAAGGCCTCCTCAGGGTACCATCAGCTAAACAATGTTGGCTGGCGACCCCCAGGGGGAGGGCCTTCTCTGTGGGAGTGCCAGCCCTGTGGAACCAGCTCCCCCATGAGCTTCGGATGGCCCAAGATCTCTGGTCCTTTCGCCGCAGCCTCAAAACACTCCTTTTCCACCTGGCTGACCTGGACTGACAGGGATTTTAATTATGTTTTTAATTTTTAACTCTAACTTTTAATTTATTTTAATTTTAATTTTAATTTATTGTACAGAGGCCTTTAATTTTAATTTTTATCTTAATTTCCTTTGGGAGATAGGGCGGCATATAAGTCCCAATAATAAATAAATAAATAAATAAATAACCCAATATTTAGATATCATGGTAAAGTGAAATAAATCTGATACTGTAATTTATTATAAATATTAACTGAATTGAATGGACTGTTGGTTTTTGGTATGTGAATGGTACTAAGTTCTAAACACATAATGAAAGATCTATTTCAGAGAACTGTAAATATATGAAAATTTACCAAACTTTTTTTTAAAAAAAAGTGGGTTCGAACCCAATATTTCAATCAAATAGACCACAAGTCTTGAATTACTACTCAGCGTTATAAATTCATACTAGGTTTTAGCTATAGTCAAAGTTACAATATAGTGTGGGAAGCCCCCCTCCCCAAATTAAAATATTCTTTATTCTTAATATTAAAAAGAGGCAGAATATTATATTTCCCCAAATGAGAAATAAAGAAAAAAATCTTAACAAAGGTAGAAAGCACCTGAGTCTCTCTACCATAGGAAGACAGCTTCAAACTAAGAAACCTGAAGAGGCTGGCCTTTAGGACTTCAGATTTTCTAATTCATTCATGAAGACTTGGCCAATATATTTATGAACAAAACGCCCCCAGTCACAGAAGGCTGGAGTTGATGGGATTAAGAATACATAATAGGATTTCCCCACCACCATTAGAATAACAAAAGACACAAGACTCACTACATTGCACAATTCCCTGGAGCATTTCAATCAGAACCCTTCCCAAGATGGCGACGGCCGCAACTTTTCCTGCCCAAGATGGCGACGGCCGCAACTTAGGCTTCGGGCGCTCTTTGAGGGCTTCAAAGGATTTAGCTCGGGGAAGCCCACGGTATGTCGAGGCGATTCTGGGGGTGGGGGGTCTGATCCCCCCCCTTCGAGCTAGCGGCTTTTGATATCTGCCGCCTGTCAACCTGCCGGCCCATGATGGCGCCGAACGCTGCTACGCTGTGAAACCCGAGATGTCAGCCCTGCTTTTTCATCTGCTGCTGGCCGAGGCGACTTCGTGCTGCTGTTGGTTGTGGCTACTCCGGGACTCGGGGGTTTTTAAAACAGCTGCTAAGCGCTGCTCCCTGTGGCGCTGAGCCCCCCCCTCCGAAATAGCGGCTTGTGGATTCTAGCGAGCGGTGCCGAGAACTGTCTGTCGACTGTCTGTCGACTTGCTGAGCCTCATCATGGTGCTGAGCGCTGCCATGTCGTGAAGCTCAGGACGTCTGCTTTGTTTCCATCTGCTCGCGGGCTGAGGCAGCTTTGGGGATTGGGGATTGTTGGAATAGCTGCTGGGCGCTGCTTTTCGTGACGCCGAGCCCCCCCCCCAACCATCGGCCTGCTGATTTGAACGAGCAGCGCTGAGAATTTCCTGCCGACCTGCTGAGCTCCGTTATGGCGCCGAGCACTATTACAGCGCCGGGAAGCCCAGGACGCCTTGCCTGTCTTCCTTCCTCTGCTTGCTCGCCGTGGATACCCTCTGTTGTTGGAGGGGCAGCGGCGATGATCCCACCGGACGGAGATTCTTCCACTACCATCGGCTGGCTGGCACCGTTTTCTGCGGTGCGGAGCCTCCTTCTCCTCCCGGATGGTGGTTGCAGACTGTGGGCCTGGTCATCGGCCTCGGCAGACATGCTAGCGAACTTTCTGATTCAATATAGCTGCTGGGACTATCTCTTTCCTCCGTTGGAGATGGTTTGGACTGGCGGACGGGCATTGACTGACGGCGCTGATTGGCGGAGTGAGGATCAACAGAGGCCTGGCCTCCCTGTCCTTTACTTTTTTGTTGCCAGGCAGGCGTTATGACTGGCTCCGTACCTGATGGGAATTAAGATCTCCCTATTGATAGTCCAATGTGGACGGGACCGAACCGTGGTGGGAGGACGGTTTTGGACCGGTCAGCGTCCACCTCACTGGTGTGAGAGACCAGTTGGGGTGGGCCTGGCTCAGGATCCCCTTTTTTCTCTCTCTGCTCCAGTCAGATGCCTCAGCCGGAGTGAGAGGACGGCTGAGGTTGTCTTTTGGATTTCCATCTCAGGTGAGAGCTGAGATGGCTTTGGCTTTGCAGATTGAGAGATACGCCCACTGGACTTTTTCTTTCTCCATCTATGTACCATCAACGAGCGATCCTCTGGATATATTTGCAACATCGGCCCTGAGAGACTATTCGAGCGCAATATGATCTATCGTTATTCCGAAGCGGACTTGTATGCCCTTAGGGCGGTTCCTGCCTCATGGGCGCGACCTGTCGCCTGTTTCCATACTCCCCTTAATGACGGGTCCAAGCTTTGGGACTCCGAGAGGTGGTTGGGCTTGGACAGGGGCCTCGAGTTAAGACGCGCTAAGAGGCCCCTGATAAGATTCTTAGCCGGTTATTTTAAGAGGTTAGGGAGGGGGAGGAAGGGGAGGGTGGGGAAGGAATTTGTAACCGGCACTCAGTCTGGACCTGTTAGAGGTCCCGACGGGACGGGGTCGGGGGAGGTGGCTGCTGGCGCCGGGAATGTGGGGGTGGGGCATCGAATCCCCACGGCGATAGGGTATGGCAGCAGGTGTTTGCGCGGAGGGCCATATCAACAACTGGGATCGCGCCCCCGCTATCTCCGAGCGGTGGCGCGCTCCGACCCTCCGGTTAGCACCCTCCTACCCGGGGATGAGGGTGATCAGGCCCCTGAGCTCAGGTTGGTCTATTTTAACGCTAGATCCGTAGTTAACAAAGCTCCCCTCATCCGTGATCTGATCGAGGAGGAATGTGCGGATCTAGCGTGCATCACGGAAACTTGGTTGGGTTCAGAGGGAGGGGTGCCTCTCACTGAGTTATGCCCGCCAGGTTTCCGGGTGCTGCACCAGCCACGGGCTCAGGGCAGGGGTGGTGGGGTGGCAGTGGTTATTCGGGAGACTTTGTGTCCCCGGGAGGCCACCATTGTCCAGATGGCCGGGAGTGAATCCCTCCTCTTGAGATGTGGTCCTCGGGTTCAGTTGGGCTTGTTGCTCACATACCTGGCGCCCAGCTGTGTGGCAACAGCCCTGCCTGAGCTGCTCGACACCCTCTCAGGGTTGGCGGTGGAGTTCCCCAGGCTTATTGTCCTGGGTGACTTCAACCTGCCATCACTGGGGGGGTCGTCGGAGTTAGCTCGGGAGTTCATGGCTTCCATGACAGCCATGGGCCTGACCCAGGTTATTGAGGGCCCTACTCACGAGGGGGATCATACTCTCGACCTGGTGTTCCTGTCTGCACAGTGGTTGGATGATCTGGGAGGGGGTTCTCCGTCCATCACCCCTCTGTCTTGGTCAGATCATCACCTCCTGAGGCTGGTTTTCCGTCATGCCATCCCCCGCCGCTGGGCGGCGGAACCGACCAGGTGGTTCCGCCCCAGGCGCCTAATGGACCCGGACCGGTTCCAGAGGGCGCTTGGGCCGATACCTATCACCCTTACCCACAGCCCAGTCGATGCTCTGGTGGAGGCCTGGGAAACGGCTGCCACCAGGGCACTCGACTGTGTTGTACCCATGCGACCTCTGACTCGGCGCAGATCCCGTTGGGCTCCATGGTTCTTTGTGGAGCTCCGGGAGATGAAGCGTCGGAGACGAGGTCTAGAGAGCGGTTGGAGATCCAGCCGATCCGAATCCGACCGATTGCAGTTAAGAACCTTCATAAGGTCTTATCTTGCGGCGATAAGGACGGCGAAGTCTAACTACTTTGCCGCCCTTATCGCGTCCGCAGATAATCGCCCGGCCGCCCTGTTTAGGGTGACTCGCTCCCTCCTTAACCAGGAGGTGAGGGAGGATCCCTTGCAGGGACGAGCCGAGGAGTTTAGTCATCATCTGACGGACAAAATCGCTCGGATCCGGACCGGCTTGGACTCTGACTGGGCAGAGTCTGATGTGGAGGAATCAGGCGGTCTTGAGCACGTTATCTGGACTGAGTTCGACCCTGTTTCCCCTGATGATGTGGACAGGATCATGGGGAGACTGAGCTCCACCACCTGTTTGTTGGATCCGTGCCCCTCCTGGCTAGCTTATGCGGCTCGGGAGGGAACACGAGGCTGGTTCCATGCAGTAATAACTGCTTCTTTGAAGGAGGGTGTCTTCCCTGCCGCCTTGAAGGAGGCGGTGGTGAGACCCCTCCTCAAGAAGCCTGCTTTGGACCCGGCTGTTTTAAACAACTATCGTCCAGTCTCCAACCTTCGCTTCCTGGCGAAGGTTGTTGAGAGTGTGGTGGCGCATCAGCTCCCTCTGTTCCTGGAGGAAACTGATTATCTGGACCCGTACCAATCGGGCTTCAGGCCCGGACACAGCACGGAGAAGGCATTGGTCGCGCTGGTGAATGATCTCTGGAGGGCTAGGGACAGGGGTTGCTCCTCTGTCCTGGTCCTATTAGATCTCTCAGCGGCCTTCGATACCATCGACCATGGTATCCTGCTGCGGCGTCTCAGGGGGTTGGGAGTGGGAGGCACCGTCCTACGGTGGTTCTCCTCCTACCTCCAGGGCCGCTCGCAGTCGGTGTTGACAGGAGGGCAGAGATCCGCCCCAAGGTCTCTCATTTGTGGAGTCCCTCAGGGGTCGGTTCTCTCGCCCCTCCTGTTCAACATCTACATGAAGCCGCTGGGCGAGATCATTCGTGGTTTTGGGGTGGGGTATCACCAGTACGCTGATGATACCCAACTTTTTCTTTCCACCCCGAACCAACCCAGTGATGCCCTCTCCGTGATGTCCCGGTGCCTGGAGGCGGTTCAGGTCTGGATGGGGAGAAACAGGCTTCGTCTCAATCCCGCCAAGACTGAGTGGCTGTGCATATCGGCGTCTCGGGTTAACCAAGTTATTCCACCTTTAACGATGGGGGGTGAGGTGTTACCCCCCGTTGATAGGGCTCGCAACTTGGGCGTCCTCCTGGATTCACGGCTCAATTTTGAAGATCACATAGGAGCCGTGACCAGGGGGGCTTTTGCACAGGTTCGCCTGGTGCACCAGTTGCGTCCCTATCTGGACCGAGACGCCCTACGCACAGTCACTCATGCGCTTGTGACCTCCCGTTTGGACTACTGTAACGCTCTCTACATGGGGCTGCCCTTGAAGACCACTCGGAGGCTTCAACTGGTGCAGAATGCGGCCGCGCGAGTTGTAATGGGGGTTTCCCGATACTCCCATGTAACACCTCTACTCCGCGAGCTGCATTGGCTTCCGGTTGCCCTCCGGGTGAAATTCAAGGTGCTGGTTATCACCTATAAAGCCCTACATGGCCTGGGTCCGGGTTATTTGAGGGAACACCTGCTGCCGGCATCAAACGCCCTTCGCCCAGTGCGCTCTCACAGGGAGGGTCTGCTCAGGGTTCCGCCGGTGAGAGATTGCCGGCGGGTGACACCCAGGGATAGGGCCTTCTCAGTGGGAGCGCCTGCCCTCTGGAACCAGCTGCCGGTAGAGTTGAGGACTGCTCCCGACCTCCGATCATTCCGCCGGGGCCTGAAGACCTGGCTCTTTGAGCTCTCGGGCCCAGGCTGAGGAGAAAATTTTAACTGGGGTTTTAATGTACAGGGTGAATTTAATGCTTTTTAATTGGTTTTAACTTTTGTATGTTTTGATTTTTAATTCCCTGTAAACCGCCCTGAGTCCTCAGGGAAAGGGCGGTATACAAATGCAAATATTAAATTAAATTAAATTAAAGATCCATCCACTCACTCAGCCATTTTGTCAGCTGTCCCAGAACTACATACTGTTGTTGGTTCTGCTCATAAAATAAACAAGAACTATCTTTCCTCAGCAGTCAGCCTCCATTATTTTCTCCCGGCTTGGAACTGGACCTGATTTTTCTTTCAGTAATTGCATAAATCATAAAACAGGCATAAATTTTGAAATAACAGAAATCAGTCTTGTAAACTGAACCTCAGTAATTCAGATAAATATTTTGTTATCTGTAGAGTTGCGTATATTAATAAGTATTTTGCTACACTCGTAACACATAAATACAAAACTGATAAAAGGACATTTTTATACCAAGAAAATGAAAATGAAAAAGAGGTGAAAAATGTATCATCAGTATATGTTAAGGCCTCCTTGTTTCCTAAATAAAAAAAGTAATAAAACTACAACAGGTATTTCAAACATCTTATGTAGATATTATGTTTTTATAAAATGAGCTGGTATAATAAAATTTTATTGCTAATTGACTAAGTTACGCCTACCTTCATACAGATGTTTTATGTAAGCCATTTAAGGATTTCTACTTCCTTTCTAAAACCCTGCAGATTCCAGATATGCAGTCTCAGTTTGGCTATAAAATCAAAAGCATCTTACTTGTTGAAGATATTAATTCTACCATAAATTGTAATAATACTGACTTAGTAGAGAAGATGCTAAAGAAAAGTGCATGTATTGTCAAGTATGAAGCATGAGCCTTGGTGGAGCAGTGGGCTAATGCCTCCTTAAGTACCAGCTGCCTGCAATTAGTGCAGGTTCGAGTCCCACCAGGCTCAAGGTTGACTCAGCCTTCCATCCTTCCGAGGTAGGTAAAATGAGGACCCAGATTGTTGGGGGCAATAAGCTGACTTTGTAAAAATGCCACTTGGGGGGCCCCCGAAAGCCCTAATAAGCAGGTATATACATAGAATGAAGGCTATTGCTAAGCACATTGATTTGTGCTTCTTAGATTGTAAGCCGCCCTGAGTCTTCGGAGAAGGGCGGGATATAAATGGGATTTTTAAAAATAAAAAAAAAGTACAGGCAAGCCATATCAATAGCCTGGGAACTACTGGTCCTCTGAGACATACCATTTCAATGAGCAAGTGTGCCTTTTTAGAATGACAATTTTTGCTTTATTTCCAAAATACACTTTAACTAACTTTATTCGTAAAAATGTCTGCTGTCCTAAATATTATGTCTTTATTAAAATTAAACATATGTAGTAGTTAATTGTAAACTATAACTGGCTACTAGAATATGTCTAATCATACACAGAGGTTGTAATATTGTGTTGTATGCTACAATTTTACCATGTTTTCAATGGAGTACTCTTTATCAAATTCTCCAAGAATTTACCTTTTTGTCAAAAGGAAAGAATACTATCTCATATTAGCTGTTCATTTGATGTTAAAAACTGTTTTTAGTTCATTAAGGGAACTACTCTGGACATGAAGAACTAAAGAGCCTCTTGCTGCGGGTGAAGAAGGAGAGTGCAAAAGTTGGGTTGAAACTTAACATTTGAAAACCAAGATCATGGCATCCAGCCCTCTCAATTCCCGGCAAATAGATGGGGAAGAAATGGAGGTAGTGACAAATTTTATTTTCCTGGGCTCCAAGATCACTGCAGATGGGGACTGTAGCCAAGAAATTAAAAGATGCTTGCTCCTCGGGAGGAAAGCCATGGCAAATCTAGACAGCACACTAAAAAGCAGAGACATCACCCTGTCAACAAAAGTGCGTAGTCAAGGCTATGGTCTTTCCAGTTGCAATGTATGGCAGTGAAAGTTGGACCATAAGAAAGGCTGAGCGCCAAAGAATTGAGGCCTTTGAACTATAGTGTTGGAGAAGACTCCTGCGAATCCCTTGGACTGCGGTCAGTCCTAGAGGAAATCAACCCTGACTGCTCTTTAGAAGGCCAGATCCTGAAGCTAAAACTCAAATACTTTGGCCACCTAATGAGAAGGAAGGACTCACTGGAGAAGAGCCTCATGCTGGGAAAGATTGAGGGCAATAGAAGAAGGGGACAACAGAGAATGAGGTGGCTGGATGGAGTCACTGAAGCAGTAGGCGTGAGCTTAAATGGACTCCAGAAGATGGTAGAGAATAGAAAGGCCTGGAGAAACGTTGTCCATAGGGTCGCAATGGATCGGACACGACTTCACAGCTAACACCACCACCACTCTGGACATTTTTAATGTGAATAATATTCAAACTATAGTTATTATTTCTGCACAGTATATACCAGTGATGGCGAACCTTTTAGAGACCGAGTGCCTAAACTGCAACCCAAGCCCACTTATTTATTGCTGAGTGCCAGGTGGGCATGGCCTACTGGGTGGGCATGGCTGTGGTGGTCATGGCAGATTGGGTGGGTGTGGTAAAGGTGGGCGTGGTCACCTCAATGTTGCTCATGGGGAGGGACACCTGTGGGGGGAGGGCAAGGATGGAGAAGATCCAGGGGGTCTCTGGCAGGTCGCGTGGTAGGCAGGAGGCTTGTCCTGCGGGGTAAGGTAAGGCAGGGCGGGGATGCCATTGCCATAGGGCAAGGCAAGGGCTGGGGCGGCTGCTGCCTGACACCATCGGCCCTTGCACACAGAAGCCAGCGAGCGCATGGGGGCTGATGGTGTCTGTCAGTAGCCACAGCCTGCCAGCCCCTCGACCAGCACACTCTGGGGCTCCGCAGCCCATCTCCAGCAGTTCAAAGAAGCCACCTCTGAGCTGGATGGCCGTCCGACAGCTGAGGAGGCGATGCAGTGGGTCATGCCTGGGAAAAGAAAAGCATGTGAGGCCAGGAGGGATGGGGGGGAGAGAAACCAGCCATGCTGGGATGCATCCAGCCACGTGGGACCTCAGCAAGTTAGCAGGCGGCTGGTTGAAGAGGGACAGTTGCCACCTCCGAGGCATGGCGCAGGTACCCACAGAGAGGGCTCTGAGTGCCACCTCTGGCACCCATGCCATAGGTTCGCCACCACTGGTATATACTATCATATAGATCTGCTTAAACTGATCCAAGCTGTAGAACAATATGTTATTTATTCTGGCAGGCTCTGGCATTTGGTGATTTTAGCCAGAGATCTTTTTTGACTCTTCAAATTCTCATGCCAGAACATTTTCTACATAAAATATTCGCTCTGCTTATAATTCACTCCGCTATATCAAAGGCTACGAAGCACATATCTTCTCAGAACTAGGACCCATGCCTTTAATAAAACAATGTAATCTCAGAAGTGCATGAGTAATTCTTGACAATGGATTATCAGTTGTTCATGTGATCTGGAACAGATGGGTAAAGTTAAAAGTTTTGACATAATTTTAATGTATAAAGCAGCCAATTTATTAAAGTTAAAATAATAAAAAAATTAAAAAATTTCTTAAGACTAGAGTATAAATCACTTGCCCAAAGGATTAAAGCAAAAGTAACTTAAAACAGAACTATAGCAAATTCCTGATCTTCCAAACTGGAAAGTATTCCTATTAAGTTGCCAGTACTGCATCCTAACAAGGAATCAATCCTTCAGTCTAACAAGTCAAGCACTATGAGACTTCTTTACACTCCTTCCCTTATGAGAAGTTCACAAATTACCCAGTTAGTAGATAGGCCATACTCTTATTTTGATGTGATATGATGTGGAAAAGGAGCACGTTTTCTCCTCTTTCCTCCACAATGAAAGTCCAGTTCACCATGCTAGGTAAGTCTTTCCATTTTCCATTTCACTTTTATCTGCTAGGTGTTCCAAGGCAAAACAATGCAAAATTCACTTACTACCCTAAATAGGAAATAATATGAGCTTTATTTGAATTAAACAATAACAACAGAACAGCAAAATACAGGATAGGCCATTTGAAAGAAGACCGATATTTAACTTATTATATGAATATTTATCAGTAGCAGCCACCACAGAGAAGGCTTGTTCCAGACTCAGATTATTCATCTTCCAATAAAGACTTGCAGCATGATTTCTCCCAATTCATAATAGACAGGCACATACTATATGTTCTGAAAATTAACCAGGATTCAAGCCATTTAAATTCTATAAACTTTTATTATTAATAATAATCTTGAATTGAACCCCTAAACAACAAAAAATATTTTATAGTAGTGTAAGTGAAACTTACACAAACTAGCAAATATTGAATCTCCAAGGACCTATGCAAAGGACTTTTTTGTAGACTTCAGCTCGCCATTCAATACCATTATTCCAGATATTCTTCTAATTAAACTGATTCAGCTAGCTGTGCCCAACCACACTTTTAAGTGGGTCATAAGCTTTCTAACATACAGGAAGCAGCAGGTGAAGCTAGGCAAAATCATGTTAGATACCTGTACAACTAGCACAGGGGCTCCCAGGGCTGTGCTCTCTCCACTTCTCTTCTCTCTATATACCACCGTTTGCATCTCAAAGGATCCCTCTGATAATGCTCTCTCCACTTCTCTTCTCTCTAGATACCACAGATTGCATCCCAAAGGATCCCTCTGTTAAAGTACTGATATTTGCAGATGATACAACAGTGATTGGTCTCATTTGAAACAAGGATGAATCTGCGCTGGGATGGGAAGTTAAACAACTAGCTTTGTGGTGCATCTGGAACAATCTTGAACTGAACACACTCAAAACTATAGAAATGATAGTAGATTTTAGGAGAAGCCCTCCTATTCTACCACCTCTTACAATACTAGACAACACAGTATCAACAATAGACACCTTCAAGTTTCTAGGTTCTATACATCTCAAGACTTAAAATGGACACCTAACATCAAAAATGTCATCAAAAAAGCACAACAAAGATTGTTCTTCCTGTGCCAACTCAGAAAGCTCAGACTGCCCAAAGAGCTGCTGATACAATTCTACAAAAGAATTACCGGGTATTGAGTCTATCATTTGCACCTCTATAACTATCTGATTTGACACTGCAATCAAAGAAACACAGACTTCAATGGACAGTTAGAATTGCAGAAAAAACAATTGCTACCAGCCTGCCTTCCATTGAGGCCCTGTATATTTCATGAGCCAGAAAGAGGGCTGTACAAGTAGTCCGCAGTACAAGTAGTCCACAGTACAAGTAGTCCGCGAGTTACGAGTGTAATGGAGTCTGCCCATTCCACTCGTAACTTGAAAATTCATAGAGTGAATCTTGTTTGAGGTATGAAATCACTTCCTCGATCATTAAAATGCATGTGGCTCGTTAAGCGAACATAAGGTATCTCAGGGTGGGGAAGGCCATGGAGGGCCTAGTGAAACAGGCCCCCAAGGCCTCCCCGACCTGCTAAGATACTGCATGCTTCCCCCTCCCTTTCTGCCACGTCACTCAGCTGGAAAAGATCCGCCTCCTCTTTGCTTCAGTTCCTGCTTCTGCCTGGATTTGAGGCCAAGGAATGCTTCCGCGACCCCCCAAGGCCCGATATGGGATCGAGAGGCCTTTTCCAGGCCCGATCGAGGCGCACAGAAGTGTTCACTAGCCTGTGAAAATATTTACAGACCCCTCACATCTTGGACATAAACTATTTCAACTTCTTCCCTCAAGATGACGCTATAAGGCATTGCACACCAAAGTTTAGGCTTGAATTCCTTAGTGAGTAATGCCCATCTTATCCATCTATGTACACAGCACATAGAAGCAGGTGAATATATTACATTGTTTACAATGAGAGAAAAAAAATCTGAATATTTTTTGCCTGTTCATATCAATCATGTCTCCATCTGATTCATTCAGCTACCCAGATTGTGATTTGAAGTCAAATAATGATACCACCTTGCTGAGGTTAAAAAACCTCTCCTCACTATCTAAATGAAGGACAGCAGGAGCATCTTGATAATGCTTCCCATAAGCTCTGCAAAGAAAAGACTGCTAGGAAGAGAACTAATGAAAATAATGAATAGAATTTAAGTATTTTTTCCATTATTTACTAAATTGTTTCCTATTTCTCCTGCTTCTTTTATTTTGTTCAAAATACACACACAGATGTGAGGTAGGTTATACTAAAAGAAGGGTCTTCAGACACACCTTTCAGCAATGTGTGCAGTATTATATATGCAACTCACGATCACACATGCCCCAGTGCACCAAAACACAGATTTCTCTTTACTATCTGAAAAAATTTACCTTATTTTAAACTTATAAAAATGATAATATCACTTAATATAATAAAATGAAAGTGTGCATTATCTTTTGAATGTTTTTCCTTTATACAAAGATTGCCATAGCAACGCTATTTCTTATAGTAAAATAGTGTTAAATATAGCAGCCTTCAAAACACCATCAGTAAAATTTTGTAAACAAGCTTAATATCCATTAAGCCATAAACTCTTCTTATTTACTTCTTAACTATTGTATGTCATTTCATCCATTTAAAGAAAACAGGAATTTAAAAAATCACTGTATTCTTAAGATATGTAACCAGAGAAAATACAACCATTTCTTAACTATTTCCCTAGTATACTCTACTGCAATGAAAAACAAAAACAAAACAATGATCTGGTTTTAGTTCTCAAATATTTCTGATCCAATCACTGCATTGCAAAATGCAGATTGTGCCCAGAATACACAACAAAACAAAAAAGCTGCAGTGAGACAAAAGGCAAAGCAATTTTAAAAAAAATAGAAGAAAACACCTTACTCTTTGTTGTTCTTCATACCAATCTTCTTCATCAAACCAATGTGAAATACAAGTCATCCAAGCCATAGTAAAAATAAAGATGACTAGGTTACCAAGCACTTGAATAATGCTAATGCAACATGGATTCTGTGTGAAAATTTACTGACACTACACAGAAATAACTCCTCTATTATGTGAAATAAACTGCTTTATAACAAGTCTCAAGCTAAATCTTTAAGAAATGTAAATAAAATATCAAGATATTGCATTTAAATAGTATATGAGAACTAAATTATAAATAACATTACTATTGTCCTTGTTTTAGACTGTATAAACTGCCACCCAAATTTGTCCTATTGAGTCCAGTAAGTGTGAGTATACACTCCAACCAAGTCCCAATGAACCCGCCTGGCCAACTTTAACATTGGACAATACTGTGGCTTCAATAGCAGCATCTTCCTTTATCTCTTGTAGTGTCTACCATCTTGACATCCGTATACTAAAAACTTATTTACTTGAAATATGGATACAATTACTACCACAGTACAAGTAGTCCGCGAGTTACGAGTGTAATGGAGTCTGCCCATTCCACTCGTAACTTGAAAATTCATAGAGTGAATCTTGTTTGAGGTATGAAATCACTTCCTCGATCATTAAAATGCATGTGGCTCGTTAAGCGAACATAAGGTATCTCAGGGTGGGGAAGGCCATGGAGGGCCTAGTGAAACAGGCCCCCAAGGCCTCCCCGACCTAAGATACTGCATGCTTCCCCCTCCCTTTCTGCCACGTCACTCAGCTGGAAAAGATCCGCCTCCTCTTTGCTTCAGTTCCTGCTTCTGCCTGGATTTGAGGCCAAGGAATGCTTCCGCGACCCCCCCAAGGCCCGATATGGGATCGAGAGGCCTTTTCCAGGCCCGATCGAGGCGCACAGAAGTGTTCACTAGCCTCAAATCCAGGCCACAGCGGCCTGAAAAAGGCCTTTGGAGCCCAGATCGGGTCATGCAGGGTGCATGGAAGCATTCCCCAGCCCCAAATCTGGGCCACAGTGGCCTGGAAAAGGCCTACAAAGCCCCGATCCAGCCTCTGGAGGCATGGGCAAGCGTCCCTCAGCTTTGGTTCCATTCTCTGTTGCAGAGAACAGAGGCCTAAAGTACCATGAGATCATGTGAGATCAGTAGTGTGAGATTTCGCCCCACTGATCTTGCGTGATCTTGCGTGACTTTAGGCCTCCATTCTCTGCGAATGCACCGAAGGCCTGGAGCAGCAAAGAAAGCAAAGGATCTCGATCTTCACAGGGTATTGCAGGCCTGGTGCCTAGGGAGACCCGGGCTGGGCATGGAGAGGAAGGAAATAACCAGGGTGAATGTTGCAGGGCCACTGTGGTTGTTTGTAAAGGCAAACAACTGTCATAGTACTGCAATATTCGTAACTTTGGGACTTGCTCGTCAGCACTAGGGGGCTCTCATCACGTAACTTTGAATGAGCATTAAATGAACGCTCGTAACTCGAGGATTACCTGTACTCAGAAAAACAAATAACTTATGAAAAAGACTTTGTACTTAAAAATTACTAAAATTATAGTCTAGGAAATATACTACTGATACTTTAGAACTCTTATTTCCCACTTAAATTGTTTTCTGAAATGATTTTTTCCCATTAGGCTTGCAAAACTAGAACTGTAAAATACAAGGATGACCTCCCCAAGGGCTCAATTTCTTGTAGATACAAAAAGCTTTAAAACCAAATAAAAGGTTACCTAGAACAAACCAGAATGTTTAGCTTATTACATGAAACTATATGAGGCTTTGTGAAGTTGCTTTGTGAAAATGTAACCCACTACAAGAAGCTGGCTACAGTTTTCTATTCATGATATGAAAGATTCTTTCCTGGTTGAAGGAGAATTGGTAGAAGAAAGCAAACTACAGATATGAAAGATTTAAGAGTGGAAATGATTGTGTTGTACCTCCTGAACTGCTTAATTTTAAAATACAGGAGTGGTTCTTTTCATGTTCAAAGTTAGTATGCCATTTCCATTTCATATAAACATAATCTAAGTGCCGTAGGCCAGACCAGAAAATCAATATACTGTAATCCCAGAAGAAGGCAACAAGCCAATTTCATATTTTTGCTAAGAAAATTCCATGGACATATCAATGGAGTCACCAAGAATCCAATTCAAGCTTTACTTTTAATATGTTTATTATTACTTTTATTTCATGTTAAAAAATTGAAACATCTTCTAACTAGCAAAGTACTGAATATTCAAAATTTTATCAGATCTATACCATTATTTAGATGATAAAGTTGGTGGGTAAATTAAAATTCTTAAGTTATAAGATGCCTTTTCATTATTTAAGAAAAATGGAACAGTGGATCTGGTGTAGCATTAATTTCCTTGCATTACAGAAGAGATATTAAGACAGTAAGAAAAAGGATCAGGCAGTCCACAGGTTAAGAATGTTCAACTGAAAGACAACCCTAGATATAAATGGAGCTGCCTTTTACAAAACAACAGACAACTAACCTGTTAGAATAGTTAAAATGGTGGCTGGCTGGCTGGCAAAGTGATCCAACTCAAAATGGTGGACAATGTTCTTTTTCCTTGATCCGAGAAAGCACTGAAGCCACCTAATATTTTCATGAGTATCACAAAGTAGTTGTATATTTTTAATATAGTCCACAGCCTGTTTTCAGTGGTTCATAAAAGCATTGCCACAGCTTCTGCATTTCATCATATCAAGGAAAGAAAATACTATCTGTCATTTTGAGTTTGATCACTTTGTCTTCAGAGGGGTAACAGATTGAATTACAATGGTTTCTACTTCGCTTTGTAAACAAGTTTATTTTTCCATTCTTGATATGCAATGACTTGTTCCAACTTAAATACAAATTTGTGTCAAAAGCAGTGTTAAGAAATGAAGCACTAGACTTCTGACTTGAACTTTACTGAAATTACTTGCTAAAAAAATTTAGAATCTGAGCATAAACAACTGAATTTGTAAGCAAATTATACATGTACTGATATTTTAAGTATATAATGCTCTAAGTCTATCACATCTTCTGTTTAGTTTGCTCTAAATAGTTTGTTACTTCTTTTTTAAAGAATCACTACCATAGTCTAAGCAAATTTAACTTGTTTCCCATATTCAAAATCCCAAGACAGATGAATGGGAAAATCTATTATTTGCAGCTAGTATATAGTTCAACTTCTGAATATAACCATCTTCAAGTAAAACACACAAAACAAATCTAATCCACTATCAATGCTACCTGCTTACTTTAAACAGTATCAGCACAGTGATAGAATATTTAACTCCGAACCCCATATTTTGCATTTCTGCTTTATATGACCAGAGATCCCAATGACACCAATAGGTAAGATGAAAAGAAAGCAATTCCACAATTCAAATTTGTCCACATCATAAAAACTGTTTTTTCTCCTAAATTATATATTAATTAAAAGCCTTCACATCATAAGCATTTTACATGTTATACACACAATATTTTATTTTAAGATCAGTTTCTATCAAATCTGGGTATAGATTATGCCTTTATTTTTTAAACCAGGGGTCTCTAACCCATGGTCTGTGGACCGGTACTGGGCCACGGGCACTTAGGAACCAGGCCGTGCAGCTGGAGGTGCATTCCACTTCCAGGAATGCAGCAAGTCTGCAGGGGTCTGGGCAGGGGTGGGAGAGTAGCAGGGCAGAAGCCGGCAGAAGCCGTTTTGCTCAGTGCAAGGTCCTCTGACGGCTCCACTTGCAACTGTTTGCACCATATGAGCTTCGTCTCCTTCTTCCTCCTCCTGTTTCTTCTTCTATCTCTCCTTCTGCCTCCTTCTCCTCTTCCTGGTCCTGCTCCCTCTTCCTCCTCCTCTTCTTCCTCATTTCCCTCCTCTACCCCTCCTGGACCCCAGCTGGGCTCATGCTCCCTTCGTGCTACTCTCCAAGTCTGCAAGACAAATTTGCGCCACCCCAGCTTGCAACCGGGGGCTCCCCCAAAGCCTCATTGGAGGAGGAACCCTTCCAAGGTATGTGTGTGTGAGGGTGTCTTTCTCAGGGTGAAAATGGGGGCAGGGAGCCATAGAAAAATTTGTTTTCCATGAAACTAGTCCCTGGTGCCAAAAAGGTTGGGGACCTCTGTTTTAAACTGAAGTTCAATATTTCTAGATAGGCTGTGGAAAGTTATTTTAGAGCTTAATCATGTATAATCAGCTTTTGAACATATAGAGCAAGTGGCTAATACCGTTATAACAGTTTTAGCAGTCTATATGAGGAAGTTAAAGGCTATTAGCTCCACATAAAACTAACAAATGATATATGCCTGTGATTTTTTTCCAGTTAGTGTTCCTCAAATTTGTTGAATTAAATCTTAGGAATCCACAAGCTTGCACTTTCAATGGAATAAAGGTCTTAAATAATCAATATTTTCAGTCATGTAATTTCTTTAATTCAAAATGTTTACCTTACTTCAGGACTTGTTACAGTGCAGAACCTTATATAAATAAATGTTAAGAAAAGGAAACTTTCATAAACAAATCCCAAAATGAAACAGGATACATGCTTCAAAAGCCAGAGTAAAGCAGCCCTAACTTATAAAATATTCCTATCAGAATATACAGTATTTGAATGAAACTAAAGTAGTAATGAAAAACAAATAGGTATGATTGGGGTGTGGATTTTGGATAGCTAATTGACAAAATTGGCCACTGTATTTTGTGTAAATGTTGCTTATGTGCCAGGTTTTCTGCTCTGGAGGATTTTTTTTCTTGTGATGAGGCAGAATATTCTGTAGCCTAATTTAGGATAGTATTTCTTCCATCAAATAGTTATATTTTGTAAGATTGGAATCAAGCTAATTTTATTTAGCAGGAAGATTAGCACAAAGAAATAAGAACTACAATCTTGGCACATTTGCTATATAGGGCACTACTATAGGTTAAGACATAAGTCTACAGCACTACCTACAATACCTATCATTAGGCATTTAATAAACTTTAGAGGAGAGAATGTTCTAGATATATGCCTCATTCTGATCACAATGATACAAATGCCAAAACACAAGTTCTGACCTTTCAGATTTGAGTTGTAATATCTCATACAAATTCCTCAGTAATCAAGTTTGCAATTTGATGTTTTGATGTATATTTTATTCCTTGCCTCCCTTTCTGTCTGCAGATGCTTATGGCACCAGAATATAGAAGCCACCAAAATTGTACCCAGGCAACTGCAAAATGGCACGCTGTAATTTTTGATATACACAGTAAAAATTAATACAATTATCTTAAGTCATCATACATTATATACTGGTTCCAAATTGTTTAAATCTTATACATCATAAATAAAACTGAACCAGGTTCAGTGGACAATTGGTAGCTAGTGTCACTTTCTAAACTATACTTAGCTTTCAGATGAATTGCAACCAGATACCTTTGTCAGCTAAAAAAACCTTGATACTTAATCAACACACTATAAATATGTATTCTGTGTAATTCATTACTTTTGAGATTCCTGTTTCTTGTCACAATACCCTAACAACTAGTTTTCAAGTATGCTGTGCCTTTGAGCACAAAGCTTTACTAATGCAACAAAAATCTTAGATGCATTCCTCTTTAAACCTGGCATACTCCAAAATACTAAGGGATGGTATACAACCCGACAACATTCATACACAGAAATCTTTGCACAATTCAGTCTTTTATCTTGTGGCCAACAAAATGATTGTATAAACTTGTCCTAATAATTTCCTACATGCTCCAAATTAAATGAAGAAGCATCATTACATGATACATATTTTAATCTAACTACCCCACTAGAAGTTGTAAACCACTTGTCGATTAAATGCCAGGAACGTTGCTTTCACTATATCTTTTTTTTCCTGATATGTATGAGTAAGTTCCCAACTCCAGTATGATTGATACTACGATTTCGCCCCTCAAGTTGGGTTCCAGACCCGAGAAATCCGGAGAAGAGCAACAAAATACGCTGTCCCTCCCAGCTTTTCTGGGTACCTCCAATGGCTGCTTGTTTCCGCTTCGCTCCTGCACCTGTGTCTCCCTCTTCTCGCCGTGGCTCTATTTCTACTCCCGGCCTGCTCCCACCTGCCCGAAGAGAGACATTGGCAGCCACACCGGGGCTCCCGATTCAACCTGCACGCGATGAAGAAAGACGGCCTGCTAAGGAGAGACAGCCGTCTCAAAGAGCTAACCTCGTTTCCCCGGCAACGATCTGAACCCGCCTCTACCTAGCGACTAGCTGCTTGTAGGCTTCTTCTCACCGGGAGGAGGAAAGAGCCACAGCTGATGACATCATCTTGATGGACATCAGAGGCGTGGCGTGGAAATAAAATGCCAAAGTAACGGAAAGGAAAATGGTCTTAGGGTAGCGCAAATTGTCTCGGAGGTTCTGGGTTTAATGTTTGAGCGCCGGGGAGCATTCTGGGTTTGCGCGGTTTTAATTGACCTTCCCTTTATTTTGAAAATCATTGTTGAAAAGAAGGTGCACCTGCTTGGAGGTAGTTCTAATAAGAATCCTCCCAATCATGTTTGGTTCCTATGTGAATAAATCGTGACGCTTTATTGCATGATCCAGGTGCAGTTTGCTTCACTGCCTTCTGAGACTGTTTTAGTTTATAACTTTCCAGCTATTCTCCCATCCGAGTAATAACTAGGTCTGATCCTTCTTAATAACAGGAAAAGCCAAGTTGGGTAGATGCTGTGACGGAGTAATTCAACCATTGTTCTATGATAGCAATTATATTTGTGGATTATATTTTTATAGGACACTGAATCACAGATTAGTCAATCAGACTTTAGCCTGCCAAGTTGTGTGATTAATTTATTAGGTTTACTTTACTTATTTATTATCAATTAATAATGAATCATTATGATTCAATTAAACTTTGCCGTAGAAATCTATCCCAGATTAGTGACTAGAATAGTGGTTCTAGAACAGGGGTGTCAAACTGCCAGCCCACAGGCCGGACGCGTCACACAGAAGCTGTGCCCACACATTGCCGGCAATGGCAAAACAGTTCAAATACGTCACACAACATTACGTGAGATCGCAAGTTTGACATGTCTGTTCTAGAAGAATAATTGTGGAATCCACTAGATGGCCTGCTCCTTGCATTCATGGCCAGAGTCCACTCTATCTCAGCTTCCTTTCCCTATGTGTACCAAAGCTGGTGAAAATAAAATAAAATAAAAATAGAATAAGAGAGTTGGAAGCGACCTTGGAGGTCTTCTAGTCTAACCCCCTGCTCAAGCAGGAAACCCTATACCAGTGATGGCGAACCTTTTAGGGACCGAGTGTCCAAACTGCAACCCAAAACCCACTTATGTATCATCGGGTGCCGGGTGGGCGTGGCCCTTTGGGTAGGTGTGGCTGCAGTGGTAATGCCAGATTGGGTGGGACTAAAAAGTTCAATCAATCAATTCCAACTTTGCGAGATCTTTTTTTTTCCCCTGCAAGAAGTTGAAATTGATTGATTGAACCTTTTTTTTCTTGCACACGGCAGCAGAGGCCTAAAGCGAAAAGGTTTTATAAAACCCAGCTGAAGGCCAAGGACTGGGGCGACGGCATGCGTGCCCACAGAGAGGGCTCTCCGTGCCACCTTTGGCACCCTTGCCATAGGTTTGCCACTACGGCCCTATACCATTTCAGACAAATGGCTGTTCACTCTCTTCTTAAAACCTTCAATAATGGAGCACCTACAACCTCTGGAGGCAAGTTGTTCCACTGGTTAATTGTTTTCACTGTTAGGAAATTTGCCCTTTGTTCTAGATTGCTTCTCTCCTTGATTAGTTTCCATTCATTGTTTCTTGTCCTCCTGAACTATTGATCCCTAGCCCTATAATCAGACTGGGATTAGGAAGGACTATGTTCAAGCTCCACTTTTCTACCAACATCACTAAACATCTAAAGATTGACTGCTAGCCTAATTCATACAACATGTGACATAATACTATGGCTTATCTGGCATTAGAAATTATGTGAACCCAGCATGAGGTTAGTAAAACATGATTTACAGATGGTTGTTTTGAACAAATCCAGCCAACTAGATAGTTTAATAAAGTATAGCTAAACAAGTCGTGGTTTATTGGTTGAGGGAACTAAATGATTATATCTCAGGCTAGTTGTTATTTAGAGTATAGAACAGGGGTGTCAAACTGCCAGCCCATGGGCCGGTTGCATCATATGGAGGCTGCGCCCACCCCAGCTCCAGCAATTCAGAAAAAGTCACGTGACGCGGCGAGTTTGATACCCGTGGTATAAAAGGATGGGTGGAATCTTTATACATGTTATATTGAACTCTTTACAGGAATGCTGGGACATAATTGTCATAAAATACCACTTCATATAGTTTATATAAAGGTACTTGTCCCATAATGATTATAGGAAATGTTGGTTACTCTTCACTGGTATTAGATTTTGTTGAATAAGTCCATAGCAAGCATGTGCTTGAGCATCATAGAACTCCTAAAAGGATAATGGAAATGAAAAGAGTTAAATCTAAAAATAGGACACACTAAAATAAGATTTACACAATATGCTAAGCCAAGATATTCTTGCTTGGTTTAAATCACTAATTCAGTTTTATCCAGTTATCTCATTTCTAAGTGCAGCCCTGAAACTAAATGAAAAAATGGATCATGAATTTTAATTTAGCACGTGTAATAGCCACGCTGGAGGGAAGAGGCATTTCCCACCCCTCTCTTGGCCGGCTAGTAAAACCACACTAGCAGATGCGTGCTCAGCGGATACATTCCCTGAGCCTAAGAAGCAGGATCCAAGAATGCAGGAATTGAGAAAGATGCCGAAGGTCTGAAAACTCAGAGAGTTCGATGTAAAGCATCCAGAAGAATGGCCGTCTTACCTCTCGCAAGTGGAGAACTATCTACGAGCAAACCAAATTGCAGAGGAAGGCCTAAAAGCCGCCATATTGCTGTGCGTGTGTGGACCAGAAACTTTCGACCTAGCAGAAAATCTTTTTGCGCCGATGCCCATCGAAGCAGTATCATTTGCAGACCTTAAGAAGAAGCTGACCGGGCATTTTCAGCCCAAAATGTCAAAGATGGCGTGGTGTTTTAAATTTGACCAAAGAGTGCAGCTACCCGGAGAGACAGCTTCAGAGTTTATCGCGGGCCTCAGGCCACACGCCTTTGCAAGTTCTCAAACTTAGAGGAACAACTAAGAGACCGGCTCATCTGTGGCCTTCGAGACAGAACCCTCCAGCAGAGACTGTTTGCTAGACCCAATCTCACATTCTCCAAGGCACAGGACGAGGTTCTGCCAGGGGTGCAGTGCAGACAGTTCAGCCCACCAAACCTTCAAAGGTTGAAGATTTTGTCCATCTTGAGGTCGCCAAATGTGTCGGAGAATTGTCAGAAGATGAAGAACCCAAAATCAACAAGCTCCAAAGGCAACCAAATGCGCAAAACCGCAGCAATCACCAACGAGAGAACGATTACAAGGCAGTTCTCTTACCTAGATGTAAGGGGTGCAGAGGCAACCATCTTCGCGCCAATTGCAGATTTCACTCGGCCACATGTAGAGCTTGTGGAAGGACCGGCCACATCACGGAGGTTTGCAGAACCTGCCAGATAGACAGGCTACCCAAACACCAGTCAGAGGAACCAACTAGGAGAGGTACTGGAGCTCAGGGTCCAGTGAGTGTGGGGTTCTTCAGAAGCCGGAGAAGCGTTTGCCACACTGGGGCTCGTCACCCCCTCAAGCTTAAACTCAAGCTCTCGGTAGAGCTACAAGGAGTTCCATGTAAGATGGAGTTGGACTCCGGTTCAGCAGTATCGATCATTTTGCAAGACACATTCAACTTTGTGTGTAGGCACAGTAACAATTGGGCTAAACTAAGACCCTCAGATATCATTTTAACGGATTTTCAGAACGCTCATGTTAAAGTTAAGGGTGAAGCCACATTATTGGTAAAATTTAAAGGGTTTTGGGGGCATCTGGATGTAATAGTAGTAGAGGACCAAAGAATGAGTCTTGTTGGACTTGATTGGTTTGATGCTTTAGGCATTCAATTTACAGGCATTAACCGGACACAAACTGCAGACCTCATGACTGCAAAGAATTCGTGGATGTTTTTGATTCAACCCTGGGGACTTACACTGGCTTGCCAATTTCTTTTAAGTTAAATCCTAAAGTTGTGCCTATTAGGATTAAGCCTCTCAGGGTCCCCTTTGCCCTAAAGCACAAAATCGATTCCAAAATTGATAAGCTAGTAGAACAAGGCGTATTACAGCCTGTTGATGGGGGGAGTAGGAAACTCCTATTGTCACCCCACTGAAGTCCAACGGGGAGGTTCGCATTTGCGCTGATTATAAATGCACATTAAATAAGGCCCTTAATCAACATGCTTACCTGGTTCCTGTAGTCAACCATATTTTAGCCTCCTTGCAAGTGGGAACCATTTTTGCTAAACTTGGTTTAGTGCAGGTGTATCAGCAATTGCCGGTTGATGAGGCCACAGCCGCGGCTCAAACAATAGTAACTCACAGAGGGGCGTTCAAAGTCAAATGCTTACAGTTTGGATTCAGTGTTGCACCGGGTATTTTCCAGAGGATTATGGAACCCACACTTAAGGGTATTCATGGTGTCTGCCCTTATTTTGATGATGTTCTCATTGCCGGGGAATCCCCAGAAGTGTCGGCCAGTAGGCTCAGGGCTGTTTTGTAGAGGCTCCGCAATGCGGGTCTCAAATTGAAGAAAAACAAATGTAGTATTGGGGTCTCATCAATGGAATTCTTGGGGTTCCATATCGATGCTGATGGAATTCACCCCGCTGATTCAAAAGTGAAGGCCATCAAAATGGCTCCAAGGCGAAAATCAAAAGGAGAACTGCAAGCATTTTTAGGCCTCCTAAATTTTTATCACACATTCCTACCTCATAAGGCTCCAATAGCAGAGCCCCTCCATAGGCTGCTTGATAAAAAAAAAAGCCCCTTGGAAATGGACTAACTTACACAAAAAAAGTTTCCAGGATCTGAAAGCCCTTCTATCAGAAAAGTCCACTGTAACTCATTGTTGTTGTTAGCTGCGAAGTCGTGTCCGACCCATCACGACCCTATGGACAACGTTCCTCCAGGCCTTCCTGTCAGCTACCATCTTCTGGAGTCCATTTAAGCTCACGCCTACTGCTTCAGTGACTCCATCCAGCCACCTCATTCTCTGTCGTCCCCTTCTTCTCTTGCCCTCAATCTTTCCCAGCATTAGGCTCTTCTCCAGTGAGTCCTTCCTTCTCATTAGGTGGCCAAAGTATTTGAGTTTTAGCTTTAGGATCTGGCCTTCTAAAGAGCAGTCAGGGTTGATCTCCTCTAGGACTGACCGGTTTGATCACCTTGCAGTCCATAGAGTCTAAACCTGTATGTCTTGCATGTGATGCATCTCCCTATGGAGTGGGGGCAGTCTTAAGCCACATAGAGAAAAATGGGAAACAGGTTCCTATTGCATTTTACTCTAGGACTTTATCTTCTGCTGAGCACAATTGTGCACAAATTGATAAAGAAGCCTTGGCCATAGTGGCTGGAGTTAAAAAAATTCATGATTATTTATATGGCAGGGATTTCACTATCTACACTGACCACAAACCTCTCTTGGGGTTGTTCACAACAGACAAGCAACTCCCCACATACTATCTCCAAGAATATTTTTGTCTGCTTACAATTTTAAGTTAATTCATAAACCAGGAAAGGAAATGGGCCATGCGGATGGTCTCAGCAGACTACCACTGCCACTAATGGATCCTGATCCAGCTCCTGCTGCTAAAATATTATCCATTCAGGACTTACCTGAGTTTCCCCTCCATGTAGGGGATATTGCTGCTGAAACTGCCACAGATAAAATTCTGAGTAGAGTGTTGTCATGGGTATACATGGGCTGGTTGGAAAAAAGTCCAGGCTCTGAATTTCAAAGTTATTTTGTCAGGAGACATGAGTTGTCTGCACACAAGGGCTGCATTTTATGGGCAACAGAGTCATAATTCTCACTTCATTGAGGGACAGAGTCTTACACTCTTTACATGAAGGCCATCCAGGCATTGTCAGAATGAAAGCCTTACTGAGAAGCTACCTTTGGCCGCCTGGCCTGGATAAGGCTGTAGAGGATCAAGTTCATGGTTGCTATACATGCCAGCAATCTAGGCCTGAAATACCTCAGGCCCCAGTTCACAGGTGGGAGGAAACACATACTCCCTGGTCCAGGGTTCACATAGACTACGCTGGACCTTTTCAAGGACAGCTTTTCCTGATAGTAGTGGATAGCCACTCAAAATGGCTGGAAGTAGTTCCAGTCCCTAATATGACTACTGCTAGGACCATCCAGGTGCTGAGAAAACTCTTTGCAACACATGGGTTGCCTGACGTTTTAGTTTCTGATAATGGGGCTCAATTCACTGCTGCTGAGTTTCAGGCTTTTCTTAGAGCTAACCTCATCAGACATGCTATGTCTGCACCATTTCATCCTTCTTCGAATGGACAAGCTGAACGCATGGTGAGGACAACAAAGGAGGCACTCAAACGTATTATCACAGGTGACTGGCATCACAGATTGGCAGATTTTTTGCTCTGCCAGCATTCTACACCCTGCATGGCTACAGGTAAAAGTCCTACTGAGCTACGTTGGGGAAGGTGTTTGATTACTAAACTGGACAGTTTGCATCTAGACAGAGTGGCATCAGAAGCCTCTAGACCAAAACCCCCAAGGGGGCTGCAAATGGGCGATTGGGTTTGGGCCAGAAACTATGGGCCAGGGAATTTATGGGTTCCTGGTCAAGTAACCCCTGTCTTATGAACTGGGGTTGGAGGGAGGGTAACTGGTCAGAAGACACATCGACCAACTCAGAAAAAGTTTTCCAGAACAGTCACTAAGTGAGGACTGTGGCATAAGTCCCTCCCGAGGTCCTCAAACTGGTACCCAAGCCAGCCCACACCAGAGCCACCAGGGTTTTCCCTTCTCAGCAGAAGTTGAATCTGAGGAAGAACCAGAGAGTTTGGAAGTGCAACATGGAACCCCTGACCAGGCGAGCCAGCCAAATCTCAGCAACCGCTGTGCCTACTCTGCAGAACAGACTGACTCTGGGGTGGGCCAACCTGGTGAGGCCAGCCACACCATTTCAATCCCCCTGGACAATGGAGCACAAGGGGACATGGGTTTACCCAGCCCACTGGGTAAGCTGGTAGACCACAAAGCAAGGGGAACTCCAAGGTGTTCTTCCAGGCCACACAAACCTCCGGCATATCTCTCAGACTATATTGTAAAATAAAGTGATGTATAGTGTTGTGACAATTGTACCACTACCTACAGAAATTGGGGCATTTTGAAACTGCCTGTACTACTTGTAAGCATGTTCATGAGATGTTGTTTAATCTCATTGTAGTCCTTACTGCATTGGCAAGCCGTGATTCATGAGTCTTGACTGCTGTTAACCTTATTAAGGGGTATTATAGCCTGATCTTAGGAGGGAGGGGTGTTATGTATTGGGCTTGTGGCATTACACCACGTGCGTTGCTGGAGAGCTAACGGCTCTCCAGCAACCCAGACAGGCCATCTCCGGTCCTGCAATTGGTCAGCCCCAGGTGGCAAGCACGGATTCAAACCTATTGGCTGCCACCTTAGGGCTAGCCTATATATTGTGGCTGGGTGCGGCCCAAGCTCCAGTACAGTTCCAGCAAGAATAAAATAATGAGTTTTTCTGTAGTCAGCCTTGTGTCATCATTCCTCCTCACCAGAGCTCACAACTTAACAACCTGTATAAAGGCATGTTTGTGCCATGGTTAGGTAATGCTTGTTTGACTGCTTCTCAGGATTTTCAGAAAGACATATTAGAGTTTTTCTTCTGGAAAGATAAATATGTTTCCCAGCAAGTTACTCAATTGTAACCACATTTTTTTTTACTTTCTAGGAATGTCTATGTGATTCAAAAGTGTTCCTGATCGATGCTAAAAACTGCTACCTACCTACTTACTGCTATGTATAGCTTCTCAATCTTTTTTAAAAATTAAAAGCAAGTTTAAAAAGAAGCAGAGCAGAGTAAGATAAGTAATGAGATAATCATAAACATATTGATACCAGTGGACACCAACTCTAACCAGTTTCTATTGAATAGAATATTTTCTGATTATTAGAATGAAATTAAGATATACTTAGCTAATATTATCAGTTCTCTAGAACATTATAACTTCTCCAGATATAAATTTGAGTAGCAATTCAGCAGATATTAAGGAAAGAAAGATAAATGTGATATAAGATTATATTTCTTATGTGTGCATGCAGATTTTTTAAACAGCTAGTTCATCAGGAGCAAGACTGTGGCAAGAGATCATTTTAGTATCACTGTGCTTTACAACATGTTCTAACATACATACAGCATAGCTTACTGGAATTTCATAGTGCTCATCTACTGTGTATTGACAATGCATAGCAAAATGAACTGTGCATAGGCAGGTACACGTGAAATAGTGTGAAAATATTTCTTTCCACAGATGACTGATGATAGTAGCACTGAATTTTCTATATCTGCTGATCTATCATGAGCCTGAGAAATTTCTATATGAACTAACTTCTATTGTAAAAGTCACAGGCAAGGCAATTAACTTAAAAGGCAAAGCAATTAACTTAAAAAATATAGTACAGCAAAGAATGTTACCATTCTATGGTAGGTTAAAAAATAGTAAAAACCAGAATTAATATTTTAAACTTTTAATAGTATGTATAATTAAGCAGTATAATCCCATTATCATTACTTAGCTGGAACACAGAGTAGACCTATAGACATTTATAGGATGGAATGGCTTTTATTTTATTGAATAGAATATTTTTCTGATTATTGAATTGAATTGAGATATAGTTAGCAAACACTATCACTTCTTTAGAAGGTAACTTCTCCAGATATAAATTTGAGTAGCAATTCAGCAGATATTAAGGAAAGAAATATAAATTTGATGTAAAATTATATTTCCCATGTGTGCATGCAGAGATTTTTTTTAAACAACTAGTTTAAAGACTGTGGCAAGATTCTATTTAGAATAGAATCAAGTTTTTATTATAGTTCACAGTTAGAAGAACAGATACAAGAACATTTAAAAATTAAAATAAGTATAAACAAAACAGGAAGTAAAAACATAAAGATAGTCCCCAATTTACAATTGTAATTGAGCCTGGAACTACAGTCTCAAGTCATGGCAGAGTTAAGTGGGTCACCATTTGACAGCACCCAATTTCACAACTTTTTTTGTGGGGGTCGTTAGGCAACTGCCATAGTCACTAAGCAAATAAGGTGGTCATTAAGCAAACAATTACTGTCATTAAACAAATCCATTTTCTTGAATGGATGCTGGAAATAAGAAGCAAACCAGAAAAAAAAATATGGAAAAATGCTGTGGGATATTGCAATTGGCCATAAAGGTGAGCCGGATTCTAACGGCCCAAAATGTGACCATATTGCCATAGTGATGTGTGTGTGGCTGTTGGAAATCTGCTGTGAAAGAGTGCGGTGGGGAGGGAGTCGGGTGAGGCAGCAGCAGCGTGGTCAGAGGAGGGCAGCCCGAGGAAGGTACAGCAGGTGGAAAAAGGGCTGGACGGCCCTGCTGCAAAAGAGTGGGGTGGGGAGGGAGTCGGGCAAGGTGGCAGCAGCGTGGTCGGAGGAGGGCAGCCCAAGGAAGGCGCAGCAGATGGAAAAAGGGCCGGACGGCCCTGCTGTGAAAGAGTGGGGTGGGGTGGGAGTGGGCGAGGCGCCAGCAGTGTGGTCGGAGGAGGGGAGTCCGAGGAAGGCACAGAAGATGGAAATAGGGCCATCCACTTTGCGTGAATGGAACAGAAAAGTCAGCAAGGCACACGCGCCTCCCTGCCCTGGGGCAAACAGAAGCAGCGGCTCTAGGCCAGTGTTTTGGTCACATGGGCATTTGTAGTTGTGGCATTCCTGGTAACCCACCCTTTCCTCTTTCCCCCCTACTACTACCCTTCTCCCTGCATGCTCAGTTTGCCTTGGAGCCACTCCTGGGCAATGCCTTTCATGCGCTACCGAAAGATCGTGATCCTGGGATACTGCTCGGTCAGTGAGTGGCGCTCTGCCCGGCCAGAGGAAAGTGGAGGGGGCTGTCCATGGGAGGCAAGAGGTGCCCCAAGAGCTGGGCATGGGCAGGAATTGGAAGTTCAGCGGGGATCAAAGTGAATGCTGTGGAAAAGGGAGCTGGGCAGGCTGGGCATGTGCCAAAGCGATGGCTGGGAGGAGAGCAGCAAAAAGGGGACCGAAGGAGGGGCAGCGGGTTTGCACCATTCCTGAGCAGACCAAGTCTGGAGGGCAACTCACGAGGCATATGGGGGCTTGCAGGTGTTGCCTGGTGGAGAGACAGGGGCGGAGGGAGTTTGCAGGCAAGGGAGGGAAGGCGGGCGAGTACCAGAATGCTTGGTTGCCTCAGTTGCTGGGCAGTGGCAGGGCATGAAAGAGCAAGTGGTTGCGTGTGTGAAGTTGCAGAAGATGCTAAGCCGGAGGCAACCCGCGGACCTCGGATCTGGATGCAGTGACTTTGGAGCGGTCTTATGTAGTGTTGAGTTGCAAAGAGGTCCAGTTGCAAGGAGTAATAAGAGTACTATTGACTACATCCATATTTTGGCCACAACATTAGGGCATGCAGGCTTGGCTTGCTGAAGGATTTCCTGAAGAAGAAGGTGTGAGCTGTGACGAAAAACTCCTTGTGCTCCGATTCTTCCCAGAGAAAGTCCCAGAGAGGGAGAGCGTGGGGAGGGGGGAGAGCAGTCTTTTCCAAGGGGAGGAGAAGCCAGGATGGCAGAGCCGTCCATACTAGAGCTGGATGGGGGCAGGGCTGATGTATGTCTCTCCTTAGGCTCCACTCTTCAATGAAGCCCCCTGTTCTGCACATGCGCACCAGTGTGCACATTTTGCAGCTCCCAGTTTGCTTGTTTTTTGAGGGAACCAGTTCCGAGTGACTCTTTCAGTATTTCAGGTTGCCGACCCCTGGTCTAGGCCATCTAACTGTTGAAGTGCAGGATTGTTTATATTTAAAAAATGAGATACTGGACCAGTGCATGCCCCTCAGCTTACAGGCAGTCACAATGTGATCTACAGTTTTACAAGGGACACCGCAGTCACACTGAGGGGAGGATGCTGTGACACATTTATACAGTGAGTCCTGGCAGATGCTGTGTGAGGTGTGAATCCTGTTCAGGATTGTCCCTTACTGACATGGTAGTTCAACGTCTAGCACCTTTTTTGTGGGGTCATTTATATGTCTTCCTATGAGTCAGCAGTCAACAAACTATTTGGCTTTCCATTGGAAAAGTTGTTAAAGTTGTTGGGCAGATGTGCAAATCTAGTGGCGGCTTCCTCAATTTTAGTGTTCTAGCTGATAAATGAGGAAGGCCGGCATGTACCAGTAGGAGTTTTTCTGTATTCTCTTACTATTTTGATTTCGTAAAGCTGGTGGTGCTATATGACTCAGGACAGGTAGCCAGCAAGTCAGAGTGGTTTTAATACATTCACTTATTATCTTCATGGTTGTTGAGTCTGGCATCTAAGTTACTACTATGGCAGCTGTTAATCCATACAGGGGCACACAGTATTCTGCTGTGGAGTACACCAACCCTAGTGCTGATGACCTGAGGGTGGCAGCTGAACCTCCCCATTTAGTTCAACATAATTTCTGAATATGTTGTTCCTAGTATTGATTTTTGCCACTGTATTCCTGAGATGAATCTTATAGGAGAGAATCTGTCCAATGTTACTCCAAGGTATTTTGGATGGGGATCATAAGGGAGTACGTTGTTGTTTAAGTAGACCTTCGAGGCTTCATATGCTACTTTGTTGTTAAGGTGGAAGCATGTAGGTTACCATTTTGCTGGTGATAGGAGTAAGCCTCCAGTCAGTGAAGAATTTTCCCAAGATGTTAAGACCTTTGGACAGGAGGTTGTCAGCGACCTCCATGTGTTTTTCTTGTATTGTTGTGGCCAAATCATCAGTGTATCCAAATTTGTATCTCCTTGTTGCTGCCATATCTGATATGTATGTTGAATAGTGTAGGTACCATTACAAAGCTTTGTGGGAGACCATCGTTTAATCTTCTTATCTTACTTATGTTGTCCCCCATTATGATCTGAAAGGACCTATCACTCAGCATGTTATTAATTAGTCAACAGAGATTTTTGCAGGGGATAATGTGGCACAGTTTCTATAACAATCCATCCTTCCAAACTGTGTAATATGATGCAGTTACAATAAATTTATAACAATAACTTATTATAACTGTTATAATAAATTATAGTAATAAGTGATAGTACTTAGTAACATATTTTTTTCATTATGTAATTAGGGATAGCAATAGCATTTAGACTATTTATCACAGATATTTACAGTCACTAATTCAAGTGCAGTAATAATAATAATAATAATAATAATAATAATAATAATAATAATAATATAATAATAATAATAATAATAATAATAATAATAATAAGAAGAAGAAGAAGAAGAAGAAGAAGAAGAAGAAGAAGAAGAAGAAGAAGAAGAAGAAGAAGAAGAAGAAGAAGAAGAAGAAGAAGAAGAAGAAGAAGAAGAAGAAGAAGAAGTTGGAAGGTACCTTGGAGGTCATCTAGTCCAACCCCCTGCTCAGGCAGGAAACCCTGTACCATTCTGGACAAATGGCTGTCCAGCCTCTTCTTAAAAACTTCCAGTGTTGGAGCATTCACAGCTTCTGGAGGCAGGTTGTTCCACTGGTTAATTGTTCTGTCCATAAGTTTCTCCTTAGTTCTAGTTTGCTTCTCTCCTTGATTAGTTTCCATCCATTGCTTCTTGACCTGCCTGTGGGCACTTTGGAGAATAGCTTGAGTCTTGCCTCTTTGTGGCAGCCCCTGAGATATTGAAACACTGCTATCATGTCCCTCTTCATCCTTCTCTTCATTAAACTAGAAATACCCAATTCCAGCAGCCGTTCCTTATATGTTTTAGCCTCCAGTCCCCGAATCATCTTTGTTGCTCTTCTCTGTACTCTTTCTAGAGTCTCAACATCTTTTTTTACAATGTGGTGACCAAAACTGGATGCAGTATTCCAAGTGTGGCCTTACCAAGGCATTGTAAAGTGGTATTAATACTTCACTTGATCTTGATTCTATTCCTCTGTTGATGCAGTCTAGCACTGTGTTGGCTTTTTTGGCAGCTGCAGCACACTGCTGGCTCATATTTAAGTGATTGTCCACTAGGACTCCGAGATCCCTCTCACAGTTACTACTATTGAGCAAGGTACCCCCTATACTATACTGTACATTTGGTTTTTCTTGCCTAAATGTAGAACCTTACTTTTTTCACCATTGAATTTCATTTTGTTAGATAGTGCCCAGTGTTCAAGTCTGTCCAGATCCTCCTGTATCTTAAGCCTGTCTTCTGGAGTGTTGGCTATTCCTGCCAGCTTGATGTCGTCTGCAAATTTGATGAGTTCCCCATTTATCCCTTTGTCCAAATCGTTGATGAAGATGTTGAAGAGCACGGGGCCCAGAACAGAGCCCTGGGGCACCCCACTACATACTTCCCTGAATGTAGATGCGGTTCTGTTGAGAACCACGTGCTGAGTACGGCCGGTCAGCCAGCTATGAATCCATCTGGTGGTGATTCTGTCTAACCCACATTTTTCTATCTTATCAAGTAGAAGGTTGTGATCTACTTTATCAAATGCCTTACTGAAGTCCAAGTAAATTATATCTACAGCATTCCTCTGGTCCAATAATTTTGTCACTTGGTCCAAGAATACAATAAGATTTGTCTGGCATGATCTGTTTTTGACAAACCCATGTTGGCTTTTAGTAATGACTTTGTTTGCCTCTAGGTGCTTGCTGATTCATTGTTCGATTATCTTTTCCAGAATCTTCCCAGGTATTGAGGTCAGGCTGATAGGTCTGTAATTTCTTGGATCCATTTTTTTTCCTTTTTTGAAGATGCGAACTACATCAGCTCTTTTCCAATCCTCTGGTAGTTCCCCAGTGCTCCAGGATCTTTGAAAAATATAGTTCAGTGGTTCTGAGATCACATCTGCCAGTTCCTTGAGAACCTTGGGGTGTAATCCATCTGGGCCTAGTGATTTGAACTCGTCTAGACTGGACACCCCTTCATGGATTACTGCCTTGTCGTGGCGAAGGGGCTTGCGTAATTCAATGAAGCTATGAGCTATGCCGTGAAGGGCCACCCAAGACGGAAAGGTCATAGCAGAGAGTTCTGACAAAACGTGATCCACTGGAGAAGGAAATGGCAAACCACTCCAGTATCTTTGCCATGAAAACCCTATGGACAGTACCAAAAGGCAAAACGATATGACGCTGGAAGGTGAGCCCCTCAGGTCGGAAGGCGTCCAATATGCTACTGGGGAAGAGCAGAGGGCTAGTACTAGTAGCGCCAGAAAAAATGAAGCGACTGGGCCAAAGCCGAAAGGACGCTCAGCTGTGGATATGTCTGGTGGTGAAAGTAAAGTCCGATGCTGTAAAGATTTTTTCTCCATAGGAACCTGGAATGTAAGATCCATGAATCAAGGAAAGCTGGACGTGGTCAAACAAGAGATGACAAGACTAAACATTGACATCTTAGGTATCAGCGAACTAAAATGGACAGGAATGGGTGAATTTAATTCAGATGACCATCAGGTATACTACTGCGGGCAAGAATCCCTCAGAAGAAATGGAGTAGCCTTCATAGTCAATAAAAAAATAGGAAAAGCAATACTGGGATAAAATCCTCAAAATGACAGAATGATCTCAGTTCGAATCCAAGGCAAACCATTCAATATCACAGTAGTCCAAGTCTATGCCCCAACCACCGGTGCTGAAGAGGATGAAATTGACCGGTTCTATGAAGCCCTACAGCACCTTATAGAACTAACACCAAAAAATGATGTCCTTATCATCATGGGGATTGGAATGCTAAAGTAGGAAGCCAAAAGATAACTGGAATAACAGGCAAGTTTGGCCTTGGAGTACAAAATGAAGCAGGGCACAGGCTGATAGAATTTTGTCAAGAGAATACGATGGTCATAGCAAACACTCTTTTCCAACAACCCAAGAGACGGCTCTACACATGGACATCACCAGACGGTCAACACAGAAATCAGATTGACTATATGCTCTGCAGCCAAAGATGGAGAAGCTCTATACAGTCAGTAAAAACAAGACCAGGAGCTGACTGTGGCTCAGACCATGAGCTTCTTGTTGCAAAGTTTAGGCTTAAATTAAAGAAAGTAGGGAAAAGCGCTAGGCCAGTCAGGTATGAATTAAATCATATCCCTGTTGAATATACAGTAGAGGTGACAAATAGATTTAAGGAATTAGATCTGATAGACAGAATGCCTGAAGAACTATGGACAGAGGTTCGCAACATTGTACAACAGGTAGCAACCAAAACCATCCCAAAGAAAAAGAAATGCAAGAAAGCAAAATGGCTGTCTGAGGAAGCTTTGCAAATAGGTGAGGAAAGGAGGGAAGCGAAAGGCAAGGGAGAAAAAGAAAGATATGCCCAATTAAATGCAGAATTCCAAAGAATAGCTAGAAGAGATAAGAATGCCTTCTTAAATGAACAATGCAAAGAAATAGAAGAAAACAATAGAATAGGGAGGACCAGAGATCTTTTCAAGAAAATTGGAGAGATGAAAGGAACGTTTCATGCAAAAATGGGCATGATAAAGGACCAAAATGGCAGGGACCTAACAGAGGCAGAAGAGATTAAGAAGAGGTGGCAAAATTACACAGAAGAACTATACAAGAATGAGCTTAACGTCCCTGATAATCACAATGAGGTGGTCACTGACCTCGAGCCAGACATCCTAGAATGTGAAGTGAAGTGGGCCTTAGAAAAGCTGAGCAACAACAAAGCTAGTGGAAGTGACAGTATTCCAGCTGAGCTATTCAAAATCTTAAAAGACGATGCAGTAAAAGTGCTACACTGAATTTGCCAGCAAATTTGGAAAACTCAAGAGTGGCCACAGGATTGGAAAAGATCAGTTTACATTCCAATTCTAAAGAAAGGCAGTGCCAAAGAATGTTCAAACTATCGCACCATTGCACTCATTTCTCATGCTAGTAAAGTTATGCTTAAAATCCTACAAGCTAGACTCCAGCAGTATGTGGATCGAGAACTACCAGAAGTACAGG
Source organism: Vipera berus (assembly GCF_964194415.1). Classification (NCBI taxonomy): domain Eukaryota; kingdom Metazoa; phylum Chordata; class Lepidosauria; order Squamata; family Viperidae; genus Vipera; species Vipera berus. The sequence goes on from NC_138209.1 coordinate 51,728,154, forward strand.
CAGGATTTCGAAGAGGCAGAGGAACTAGAGATCAAATTGCTAACATACGCTGGATCATGGAGAAAGCTAGAGAGTTCCAGAAAAACATCTACTTCTGCTTCATTGACTATGCTAAAGCCCTTGATTGTGTGGATCATAACAAACTCTGGCAAGTCCTTAAAGTGATGGGCATACCAGACCATCTTATTTGTCTCTTGAGAAATCTATATGCAGGCCAAGAAGCAACAGTGAGAACTGGACACGGAACCACTGATTGGTTCAAAATTGGGAAAGGAGTCCGGCAAGGCTGTATACTGTCGCCCTGCCTATTTAACTTATATGCAGAGCACATCATGAGAAAGGCAGGGCTAGATGAATCAAAAGTTGGAATTAAGATTGCCGGAAGAAACATCAACAACCTAAGATATGCAGATGATACCACTCTAATGGCAGAAAGTGAAGAAGAACTAAAGAGCCTCTTGTTGCGGGTGGAGAAGGAGAGTGCAAAACTTGGGTTGAAACTAAACATTAAGAAAACCAAGATCATGGCATCTGGCCCTCTCAATTCCTGGCAAATAGATGGGGAAGAAATGGAGGTAGTGACAGATTTTATTTTCCTGGGCTCCAAGATCACTGCAGATGGGGACTGTAGCCAAGAAATTAAAAGACGCTTGCTCCTTGGGAGGAAAGCCATGGCAAATCTAGACAGCACACTAAAAAGCAGAGACATCACCCTGTCAACAAAAGTGCGTATAGTCAAGGCTATGGTCTTCCCAGTTGCAATGTATGGCAGTGAAAGCTGGACCATAAGAAAGGCTGAGCGCCAAAGAATTGAAGCCTTTGAACTATGGTGCTGGAGAAGACTCCTGCGAGTTCCTTGGACTGCAAGGCGATCAAACCGGTCATTCCTAGAGGAGATCAATCCTGACTGCTCTTTAGAAGGCCAGATCCTGAAGCTAAAACTCAAATACTTTGGCCACCTAATGAGAAGGAAGGACTCACTGGAGAAGAGCCTAATGCTGGGAAAGATTGAGGGCAAGAGAAGAAGGGGACGACAGAGAATGAGGTGGCTGGATGGAGTCACTGAAGCAGTAGGCGTGAGCCTAGATGGACTCCAGAAGATGGTAGAGGGCAGGAAGGCCTGGAGGAACATTGTCCATAGGGTCGCAATGGGTTGGACACGACTTCGCAACTAACAACAACAACAGACTGGACAGGTGCTCACTTATCATTTTCTTGCCTATCTTAACTTGTGTTTCTATTCTGTTTCTTATGGCACTATTTTTGATAGGTTGGTCTGTTTTTTCCCTTTGTGTAAAGACAGATGCAAAAAATGAGTTAAATAGTTCTGCTTTCTCCCTGTTGCTTGTCACCTTCTTGCCACTTTCCCCCACTAATGGACCAATCATTTCCTTCACTTTTTTCTTGTTCTTTACATGTTGAAAGCAGCTTTTTTTGTTATCGTTGACTTTGGTCGCAAGCCTGTAATGTATTGGGCTTTGTCTTTCTAAAGTGTATCACGTGAGGTTAATTGCTGGAAAGGTTGCTTAAGCAGGGAAGCTGGCTAATGGCTTCCAACTCCTCAGACAACCCATCTCCAGTGCTGCCATTGGCTGCTTCTAGGGCGGCAACAGGTTACTTTAAACCTATTGGCCGCCAGCTAGAGGCCAGGGTATAAATAGCTGCATTCGCAGCCCTGTTCCCCAGTTCAGTTCCTGCAAGCAAATAAAGAATGTTTCTTACTGAACTCACTCTTCAGTAAAGCACAGAACCCAGTACACAACACTGGCGATGAAGGTGGGAATCCTGCTTCTCCAACAGAGCTGAGAGTCACTAGGGGAGAGGCTGGAACGCGCCTGGTGGGAAAAGCAATTCCCCCCCCCATGGTTGGCTTAGCACAGCCACGCTAGCGACCACACGCCCAGAGGACCAGTCCCTGGGCATACGAGCCATGTGGCCTGCCAAAACAGCACAGCACGAGGAAGCCGTCCACCACGAGGATGCTGAACATGCTGAAGAATCTGAAGACAACACAGAAGTTGACAAGCTACAAAGGCACAATGGCCAACAACATCACAGCGATAAGCAACAAGGGGCGACTTACAAGGCAGATCCCTTTCTTAGGTGCCCAGGGTGTGGTGGCTGCCACCAACACCTGGACTGTAGGTTCTGGACAGCCACATGTCAGGCCTGTGAGAAGACCAGCAACATTGCGTCCCTCTGCAGAGGTCGCCAGAGGGACCAGCAATTGAATTGCCAGTTGGACATTCCGATTAAGAGAGGTACCGGGGCCCCAGGGCAGTATAGCATAGGGTTTTGCTCCAGCTGCAGAAGCATTTGCTGCACGGGAGCTCACCACCCTATTAATCCAAAGTTTAGACTTCAGGTTGAGCTGCAAGGGGTCCCTTGCAAGATGGAGCTGGACACGGGCTCAGCCCGTGTCACTTGAGACATCTAATTTCATCTGCAATCGCAGCAAGAGATGGGCCAAGGTCAAGCCATCTGACATTATACTGACCGACTTCCAGAATGCCAGAGTCGCAGTCAAGGGTGAGGCCACACTGACCGTCCAATTTAAGGGGTTTTCTGGGCACCTGGACGTTGTCATAGTAGGGGGTCAGCAAACGAGCCTGATCGAGCTCAAGTGGTTTAATGCATTAGGCATCCAAGTAACCGGAATCAACCGGATGCAAGTCGCGAGTCTAGCGACAGTATGCGAAGAATTTGCAGATGTGTTTGACTCAGATCTTGGGACTTACACGGGCCCGCTAATAACATTTAAACTAGATCCTACTGTAATGCCTGTCAGGATTAAACCTCGTAGAGTGCCATTTGCTTTTAAACACAACATAGATATTGAGTTAGATAAACTCGTAGAACAGGGGGTACTACAGCCCATAGATGGGGGTGAATGGGAAACTCCAATCATCACGCCACTAAAAGCCAACGGTGCACTCAAACAGCATGCGTACGTGGTACCAGTAGTAAGCCACATCCTGGTGTCTTTGCAAGGGGGTACACTTTTTGCAAAATTAGATTGGGCTCAGGCCTACCAACAGCTTCCTGTGGACGAGGCCACAGCCGTGGCACAGATGATTATAACCCACAGGGGGGCGTTTAAAGTAAAAAATTTGGGGTTAGTGTAGCCCCTGGCATTTTTCAAGGCATCATGGAGCAAATGCTCAAGGGCATTCTGGGGGTTTGGCCCTATTTCGATGATGTGCTCATCGCCAGTGAGTCCACTGAGGTCCTGGCAAGGAAGCTCAGAGCCGTCTTTCAAAGGCTTCGCGAAGTGGGCCTTAAGCTTAAGAAGAACAAGTGTAGCATTGGAGTCCCTTCAACTGAGTTCTTGGGTTTCCGTATCGATGCTGACGGCATCCACCCTGCTGAGTCAAAATTGAAAGCCATTCAGATGGCACCCAGCCCCAAAATGAAGGGAAAGCTTCAGGCATTCCTAGGCCTCCTAAATTCTTACCATGCGTTCCTTCCTAACAAGGCCGCAGTGGCAGAGCCGTTACACCAGCTCTTAAATAAAAATACTGCTTGGAAATGGACCAATGTTCATGAAAGCAGCTTTAAGGCATTAAAGGCCCTACTGTCCGTCAGTTTGATGATTACTCATTTTAAGGAATTAATGCCGGTGTACCTTGCATGTGATGCATCCCCATACTGGGTGGGGGCTGTTCTAAGCCACTTGGAGAGAAATGGGACTAAAGTCCTGATTGCTTTCTATTCCAGGACACTGTCCTTCGCAGAGTGTACTTACGCACAAATGGATAAGGAGGCATTTGCTATAGTAGCTGAAGTAAAAAAATTCCACAACTACTTGTATGGCAGGGACTTCACAGACTTCACAGACCATAAACCGCTATTGGGGTTATTCACTACAGACAGACAGACACCCCACATCTTATCCCCTAGAATGTTAAGATGGTCCATCTTTTTATTGGCCTACAGTTTTAGGCTAATTCACAAACCCGGCAAAGATATGGGCCATGCAGATGGCCTAAGCAGGCTTCCACTGCCTCAAATAGAGCTAGATCCGGCCCCAGTGGCCCACGTTTTGTCCATTCAGGACTTGCCAGAGTTTCCCCTCCACATGGGGGACTTAGCTGCAGAAACGGCTGCAGACAAGACTCTTAAGTAGAGTGCTATCTTGGGTCCACACGGAGTGGCTGGAAAACAGTCTTGGACCTGAGTTCCAGAGCTACTTCACACATAGACACGAGCTCTCAGCTCATAAGGGTTGTATTCTATGGGGGAGCAGGGTCATTGTTCCCACATCATTAAGGGACAGGGTATTGCAATTGCTTCATGAAGGTCATCCAGGTATTGTTCGAATGAAAGCATTGGCATGAAGCTTATTTATGGTGGCCAGGATTAGATAAAGCCATTGAAGCTCAAGTACACAGGTGTTACACGTGTCAGCAGTCTAGGCCTGAAATGCCACATGCTCCTGTCCATAGATGGGAGGAGACACACACACCCTGGTCAAGGATTCATATCAACTTCGCTGGACCCTTTCAGGGACAGCTATTTCTTATAGTGGTCGACAGCCACCCTAAATGGCTGGAAGTTACACCAATTGCAAATATGACTACTGCTAGGACCATCCAGGTGCTTAGCAACGCACAGGCTACCAGACATCATAGTGTCCAATAACGGGGCCCAATTCACTTTGGCAGAATTTCAGGCCTTCTTGAGGGCCAACCTCATTAGGTACGCGATATCGGCTCCATTTCATCTGTCTAGTAATGGGCAAGCCGAACGAATGGTACGCACCACAAAAGAATCACTGAAGCGCATAGTGACTGGGGACTGGCACCACAGACTGGCCAATATTCTGCTCTGCCAGCATACCACACCGTGCAACTGGCAAAAGCCCAGCAGAGCTGTGCTGGGGGAGGCGACTAATCATGAAACTGGACAGGTTGCACCCAGACCGGGTGGCAGCAGATGCCTCTCACCCAAGACCTCCAAGGGGGTTGCAAGTGGGTGATGGGGTGTGGGCCCAGAACTATGGGCATGGGAACTTGTGGGTGCCAGGAAAAATCACCAAAACATCGGGCCCTCTCTCATATGAAGTGGGCCTAGATGGCAGGCGAGTCATTCGCCGCCATATGGATCAGCTGAGAAAGCAGTTTCCAGAATGGCCACAAAACAAGGACTTCCAGGTCCCATCCACAGACCTCAAACTGGCAGCCAGGCTGAACAATCCACATGCTCTGAGGTCCCTAGCAGTCAGAGCAACAGGGAGGTGATTGTAGAGGGGCAAAGCCCAGGAGTGCAACATGGGTCCCCTGATGGAGAAAGTCAACCCTAACACTACAGCCGCTATGCTAACTCTGCGGAAAAATTGGACTCTGGGGTGGGCCAACCTGGAGTGGCCAGCCAGAGAAACGTGAGTCAGCCAGACTCTCTTGGACTCAAGGACCCTGGTCTACCCAGCCTGGTGGGCAAGCTGGTACACAGGGAGCTGCCAGGCTCTCTCAGGCGATCTACAAGGGTTTGAAAACCTCCTTCGTACTTACAGGATTTTGTCCCAAAATAATTGAGCTGTAATGTTGTGTTTGTCACTGAATTGCTGCTAGGCATGAAAGCCTCTGTATTAGCGAAATACAGAACAATGTGTACTCATGCATACTACTATTGTATTCTTGTAAACACTGCAATTGTTGTAATCATTCCTTTGTTGCTATAATGTGTGTACATTCTATGGGGGAGGGGTGTAATGTATTGGGCTTTGTCTTACTAAAGTGTATCACATGGGGTTAATTGCTGGAAAGGTTGCTTAAGCAGGGAAGCTGGCTAACGGCTCCCAACTCCTCAGACAACCCGTCTCCAGCGCCGCCATTGGCTGCTTCTAGGGCGGCAACAGGTTGCTTTAAACCTATTGGCCACCACCTAGAGGCCAGGGTATAAATAGCTGCATTCACAGCTCTGTTCCCCAGTTCAGTTCCTGCAAGCAAATAATGTTTCTTACTGAACTCACTCGCCTCGTCTCTTCAGTCAAGCACAGAACCCAGTACACAACAAGCCTTAGTTCATTTTGAGCCTTAGCTTTCCTGACTTCATCTTTGCAGGCTCGGGCTATTTGCAGTGAGTTTAGTGGCTTGATTCATAAAATATTCATCTAATAAACTAATACAGGTACTTCTTGACTTACAACCACAGTTGAGCCCAAACTTTGTGTTCCTAAGTTGAGACATTTGTTAAGTGAGCTTTGCCCCATTTTACAACCTTTCTTGCCATTGTTGTTAAGTGAATCCCTGCAGGTGTTAAATTATTTTATTTATTTAAATTACTCACATGAATGAATGAATCTGGCTTCTCCTTTGACTTTGCTTGCCAGGACATAAAAGATGATCATGTAACCCTGGAACACTGCAACCAACATAAATATGAGCCAGTTGCTAAGTGTCTGATGATATGACCATGGGAATACTGCAAACAGTAAAAGCCAGTTTGAGCAGATGCATGGCACTATCTTAGCCATAGTGTTGGAGTCTGACAATTGGCAATGGGTTCATTTCAGGTTTATTTCCTACTGTATACCACACAAAACCCTGGTTTTCAAATCCTGCTTTGTTCTATACAATTGGGGATAGCACAAACTTGCTATCAACTAGGATTTTTGACTTAATACATCAGTGCATAATGTACAGGTGAAACTCAAAAAATTAGAAAAAGTTCATTTATTTCAGTAATGCAACTTAAAAGGGGAAACTAATATATGAGATAGACTCATTACATGCAAAGCAAAATAGTTCAAGCCGTGATTTGTCATAATTGTGATGATTATGGCTTACAGCTCATGAAAACCCCAAATCCACAATCTCAGAAAATTAGAATATTGTGAAAAGGTGCAATATTCTAGGCTCAAAGTGTCCCACTCTAATCAGCTAATTAAGCCATAACACCTGCAAAGGGTTCCTGAGCCTTTAAATGGTCTCTCAGTCTGGTTCAGTAGGAATCACAATCATGGGGAAGACTGCTGACCTGACAGTTGTGCAGAAAACCATCATTGACACCCTCCATAAGGAGGGAAAGCCTCAAAAGGTAATTGCAAAAGAAGTTGGATGTTCCCAAAGTGCTGTATCAAAGCACATTAATAGAAAGTTATGTGGAAGGGGAAAAGTGTGGAAGAAAAAGGTGCACAAGCAGCAAGGATGACCGCAGCCTGGAGAGGATTGTCAGGAAAAGGCCATTCAAACATGTTGGGGACTTTCACAGGAGTGGACTGAGGCTGGAGTCAGTGCATCAAGAGCCACCACACACAGACGGATCCTGGACATGGGCTTCAAATGTCGTATTCCTCTTGTCAAGCCACTCCTGAAGAACAAACAACATCTTACCTGGGCTAAAGAAAAACTGACCTGGTCTGTTGCTCAGTGGTCCAAAGTCCTCTTTTCGTTAGAGGTTCATATTGCCTGGTGCCAAATGGCTGTCCTCACCCCCAGCCTAGACCTCTCCCACGACCCCTTACTAATTTCCTGATTACTCCTCCCCATCCTCTTTGCTGGCCTGTTTGCACCAATTGAGCCATCATTTTTATCTCATGTTTATCTCTCTTCTCTTCTCTCTTTGCATATACTTTCTGAGCCTCTCTTACTGGTAATAAATCTTCTATTGTTTTAGTTTTCCATGTGTCTAATTTCTGCATTTTTATCCTAATATCTTCCCATGCTTTCCCTACAAATTGATATTTCAAAATCATTTGATGTCCTGGATTACCAGGATCCAAATGTCTATACTTTGAAGATGGCTTTTTAATTTCTCTAGCCATTCAGTCCTGCTTCCTCCTTACCTTGTTCTAATCACAGTGTTTTTTGAATGTTAAGACTCTGAGGCATTGCATATCCCCTATATTCAGCCATAGTATTCCTCTCTGCACTCTGTTACCATCCCACTTTGGATCTGCAGCAGGGATCTCAGCCTGTTCATTTTTTGTAAATCTTTTTCTTACACAGTTCCCTAGCTGCTCACCTAATCATCTCATTCTCCTCTGGTGTAAACATGTTAAAATGGGTTGCATTTCTCCCCATGAATATTCCATTGGTCCTAAAAAAGATTTCTAACCTGTTTTCCTACTTCAATAGGATCTTCTATTAGTTTGGGCAATTCTTTCCTAAATTGCCTGATTTCAAAAGCTGTTAGGGGGACATTTTTTTTCCTTGGAGAGGGGTTTTCCCCTCTCTTGTCACCTTCCAAACTACAGGAACCTCAAAAAATACATAGCTTTCTACTTAACTCTCTCACACAAAATAGCAGATCAGAGTTCTCACCTTTCATTCTGGCCAGGCATAAAACTTCACACAGCTGCTTTCTCTCTCTCTCCCTCTCTTCCATCTGATTATTTACCTTCTTTTAACACCTTCTATCGTCCTTCTAATTACTAAGAAACTAGCCTTCTTCACCCTTTCTTGCATTTACACCAGATACAAAAAATTTCCAAATACTTTACCAGGCAAAACAATAATTATTTTCAATGAGCTTTTTCACAAGCCAATGAGCTCCATTTCCCAAATTTCCTTTTTGGAATAAGGCCTTGTTTTGTTTTGTTTTTTTTTAAAATCCCATTTATATCCCGCCCTTCTCCGAAGACTCAGGGCGGCTTACAATCTAAAGCACAAATCAATGTGCTTGTTGTTTTGTATATTACTATTAGAGGGTCTCTCTCCCCCCCCCCCCCCCGGCTCTTTAGAGTCAACACAAACACACAGACCCTTAAACATCATTTCTAGACCTTTGGAGGTTTGTGTCCCTTTAAATTTCTACTTTTACTCCCTTGGGGCAACTTTTAGCTTGTTCTCCAGGCAGTGGGGAAATGCAAGGAATGTTTCTGATAGAAATGTAATGGGGGACCTTAACCACTGCCTAGCCATTCCCCACCATTCTAAGCCAAGCTGAGAAGCCCAATTTAATTTATTGGCTGGCCAAACATGTACTTAGGCCAGATATATACTGTAATGTATCATCCTTCCTCTGTTCAAATGCCTTGTTTAAAGCATTGACTTAAAATACTTCAACATTCTCCCTAAGAGATTCCCATCTACCTAAGGGAGTTCATTCCAGAATGTAAATACCTTTCCTCTTTTTCCTTATTGGCCAGCACACTGGCCGGGGAGGCATCCCTCCTCTTCAAACTCTTATTGCTATGGATACCCTCTGGTATCTAGATACCCCTCTGGTATCTTACCTGTCAGGCTGAGTTGAAGTCCTTCCTTGAGTCGGTCGTCTTTCCCTTAGGTTTTCACTGGGTTTTTGTCTCGGGATTTCCAATTCCTCTTTGTTTGAGCAGGGGCAATCTGACCTTTAGGGCTGGGAAAAACTTACCCAGGTGCGCACTCCCCTTTCAAATATCCCCGGCTGCCAAAGATGGAACAGATGCAAATCCCGGATGAGTCCCCAAGGCTGTTATGTGCTCCTGGCTACTTTCCTTCATGACCAGAGGCAAGCTCACCTGACCAATAACCAGCCAAGACACAGTGAAGGCCTTTCGTTTTGTTTATTGCAATAAGCAGGGAGAGAAGCTATCAAAGCTTGGTTCTCTCCAAAGTTTCAACACAAAATATTCAACACAAAACGTCCCTCCTCTTTCTCCATTGGCTGAAATACTATGAGGTTACACTCTTTCTGACTGCCTCCTACATATTTCCTGCTACATACCAAACCATACATCACATGTACATTAAAATTAAGAGATAATTTATGGAAGGTGTGTCAGTTAATATTAATCAACTTATTGCACATGCTCAGTTGCCTGAGTTCTGGCCCCCCTTTTTATGACTTCTTAGAAAAATAGGTTCTTTCCTGTTTTGCTAGTTATCTTCTCTTACAGCTCCTTTTCCCATTCTGAAGACCCAGATAACAATTTTGCCTATGTGTTTCTCTTACATCCTTCCTTTCCTGTTTCCCAGCCATTATAGTTGCTTCTCCACTCAGTAAATTTCCACTGCAGTAAATTCAATTTTAAATTTCTCTTTCAATATTAAATTTTGAAGACCTTTCCTTTACTTCTATCATCATTATCAGATTAATTTGATTTACATGTTTCTGTTACTCATAGTTTATTTAAGCATGGTTTATTTATGTGGTAGGACTGACTTAAACAACCTCAATCTTAGGAACCCAGTGGCTGCATTTGTATATTGTACTAACCTATGATTTGCTGAATTAGCCCAATTATGTTGGTTTGTCAAATACATTGACAAACCATAAACTAGCCATCCACATTATAAGTGTTACTGTGAATGTATATATTGTATGTGTGTCAGAGAACTAGAGTAAGCTACAGATCAGTTAACCTAAGATACATATGTGATATGAACATGTAACAAAGAAGTATTTAATTGGCAGTTCCCAGAAACTATTTTCCCTTCCTCCCCTTCCCACCTTTTCTCTGTTTGGGGAGATTTAAGGTGTTTGTGATTTGGGGAGAAAATGGATGCCTTCAACTTTCCAAAGAGAAACTGTAATGTATCGGGCCTATTTACTTGAACTGTTTCCAAGTGTCTTTGAATGCTGCTTGAGATTGCTTAATCAGGGAGTCTGTGTAATGGTTGCTGGCTTTCCAGACATGCAGTCTCCAGGACATCATTGGTTGGTTCTAGGGTGGCAATAGGTTCCTTCAAACCTATTGGGCTGCCTAGTGGCCAGCAGTATAAGTAGCAGCATAGAAGCCTTGGTTACTAGTTCAGTTCCTGTTATTCAATAAAGCAATGTTCCTGCCTGAACTCTCTCGCCTCGTCTTCTGCTTCCAAGAAACCCAGTACACAACACTGACGATGAAGGTGGGATCCTGCTTCTTCAGGAGAGCTGAAAGTCACTAGGGGGTGAGGCCAGCTAAGCGCCTGGCCGGGAACATGTTCCCCGCCCCTCGGTCGGCCTAGCACGCAACGCTAGCAACCACCAGCCCTGTGGACCAGTCCCAGACCCGACGAAGAAGCAGGACAAGGAGACGAGAAGCCCAAGCCATGAAGACTTCCCAAGATGGCGAAAGTTGGAAAGCTTGAGGAGTTTGATGTCACTCACCCGGAGAGATGGGTGTTGTACATCTTGAGGGTTGAAAACTACCTCCGCGCCAACCAAGTTGCCAAAGATGGCCTGAAGGCTGCAATGATCCTGTGTGTCTGTGGGCCTGCAACCTTTGATATCGCGGAGAACTTGGTTGCACCGGCACAGCTGGAGTCCATAATGTATGCAGACATGAAGAAACAGCTCAGCGACCATTTCCAGCCCAAATTGTTGGTGATAGCTTGGAGGCATGCTTTCAAACAAAGAGTTCAGCAGCCTGGAGAAATGGCCATGGAATTCATTGCGGAGTTGAGACAAGCTTCGCGTCTGTGCCAATTTTCGGACTTAGAAGAAAGGCTTCGAGACCGACTCATCTGTGGACTTCGGAGCAGAGAGGTGGAATAGAAGCTCTTTGTGAAAGAGACTCTCTCGCTCCAGGAAGCCTTGAAAGAGATCATGGTGGATGAAGCCGCCGGTGGGGCCGTGAGAGCCATGCGGCCCGTCAAAAGCACTCAGCATGAAGAGGCCATCCACCACGAGGATGCCGAACTCCCAGAAGATGACTGTAACCACGAAGTGGACAAGCTTCAATGGCACAACGACAAAGAACAAAGGACTACTTACAAGGCAGTTCCCTTTCCTCGGTGTCTGGGCTGTGGCAGCCGCCACCAACACATGGACTGCAGGTTCCGGACAGCCATGTGTCAGGCCTGTGGGAAGACCGGCCACATTGCTTCAGTCTGTAGAGGTCAACAGAAGGACCGCCAACCAGACATTCTGATCAGGAGAGGTACCGGGGCCCCGGGGCAGCTTAGCATAGGGTTTTGCTCCATCTGTCAGAGCATTTGCCACACGGGAGCTCGCCGCCCCCTTAAGCCCAAGCTGCAACTTCAAGTCGAGCTGCAAGGCATCCCTTGCAGGATGGAACTGGACACTGGTTCAGCCATGTCCATCATTGTTCTGTACTAGCCTGCTACCGGCCCTGCAGATAAGGCAGGGACAACCCCTTTTACAAGAAGGCAAGAGGCTGGAACTAAGCCTGCCAAATTTATTAACATAAAAACATAAACAGAGCAAAGAGAGCAAAGAGAGCAAACACGAACCATGAAACAGGAACTATTCAAACGGTTGCCTTCAGCAAACCAGCCCTCCCACGCATTCCCCTTTTATACAGTTCAGGGTGTGGCTTCTCTCTGCCTCCTTCCGAGATGCCCCATTGCCTTCCTCTGTTTACTCCTGATTGACTGCCTCCTGTGTCGGGCGTCCTTGAACAGGGCCAGCTGTGGGTCATCTTCATCCACGCTGTCAGGCTCACACAGCTGGGTCTGCGTCGTGACCAGGTGGGAGGGGCCTGGCTGAGGGCTCTCATCAGCAAGCTCTCCAACCCCCTCAGCAACCTCTCCAACACCCCCTCCTCCTCCTCTGAAGCTGAAGGCCATTCAGCTGGCACCTAGCCCCAGGTCAAAAGGAGAGCTTCAGGTCTCCTTAATTTTTACCATGTCTTCTTTCCTAACAAGGCCACAGTGGCAGAGCCGTTACACTGACTCTTGGATAAAAACGCCCCATAGAAGTGGACCAAGGTTCACAAAAGCAGTTTTAAGGCAGTAAAGTCACTACTGTCTTCCAATTCAGTGCTCAGTCACTTTAAAGAGTCATTGCCTGTATGCCTTGCAGGTGACACATCCCCTTATGGGGTAGGGGCGGTCTTAAGTCATTTGGAAAGTCATGGGACACAAGTCCCAATTGCCTATTACTCAAGGACATTGTCCTCTGCTGAGCGCAATTACGTGCAAATTGACACAGAGGCCTTGGCCATTGAGGTCAGGGTGAAGAAATTCCATGATTAGTTGTATGGCAGGGAATTCACGGTCTTCACTGACCATAAGCCACTGTTAGGGTTATTTACTACAGATAGGCAGATGCCCCAAATACTGTCCCTTAGTATGTTAAGATGGTCCATCTTCTTGTCAGCCTACAGCTTCAGGCTGGTTTACAAACCTGGCAAAGACATGGGCCACGCAGATGGCCTTAGCCGGTTGCCATTGCCCCAGATAGAGCCAGATATGGCTCCAGCAGCTCGCATTTTGTCAATTCAGGATTTGCCTGAGTTTCCCCTCCATGCTGGGGATGTGGCTGCAGAAACTGCTACAGACAAGATTTTAAGTAGAATTTTGTCCTGGATACATACAGGGTGGCTTGAAAACAGTCCTGGACCTGAGTTCCAGAGCTACTTCACATGTAGACATGAGCTTTCAGCTCACAAAGGCTGCATTTTATGGGGGAGCAGGGTCATTGTCCCCAGTTTACTAAAAGAAAGGGTACTTCAATCTTTGCATGAGGGACATCCGGGCATAGTCCAGATGAAGGTATTCGCATGAAGCTACCTATGGTGGCCAGGATTAGATAAGGCTATCGAGGCCCAAGTACATGGATGTTACACGTGTCAACAGTCCAGACCAGAAATGCCACATGCTCCAGTTCACAGATGGGAGGAAACTCATACTCCTTGGTCAAGGATTCACATCGACTTTGCTGGGCACTTTTTTGATAGTGGTCGACAGCCACTCTAAATGGCTGGAAGTTATTCCTATCGCAAATATGACTACTGCTAGGATCATCCAGGTGCTTAGAAAGCTTTTTGCAACACACAGGCTACCGGACGTCATAGTATCCGATAATGGGGCCCAGTTCACAGTAGTAGAGTTTCAAGCCTTCTTGAGGGCTAACCTCATAAGGCATGCTACATCGGTTCCCTTTCACCCCTCAACTAACGGGCAGGCCAAATGGATGGTGCGCACAACAAAGGAGTCACTCAAGCGCATAGTGACTGGAGACTGGCACCATTGGCTGGCTGACTTCTTGCTTTGCCAGCACACTACACCTTGCACAGCAATAGGCAAGAGCCTAGCAGAGCTTCACTGGGGGAGAAGGCTCATCACAAAACTGGACAGATTGCATCCAGACTGGGTGGCAGCAGACACCTCTTGCCCAAAGCCTTCGAGGGGGTTGCAAGTGGGTGATAGGGTGTGGGCCCAGAACTATGGGCATGGGAACTTTTGGGTGCCGGGTAAAATTGTCAAAGTCTCAGGCCCCCTATCGTATGAGGTGGCTCTGGATGGCGGGCGAGTCATTCGCCGCCATATCAATCAGCTGCAGAAGCAGTTCCCAGAACAGCCACAATGCGAGGACCTCACGGCAGGTCTGCTCCTAGAGCCAGAAAACAGCAGCCAAGTGGAGCAGTTTACATTCTCTGAGGACTCTATCAGTCAGAACAACGGGGACGTGGTCATAGATGGGCAAAGCCTAGGAGTGCAACATGGGTCCCGATGGGGGTAAGTCAAGCCGATCAAGACGGCCGTTGTGCTAACTCTACTTCTTCATTGGACTTTGGTCTGGGCCGACCTGGAATGGCCGGCCAAATGGACTCTAGTCAATCTGACTCGCGTGAATTCAGGAGTCCTGGTCTACCCAGCCTGGCAGGCAAGCTGGTAGATGGGGAGGTGCCTGGATCCCCCAGGCGATCTTCAAGGTCATGCAGACTACCAACCTATTTGCAAGATTTTGTTCTTAAGTGATTGTATTATTGCAAATAATTGTATTACTACTGTACTTTATTTTTCAAATATTCTTATGTTGTTTGTACATTCTAAAAGGGATGGTGTAATGTATTAGGCCTATTTACTTGAACTGTTTCCAAGTGTCTTTGAATGCTGCTTGAGATTGCTTATACAGGGAGTCTGTGTAATGGTAGCTGACGTCCCAGACATGCAGTCTCCAGAACGATCATTGGTTGGTTCTAAGGCAGCAATAGTTTCCTTCAAACCTATTGGCTGCCACTAGCGGCTAGCAGTATAAGTAGTTGCATAGAAGCCTTGGTTACTAGTTCAATTCCTGTTATTCAATAAAGCAATGTTCCTGCCTGAACTCTCTCACCTCGTCTCCTGCTTGCAAGAAACCCAGTACACAACAGAAACCATCATAAGAAGGGCCTAACTCCATTTGCTGAGGGTTAAGGTTCTAACTTTGCTCTGCTCAAAAGGAGAACTTGAGTCAGCAAGTAGAAGATGAAAGTGGCTGTTCCTTACATGCGGAAGTTGCTCTGTTCCCCGTCTGAGGGAACTCGGACCCCTATTTTGCTTTTGCAGTCCCGAGAAGCGAGCAAGAAACAGGTGGAGAAAGGGGCACATGTTGCCTCTTCTTGCACCCATAGCCGCTAGCTGTTCTTCCAGCGCAATAAAAGCGGCAGTATTAAGGCAGGCAACTTCTAGATGGGAAAGCAAGTAAGTATACAGTTCATGTTCCCATCTGTTGAAGTGGAACGTGTCTTCCAGCTCGTCTGGGAAAGGCGCCGTTCGACGCCCCAGCGCTCTGGGACTCAGCCTCGGGTCGAGTGGGATGAGTCAAATGGAGGAGGGGTTTCTGAACCCGCCTCCGCTTTGCTGACGCCCGGCTGGGGGAACGGGTAGGGAAAGCGGTGGCTTTTGAGGCGGGTGCCTGAGGTCCCTGCTCCTTCTCTGTGGGACAGCATCTTTCGGCTCGGCCGTCGGAGAATAAAGCGAAGCCCAACGGCATGGGTGAGTTAGTTGGGGAGAAGCTAGACAACTCCGGATCGGTTTCAGTTTGTAGCATTAAGCTGGGGCCGTCTTCCGTCCGCTTCCATGGAAACTTTGAGCCGATTTGGCGCCGACTTGCAAAATCCCGCTTGATGGTGTACAGAATTCAAGGGCTAGGGTTTGCTCCCGCTGCTGTTCGCCTGCAAGCTGTTCCTAGAGAGCTCTCCCAGCTTGGGACGCCCCCCCCTCCTTTCTTTAGGATCCGGGGGGACGGAGAAAAGAATGAAAGTCGGGGAGAGGTGTGCTCTGCTTTCCTTCCCACAAGCTCGCCTCTAAGTGGATGGTGGTGGGGATTTAAAGCCTCGCGTCTTTCCGAGCGTTCGGAGGTGGTTTAGGAGAGCCCCTGAAACGGAGGGCGGGATTTCGGTCTCGTGAGAGTAAGAGAAGAGATGCCGAAGCTGCACCTGCAAAGGAGTGTGTAGCCTCGTCTTTCCTGCATCTGATTATTTTCAAGCGTCTCGGAAGGTTTGAAGCAAGCTTTGGGTTGCGTTTGAGAGAGGAACACATGCCGGAATTTGGATTGGAGACCAGATTGGCTTATCTGTGCTGGGTGTACGGATAAAGTTACTTATGAACTTGCGTGGATGTTTTGGGCGCCTTTGGAGGTTCTCTTCCTGGTGTCTTCGCCAAGGAAAGTTAAACCAGGAGAAGCCTTTTTCTTTGCGAAGTCTTGTTCGTGGAATGCCCCCGCCCCCCGGAGGCTCTTTGGCACCCACATGCTGTCATTTTGGCTGACCTCAGGCTAAGACATTCCTTTTCTCCCAGGCATTGTTACAATTTTGGCACCAGTGTTGAGTTTTAAGTCCCCATTAAATAAATTTCATGCCTCGTATTTTTTAAATCCTGACAAAAAATAACATCTGCTCTTTTCTTTGGTGTTTATTTAATTTTAAAAGCTGTAATAAAAAGAATGGATATATTCTTTTACAAATGTTGAAAGAACTTGGGTGATGTGTTACTTTAGAAGTAACTGAACAACTGAACAGTAACTGAACATTCATCAATATATAAAGCTCCTTGGAAGAAAAGTGAAGTATAAGAAACAAATGTAAAACATGCACGTATAGATAACTGGCAAATCCCCTCCCACGTTTTCAGTATAGTCAATGTTACAGTTAATTATGGCATTGTTATATTGGGAATATATATTTTTTTCTGTTTGACATGGCTGACTTTCTTGTATAATGGAATCAATTTATTTTAGATGAACCCATGTGCCATATTCTGATTTCTGGTTTTATAGCAAAGGTGGTGCTGGGGTCACTTTAAAAATAATACTCGAAAGGTTTGACCAGAGCAAGGCTGATGGAAATTGATTCCTAATATCTTGCTACATACATCCTTTATTCTTCCCTGTTGTGCATGTTTCACTTGGTCCACCACTGCACATTATACTGTAAATTGTATTATATTCTTTGCCCCATTGTCTGCTTCATGGTGGTTAACAATGCCAATAATTAGTACTGTTAATCCTTCCTTGTCATAAATATAATAGCCCAAATGTTGGGCTATTCAAATTACTACTTACTCACCATGTGAAGCTTATGCCTTCTCATTTATTTGTGAGGTTTGTATTTTTAAAAATAAATTGTATACAGTGACCTTGAAAGACATTCTTTTACTAATGTCACATGAGAATATTTTAGCAAACAACCCAATGCTGCAGTTCTTAAGTGAATCACACAGTTGTTAACTTTAATCAAACTCTCCTTTATTTTGCTAGTCAGAAGATGGCTGGGGAAGTCACAAAGGCAAATTATTTGACCTGGGACACTGCAACAGTTGTAAATATGTGCCAGTTGCTAGGTTCCAGTAGTTTGATCGTGTGAGTGTAGGGATGCTGCAATGATTGTAAGTATGAGGAACAGTTGTATTACTTTCTTTAGTGCTGTTGTAACTTTGGTCACTAAACAAATGGTTGTAAGTCGAGGATTAACAATAGATTATTTTTGATAGAATAGATATCTTATTTTTTCTCATTACATAGATTAAACATATTCTGCCTGTTGCTCTGTCTAGTTTGGATATGCATGAGCTAGATAATAATTAGGTTTTCTTTTAACCTAGGTTTGATGGCTTCTAATGTATTAATAACAATTGGAATCTCCCACGTTAAAAAGCGCTTAGGTTTACAGAGCTGGTTTTGATAAATAATTTGCACATCTTTTTTTACAATGTCTTTTCCCCTTGGTTTGATTTTCCCCTACTAATAAACAACCCATCTTTGGAAACACAGCAACACTTCACTGCTTCCAAAGAATTTCATTAGTCACAATGTATTTCTGAAATGCAACAAGTACTGCTAAATAAAACAATAAAATCCCTCTTTTTCTCATGTAACAGTTCTCATAAACTGTGGAATCTGGATGGTTCCATAAAGAACAGCAGCAAAAACACATTAAGAAAGGGATATAAAAATCAACTGCAATTTATTCAGTTATAATTCTTTCCTTCATTTATTTCTTGTCAAATACTTGTTGCCAGAGTACATATTGTAAAATATGATAACCAATATGTGATTAGTATTACAGAATTGTCCTACTCTATTGATTTGAATGGATGAAGGTGTTTTTGATACTTTATTATGTAAGGCAGACATGTCAAACTTGCAACGTCACGTGACATGATGCAATGTATTGGAGCTTTTTTGCCATTGTTGGCAATGGGGTGGGCGTGGCTTCTTGATGACATGTCTGGCCTGCAGGCTGGCAGTTTGACACGCCTGATGTAGGGCATAGGGTTTTCTTCCCCTTTGAATAAACAACTCAGCTTAAATGTATGGTTTCCATGAATAATAATTTGTAGAGGTGACTGAAAATTTTTTAAGGACCAGACTTATATGGCACGTGAGATTTATAATATCTATAGCAAAAGCAATACTGAATACAAATTACCAAGGAACATGATTTGCAGAGTTTTATTGCTGTCATGTCTTGCTATTTATCTTCTAGTGCAGACATGTCAAACTTGTGACATCACGTGATGTCGCGCGACGTATAGGAGCTTTTTCCCCATTGCCAGCAATGGGGTGGGTGCGGTTTCCTCATGACGTGGGCCGGCAGTTTGACACCCCTGTTCTACTGTGAACAGAATAAACTTGGTTTACTCAATAGGGTTTTTATTATGTTTTTTTTACTATAATCTCATTTCCTGATAACATTTTTATCCACTTTATAGGGCAGTGGTGGCGAACCTTTTGGAGACCGAGTGCCCAAACTGCAACCCAAAACCCACTTATTTATCGCTGGGTGGCAGGTGGGCATGGCCCACTGAGTGGGTGAGGCTGTGATGGTCATGGAAGATTGGGTGGGTGTGGCCAAGGTGGGTGTGGTCACCTCAACGTTGCTCGTGGGGAGGGACACGGGGGGGGGGTTGGGGGAGCTCCAGGAGGTCTCTGGCAGGTGGGGCTGTAGGCAGGAGACTCATCCTGATGGATGGTTGGCCAACAGCTGAGGAGGTGATGCAGTGGGTCGTGCCTGGGAAAAAGAGAGCATGTGAGGCCAGAAGGGACGGGATGGGGGGGAGGGAAACCAGCCGTGCTGCGATGCCTTCAGCCACGTGGGACCTCGGCAAATTAGCAAGCAGCTGGTTGAAGAGGGACAGTTGCCACCTCCGGGGCATGGCGCTCTGAGTGCCACCTCTGGCACCCGTGCCATAGGTTCGCCACCACTGTTATAGGGGCTTGGGAAATCACTAATTTGAGTTAATGCTAGTGACAACATAGAAATACTGTATAATCATAGAATCATAGGGTTGGAAGAAAACTTGGAGATCTTCTAGTCCAACCAATAAGTGTATAATTCAGGTAGTCCTCAATTTATGACCATTCATTTAGTGACCATTCAAAGTGACAACAGCACTGAAAAAAGTGGCATGACCATTTTTCACACTTGTAGCATCCTCACAGTCACCTAGTCAGAATTTGAATGATTGACAAGTGGCATGTATTTATGACAGTTGTACTGTCCTAGGGTCATTTGATCACTATTTATAAACTTCCCAGCAGCTTCTGACAAGCAAAGTCTCTGGGGAAGCCAGATTCACTTAACAAATGTGTTACTAACTTAACAATTGCAGTGATTCACTTAACAGCTGTGGCAAGAAAGGTCACAAAATGGGGCAAAACTCACTTAGCAGATGTCTCACTTAGCAACATAAATTTAGGCCCAATTCTGGTCATAAGTCAAGGTCTACCTGTATGTGATTTTTTTTCTTCACGGGAGTTAATAGGACAGGCAGAGAGATTTTAATCGGAATAGGTACACTAAAAAGGGCTAATTTCTTCCCTTTAGAGTTGTTCTCTGAATTATCGGGTAGTACTTTGAAATAATGATATTATAATTTTCAGTTACCTATGTCATGTACAGGTTATGTATACTAATTTTAAACATTTTTTTTAAAAAAACTTGATTACTATATAAATTGATTTCATAAATAAGCAGCGTAATTATGATTTTTTTTAAAAAAAGAATGGTGTGATAAATATGTTTTCTCCTTTGAGTGTGGGAATAATGTAGCATTTTTATTTAAAATTGTAATAGAAGAAGTATTTCATTTGCTGTATCCATTGTAAAAGAATTCTTCTCAAATGGTCTCCTGTTTATTATTACATTTATAGCTCAAAGTGTTGTATAGTCCTCATCTTATTTATACTTCAAGTCTGTGGCTATATGTGTATCACATAGTAGTAGATGCATTTGTAGAATAAGGTAAACGGTTCCAATTAATTAAATTGATATTTAAATATTTGAGATAAAAATAATTGGAGTCTGGTTTTGCATATTATTGGCTGAAAATATTATGAGAGATTCACAAGTATTAATAATATAGTTTTTTTTTAATTAAAATTATAAATCAAGAGTATAGGAAATATAACATGTACCATTACTGATAAAGCATGACTCCTTTGTAGATGTGAGGACGATCTGGCTGCAACATCTGTCACCCCATTGATAGCTAGGGTTGATTCGGCTGATCTGGCTGGCTAGGTAGGTGTCCCCTTCCTCCCTCACCTCTCCATGTGCGTCGCTCCCAAAGCTGCAGGCTCGGTGGAAGAGGACGACCATCCCAGATAGAAGGAGTGTACTGATCTTCGGTCAAGGGTGTACAACTCCTTTGTGTTTAACTTATCAAATCAAATCTCCTTAGAACAATTTAGAAGTTTGTCAGCTTTGAATCCTGGCTAGCATCCAAGATTGAAAAGGTCTTATTTCACTGTACAGTGGTACCTTGATACTCAACTGCTTTGAAATTCATCAAATTTGGTACTCAATGCATTCCGATGCATTTTTTTTGTCCTGTAA
Organism: Vipera berus; assembly: GCF_964194415.1. Taxonomy (NCBI): domain Eukaryota; kingdom Metazoa; phylum Chordata; class Lepidosauria; order Squamata; family Viperidae; genus Vipera; species Vipera berus. The sequence goes on from NC_138209.1 coordinate 51,749,065, forward strand.
CTCATTGTTTATTTGGTACTCAACGCACAACGCACAAACAACTGCATCGACTTAGGAGCATAATTCCAGTTCACGGTCAATTATAGTCATAAGTAGATGACTACCTGCAGTTTCTTCAGTTTCTATCTGGCCTTGAGGATATGAATGCTGACTATATTTCTTTCTGGGTTAGATAGAACCCTTGGTTTCATACTTGACCATTAGAATGCATACTGTGGGAAGTCAGTCACGCCCCCCCCCCCCTGGAAGGAAATATTAAAAGGGAAGAATATATTTCCTCAAAGGATCTTAAAGAGGCAGAAAAGCATGCCCAGTTTTTTCTTAATACCCCCAAGTCTCCCTTCCCCAAGCAAAAACCAGCTCTGTAAAAATGCAGATTGATGATCCATTCAGAAAGATTGGAGGCCCCCAGCTAGAAGTTTAGGAAGACAAAGATGCCTAAAATCTACATACCCCACTCAAACTCTTAAGACTGGACATAATAGGATTAACCCACAGATGCCAAAGGGGCACACTCAGACTCAGTTCAAAGTACATGACATAGGAAATACAAAGCCTCAAACAGGAATAGGAAACAACGTCAAGAGCCCCCAGAGGGTATAAAAACCCACTCCCTACATGTGCTTTCTCTCTTTTCTTGCAGAGCCATCTTTCTGTCCTGCTCTCCTCTTCAATAAACTGCAACCTTCTTTCTAAAGCAGTTGCCATGTTGTTTATTCCTGGCTTGGACTGAACCATGATGAAGACTTTTCCTTCAACAATACAATAAAAGTAACTTTGAAAGACAAGTTTGACTTCTGTAAATACATTTATTGACATTTATTAATACGTTCATATAGTTTTGTTGGCATTAATTTGCCTTACTATATTTCTCCAGGACTGTTTTGTTTTTTATTTCACTTCACAGGCTAGCCAACAGACCTCTTACGTTCTGTTTACCTGATCCAATCCTGTTTTAGCCTTTCAAGATTTAATTTGATTAGATCTTGGCAGGGGGCAAGGCATATCGGAGGGAAAAAAAGCCATATCAGAATAATGCAGTTCCATTATTTATTATATGTCCTCTTTTTAGTATTTTTACTCTAGATCTTATATCATGTTACATTCAATTATGCCACATTCCAATTCTGCTAGATTTTCTGTTTGTTTCTGATGATAAAATTGAGATTAAACAATGTTCATTAATGCTATAAAAGTCTCCTTCCTCAATTTTACCATTTGCTGTTTTTATGAATACAAAGAAAACACTGTTAAATAAGGGCATTTTCTAGGGCCTCAACATATTCAATTGCAAGGTAATGATTTCCTATCATTGCTGTTGCTAGTAACACCAACTATAAATAATAGCAGAGGAAAGAGTAAAAATCTCAACTTTCCATTTTCATGTCTACTGCTATTTCTACTGATGGCAATTTTAAACAGCAGAAAGAAGCACTAAATTACACTTAATTTATTTGACCAAGCCAATGAAAATGCAAACCAAGAACAATCAATTGATGTTGGTAAATAGTGTACATCAAATAAAGCATACTACAATGCTTACTACCTATGTTTGACTTTTAGGTGATTATTAAATAATTCTAGAAATAATTCTATTTCTCTTCTATAGATGTCAGATGTTGGTTGTAATATTAAAGCAAAAATAATGTATACATTACAGCCAGTAGGGGGCAATATATATTTACCTACTAATTACATATTCTGAAGTTGATTTTAAAAAAGTTTGTCATATTCTTTTTTTTGCTTTAAAGATAATACTAAGTTCTAGGGATCATTTTCTTTAAACTCATTTCAGGTCAGATTCAATGAATTTTGCATCACAATTTTTTGTCACTGCTACAGGATCTGGCAAACAGCAGCCATACAGGATGGAGATTAATTGGCATTATAAGGAAGCCCTGTCATTTTCTACATTTGGGTTGCGTTGGTATATGTACAAAAGGGATGCAGCTTCAATTGTGATTCTGTGACCACCAACTTACTTATTTTAATACCCCATCACCATCACCTACTGGTTAGGTTTTTGCAATAAACAGGCTTTACTGAAAATACCTTAGCCATCATATGAAGTTTGCTGATAATACTCTATCAGGAAATTCCTTGGACAACTATTCTGAAACCGTGTTGGTAGAAAAGGCTGCTATTGGGCAAAAGTAGTTATAGCAGAAGCACACTGTGATTCAGACATTGCATTGATTACCAAGGAACAGTAAAAGCCCTTGATGGCTCATCTCCTATTGGATACTCCGTTTCATGTGGCATATGCCCATCCTGTGCATGCAAGCCAGGATAATTTGCTATGTATTAACTTTTTTTATGAAAGGAGTGGGTCCAGGGTCTGGAAGTAGACCTTCTCTGCATTGGCCATGACCCTATGGAGCAGTTTCCTGCTGAAGCTAAGAAGGCTTTCAGTAGAGCATTTGGAAGCTGGGTTGTTGGCCCAGATCAGCTACTACTTGCTCAGCACCATTTTTACTTGTTACATTTTATTCTTTATGTTTTTATGATGAATATAGACTGTCCGTATGCAATATATCATTGGGATGGTAAATGATTGAAATAAAAAGAATAATTGAAAGCCATTTTTATTTCAAATAGAAAGCTGCTGTTTTTGTTGTTATGTTTATGCCTGGGTGCAGCAGCGCTTTTGCTGGAATGGAGACATTTAATGAAAATAGGATTATTTATATGTTAGCATATAAATATGTAAAAAGGGTTATTGGTTCCTGTACGGAGTTGTTCCCATTTAGTTTCATATACTGTATGTTCCATTTTATTTATTTGGGCCTGTCAGAATAACAATAGAAAGTGTGCAAATGCTGTCAATGAATTGCTTTGTGAATTTCATATGTCATAGATGCAAAAAAGGACTGGAAAAAGATGGATCTAAGGGTCTGGTAATACAGATGTATATTACTATATTAAGACTTCTATGATAAAGGAAATTAGAATGCTGGAGCTTTTTTTTATTAAAGAGTTTTACAAAAACAAAATTTTACAATATATCCCCAAATCCCTCCCACCCCAAACCCACCCACTTCCCCCCCCCCCACTTCCCAGAGCTAAATACAGGATTATAGTTACAATAATCATATTCTAAATAAAAATTATGCATAATATACAATTAACCAAATTCATAATGCGCTTTAACTCTCTTTTAACATAACTACAAACAACGTACCAATAACAATATCCCACTAAAATCTACTCATAAGCTAAATGGTACTTTTTAGTCCCATATTTGTTTTGAATATAGTTTATCCATCTCCTCCAAACTGAAATATATCTTTCCTGTGAATGATCCTTCAGATAAGCAGAAATCTTAGACATTTCTGCAAGATTCGAAACTTTAAACACCCATTCTTCTACAGTGGGCAAACTATCCTTCTTCCAATATTGTCCCACCAGTAACCGTGCTGCCGTTATCATGTTCAACATCAAGTTAGTTTCTTTAACATCACAATCTACAACAATGCCCAATAAAAACAATTGCGGGGAAAACTTTATCTTTCTCTTAAAAATCTTTTGAATGTTCCACCAAATTTTAATCCAAAAAGCTTTTATATTTCTACAAGTCCACCACATGTGAAAATAGGTAGCTTCTAAACTACCACACCTCCAACATTTAGACTGTAAATTAGGATACATGTTGGACAGCTTCTTGGGATCCAGATGCCAAGAATGCTGGAGCTTTTTGAAATCATCTGTAGATCATATTCTAAATAAAATTTCAGAGACCTCACACCTGAATTGAAGGTCCAAAGATATGTTATCAATTAGAGGATAAATTAAGCTTGCCATGATGTTGGTAACCAGGACTGAATAAATAACAATCTTTGTGGCAGACCCTTCCTGAAGGTTTCCCCAGTAAAAATGTAAATAACAATAGGCTGCCACTCATACAGTTTTATCCAGTTTGATTGGGCATGTTGCATATCCTGTCAGCAACAAAGAAAGGACTGGAAGGATTTAAAAGACAGACCTATGCTGAAGCCCTGCTTTGTGGACTATTCTTCCCTCAGATATTAGAATGGCCTCATCCCTTCACAAGGCTCTAAAAACTTCACCATACTGTGGGCTTGGAATATGTTAAGGACGCCATTTCTTAATTTTAGTTGGTTAACTATCTTGGCTGGTTTATGTATCTGGATATTTTTAATGTTTTATTGTTTTTGTTCATTTTAACTGTTTTCTTTTCAAACACAGCTTTCCTGTGTGTGTGTGTGTGTGTGTATGTATGCTTCATGCTAGAGAATCTCCTTGAAGTTCTGATCAAACCTTAGTGGTGGCTTTTTCACACTGACAATGCAATGTAATCATTCAAGAAACAAGAGTAGCTTTGTGGCCTGTTCTTCCAGTTCACTTATTTTCACTCAAGCACTACACAAATAGGAGTAATATCAGGACAAAAGGCATGAATAACACATGATGAATAACACATGATGTCTGAGGATCAATAATTCTGCTCCATTTGTCAACCTGAGTTGATTTTCAGTGCTCATCTTCTCTATTAGTCTGAGCACATTGCCTTCCTGAAGTGGGAAGATAGCTAGTAATCCACAGAGAAAACAGTGTGATGATCAGTTGAAGATATCCCTCAGATGTTTGTACTGGAATAGAGAAGTGTGTGATAGGAACATTTATATTGGAAGTTTGAATCAAAAATATATGCAATTGTTATTGAAATGCTTTCTATGAGAACAAAGATTTATCCTCCATCCCAAATCTAAGAAAATAGTTACAGCATTTAAGAAAACGTAATTATTCTAATCTTAGAACACAATAGGTAGCTATGTAGCTAAGGAGCCTTGATATAGAGAAGGATATAATTAGTTTCTTATAAACTAATAAATCTATAGATACTAAGAAAGAGAAATACAGGAAAACAGTAAGAAAATCCTTTTTCACAGATAATTTCAAATGCAATCAATATATGCTCAACTAATTGTTTTGTCACTGAATAAGGGAGAAAATGTGTTTCAACACACATTTGTTGCAGAGAAGATGGCTAGAGAGACATAATCTGGATTTCCTGCATGGATGGTAGCAGCCAGGCCTTTTCACTTTTAGCTCAGTCTAATTAGGTATTTATTAGATTTATCTTCTGCATTTCCTCCAAGAACAAATTGGTTTACATAGTGCTCCCTTCTCCAATATTTTTCTCACAACTACCCTGTGAGGTAGGTTGGGCTGAAAGGGAGTCATCCAATGAGCTCTGGTGATGAAAGTGTAGTGATGAATTTGGATCTCTCTTAATTGCTAAACCACCCTCACTCTCACTTTTGTATATTTGTGTGTGTGTAAGCTAACAGTTGCCTTGCCCTATTAAAGTCAATAGACCATCCATGATATTCTAATTTAGCCAGCAATCTTTGATGGAATTATAAAGTCACAGTCTGGTTTTCATCAGTTGTACCTTTATATAAATAGGTTTATATTAGGAAAAATATACTGAGGAAACAAAATTTGAATTTTGTCTGTTTTGGCTTTTCATCACGGGGTCCGTTTGTCCCACACTAAAGTTTTGTTATCCATGAACTAATTTGTTTCTGCTGTATTAAGTGGCATAGGTTCAAGTGCAAAAATATTTTAATTTGTTCCAAGCACATTTAAACCTGGATTATTGGCCCATCTATGGGCTAATGACTGTCTACATTAGATAAGGAAAACCTCAGGTGTCATCAAGGGTTCTGACTCTATAGGTAAGTCACAATAAAAATATTTCATAATAATATTTAAACAGGAGCTGCAGTATGATTTCTAATTACACTACAAGATCAATATTACAAATAACAGACAAATAATGATTTCAGTGTTGGTTTAAACTAGCTGTCTAATCATTTCCTGATATCTCCTTGTCCCTTTGTCTCATCTTCTTTTTCTAACTTGTCCATATGAATGAAATTGTTGTGTCAGGTTCATGGATCAATGAGACGCAAACTCCAGGTGTGCAAGGACTTTATTAGGAGTGAACGTGGTCCGAACTGGGGAACAAAGGTTACCTGCCTTATTTTATACCTGACCAGGTGAATGCCTGGCCAATAGGTTTAAACTCAGGTTTCCCGCCGGCTGGGCAGCCAAATCCCTTTAAATCTGGCTTTCCCGCCGAACGCTGGTCCTGCACGGAGCTGTCCAGCTCCGCGCCTCCTTATTCAGCTGTCACACGTGTATGCTATGCCAGCATACACTACAGAAATGCTGTGTAATTTTCTACTGAGAAGCAAAATGCATAACTTCTTGCTTCACTCACCTAACTGATAATAATTTGGCATTGCCCTTTTTAGAGAGTCTACAGGTTTTAAAGTATATTGCCTTTTACTTCATTTATATTAAAAGATATAAGGTCATGTTAAGGCTTTTTTCATCTTTCCAGTTATTCCTTTACAAATGCATCCTGAGTGAATTTCAATACTCCTAACTGGAATGGACTGAGAGATCATAGCTTGCATAAAACTGGACTTTGGTCATTTTTGTACTTGTGTTCCAATATTTGTATTGAATTCCAATATTTGCCTCCAGTATCTGAGGGGCTACCACAAAGAAGGCGCATTGTGTCAGCAATTAAGACTGGGCTTGTTGGCTGGAAAACTGGCAGCCCAGGTTTGAGACCCAAACGCCATGCAACAGGGTGAGCTCCTGTCCTTACCTCAAATCTTACCAACCTAGCAGTTTGAAAGCATGTAAATGCAAGTAGATCAATAGATGCCACTTTGATGAACAGGTAACAGCACTCCATGATGTCATGCTGGCCACGTGACCACAGAAATGTTTTTGGATAGCACTGGCTCAATGGCTTTGAAACAGAGATGAGCACCACCCTGTATAGTCAATGACTAGCGGAGTAAAATCTGCAGGGAGTCCAAAAAGAAGTCCAAAGCACCAGGAGGCAAGACAAAGAGCAATGGAAGGAAATTAATCAAGGAGAGAAGCAGAAATTTCCTGACAGCAACAACAATCAACCAGTGGAATGGCTTGCCTTCAGAAGTTGTGGATGCTTCATCAGTGGAGGCTTTTAAGAAGAGACGAGACTGGACTGGCATTTGTCTGGAATGGTATAGGGTCTTCTGCTTGAACAAGTGGTTGTACCAGAAGACCTCCAATGTCCCTTTCATCTCTGTTTTTTTCTGTTAAAGTATGCAAAATTATTGTATTGTTAGAAGAGAATGCAACAAATGGCACTGATGTGACTAAGACTACTAAACCAATTTATATTATTTTATTAAAAAACTTTTGTGAAAGAATCAATTGACCAAATCTATGATGGCAAGCAGAATTCAATATCAGTAGACCCATTGGGGATTGACTATGGCATATGGACACTTGCAACTTGAAATGTAAGAAAAATAAATGAGACAGTGATTGTATTGTTACATGAAATCAAAGAAAAGAATGGGTATGTTTTATTATTGTGAATCTGAGAAAAGGAACGATGCAATGGATCTAATAAAGGTGGTCAAATATTGTGGGATGATGTTTGCAGTGAAAATGTGGGTTTAAGTTAAGTAAAGTCATTCTCATACACAGGCATGAGAATGACTTTAAATTGAAAAGGATGACTGATTTAATTGTACAATGATAATCAGAAGTTCTAAATGTGGGACAGACTATTATTTAGTAGTGTCAAGATTAGATTGTGGAAAAAGTGGGCACAGAAGAAAATAAAAGGAACTATGGTTACACAAAGAATAAATACTAGCCCTATATGAAAAAGTATTAGAAAACAGATTCATCCCCCCAAATAATAATTGAACATGGAATCTATTTCAAATAATTTAAAAAAAACTATAACTTATGCAGGTACCCACTAACAGCGGGCAGGTACCCACTAAGAGCGGACAGGCACAGAAAGAACCAATCTATTTCTTTGGTGTGTTTCTGTGCTATTAAAATGATATGTGGTGGTGCTGTATCTTCTGCCCCCAACTTTGTCATCTTATGCATTTGGAAACATGTATACACTCAGGCCCCAAACCAACAAATACAAGTGGTGATTCTTTCAAGCTGAGTTGTTAATTGTTTCACACCTATAGACAACATCTTGCCAGACTGAACAGTACTGTCTGCATCTCCAATACACTCTGCAAACTATTAGGGCAGGGGTGTCAAACTGCTGGTCCATGGCCAGATGCGTCATCTGGAAGCCACGCCCATCCCATCGCTGGCAATGGCAAAACCATCCCAATACATTGTGCGACGTCATGTGACATCACAAGTTTGACATGTCTACAATAAGTGGCTGTCTTCATCCTCTTTCTCTCACACAAAATATCTGGACTGAGGTGCCTCTTTCTCATGCACTCATGGGAATCCCACTCCTTACTGCATTCTATCACATACACACATGTAGTCAGGTTTCCAAACCTCAGAGATATCTATACAGATAAAATTGCTTCCCTTACATAGATATCCCCAGCAGAACATGAGTGGGTAGAATTCAGCAGTAAGGTATATAATAGTACGGCCTGTTCTTTCCTTTATACAATCACACAGAGTAGGGGTCCCCGACCTCTGGGTCGTGGACCATTTACTAGGCTGTGGCCCATTGGGAACTGCAAGTGACTGGCAAGGGCACAAAGCTTCATTTCCGCATGCGCGGGATTAGGTTGAGTGCATGAACCCATTCCTTCCCCCTGCTGCTGCTACTGTGCATCACCGCCACTGCATTGGTTTTTGCTTTTCAGTTACTCAGGCTTTCTTTCTCCCAATCTAAGTGAGTCTAATTGAATCTGTTTATTATTACAACACATATGCTCATTTGGATGCTTCCCCAACATTTCTTTTCAACCTCAGGATTTATTCTAACGTTTGATTAAGAATGTTAGCAACCTTAAGAAACCTATCCATCTAAAGCCTCTTCTCTTTAACTTACCTTGAAAAGAAATGTCTTTTTTTGCCTAAAGCTACTAAAGTAAAATTAAAAACACAGAATTTAACAATACACTGTGAACATCTTAAGAACAGAAGGTGTAACTTAGCAACCATGAAGCCTTACATGTTAAGAAGGTTTAATATGAATATTTCAAAATCAATTTTAAAAGAATAGAACTAAATATCCAGGTGCAAAAATGAATTACGTTGGGAACCATAAGTCTGTCTTGCCTAACTAGTTGCAGCATCACTTGTTAGTTTTTCTTAATTCCTATTCTAATAAGACAAATTTGGTAGTTTTAGATTCACTTACTTCCTTATATTCCAGTTGGATTAGGTTTTAATCCAATTCCCAAATTGGCTTACATAAAAAAATAAGAAAAGTTAACATGCATATCTGCATATATTTTTCCTGGTGGTACTTTCCTCCAATAAGGACCTTTATAGTATACTGATCATGTACCTTTTTCATATATATATGTTTCTGATTAATGTGCAAGCATTTGTGTGAACATTTTCTTATAGAATTTTGAAAGTTCTTCAGTGGTCATTGGTGGTCATAAAGTAACAGTTGGCAATTCCATTTTCTGGCATGACATTTACTGACAAAACTCCCTTGGGGATACACAGATGAAGTGTATAGTATTAGAAAGAGGCATTTTCCATTTTGTACTTACATTCCTCTATTTCTTCTAAATATTTTTTTGTCATTCATTAATTCAAAGTATTGAACTAAAATAAAAATGAGGCAGGAAGGGACATTGATAGATGAAGCAGCTTCTTGTTAGGGATACAGTTAGGGTTTTTGCAAAAATATGTTCCTTTTTGTTTTTCATTCTTTCTGTAACGAGTTATGCAAAGAATATGCAGGGTTGCAGACAACCCTGAACTGTTGTTAGTAGGGAGACCATTTTTACTATTAAAAGAAAGGAAATACCATCTCAAGCTGTCATGTATGTCATATCATATATTTTCAAATGCAAGACAGGTTTTTATTCAGGGGAGAGCAGATTAGCTGGAATTTGGTCATATAAGGGCTCATCCTACTGTACTGCTGAACACTGAATTAAAACATTTAGATTAGCTCCAGGCAGGACTCCTGACTAAGTTCATTTGCATCCTCAATTTGATGAACTGTTTCACAATGACTAAAGGTGAAATGTGACCTGAGTCTACTCCTTCAGCAATATCCCCTTACTCCTACAATGGAACCTCCTAAAAAGCCAACCTTTCCGAATATGGATGGATACTTTCCCTTCTATATGGTCTTCATTCTCTCTAAGCTACTTAATTTAGACAATGAAGATGCTTATGGGGAAGAGGTGAAGGCTCTGGTGGACTGGTGCAATGAAAGTAACCTGGTTCTAAATGTTGATAAAGGAAATAATTGTAGATTTTAGAAAGAGCCAGCATAGTCATACTCCACTCAGTACCAAGGATGCAGCTATAGAGGTAGTCAACAGTATTAAGTAACTGGGGGTGCAGATAACAAACAATATGAATTGGTCTCTCCACACATCATCCTTAGTGAAGTGTGCAAACCAGCATCTGCATTTCCTGCATCTGATGAGGAGAGCACATCTTTCTTCTATCCTGGCCACTTTTTACAGAGGCACAATTGAGAGCATTTTAACAAACTGCATCACTGGTTTGGTGGCAGCAGTGCCCCAGATAGAAAGTCCATACAGAGAGTGGTAAGGACAGCCGAGAAGATCATAGGAAGCTCACTCCTTGGTATTCGGGATGCTGCTTATAAGCGCTATGTGCTTAGAACTCAAAGCCCCACACATCCACTTTATGGTCTCTTTCTGTTGCTCTCCTCTGAGAGAAGGTTTAGAAGTATTTCTAGCAGGTCTACCCTATTCAGTAATAGCTTTGTTCCCTATGTCATCTGTCTGGTAAACTTGCAAGATTCGTTTTCTCACCATGCACATGTATGTGTAACCCGAACTAGACTGTTGTTTCTCTGTGTCATATAATATATGTGGGTATATGCATAATTCTGTATTTATTTATTTTTGTCATATTTATGTAGTGTATATCGGAGGTGGTGACCCTTTTTGAGCTGAATGCAATGAAATCTCATTTTAATGTATGCCGATTGGTGTACATTCAAAGTGACAATAAAGTTATTATTCTATTCTAGCAGCTATGATGCAATAATTACAGAGTCATTCAACATGTTTGACTCATTGAAATGCTTATCTGAGTATTTAATTCAGACTGCTGCTTACTAATTCCAAGATCAGCAGTGTTAGGTGAAGTACCATTGCATAATATGTGGGACTTTTGTCCAGCATTCCTCAAGCATATCTGAGAAGATACAAGAACAAGCAGTAAGTCTCTTTTAAAGGTTTGCTTCCCATTCCAGAGACAGAGGGAGAGAGAAAGAGAGAGAATGAGAATACACTTGCTTTGGGAAATTGATGTGCAGCTCAGTTTGACATATATTCTTGTTCCTAAGGTACCTGGGATAACCTTGAATAATATTGTTTTTAATTAAAACAACTAATTATCTCTGAATTTGACTAAATTTTAAGATATAAAACTTGCCCTCACATAAATGAAGAAATGTTCTTGGTGAACCAACAAATATTTCTATGCCATGCCCAAATGCTTTTGTTTTTGGAAAAAAAAGATGGCATTTCTGCAACCGTTTCTTACAACACCAACATTCAATTTTTTCATCCATATATTTAATTTCTCTATAATTCTCAGGATTCTTTTTCCAAACAACAGCAAATTGTTTCCAGACATTCTGTCTATTAACAGATATTCATATATATTTCATAAATCCATGTTTTTTTAAAGTTGAATTTATATATAAATCAAATATATAATTCAGATTTGCGAAGATTATTTTCAGGTGATTGGTTATAATTTTATCCTCTTCCTTTTCAAAACCACCACACACTCATATGGAATTCTCCATTATGCAATATTTCAATTCTTTCTTTTAACATATTTCTGTAGAAAATATAGCAACACCAAATATTCCTGTGTGAAAAATGAAAGACGGGCCCTTGGCCCGGTGTCTGTTTTGCTCTTTGAAAGCTACAAAGAGTAACATGTGGCATCTTTAATTAAAAGGTAGTATATTTATAGAGCAGGGACGCGGTGGCTCAGTGGGTTAGGACGCTGAGCTTGTCGATCGGAAGGTCGGCAGTTTGGCGGGTCGAATCCCGAGTGCCACGTAACAGAGTGAGCGCCTGTTACTCGTCCCAGCTTCTGCCAACCTAGCAGTTCGAAAGCACGTAAAAATGCAAGTAGAAAAATAGGGACCACTACGGTGGGAAGGTAACAGCGTTCCGTGCGCCTTTGGCGTCTAGTCATGCCGGCCACATGACCACGGAGACGTCCTCGGACAAGCGCTGGCTCTTCGGCTTTGAAACGGAGATGAGCACCGGCCCCTAGAGTCGGAAACGACTAGCACGCATGTGCGGGGGAACCTTTACCTTTACCTTTATATTTATAGCATTTTAGATTGTGTAGGTTGACGTGTTCTGATATAAAACCTGCAATGGTTACCTTAATATGCAGGAACAATCTGTTTTCTTTTTTCTTTCAAATGCTTCAAATAATAATACAATGTCTGTAACAGGTCCCTTCAGAAGGACTTGGTAGATAGACAAAAATCCTAAATCCAATCTAACTGACTCTGACCAAACCATAATGATTCCATACAGGAAAAAAAACAAACCTTGGATGGCACTTAAAAAATCTGCACCTTGAGAAAATTTCCATCTGAATTGTAAAAGGCCACATTGCTTGGATTCACACATATACTACAACAGTACACGTCTAGGTTCTTGGGAAGCACTCAATGAGAATGGCTTAGAACAGCTTACATCTTGGGACCATGCCTTTAACAAATCAAATAACAACATCTACCTACCCCAGGTCCTTGGGAAGGACTCAGTAGGTGGATAAAAATGCAAAATCCATCTAGCTGACTGGGTGACAAACTATAATAATAACAGTGTCTAGTATTATATATAAATCCAAAGATGTATTCTGCATATATTGAAACAAAAAGATTAATAAAGGATTTTAGCTAGCTTAGTCTTACTTTGCTCATTCTCTTCTGCTTTGGTTACTATAGTTACTAGGTTAATCACAATGCAGAGAGCCATTTCTAATTACAGTACACTATATGCCAGCATAAAATTAATTCCTTGGGTATCTTAAATCACAAACAACTTGCAGCTTTGTTCTTTGATGTTTTATTATCACAAAACCTGAAGTAATAGAATATCCTATAAAGTGAATAAAAAATAAAATTAATATGTAACATCTATTGGTTTTTAAAATCTGTGATGGTGATTTTTTGTTTGAGGAAAACCATGCTTGAAATTGTAGATGGAATAGGATAGTGGGTTTTTGCTGCAATATTCCTAGAAAGTGTTACTGCCCATTTATGAAGTCCCTATAACAAAATAACAACAATGACAAAGTAATGAATGTAAATTACTCTATTAATAGAATATGTTTAATTTCTTCATTGTGGCTAATAGTGTAAAATTTAGGAAGAATATACTTTTGTTATGTTTAATTTAAGACTTATCATAGTTATCATAAGAACACCATAGAGAGGTTTAGGGTAAATGTGCAATAAGAATTTGAACAAGAGGATCTCATCAACTGTTTGGCACAAAAATAGCTGATTTAGCATTGTCACCCATTTATCATCTTTGCAAATTGTGCTACTTTATTTGGACTATTGGACAGTTGTTTACTTGGTTTTGTTTACACATTCACAAAACTGCTGGAATTTATTTAGTATGTTATTACTTTATTTACTGTGTAGATCATAAGTTACTTTTTTCAGCTCCTTTGTAGCTTCTGATGGTTGCTGAGGGGCTGTAAGTCAAGAACTACCTTATAATTTCCCACCCTAAACTTAGTTGTTTGTTGGGGGAAATACCTAGAATCCAAGCTCTACCTAGGTTCCTTCAGACATCTCTCCTGTATCCATCCTTCATTAGGTGAGACCCCTGAAGTGGTAAAGTCAACAAACTTGGTAGAATAGTGATTTTTAAACTGAGGGTAATTGCCCAAGGGAGTATTTGGGGCAAATCCTGGGGCTAATGGATCAATTTATAATTGTGAGTCAACAATTCAGTTTGGGACTGCCACTGGAAGATGCTTATGTACAGCAAATCACATTTTGAAATTTGTGTGTAACACAAAGTAAAGCACTGACGAAGCCATACTACTTCTACTGTTACTATCACTTCATGGGATAGTTTGAACAATGTACACAAACCAGCAGTGATGTATATATGTTGACTGCATGGAGCTCTGAAAATGTAAATAATTTATTGTTCAATAATGTTAAAAATCCTAAAAATAATCCTAAAAAAATAGTTTACTTGAATAATTCCATATATACTATGGATTTTAAGTGATAATAGAATACCTCATTAAAATGCATCATTTGCATTTTTGACTGTTAATGAAATATTTGACACTGATCCAGGAGAGGTATTTTTATACCTGAGAACATCAGCATAATCACAATGCTTTGGAGTTTAATTGTAGACTGACTTGTATTAGTTTTTAAAAACTAATTTTTAAAAATTAAATGGTATTCTTTCAGAGACTGCATCTATGTAATCATTCTTCTGATTAACATGCTATGATGTTATCCAAAGCAAAATACCACCTCAGCGTTCTTCTGTAAGTACTCAAGCTTGTACTGGGAACTGCCTTTTCTGGGAGTTTTTGCAATTTCGAGGCTAGTTTACAAAGTTGGCATTTCCTGGTTCCCATCTGTTCAAGTTGCTTGAATTGCTATGTATCATCAGATAAAGCAAAAATGGCTGAAGGAAAATAGCTCATGCCGTAAAGAGATTATAATTTTGTTATTTTGCAAATTCAGCATATTTTAAACGATCAGATTGTTGTTGCAGGTAATATGCCATTATAGTCTAGAACAGGGGTCAGCAACCCGAAACAGCAAAAGAGCCACTCGGAACCGGTTCCGTCATACACAAAAAAGTGGGAGCCACAAAATGTGCACGTGCATATGGCCACGCACACGCATGCGCAAAACAAGCAAAAAATACAACACCCCCTACGCCCGCACCACATCCTGAGCTGCACGCATCTGTCGCTGCCCAGTGCCGCCAGCTTACGCGGGGGGGGAGAGACGGACTCGCAGGCGACAGGCACTGGGTTGCGGCAGCACCTTCAGCCCGAGCACCACCGGAGCCATCCGAGCGCCCTCCCCCTCTCCCAGGACCTCCAAACCTCTGCGTTTGATGAATGCTGAAGCTCTTCAAATGTGTAGGTGGAGATTTGGGGAGCTGCGCAGCTCTCTAAACCGCCGCCGCCCCGTTTGCAGAGCTGCTGCATTCCTCCGCGTTTGAAAAAAACACGAACGAACGCAGCAGCTGTGCAAAGAGGACGGTAGCAGTTTGGAGAGGGCGTGCGCACCTCTCCAAACCGCCGCTGTCCCATTTGGAGACCTGCTGCGTTCGTTCATGTTTGACGAGCGCGGCAGACCTCCGAACGGGACGGCGGTGGTTTGGAGAGGTGCGCGCACACTCTCCAAACTGCCGCCGCTCGTTGGGAGACCTGCCGCGCTCGCCAAACATGGACGAACGCGGCAGCTGTGCAAACGGGATGGTGGTTTGGAGAGGTGCGTGTGCACTCTCCAAACTGCCGCTGCTCGTTGGGAGACCTGCCGCACTCGCCAAACATGGACGAATGCGGCAGCTGTGCAAACGGGATGGCGGCGGTTTGGAGAGGTGCGCGCGCGCCTCTCCAAACTGCCGCCGCTCATTGGGAGACCTGCCATGTTCATTCATGTTTGACGAGCGCAGCAGACCTCTGAACGGGACGGCGGCGGTTTGCAGAGGTGCGCGTGCACTCTCCAAACCGCCGCCGCTCTTTGGGAGACCTGCCGCGCTCGCCAAACATGGATGAACGCGGCAGCTGTGCAAACGGGACAGTGGCGGTTTGGAGAGGTGCGCGTGCACTCTCCAAACTGCCGCTGCTCATTGGGAGACCTGCTGCGCTCATCAAACATGGACAAATGCGGCAGCTGTGCAAACAGGACGGCGGCGGTTTGGAGAGGTGCGCGCGTACTGTCCAAACTGCCGCCGTCCCGTTCGGAGACCTGCCACGCTCATGAAACATGGACAAACGCGGCAGCTGTGCAAACGGGATGGCAGCAGTTTGGAGAGTGCGTGCGCACCTCTCCAAACCGCCGCCGTCCCGTTTGGAGACCTGCCGCGTTCGTTCATGTTTGACGAGCACGGCAGACCTCCGAACGGGACGGCGGTGGTTTGGAGAGGTGCGCACGCACTCTCCAAACTGCCGACGCTCGTTGGGAGACCTGCCGTGCTCGCCAAACATGGACGAACACGGCAGCTGTGCAAACGGGATGGCGGCGGTTTGGAGAGGTGCGCGTGCACTCTCCAAACTGCCGCTGCTCGTTGGGAGACCTGCCGCGCTCGCCAAACATGGACGAACGCAGCAGCTGTGCAAATGGGACGGTGGCGGTTTGGAGAGGTGCGCACGCACCTCTCCAAACCACCGCCGTCCCGTTTGGAGACCTGCCACGTTCGTTCATGTTTGACGAGTGCAGCAAACCTCCGAATGGGACGGCGGCGGTTTGTAGAGGTGCGCGCACACTCTCCAAACCGCCGCCGCTCATTGGGAGACCTGCCGCGCTCACCAAACATGGATGAACGCAGCAGCTGTGCAAACGGGACGGCGGCGGTTTGGAGAGGTGCGCGTGCACTCTCCAAACTGCCGCTGCTCGTTGGGAGACCTGCTGCGCTCATCAAACATGGACAAATGCGGCAGCTGTGCAAACAGGACGGCGGCAGTTTGGAGAGGTTCGCGTGCACTCTCCAAACCGCCGCCGCCCGTTGGGAGACCTGCCGCACTCATCAAACATGGACGAACGTGGCAGACCTCCGAATGGGACGGCAGCGGTTTGGAGAGTACGCGCGCACACTCTCCAAACTGCCGCTGCTCGTTGGGAGACCTGCCGCGCTCACCAAACATGGACGAACGCGGCAGCTGTGCCAACAGGCTGCGGCAGCTTTCCCAACGAGTGGCGCCACTGCCCGTTTGGGCGGAGGTGCGCACGCACCTCTCAAAAGGTTTGGAGAGGTGCGCGCGCACCACTGCCCGTTCGAAGAGGTGCACACGCACCGGGCGACTGGGAGCTGCAGGAGACGGCTCAAAGAGCTGCATGCAGCTCCGGAGCCGCGGGTTGCCGACCCATGTCATAGAGCTACACAACTGACATTTTCCCTGGAAAATGCCATGAAAACAGCCACCTATCTAGTAAACTGGAGTGTTGCTATCAATGAAACTCCACATTACCTGTTATATGGAAGGAAACCTTCACTGGCTCACCTAAGGACATTTGGCAGTTATGCCTGGGTGCATATTCCCAAAAGCACCAGAAGGAAGGGATTGAAAAATGGCAGGAAACTTAGGTTTGTTGGATATGAGCTAGATTCCAAGGAGGATAGATTCACAGATAGAACAAAGAAGTTTGTGATTTCAAAGTCTGCTAGTTTTGCAGAACAAAACAATTGGGATGGTGCATGCTAACACCGAGGTGTTCATGCCAACATGTAGCACTAGTTCTCAGGAAGGAGAAGCTACACAAAGCCCAATGAAGGATGAACAGAATAGCAGGTCAGAAATAGTAGGAATAGAAGAGTATAGATCTGAGATAAGGGGAGAAGTCGCAGGAACACAGGAACAGATGATGCAGAGGAGGTCTGAACGTAGCAATAAAGGCGTACCTCCTGATCAGTTCTCAGCAAGTGGGGTTAGACAGAGCATATAGTGTAAGGCAGGGTTTTTAGTACCACCAGTCACCTAGCAAGGTGTCAAAAACTTGATGACCAAAAAAAATATATATGGGAAAAAGTGATAAAGTACAGATAGTCCTTGATTTACAACAGTTTGTTTAGTGACTGTTCAGTTACAATGGCACTGAAAAAGTGACTTATGACCATTTTTCACACTTATGACCATTGCAGCATCCCCAGGGTCATGTGATTTACATTCAGATGCTTGGCAACCGATTCATATTTATGATGGTCACATTGTTGCAGGGTCATGTGATCGCCTTTTGCAACCTTCTGACAAGCAAAGTTAGTGGGGAAACCAGATTCACTTAACAACCATGTTACTAATTTAATCTCTCCCCCTCTCTATTTCTCTTCTCTCTCTCTCCCCCTCTCTCCATTTCTCTCTCTCCCTCCCTCTCCCTCTCTATTTCTTTTTCTCTTTCCCTTTCTTTCTCTTTCTCTCCTCTCCCTCTCTCTCCCTCTATTTCTCATCCTCTATTTCTCTCTCCCTCTTTCTCTCTCCCTCCTTCTCTCTCCCTCTATTTCTCTCCCTCTCCCTTTCTTTCTCTCCTCTCTCTCCATTTTTCTCCCTCCCTCCCTATTTCTCTTTTTTTCTCTCCCTTCCTTTCTCTCCTCTCTCCGTCTCTCTATTTCTCTCTCTCTCTCTTTCTTTCCCTCCCTCCCTCTCTCCCATTGTCCCTTTCCTTCCTTTTTTCCCTCCCTCTTTGTCCCTCCCTCCTTCCCTCCCTCCCTCTCATTGTCCCTTCCTTCCTTCCTTCCAAATCCATTTTTACCAAGAAATGTAATGCCCACTTGACTCTTTATGAAGCACCAGAGGAAAGTTGGGGAAGATCTTTCAATGATACTTGGAGGTTGCCAGCTCATTTAATAAGCTTTATTCCAGCAACAGAAATACCTCGCATTTGCTCAGAGTCAATCCATGCGTGCCAACAATGCTGCTGTGGACCGCGGGGTAGGAAGGCGCCCTTCACATGGACGCCTTTTGCCCTGCTCGCCTTCTGCAGACGCAGCTGGAGTCCTGGGTGGGGGGAGATCTGGGGCTGAGGCGCACTCGGGGAAGCGCACAGCAGCATCTCACAACCATCTGCTCTTGGGGGATGGAGGCACAAAGCCGGCCAGACAGGGCTCAGAGCAGTTGACCATCCCGGATCACAGCTGCACTTGCACCTTTCCCAGGGCAGCCCCCACAGATGGAGCACAGAGCAGGGCACCAGCATGCCCCACTGTCACAGAAACAGCCCGCCGGAGCAGCTCTGACTCATTCCTCCAGACAAGGAATGCTCCTTTGGCCCCAGATTTGGGCAAGTCAACATCACTCCCAAAGCAACAAGGCGCATGCGCCTCGAGGTCTAGAAATTTAAAATGTGGTAGAACGCGAGCCGGTTTGTGATTGTGTCCACACGTAATTCACCGCTCATGGGGCAGAAGTGGAGATGCAGCTTCTCTTTGAGAAGGTGAATGAACTGCTGTGTCTCTTTACCAGGCACTTCAGCAACATGTGTGCTAGTGTTTCTGAGCTGCGATTACAATGATCAAGCAAAATAACTTTATGGTAGTGCGCTTGCGGTATCTCAAATGGAGCGAGCGCTGCTAACAATGTCCCATTCTAAAATACTGAGCCAGCTCTCCCGCTTGTCCCCGACACAACCACCCACGCTCCTCCACAGCAGCCACTGGAGGAGGAGGAGGGAGAAGGCACTGGGGACGCTGGCCTCCCCAGATCCTCCATGCAGACCTGCCCAAGCCGAGAGGAGGTGCTGGCCTTACAGGGAAAGACTTCGGAGTGCTAGGAGTTCTTTTAACAATTCACCTTCCCAGGCGCCAACCGACTACAAAGTCGGATGGAGCCGAAGGAGGAGAGGCTCTTTCCAGTAAGGGAAAGCAGCCCCGACTCTCCAGGAGATGCCCAGGTTTCTGCTTCTTGGTTTCTGCTTGCTTACCATCTCTTTCAAAGGCCTCTTGCTCAAGCAAGAGGCATTTGGAAGCGTTTGGAAGTGACGGGGCAGTAAGTGAGTGAGTGAGCAAGAGGGGGCTAGCCCCAGAGATAGGGGGAAAAATGCAGGCGGAGGCACTAAACTGGGCAAAAGTAGAGCGGGTGGGAGGAAAGTTCACCCTATCCTGCTCAGGACGAGGGGGGGGAAAGGAACTGGCTGCAACGCCCCCCAGAAAAAACACCCACGGTCCTCCCCCAGGTGCGGCAGGGGCAGTGGGAAATTGCAGAGCCCAGATTGCACGCATGTGTGGCAAACACCCCCCTGTTGCCTCCTTTGCGTTCTGTTTTTGACCCTTTTGGGGGAGTCGAGGGAGCCTACTCTGGCTTCGGGCCCTGCACGGCATCCTGGCTCTGCACTGCGTAGCCCACTGAGGCCCTGATGACTGGGTGCCTCTGGCTGCGACCACTCATCCATTGCAGGAATTTGATGAAGCCGGATCAGCTCCTTGGCGGGCCCTAGATTCAAACTAAACCTGGACATTTTCAGCGGGAGCGAGCAGAGCGCAAAGGGAGGTGTCTCTTTTGGTTTCTTGGGGCAGGGCAGGGCAAAGGGGCGGTTATGGCCAAAGGGGCTGCCTGCCTCCTACCTGATTCACTCGCTCTGGGCTTGCACGGCCTTGTGGCTGCCAGCGCTCCACCCCACGGTAGGATTGGCGGCTGCAAGGCATCAGACCCGCAGCTGGTAGCAGTCCTTGGAACCGTGGGGGGATTGCGCTGGCTTGGTCAGGAGCCTCCATCCGGCCAGGCCCTCTCTAGTAGCAGGCAGCGCCGGAAGTCAATCTGGTTGCTGCACAATGACTCCCAGGGGAGTGTGGGGCCTCACTCTGCACCTGCACTCTTTGTGCGGCCTCAGTAGGGTTCTTGTAGGCCGCCACCAGGCAGCATGTTTTCCGCAAGCAAGCTGGGAAGGAGCAAGGTGGGGGGAGGTGCAGGGGGAGGAAGGTGATTCCGCGTACCACCAGCCAGGTGCTCGTGTACCGCCAGTGGTACGCATACGCGTACCACTGGTTGAAAAGCCCTGGTGTAAGGTATGAACCCCGTAATTACCAAGAGATGTTATCATTGCCTAAAGTAGAACAGGATAAATGGAAGGAGGTTATGGACAGAGAAATGGAGTCTACAAATGTGCATCAGGTGTTTACCCTTATGAGATTAACAGAAGGACAAAAGGCCATGGGGTGTAAATGGGTATATAAATAGAAGGTTTTGCACAATAATGAACTGCAGTATAAGGCAGGGTTAGTTGCACAAGGATTTACACAGAAAAAAGTCCATTATGATGAAGTGTTTGCACCAACAGTAAGAGGTGAGACCATAAGGCTAGCATTGGCTTTAGCAGCACACAGTTATACCATATATCATTTTGATATTACCACTGCTATATTTAAACACTGAACCAGAGGAAGACATATATATGGCACAAGCTCCAGGTTATGAAACTAAGCACCCTGGATATGTATATATAAATTGAATAAAGCCATATATGGGTTAAAACAGTCAGCAAGAAACTGGAATCAGTGTTTAGATGCTGCTCTCAAAGAGTTAGATTTTAGAAGCAGCAAGGCAGATCCATGTTTGTACACTGCACAGTATAAGGGTGCAGAGTGTTTCCTGTTAGCTTATGTTGATGACTTATGTTTTATTACTAAAAATTGCTCCCAGGTTGATTGCTTTGTCAAGCAACTTGAAAGGAGGTTCCAGTTAAAAAGCCTGGGGGAAATACAGGTGAAACTCGAAAAATTAGAATATCATGCAAAAGTTCATTTATTTCAGTAATGCAACTTAAAAGGGGAAACTAATATATGAGATAGACTCATTACATGCAAAGCAAAATAGTTCAAGCCGTGATTTGTCATAATTGTGATGATTATGGCTTACAGCTCATGAAAACCCCAAATCCACGATCTCAGAAAATTAGAATATTGTGAAAAGGTGCAATATTCTAGGCTCAAAGTGTCCCACTCTAATCAGCTAATTAAGCCATAACACCTGCAAAGGGTTCCTGAGCCTTTAAATGGTCTCTCAGTCTGGTTCAGTAGGAATCACAATCATGGAGAAGACTGCTGACCTGACAGTTGTGCAGAAAACCATCATTGACACCCTACATAAGGAGGGAAAGCCTCAAAAGGTAATTGCAAAAGAGGTTGGATGTTCCCAAAGTGTTGTATCAAAGCACATTAATAGGAAGTTATGTGGAAGGGAAAAGTGTGGAAGAAAAAGGTGCACAAGCAGCAGGGATGACCGCAGCCTGGAGAGGATTGTCAGGAAAAGGCCATTCAAAAGTGTTGGGGACTTTCACAAGAAGTAGACTGAGGCTGGAGTCAGTGCATCAAGAGCCACCACACACAGACGGATCCTGGACATGGGCTTCAAATGTCGTATTCCTCTTGTCAAGCCGCTCCTGAACAACAAACAACGTCTTACCTGGGCTAAAGAAAAACAGATCTGGTCTGTTGCTCAGTGGTCCAAAGTCCTCTTTTCTGATGAGAGCAACTTTTGCATCTCATTTGGAAACCAAGGACCCAGAGTCTGGAGGAAGAATGGAGAGGCACACACTGCAAGATGCTTGAAGTCCAGTGTGAAGTTTCCACAGTCTGTGTTGATTTGGGGAGCCATGTCATCTGCTGGTGTTGGTCCACTGTGCTTCATTAAGTCCAGGGTCAATGCAGCCATCTACCAGGAGATTTTGGAGCACTTCATGCTTCCTTCCGCAGACGAGCTTTATGGGGATTTTGACTTCATTTTCCAGCAGGACGTGGCACCTGTCCACACTGCCAAAAGCACCAAAACCTGGTTCAATGACCATGGGATTACTGTGCTTGATTGGCCAGCAAACTCACCTAACCTGAACCCCATAGAGCCGACATGTCAAACACAAGGCCCGCAGGCCAGATCTGGCCCGGGGAGGGCCCAGATTTGGCCCCCGGGGCTGTCCCAGTAATGGCAAGCAACCAGCCCGCGCTGCCCCAGCTCTGGCCCACCGCAACCCAATTGGGCACCCTGAAACATGTACACAGAAATGGCAAGTGGTTAGGGGCTGGTGGTGTGCAGCAGCAGCTACAGCTCATTTGCCTCAGCCCACCCCGCCCCTCCCAGCTTAACCCTGTCACACCCAGCCACACTCCACTTTGCTGGGCTTCTCCAGTCATTCTGCTTTGCCAGGCAGCCTCCCCATGCCTGGCCCCATTTTGCAGGGCCTTTCCCTGCTTGCCTAGCACCCCAGGGCATGCCCAGCCTGTGGGATGAAAGGTGCGGAGATGTGAGCGCTCAGCTGTTGGCTCCCAGTCGCCCTCTCCACCACGTGGTAGGGCTGGAGAGGGAAACGCAGCAGTCATGCAGAGCCGCAGCCTGGAACTCTGTGGTGGCTGGAGAGAGAGGGTGAGAAGAAGGAGAAAGCAGGAAGGGTTCCTCTCTCTGTGTGTGTGTTTGTGTTTTTTGTGTGTGTGTGTGTGTGTGTGTGTGTGTGTGTGTATGTGAGAGACAGAGAGAGAGACAGCGACAGCAGAGAACCAAGAGGGGAGGAGGAGGAGGAGAAAGCCATGTTACAAAAAAGGGGATCTTCCACCTTTCTTCCCCCCTTCTCTCTTTTTAAAATCTTCTGCTCCGTTCAGGAAGGGTTTCTCTCTCTCTCTCTCTCCCTCCCTCTCCCTCTCCCTCTCCCTCTCCCTCTCCCTCTCCCTTTCCCTTTCCCTTTCCCTCTCCCCCTCTCTGTGTGAGTGAGAGAGAGAGAGAGAAAGAGAGCCAGCAGGGAAGCGAAAGTGTGGAGAAAGGGAGTGTTGCAGTGTAAGCAAACTTACAAAAAGAGGGGATCTCTCTCTCTCTGTTTCTCATACACATGCTGCGTGGGGAAGGTGGTGTGCAGACAGTGGAGAGAGCAAACTCACAGATTGGCTTTGTGGTCTATTCCTGCCTCCTTCCTTCCCAGGCAATACTAGACCTCTTTGGATCGAATAGGAAGTTAAAAGGAATTGGTGTGAGCTGAAATTAAAAGGCCGAGTCAACTCCCCCTGCCAATTATTTTGTCAGAGACTGGAAAGTGTTTCTTCTACTTTCCCTCATCTTCTCTTTTATAATTTAATCCAGCCTTTCCCAAACTAATATCTTTTGGGTGTCATGGACCACAGTTCCCATCATCCTGTGGCTATGCTGGCTAGAAATTGCAATGCCTTATTTTTTCTGTAGTATGCGCCTAGGAGGCAGTAGGTCTGTGGGATTTAGATGTATGTAAACATTTGTTTCTTCTGCCTAATTTATTAAATCTACATCTAATTTGAAATTAAAGTTTCTGAGAAATCCAGGGTGGTTTAAAAGAAAACTCTCAAAGACAACTATTGTAAAGCATCACTAGCACTGCTTAAAACAATATTAAAAATGTGTATATAAAGAAAGAAAAATATTAGTAGTAATGTACTTAGTGCTGTTTGACCATAAAATGTGTTGTTATTCTACATATGCCTGGCTGAACTGTGTTTGGAGTTGCCTCTAAGCAGGTGAGGGATATACTGTTCATATTTTCCTTGGGAGAAAGTTCTATAATTGGGGTGCTGTCTCTGAGAAGGCTCTGCTTGTGGCCACTGTTCTATAAACCAAACCAGGGGGACCATCTGTCTAAATGGATGGTAAACAAAGATGATTAGGGAGCTGCAGGCTAAAACATGACAAATGTTTGTGGGAATTGGGTATGTCTAGCTTAGTGTAAAGGACTAGGGGTGCTGACATGATAGCAGTGTTCCAATATTTGATGGGCTGCCACAGAGAAGAAGGGGTCAATGTATTTTCCAAAGCATCAGAAAGCAATAATAAATGGAAACTAATCAGGAAGAAAAGCAGCCTAGAACTAAGGACTTGTGAAAACAACTAACCAGTGAAAAGGCTTGCCTTCAGAAGTTATGGATGCTCCATCACTGGAGGCTTTTAAGTAGAGATTGGATATTCCATTGTCTGGAATGGTAATGAACAGGGGCTTGGACTAAAGACCTCAAAGGTCTCTTCCAACTCTTTTTCTTTGAGAGAAGGGCTGCCAACCTCTCCCCCTCCCCTCATTCCTTCCTGGGCACAGAGAGAAGGAGGGAGGGAAGGAAGGAAGGAAGGAGGGGAGGGAAACAGGAAGGAAGAAAGGGAAGGAAGGAGATGGGAATGAAAAGGAGGGAGGCAGGGAAGGAGGGGAGGGAGGAAAAAAGGAAGGAAGAAAAGAAAGGGAAGGAAGGAAAAGGAAGGAAGGAAGGAGATTGGAATAAGAGGGAGGGAGGGTCTGAGGGAATTCCTGCTTTAGCACTTGGCCACCAGCAGCCCTGTTGCCCTTTCGCCATCCCCTGATGGTCTCCCATCCTATTGCTGAGGATGCTTTGGTTACAAAGCCAGGTCTCCTTGCATGGAGAGGGAGTGGACCTCCCTTTGACCCATGCACTTTGTCGTCCTGTACCCACCATGAGCTACCTGGCCAAGGAAAGGGAGCACAGCAGCAGCAGCCTTGAGGAGGAGGTAAGCGCAGGTGGGCGCCCCCTTGGGGAAGTGCGGCTAGGCAAGGCAGGGCTGTGGGGTCCTGGTGCCATGGGAGCTCAAGGGTCGGGCTGGGCTCTTGAACTTCGCTGCCCAGGGCTCCGGGAAGTCCGTGCCACCGTCCAGGGGCCCCGTGCACAGCCTGAGGCTCAGTGAGCTCCTCCAATGGACCATGCCCTAGTGCTTGCCTCGGTCCCACCCCACCTTCCACCGGAGACCCTCGGATCTGCCCCAGGCCTGCACAGGCCTGCACAGGTGCCCCCGACGTGAGTGATGTCAATATAGCCACGCCCCACTCAGTAAGCAATGCCCATGCTGGCCACACCCACATGGCCCCCTAATGGCAACCACAATGCTGATGCGGCCCTCAGTGAAATTGAGTTTGACACCCCTGCCATAGAGAATCTATGGGGCATTGCCAAGAAAAAGATGAGAGACATGCGACCGAACAATGCAGAAGAGCTGAAGGCCGCTATTGAAGCATCGTGGTCTTCCATTACACCTCAGCAGTGCCACAGGCTGATAGCTTCCATGCCATGCCACATTGAGGCAGTAATTGCTGCAAAAGGGGTCCAAACCACGTACTGAGTACATATGCATGCTTATACTTTTCAGAGGTCCAATATTGTTCTATGTACACTCCTTGTTTTATTGATTGCATGTAATCTAATTTTCTGAGATTGTGGATTCGGAGTTTTCATGAGCTATAAGCCATAATCATCACAATTATGACAAATCACGGCTTGAACTATCTTGCTTTGCATGTAATGAGTCTATCTCATATATTAGTTTCCCCTTTTAAGTTGCATTACTGAAATAAATGAACTTTTGCACGATATTCTAATTTTTCGAGTTTCATCTGTAAAGAAGTATCTAGGTGTGACGATAAGAAAACCAAAACAGGGAAGATATGTGTTAAGCCAAGCAAGGAAAATAAAACAGCTGTTGGAAAAGTATGGTATGCTAGCCTGTAACAGTGTATTAACTCCTATGACACCAAACTTCCAGAATGATATAGCAGATGACACAGAATGTGACCAAGAAGTGTACCAATCAGCTATAGGTACCTAACTGTATTTATCCCAATGGTCAAGACCAGATATAGCCAATGCGGTTAGCATTTTGAGTCAGCACACTTCAGCACCCAAACAACATTGGTTAGGGATAAAAAGAATATTCAGATATTTAAAAGGCACAATGGACCTAGGACTACGGATAAGGCCATCTGATGACTTATCATTACAGTGCTATGTTGACAATGCCTGGGCAAATGATATGTATGACAGAGTCAAACTCAGGGTTTGTGATATTGTTTGCTGGCACCGTAATTGGATGGAAATCCAGAAAATAACCTTCAGTGGCACTGTCAACTACTGAAGCTGAATTGTCTGAAGCATGTTCTGAATTAACCTGGTATGTTCAATTACTAAGAGATGTACATATTGATATAAAAGAAGCTGTGCCGATATTTGAGGACAATGTTACATATATAAAGATGGGAATGGGAGAATGTATCAGAAGCAGAAGCAAACATGTAGACATAAAATATTGTAACGTCAGGGAGGCTATAAAGGATAAACTGATAAAGTTACAGCGTTGTTCCACTGACAACAATATAGCTGATATGTTGACTAAACCTTTAAATGTGGGCAAGAATCAAGAGTATGTAAAAACATTTGGGTTAACAGCTTTTTAGATTTAAATGGGAGGAATGTCAAGGTATTGATTTAACAGCTAACCAGTGTATGTAATGTAAGATGTAATGTTGGGAATGACTCAGCAAGTTCTGTGTCTCTTTAAGAGCCTTTGTATAAAGGGAAGGCTGTGCAGATGAGTTCTTTCTCTTCCGTTTCCTGCTGTAACTGTAGTTTGTTGGATCCTGCTGTATTAGCACATGTATGTATATTGTTCCTGGTGTATGATATTGTAGATAGTATAAGATAAACCAGCATTTACTATAGACCACTGTTTACTGTGTTTACTCCTGGGTTATCTCGCGGAATAAGACTGTGCACCCTGTGACAAGGACTCTCACCACTTCCCCTTCATGAACCTGCATGCCTTGGCGTTATGATGACAGTCATGACTTCTGGGATTGTCATTGCTAAGTGGTACAGTCACATGATATCACACAAGAAGATTTGCTGCCTTTTGGACTTTCACTTGCTGTTAATGCATTGTTCCCTGGTGGATGGGAAGCATTTTCCATATACAGTTCAACATAGCCAGTTCTTAAATGACTACATATATATCTGAAATACCCTGTTCACATTTATTTATTTACTTACTTACTTATATTAAGGGGAACCTCAAGAAATGAATTAAATTGTCTTTATTGTAAACTCACCTGAATTCTAATACCACAATCTTCTGGTGGAAACCATTTTGTTAGATAAATGTGAGAGTAAGTGTGAGGGACTGGAATGTTTTTGTCTTCATAGAATTTGAGAAATGCCAGCTTTGCTGCCAGCTTTGCTCCTGTCTGTTGTAAAGGGACTGCTTTTCATTCGAATGATACTATATTTTCAGCCTTAGTAGCTTTTGTTTTGTTCAATGGAATTACACCAGCCTCCTTGTAATTTTTCTTATTGCCAGGTGATATGAATTCCATTGAATGATAAAATGAAAAATGGAGAAAGGGGGCAATGAAGTTATGTATGTAAATTATAGTCCATCTCCCTGCTCATTGCAGGGATCCAGATGCATCCATACATCCAGCTTCCTCTAAGAGGAACCTCCAATCTTTCTCTGTATAATTCGCTTTACTGTCAAACTGCTCTTATGGAAAGGAAATCTGTTCCTGATTTTCAATTGGAATTTGCCATCAAGTAAGTTAAACCTATTATTTCATGTTCTGAATTCTGGAATGAGAAAGAAGAAGTTTAAAATACACTCACAATACACTTAAGGTAACATATGGCAAACTCTTTAGAACATTGGCAGCATTCTAACGGCTGGATCACTGAACCTAAAGGCCATATCTTTGGATTAAACAGATGGCAATTTGCAAATGAGAGTATTAAAAACTGCTCCCTGATATTCTTTAAACAACACACATGTGTTGCCCTATTTTTTATAATAATGCCATTTCCTTTGTTGAAGATTTAGTAGGACTGCAAAACTGTTTTGGTCCAGAGGAAGAGTTTTGTTTGTGCCTTGCAAAGAATGCAACTTTCAAATGAGTCAAGTTGGTTTGCAAACTACTTCTTTTGAATGCTTTGCATAATTGAAAAAAAAAGCAAAAAAACAAATACAATACCACAACTGTGTTACATTAGGATGAATATTTTACTTTTATTATATAGTTATAAAGAACTGAATGTATGCTGTACCTGTCAAATTTCTAGGATAGTTTTTATTTATTTATTTTTAACTATGAATATCCTTCCTTTTGTTGTAAGCACTCACAGTTCCTACCTACTTAAATAAACTAAATAACAAAATAAATGCTGAGGAATATTGGAACAGAATATATAGGTGTTGACCACAACTATAGACCATTGTTTGGACCAGTATAAAAACCTTTATACTACAACAACTAATTTGATTAAAATAAATTTAACAAAAACATTGAATGTGTTTTTGGAACCAAAGATGGGTTTTTGAACAGCAACGAGAATAGCAAAGATGCTCATATATTTCAACTAAATTTTGTTTAATATTTCTAGTACATATTCATATTGTCAGCCAGTGATACTGTTCAAAATAAGTTGTGCTAAATATCCTACCTGACCCCAAAGATTATATCAGATACAATATTATTGATGTCGCACAACATTTTCTTACTATTTCATCAGTAATGTCATCTCTTAACAACACATTTTTATGCACCAACAATTCAATCTGTACAAATAATTTTTAAAATTAATGTAAGATTGGTGTACCTGGAGAATCATCTTTTCTTATTTGTGCCTGCTCACTGAATAGGTTCACAAATCATGATGAGTACATTGAATTAACAACCAATAATTATCTGACCATAAGCCATAGTATAATCATGGCTTAATATAATACATGAAACATTAAGCTATCTAGCTCCCTACTTCAAACTCATATTTTGTTGAAAGGCTTTTTTTTCTGTTTTCTCTTGCCCATATTAGAAACTTGTGATACACTTTGCCCCTCCTCCCATTTGCATTCTTTTCTATTGTTAAAATCTTCCTGTTCAAGAAGATCTTTGTTTTTAAAACATGGATTTTATTGTTTCTCCTTGGTTTAACTGAGTTGATTTTGTCCTATTTTCTCTGGTGGTGTTCTGAATTGTTTTTGTTGCTGATTTGATGTTTTTGTACTGCTTTATTGCAGTTTTATGGACCATCTTGAACTGTGTAATGAAAGGAAATAAAAGTATGTAAAGTAAATCAACATCGTTTTAGAAGCTACTGTAATATAGTGGCCGAGGATCTCTTAGTAGCCAAAAGATTGGAATAAGTAATGTGTGCCTGATAGCATAATTTTAGTCATATCTGTGCTGTGAATTTGTTAAATTGGTGAGAGTGATAATATTGATTTATACCACGGGATTATTGCAAACAATAAAAGACAGCAGAGATGAAGTATCTGAAATATAGGTAGTGCTCGATTTACAACAGTTCATTTACTGACCATTCAAAATTACAAAGGCATTTAAAAAATGATTTATGAATGTTTTTCATACTTATGACTGCTGCAGCACCCCCACGGTCAGTTGATCAAAATTCAGATGCTTGACAAATGACTCATATTTATGATGGTTGCTGTGTCCTGGGGTCATGTGATTGCCTTTTGCAACTTTCTGATAAGCAAAGTTAATGGGGAAATCAGATTCACTTAATAAACATGTTGCTAATCTAACTACAGTGATTCACTTAACAACTGTGGCAAGAAAGGTTGTAAAATGGAGCAAAATTCACTTAAAAGTTCTCGCTTAGTAATGGAAATTTTGGGTTCAATTTTGGTCATAACCTGAGGACGATCTGTACTTGAAATCACATATAAATCATCCTAATTTGTATTATATCAATTATAGAATCTTCCTAGATTTCCCAAAGGTGCTTTTTCACAAGGCAACTGGACTTTGGGATAACTATGACCTGGATGATTGAGAATCTCCATAAACTTCCTATATTTCATTTTACTGCTCTACAGAGCCTTAGTCTTCATTTAATTTTCTATATTTTTTTAAAAAAAAATCATTCTACTTCAGTAGATTTTATTACAATACCCCTCTGGAGTTCTTTTGTTAGAAGTATAACTCTTAGATCAGTAACTTTGCATGTAAACTAATTAGACAGAAACCTGTAAATATGCTAATACCATAAAAATCATTACCAAAATATAATTACATACAATGTAATTTTACATGGGGTAATATTGTGATAGGTAGTATACAACCAGTTTTATCTGTTTGATGTTAATCATATATATAGTATGTTATATGTTTTTGTGCCAGCCATGGCAGTTCCCCAAAAAGGTCATCAGATGGGAGCAAAGAGGCCTCTTTGCTCCCACTGGTGGGTCAGGGGTCCCTGGCCCCTGCAGTCCCATTGGCGAGAGTTTTATGGTAAGGGAGGGGCTGAGACCCCCCATAAAAACCTCTGCTCAGGGGCTGCTCCCTCTGTTCTCTTTGTTCTTTCTTCTGCTTGCTTGCTAGCTGATCCATGAGCTCAACCCAGGCATGGATGCCTCCATGCCAGGGAACTCTTTCTATTTACTTTATCGTTAAATAAAGCTTTGAATGATTGCATTCCTGCGTGATGCCTTTTACTTGGAAGCACCTTAACGAATCATCGACCTCGTGAAACCATCTCACAAATTGGCAGCAGAGGATGGTCTAAGGCAACGCTTCCAAGTCACGCAAGATGCCTGGAGGTTCAAAGAACCCATTTGAAACGGATGGCAGGAGATCCCCGATTGTGACCAGGAGTCTTCAATCAAAGACGGCAGCCCTGCATCCAGCCCCTGACGCAAGCTCAGCGCCAGGGACCCCTTCGCATGCCTCCCTACAGCTGCAAGCCACAGAGGGAAGCATGGAAGGCTTACAGTCTACCCAAGACTGCCCAGACGCAGCGGAAGCAGCCCGGGCCCAAGACAAGTGCCACGTGGGCCAGAAGACTGAACAGGAACGCGAGGAACTGCTCTTAACGCTTCTTGCAGCACAAAGGACGCCACAAGCCTCTCCACATGGGATGCCAGTGCAGGAGGCCTCTGGACACTGGGTGAGTCCTTCCCCAGCGCCCACGAGGCCCCCTAACATGGTGCCGGCCACCCTGGGGGACCCTGGGACCCCGGAGCTTTTGGCACGAAATTTCTCGCCAAACTGTGACCTACAGCTTCCGGGGGCAACCGGAAGCAAGATGGCGGCCCCCAGGACACCCACATGGCCTGATATTGATAGGCCTCAGCCAAGCCTCGAGGCCCAGCAATCGGTGGCATCCAGCCGAAGCAGCATGGAAACTTCCTGGTCCTCTCCACCGGAAAGCCTCAAGGCCTATGATGGCCTCGAAGCCTGCCCAGCTGAGACTGCTACAGCAGGGCTTGAAGCAGCCATCCAGGTCCTGGTTGCAGCCCTGGAAGCCAAAAAGACCGCGGCCTTGACATCGGGGGGGCCTCCAATCCTCTCCCCGAGGCCTAACTGCCGGGAGGCGTCCGGCCTGGAGTCTCCCAGATGCGTCCTGCAACCCCAGAGGGCCCCCAGTGAACCCCCAGGCCCTCCAGCCTACTTTTCGCCGCCGCCCAGACGCCCTGCTTGCCAGATGGTCTTCGGGGGAGCTCCAGATGAGGCCCCCTCCCCCAGCACCGTCTTCAGCCACCTCCAGGGTCTTCAGGACCAGCAATGGGCTCCTCTGGGCAATCCGAGCAATCCAGGCAATCCATGTGCCATCCAGCCCCCATCCTGCGATCTTCACCCCCCGGTGAGTGTTCCAGTGCCGGGGGGGTTTCAGGAGGAATCTTTGGGGCTTCTGCGGCCTTCAGCCCCTCTTCAAGCCCAAATTCCGGCCTACAAGCCCAGGACTGGGCCTAGTCCAGAGGCAGAGAGACAGACACCTACTCTCTCCGCCTCCCAGGCCCAAATGAGCTCTGAGCATGCCCAGTCGGGGCCATCCAAAAATCAGAGAGAAATACCACCACCTGCCACCAGAGGGGTCCCTCTTCCATTCACCTCAATGGAAAATTCACAGATCTATATAAATGGATATAGAGCCAAGGAGAATTCTTTTTCATCTGCTTCTGCCCTCCCAAATAATTTTGAAAAACTGCAACTTGGGGGGGGGAATTTCAGCAGCTGGAATAAAGAAGTGCAGATGTGTCTATTAGAGCAAGGGACTCTAGAGATCATTCTGGACCCCCCACCTCTTCCCTGGGGACCCCAAAAAGAGTGGTATCACAGGAAAGCATACACCACTCTACTGAGTTCACTGGATGCTAACTTGTACTCCAGCATTCCAGATGGGCTCACAGCTGGTGAGGTTTGGCGGTTATTATAGAATTTATTCAACAGCGACAGCATCGGTTCGCTCACCAGACTCACAACTGAGCTTTACACCACTAGACTTAGGTTTGGGGCTAACATGGCTGAGCACTTGGGAAAATTAAAGGCAATCAGGGCAGAACTGATGTCCAGAGTCTACCTTGTACCTGAGGCGAACATGGTCGCTGTCATTCTGGCTTCCCTGGACAAAAATTGGAGCAGTTTCATTGTTTCACTGGAGGGGACCAGGAAGGAAGCCATGACTCTGTCCTACCTCACAGGGAGGCTCATTGAGGAAGATAGGAGACAAAGAGATGCAGGAGAATACGCCAGAGTCACCACCCAGCGAGCCAGCAGGATGCACCACAACTCAGAGCAGGTTAATGCTCTACTTAACTGTTTCATCTGTGGCTCTGAGGGGCATCTGAAGAAGGACTGCCCCCATCACCAACAAGACCCCAAGCATGGTCCCAATCAAGGAAGGGGCAAGGGGCAAGGAAGGGGGCATGGCGGGGGCAAAGGTAGTGCCAAGGGCAATTTTGTGTGTACTTGTGCTTTCACCCCCATCACAAAGGCTGATAGCCCCACTGACTTATGGTTACTGGACTCCGGAGCTTCATCTCACATTACCAATATGAAACAAGGGTTTAAAAGGTTAAAGAAAATTAACTCATCTGTCAAGGTGGCCAATGGAGATAAGGCTTTGGTTGTTGGGGAGGGCACTGTCTCTGTACCCGGACTAGGAAAAGTTGAAGGGGTATTGCATGCACCCTCCATTGCCAACAACCTATTAAGCATTATCAAATTATGTGACGATGACAGGGTGGAAGTTTTATTTCGCAAATGGGGAGGTCATGTCACCCGGAACCAGAGGGTCATTGGAAGTATTGCCATCATTAATGGTTTGCCATACTTCTCACCTGAGAACCCAGCCACAGAGGACAGTCCACCAGGTGCCACCTCAGAAGGGGCCTGTGCACGGAAAGAGAGAAAGCCCCCACAGCCAGCCCCAAGGCTGTCTAAGGAGCGCAAGGCCGAAGCGGTTGCACCCAAGCCACCTCAGCCAGCCCCACGGCTTTCCAACGGCAGTGCGGACAAGAAACCCAAACCTCAGCAGTCACCTAAAGCACCGCTCAAGACAACCAGTGCCAAGAGGGTGTCAGTGGGGAAGCTGCTCCACAATAAGTGTGTCCATCTCTTACACCGAAGATTAGGTCATGCGAGCTTCCCTGTGGTTAAAAAGATGGGAGAGTTTGCTGAGGGAGTCCAGCTCAAGGATTGTGAGGTATTCCTGGACTGTGCTATCTATAAGAGGGCAAAGAGGAAGGCTGCCCCCATCCCTAAGGTGTCACTGCGTAAGATCCAATACCCATACCAACTAGTACATGTTGATTTGGTTGGGCCTTTCACACCATCCCTAGGGAAAAGACAGTATTTTCTCACTGCCGTTGACGATTTTTCACGATACGGCCACGTGTATACCCTCACAGAAAAATCCGAAGCTTTTGACGCCATAAAGTCACTATACAACTTTGTAGAGACCCAGTATAAGACCAAGATCGCACAACTGCAGAGCGACCGCGGGGCTGAGTTCATGTCCCAAAAATTCCAGGACTGGGTAAGGCGTAAGGGCATCCGCCATTTTCTTACCGCACCCTTCACTCCCGCTCAGAATGGCATGGCTGAGAAAAGAAATGGAATCCTGCAAACTATGGTGTGTAGTCTGATTGCGGACGCTGGGGTCACAAAATCATACTGGGCAGAGGCGGTGCACTACACCAATTACACCTTAAACCGCACCTGGAGCAGTGTTGTGGACCAGACCCCATATTTCCTGGTCCACGGTAGGAAACCAAGTCTGGGACACTTGCGTGTGTTTGGCTCCTACGCTTGGGTGCACATTCCCAAGCAGCTGCGGAAGAAGGGGAGATCTGTGTCCCAGAGACTGAGGTTCTTGGGCTATGCTCTTGGCTCCAAGGCCTACCGTTTCCTGGGAGAGGGGGGCAGGACTGTGACTTCCCAATCTGCCTCCTTCGAAGAGGTCTCCAATTGGACCCAGATTCACTCAAATGATCTGAGCCCATATATCAACTGACCCAGCAAGGACACACCGACCACGACATCACCTGAGACGACCACATACCCTGCCACCGACGAAAGTGAGGAACAAGACGAAGATGTCATCCTACCTGGTTCAGATGGGGAGGATGAGCCATCCAGTCCCAAGGGGGAAGACATGCCGACTTCACCCCCAGCGACGTCTCAAAGACCCATGATGCCCAGCACCTGGGACCGAGGGTCTACACGTCCCAATTATGAAATGCCGGCGGACGAGGAACCCACAGAAGAAAAGGGCGGTGAGTGGCAGAAGGTCAGGAGGTCAAAGTGGTCCAACAAAGGGATCCCGCCAAGGAGAATCGACATTGGGCACATCGCGTCTGTCAACAGCGTTGTGGTCACCCCAAAATCCTTCTCTGACATCCAGGAGCTGCCCATCGAAGAACAGGAGAAATGGCAGCTCGCGATGGAGCAGGAGATGGCCAGCCTAAGAAAGCTCAAGGTCTTCACACCCCAGCAACCACCAAAGGAGAGGAAAGTCATTGGCACAAGGTGGGTTTTCAAGGCTAAACCACTTGCCAATGGCCTCTACCTGTATAAGGCCCATTCGGTAGCTCAGGGGTTCGCCAAGCACTACATGGAGGACTACGGGGAGACCTACTCTCCAACCGTCTGGGCAGAGAGCGTCAAGGCCACCCTCGTAACTGCAGCCGCTCTGGGGGAGGAAGTCTTCCAATTCGACATCCAGACGGCTTACCTCCACGCCAACGTGGACCGGCAGATCTACGTGAGGGCCCTTCCTGGCTACCAGCAGGAAGGGGGAAATACATGGTTGCTCCACAAAGGGTTATATGGCCTCAAGCAGTCGGGAAAAGTATGGTACGACTGCCTTAGAAAAAGTTTAGAACGAGTTGGTTTCAGTGCATCCCATGCAGATGAATGTGTTTTCACACGCAACTCCAAGGGTACCACAGAACGGGTGTTAGTTTATGTGGACGACCTCCTATATGTAGGGCCTGACAAGGAAGGGTGTGACGAATTTGCCAAGGCCCTGGGGGAAAAGTTTACCCTGAAGTCTTTGGGGTGGGTTGACAAGTACTTGGGTGTGCACATCTTGGCCACTAAGGGGGGGTTTGCCCTATCTCAGAAAGAAAAGATAGAGGAGTTATTGGCCAAATGCAAAATGGCAGAATCCAACCCAACGCGTAGCCCGATACAAAGTGACTATTACAATCACTCTCACAAGGACGGTCCTGAGTTCACAGATAATAAGCTTTACAGATCTGTGATTGGCTCCTTGCTATATATCAGCAATTGGAGCAGGCCTGACATAGCTTTAGCTGTGAATCTACTGTCCAGGCATGTGGAACACCCAAAGGAATTCCACTGGACTGCTGTTAAAAGGGTACTTAGGTACCTCAGGGGCACGACCGATGCTCTCCTTGTGCTGGAACCAGAGAAAGGGAAGACGGCCCAGCTCTCCGCTTACTCAGACGCAGACTGGGCTGGTGACACCAAGAGTAGACGGAGCACCTCTGGTTTCCTCATATTGCTAAATGGCTGTCCTATCCATTGGCATGTTAGGCAGCAAAAATTTGTTTCTTGCTCCACGGCCGAGGTGGAATATGCCAGCCTGTCGGACACGGCCAATGATTTGATTTGGTTCAATGCTCTGATAACGAGCATCTGGGCATCTCCCCCTCTGCCCATCCAAATTCAAGAGGATAATACGGCTGCAATTGCAATCTCAGGGGCATATGCAGTGGGCTCTAGGTCCCGCCACATAGACATACGCTATAAAAATGTCAGGCAGCTTACCAAACGGGTTTATACATGTTGAGCATTGTAACACAACTGACCAGATAGCTGATCTGTTCACCAAACCTGTTCCCATTGACCGGCACAACCTTCTGTGTAAGCGTTTGTGTTTGGTCTTCTGAACGTGTATATGCATGTCTATGACACCTGCTCGCCCCCTCACATACATTCACTGGTCCCTGTCATTGGCTGGCAAGAAGGAGAATTATTAGATGTTTTTGTGCCAGCCATGGCAGTTCCCCAAAAAGGTCATCAGATGGGAGCAAAGAGGCCTCTTTGCTCCCACTGGTGGGTCAGGGGTCCCCGGCCCCTGCAGCCCCATTGGCGAGAGTTTTATGGTAAGGGAGGGGCTGAGACCCCCCATAAAAACCTCTGCTCAGGGGCTGCTCTCTCTGTTCTCTTTGTTCTTTCTTCTGCTTGCTTGCTAGCTGATCCATGAGCTCAATCCAGGCATGGATGCCTCCATGCCAGGGAACTCTTTCTATTTACTTTATCGTTAAATAAAGCTTTGAATGATTGCATTCCTGCATGATGCCTTTTACTTGGAAGCACCTTAACGAATCATCGACCTCGTGAGACCATCTCACATAGTATGTAGCCAAAGGTGTTTCTAGCGGCTTAAAATTCTATTGGGAATTGAAGTTGTGAGTCATTGCACTTGCAGTATCTCTATACAGTGCATTAGTTTTAGGAGCTATCCAGACCCTGGTGCCACAGTGTTGCAGGAAAAGATTTAATTTAATAATTTAATTTAATAATATTTGTATACCGCCCTTCTCCCTGAGGACTCAGGGCGGTTCACAGGGCAGAATAAAATACTAAATACAAACGTTAAAAAGAGATTAAATAGTTGCCCATATTAAAACAGTTAAAATAGAATTCTAAAACACCAAGTTAAAAACTAAACCACCAAAAATAAAAAACCCCACCAATCCCCATCAGGCTAGGCCGGCTTGTACAAACAGAAAGGTCTTGAGATCGCGACGAAAGGAGCGAAGATCGGGCGCCATCCGGAGCTCTACCGGTAGCTGGTTCCACAGCTCCGGAGCGCCCACAGAGAAGGATCTCCCCCTGGGGGCCACCAATCGACATTCTCTGATCGGTGGCACCCTGAGGAGGCCCTCTCTGTGGGAACGCACAGGGCGCAGGGAGCTTGATGCCGGCAGCAGATGTTCCCTAAGGTACTCCGGCCCCATGCCATGGAGTGCTTTGAACACCGTTACCAGTACCTTGAATCTCACCCGGAAGACAACTGGCAACCAATGCAGCTCACGGAGCAGCGGTGTAACGTGGGAGTATCGGGAGACTCCCAACACAACTCTCGCGGCTGCATTCTGTACCAGTTGGAGCTTCCGGGTGGTCCTCAAGGGCAGCCCCATGTAGAGAGCGTTGCAGTAGTCCAGACGAGAGGACACGAGCGCATGAGTGACCGTGCACAAATCATCCCGGCTAAGATAGGGCCGCAACTGGCGCACCAGGCGAACCTGGGCGAAGGCCCCCCTAGTCACAGCTCCTACATGGTCTTCCAAGGTGAGCCGTGAATCTAGGAGGACTCCCAAGTTGCGAGCCCTATCTACGGGGGGTAATAGTTCACCCCCCATAGCCAGAGGTGGAATATCCGAATAAACCCGGGATGAAGGTATGCAAAGCCACTCAGTCTTGTCGGGGTTGAGTTGAAGTCTATTCCAGATATATAAGATCTGTCTTTCAAATGGTGTATATTTCTCTGCTTCTACACAGTATAAAATTTCTCTGCTTCTGCACAGTATAATGTTGAGTAATATTGAATACAGGAAGGCAGTATGTGATGGTTTCATCCTCTTGGAATTCATAAGGTGTAGCCACAAATCTCTCTAAAGCCTTCAAACTCTTTATGGAGAATTGAATGCACGTCTATTTCTCAAGATCTCAGACCAAAGAGACAGAGATGTCACATTATTTAACTCTCATGTTTGAGGTTGGACATCATGTAAAATCTTATATATAATGCCTAAACTGTACCTCTTTGATCTGACAGCTTTTTTAAAATTTGTATTATATATTATTCTAAATATGCATTTTATACTTTTCATTTTTGCTCTTGATACTGTCTTCAGAACAGGATTATATTCTGTTTCTGATAAATTATATCAGGCTTCCATGATAGAAGTCTTCTATACAAATGTTGAACTTATTCTTTAAACAGAATATTCAGTGGCCATGCAGACTAGAGAAATCAAATACCTCTGCAACATGTTGGTCAAAAACTGTAATAAAGGTTTATTTTACCTATCTTACCAAACAGTTCTGAAGGATAGTTGGTTTGAGAAAGGCTTAATTTTAATATTCTTACACTGAAATATCCACAGGGGGAGAAAAAGAAGATCCTATTGATAAAAGCAATAAGTTTTCTGTGTGTGTTGAATGGCACAAAAATGCCCCAAATGCAATACTGTTTTGTCATTATCTATGGAGAAAGCAGTGACCTGAATTTAATACAGAATTTAGCCAAGTTTGGTGCATTCATATACTGTACAGGTGAAACTCGAAAAATTAGAATATCGTGCAAAAGTTCATTTATTTCAGTAATGCAAATTAAAAGGGGAAACTAATATATGAGATAGACTCATTACATGCAAAGCAAGATAGTTAAAGCCATGATTTGTCATAATTGTGATGATTATGGCGTACAGCTCATGAAAACCCCAAATCCACAATCTCAGAAAATTAGAATATTACATGCAATCCATAAAACAAGGAGTGCACATAGAACAATATCGGACCTCTGAAAAGTATAAGCATGCATATGTACTCAGTACTCAGTTTGGGCCCCTTTTGCAGCAATTACTGCCTCAATGCGGCATGGCATGGAAGCTATCAGCCTGTGGCACTGCTGAGGTGTTATGGAAGACCAGGATGCTTCAATAGCGGCCTTCAGCTCTTCTGCATTGTTCGGTCTCGTGTCTCTCATCTTTCTCTTGGCAATGCCCCATAGATTCTCTATGGGGTTCAGGTCAGGCGACTTTGCTGGCCAATCAAGCAAGTAATCCCACGGTCATTGAACCAGCTTTTGGTGCTTTTGGCAGTGTGGGCAGGTGCCAAGTCCTGCTGGAAAATGAAGTCAGCATCCCCATAAAGCTCATCTGTGGAAGGAAGCATGTGTTGTGATTCAGCGTCAGCCTGTGCAGCTGAATCAGACAATTCTGAGGAGGAGGAGGAGGAGTTTGGAGAGCCTTTGGTTGCAGATGCATCGCAGAGCTCTCAGCCAGGCCCCTTCCATCTTGTTCCTCCTCAGACCCAGCTGTGTGAGCCTGAAAGATTAGACAAAGACGATCCACAGCTGGCTTTGTTCAAGGATGCTCGAAGCAGGAGGCAGACAAGCAGAAGTGAACAAAGAAAAGCAATGAGGCACCTCGGGAGGAGGCAAAGAGAAGCCACGCCCTGAGACTGTTGTTTAAAAGGGGAATGTGGGGGAGGCGCTGGTTGCTGAAGGCAACCGTTTGCAGAGCTTCTGATATAGTTTCGGTCTGTATTTGTTTTACTCTGTTTTGAACTGTTTAGTTTAGCTTTTGCAAATAAATTTGGTTGGCTTAATTCCAGCCTATTGAATATAACAAAGGGGTTGTCCCTGACATTTCTGAAGGGCCAGTTGTAGGCTGGAACAGAACAGCATGAAGTGCTCCAAAATCTCCTGGTAGATGGCTGCATTGACCCTGGACTTAATGAAGCACAGTGGACCAACACCAGCAGATGACATGGCTCCCCAAATCAACACAGACTGTGGAAACTTCACACTGGACTTCAAGCATCTTGCAGTGTGTGCCTCTCCATTCATCCTCCAGACTCTGGGTCCTTGGTTTCCAAATGAGATGCAAAAGTTGTTCTCATCAGAAAAGAGGACTTTGGACCACTGAGCAACAGACCAGGTCTGTTTTTCTTTAGCCCAGGTAAGACGCTTCTGACGTTGTTTGTTGTTCAGGAGCGGCTTGACAAGAGGAATACGACATTTGAAGCCCATGTCCAGGATCCCTCTGTGTGTGGTGGCACTGACTCCAGCCTCAGTCCACTCCTCGTGAAAGTCCCCAACACTTTTGAATGGCCTTTTCCTGACAATCCTCTCCAGGCTGCGGTCATCCCTGCTGCTTGTGCACCTTTTTCTTCCACACTTTTCCCTTCCACATAACTTTCTATTAATGTGCTTTGATACAGCACTTGGGGAACATCCAACTTCTTTTGCAATTACCTTTTGAGGCTTTCCCTCCTTATGGAGGGAGTCAATGATGGTTTTCTGCACAACTTTCAGGTCAGCAGTCTTCCCCATGATTGTGATTCCTACTGAACCAGACTGAGAGACCATTTAAAGGCTCAGGAACCCTTTGCAGGTGTTATGGCTTAATTAGCTGATTAGAGTGGGACACTTTGAGCCTAGAATATTGCACCTTTTCACAATATTCTAATTTTCTGAGATTGTGGATTTGGGGTTTTCATGAGCTGTAAGCCATAATCATCACAGTTATGACAAATCACAGCTTGAACTATCTTGCTTTGCATGTAATGAGTCTATCTCATATATTAGTTTCCCCTTTTGAGTTGCATTACTGAAATAAATGAACTTTTGCACGATATTCTAATTTTTCGAGTTTCACCTGTACAAGGTAAATTTCAGTCCTTTTAGCCACATACTTTCCATAGATCCATCTGCATATTGTAATTCTTAGCATACATAATCATACATTCTTTAAAAGTCTCTGAGGGCGAGGTTCCAAAATGTGAAAAATAAATAAACAAATAATCATGCTCTTTCTGTTTTTCAAATTCTAACAAAAGTTTGTACATTTTAGCAATTACTGGTACATGTTCAGCATCAATACACTATTTTATCTCAAATTCTGAGTTACTTTGTTCCATACCATGCCTTTTTAATCATTTTAACTGTTTTCAGTTAACTGTAAACAGGAAAACTTGTTCTCTTGATTTGATTTTAACTTCCTCTGATAATTTTCCAATAAGTCCAAGTACATCAACCATTTATCTTCCATTTCTGTTCTATAATATACTTCTTGAGCTAGGATCCTTAAAGGTGTTTTGGACATAGCCTGGGTTTATAGCTAATCCATATTCTCTATATGTATGTGTAGTAAAATGATTAAAGTCTTACCATTAACTTCATAAATGCCACTAATACCATAAATAACCATGCCATCAAAACCTCAGATCATGACCTTCTAAATATAAACGTTTCTTGTTTCTCAGCGACATCCACACCAACATCCAACATCCAACCAATACTCAAAGAACAAAATACAATTTGAACTCTGGTAAACCAAATCTTCCTTTTCTGAGACATATAATAAACCTATTTAATAAGATTATCTCCAGGATTTATATATTACTCTAAACCACGGGTCGGCAACCCGCGGCTCCGGAGCCGCCCGGTGCGCGCGCACCTCTCCAAATGGAGAGTGGCACCGCCCGTTTGGAGAGGTGCGCGCGCACCTCCCCGAATGGGCGGAGGTGCGCGCGCACCTCCCCAAACCTTTGGAGAGGTGCGCGCGTACCTCCGCGCGAACGGGCCGCGGCGTCGTTCTTTGAGGAAGCTGCAGATGGGCCACGGCAGCTTCCTGAAAGAGCGACGCCGCGGCCCGTTCCGAGAGGTGCGCACGCACCTCCCTGAATGGGCGGAGCTGCGCGCGCACCTCCCCAAACCTTTGGAGAGGTGTGCCCGTACCTCCGCGCGAACGGGCCGCGTCGTCGTTCTTTGAGGAAGCTGCCGCGGCCCGTCTGCAAAGCTGCCGAAAGCGGCAGCTTTGCAGATGGGCCACGGCAGCTTCCTGAAAGAGCGACGCCACGGCCCGTTCTGAGAGGTGCGCGCGCACCTCCCCGAATGGGCGGAGCTGCGCGCGCACCTCCCCAAACCTTTGGAGAGGTGCGCCCGTACCTCCGCGCGAACGGGCCGCGTCGTTCTTTGAGGAAGCTGCCGCGGCCCGTCTGCAAAGCTGCCGAAAGCGGCAGCTTTGCAGATGGGCCACAGCAGCTTCCTGAAAGAGCGACGCCATGGCCCGTTCTGAGAGGTGCGCGCGCACCTCCCCGAATGGGCGGAGCTGCGCGCGCACCTCCCCGAATGGGCGGAGCTGCGCGCGCACCTCCCTGAATGGGTGGAGCTGCGCGCGCACCTCCCCAAACCTTTGGAGAGGTGCGCGCGTACCTCCGCGCGAACGGGCCGCGGCGTCGCTCTTTGATGAAGCTGCCGCGGCCCGTCTGCAAAGCTGCCGAAAGCGGCAGCTTTGCAGACGGGCCGTCGCCGTCGGGCAACCGGGAACCGGTTCCATCTGACTTTTTAAAAAAAATGGCGACCGCGTGCGTCTGCGCATGCGCAAAAAATCATTTTGCACATGCGCAAAATGTTTTTTGCACGTGCGCGTGCATGGACACACGCACGCAACTCCCAGTTTTTTTAATTTGTGATGGAACCAGTTCCCGGTGGCTCTTTTACTTTTTTAGGTTGCCGACCCCTGCTCTAAACAAAAAAAAAATCCACTTCAAGTTGTCAAAGCCTTCTCAGCATCTAATAACATCAGTGCAGTTTGTTGTTCATTATGTTGCTCCAGGTACTCAAGGATATTCGAAACATTTCTAATATTATCTCATAGTTGTATTTTAGGTAAAACCCCACACTGATCTTCAGGAATAATATCCTGTAAAATTATTTTCAACCATTTAGCCAAAATTGTGGTAAACCGTTTATAATGATTGTTCAATTTTCTTAGCAATATTTTGATGTTCCATCTGTTTCCTAAGTTATTTCTTTGATTAACATTTCTCTTCTACTACTCAGGTCTACAGTGCTGAATATGCCTCTTCAATAATATATAGTTGTTTAACTTTTAGAGAAAAATAATGAGAAACCTTAGAAAATATAAGCTACAGAAGCAAAATGTTTATTTATTAAGCCACAACCAATAATTAATTGTTCTGTTGTAAGAAACTGAGTTTAGTTTAGGTTTCAGTATTGTAGTTTATTTAACACTGCCATTTAAGAGAAAAAAAGCCTTTTAAGATTTACAGTAGGACAGGAATATTGTCCCCTAAAAGTTTTAATTGTTATCTGTGAATTAGCAGCATGGGGGGTTTTTTTTTGGGGGGGGGAAACACAAACATAAAATGTATGGTATCTCCTAAAATCACATTAACACATCTATTGCAAACTTTCATTTGCAAATCAAAGGAAAACTGGAAAATACAGTTTAATGTATCTGTGTGATGCAATTTCATCTACTCTGCATCTTTGAAACATATATACTAATTTGTATACCATTGTATACCATTCAAAAATATTAAATTTGTATCAGTGCCCCAATATATTAATATTTATTCCCTCTCTAAGCGATTTACAGAGTCAGCATATTGCCTCCAAAAATTTGGGTCCTTAGTTTACCCACCTCGGAAGGATGGAAGGCTGAGTCAGTCCTGAGCTGGTCAGGATCGAACTCCTGGCAGTGAGCAGTGAATTCGCATGCAATACTGCATTCTAACCACTATCTATCTATCTATGGCTAGCCTCATCTCCTAT
This sequence comes from Vipera berus, assembly GCF_964194415.1. NCBI lineage: Eukaryota > Metazoa > Chordata > Lepidosauria > Squamata > Viperidae > Vipera > Vipera berus. The sequence goes on from NC_138209.1 coordinate 51,793,146, forward strand.
TATTACATAATAATGTATAAGTTGCTGAAGATCACCAACTGAGGTGCAAATAGTCAGAAATAAAGCAGGATGAAACATCTCCATCCTTCCCTGATTTTATACTCTGGAACATAGATCTACACAAAAATTTTGACTGGCAAATTATCTTTGTGTTTATGGCTCATGTTAAAGTCTAATCTAACTAAGGTGTCTAAGACTCTTCTGAAAAGCAGGCAGATCTGAATATGGAATAAAGTGCCTTGAAAGCCAAGAATTACTGCCAAGACATGGTGTTAAAAATGGATATTGCATCCAGCAACCAACTTTCAATTTCAAAACAGTCCATAATTCAAGCACAGTTTATTCGGTTTAGGAATATTTTGGCCAGTATTCCATAAACATGACTAAAGTGTAGCTTTTGCACAAGAATGTTCAATTATTTCGATGTAAACTGGATCTTTAATCTAGAGACTAGCTTGCAAGCCAACAAAATATTTTTTTGGTCTAGGAGGTCTTAGCAGTGAATTGATGACCTCAGGTTAGAGTTTTTTGACATAGAATATTAAGAAATAAAGGATTAAGAAAGGGCTTGTCATTGTTCTGTTTTTCTCAGAAATATTTAGCGTATAGAACTATTTAAAATATTTGCCACTGTTTTTCCACTAAGAGTTTAAAGCTGCTTAAGGGCACATAAAATCAGAGTTGAAAGAGATATTTAGGCCATTAAGTCTGAGCTCCTGCTTAGTGCAGTTATCAATTTAAAACATCCCTAGAAGCTGGCTATCTAGCATCTGCTTGAACATATCCAGTGAACAGCTTCCCATTAAATCTTTTAGTCAGTTAATTCCATTGTCACAATGATCTTGCTATTAGTATTTTTTCCCTTTAAATGTCAGCCAGAATCAGCCTTCCTTAAGCTGTTCGTTAATTCTTGCCATGCATTCTTCCATAAGAGAAAAAAACACAATAAAAAGGTATAACTAATTAGTTATCAAAAAAGGTTCAAAAGACAGAAAGATAACACAAGACCTATAAAATATTATAATATATTGTCTACACTCAACTAATTAAATTGGAAAGCAAGGATGGTCAAATTGTAAAGGTAAGTTGACTATCTCTTTCTAATAGAAAATGTTAATCCATGCAGAAGTCCGATAAGCAGGTGGAATAATGGTTCTTTTTCCAAAGGAAGTTCCAAAATAGCATGGAAAGAAATATTTTTCCCATCAAACATTATTTTGAAACACTTTTCTGGATTATCTAATATGCAAGATTAGTTTGGTTATGTGCCCTACTTTTAAGACAATCTTCTGCATAAAAAGCTGTTAGAAGACATTTCCAGCTGCTGCCTATGGTCTCCTAATCCTAGTTACTAAGTGGCACATAAAGTAAAAGGTAAAGGTTCCCCTGCACATGTGTGCTAGTTGTTTCCGACTCTAGGGGCCGGTGCTCATCTCCGTTTCAAAGCCGAAGAGCCAGCGCTTGTCCGAGGACGTCTCCGTGGTCATGTGGCTGGCATGACTAGACACCAAAGGTGCACGGAACGCTGTTACTTTCCCACCGTAGTGGTCCCTATTTTTCTACTTGCATTTTTACGTGCTTGCGAACTGCTAGGTTGGCAGAAGCTGGGACGAGTAACATGCTCACTCTGTTACACGGCACTCGGGATTCAACCCGCCAAACTGCCGACGTTCTGATCTACAAGCTCAGCGTCCTAACCCACTGAGCCACCGCATCCCTTCTAAGTGGCACATAAAACACCTCTATTGGAAATAGTTTGACCGGATGATCCAGATTACGATTTTAATTTTCTGTGCTGGCTATCTGGCTATTAGAATATTAATTAGTAGGCTGTAATCTCAGGCTATTTCATAGTGTGTAGAAAATAAATAGGTTTCAAAGAGTCATTTTTCAGGGCTGTTAAAGATTTATTCTGTTCATGGTCAAATTGATCAGGTATGAATTGAGACTAGTAAACAATCAGGCAACAAATCCGGAAGACAAACTGGAGACATCAGTGTCCAAGATGCCGGCAAAGCAACATATAAGCAGTGGGAGCTGATTTTTGAAGAGCATTTTTCAGCACTTTGCTGAGAAAAGGGAGGATAAATCACACTGAGACTTCACCCAGCACACAACTGAGGCACATCACACAGGACCCGCAGTGTTCCTCTCCTGTTAGCACTTCCATGCCTTTAGGCTAGTCTCTTAGTTCTTCTTCTGAATCTTCATTAAATCATGTGCCAAGGACTGAATAACTAAGAAACTGTCAGTGAGTGTGGGAAATTGCTGGTTCTGTAAAAGCCATAGTGTACCAACAGGTATTGGTCTTGATCTTAGACAGTGTGGATTTCAATAATTGTGTAATCTCTCTAGAGATAGAGAGGGGTACCATAGAACAGGGCTCTTCAACCTTTTCACCCATTGTACCACTTTTAGGGATATGGCAATAACCAAGTACCACCAGTCACCTAGCAAAGTGTCAAAAACTTGATGACCAAAAAAAAAAAGGAAAAAAGTGATAAAGTACAGGTAGTCCTCAACTTACAACAGTTCACCTAGTGACTGTTTGAAGTTACAACAGCACTGAAAAAAGTGACTTATGACCATCTTTCACACTTATCACTGTTGCAGCATCCCCAGGGTCTTGTAAAAAATATTCAGATGCTTGGCAACTGACTCATATTTATGACGGTCACAGTGTCCCAGGGTCATGTGATCCCCTTGTGCGACCTTCTGACAAGTGAAGTGTCATGGAGGAAGCCAGATTCACTTAAGAACTGTGTTGCTAATTTAACAACTGCAGTGATTCACTTAACAAATGTGGCAAGAAAAGTCATAAAATGGGACAAAACTCATTTAACAAATTAATCACTTAGCAACATAAATTTTGGGCTCAATTGTGGTCGTAGCTTGAGGACTATCTGTACACCCACTTACCACACTTTTGATGGGAACCTTGTGCCTGTTTCTCTGACATTAATCTTTGCACTGTTCTATCCCCTTCCCTCCTCCTGGTTGACTCAAAGAAGATGATAGGTGTTTGCTGGGGCTTTGGAGGGGGGTGTGGCTTCTGCACTTAAAGTGTAGGCGTGGGGGGCATGTTGGAGTGCTAGTTGGTTATTCCCCCAAAGATTCCCTAACTTTAAAACAGTGCTTGGGTGGCAACAGTTACCCAGCATAAGGGGCTCAGGACAAAGAGAGGCTGGCAAGGAAAGGAAGTCAAACTTGATTGACAGGGAGCATAGTAACCCTGCCCCTACTCTGCAGAGACCAGATCCCCATCATCGCTGGCCCGGCAGGAGTCTTCCTGCCCCACAGTGGCAGGGAAAGGGGGGCTCCAGTGAGAAGGAGGAGGAAGAGGGTTTAAACAAGCTTAGCAACCAGAATGGGGATTCCCCCCAAAAAAACTTGTTTTGTGGGTAACCACCCAGCACAGCGGAAGTGACCAAAACCTGCTGCAACCACCCAGAAGACAGGGGAATAAAAACCAAACAGCGCCCCCCCAATTCTCAGCAGAAATACTCACGGCAATGAAAACCTTGGACAAGGGAAAGAGCGCAGGCAGGTGGGCATCTTGCTTAGCTGGTGGCTTGTGGGGGGAAAGGGGACAGCTTCACTCCCCCAAACGCTGCGCTCTCATGAAAGCAGGATAATGACCAGGGAAAAAGGTTAAAACATAAGAGTGTCTCTTCTGAACAAGGAAAAAAAAAGATCACATCCGCCTCCAGCTCTTGGGGGTGGAGTGGAGGATTTTTAATTTTTGCCTCATTTTGTTCTTTTAAAAAGACTGCCCCCTACACCAGAAGCTGCATGCCATCGCCATTCACATGCTGTGCCCCCCAGACCCAAATCCCTTCTTTCCCTTCCCTTCCTTTGAAACAAACAACACCCCCCACCCCAAATCCTTCCATTCCTCCCTTCTGGATTACAATGAAAGAAAGCCAAGTTTTTTCTTTTGTGGTCTTTACATATTTAATTTGCTAGAAGGAAGTGGAGAAGCAAACCATCACAAGATACTTTTCTGTTTTAACCTTTTTCACTTGTCGTTTTTTTGGAGTTTTCATCCTGCTTTCGTGAGAGGGCAGTGTTTGGGTGGGGGTGAAGCTATCCCCTTCCCCCCCCCCAAGCAATAGCTGAGCAAGACACTGGGCTGCCTGCCTTGCCGCGCTCTTCCTCCTGTCCAAGGATTTCATTGTCAGCATTTCTGTTGAGGATTGGGAGCGGGGGAGGGTGTTTGGTTTTTATTCTCCCCCCCATCTGCTGAGTGGATGCAGCAGGTTTCGGTCACTTCTGTCATGCTGAAAGGTAACATGAAGCATGTTTGTTTTGTGGGGGGGATCCCCACTCCAGTTGCTAAGCTTGCTTAAATCCTCTTCCTCCACTTCCTCCTCACCTGACCCCCCCTTTGTCTGCAATGATGCAGCAGGAAGACACCTGCTGGGCTAGGGATGATGGGGATCTGCCCTTTGCAGAGTAGGGGCAGGGCTCCAGCTGATCAGTGCTTATTCTGGGCTCAGCATGCACCAAGATCAGCGCTGGGCTCCAGCTGTTTGACACTTCTTTAGGGCTGAGCAGAAGTGTCAGGTTCAGTGCCAAGCTCCAACTGGAGCCCAGTGCTGATCCTGGTGCTTCTGCTGAGCCCTGACAGCCCTGCAGCTCCAGCCATCTCTCTGTCAGGCTTGTGCAGTGCTGCTGCCGATTCAGCTCATTCCCCTTCCCCGCTACCACTTCTCTAGGATGGTTGCATACTACCTGCAGGTGCCAGTGTACCACTGGTGGTACACATACCACTGGTTGAGAAGCCCTATTAAGAGTAATTGATAGTAGGCATATTAGACAGGATCTGAGATTTCCCATGCAAAGCGATAGGTTAAAGTATCCCCAAGCAAGAACCCACCCCATAGTTCGTCCAGCCAGTGTGGGACAGCCAATCCCCAGGTGTTAGGTCCATCATAGAAAAAAGGGTAGATAACATTGGCCCGTCTCCGGTTCACACAGCGATGGTCAGCGGCTCTTCCTCTGAGAGCATAGAAATAAACCAGGCACAGAGGTTACATTCCTTATTTCCTCCCTTGTTCTAGCTGAGAGTTTAGGGAGATAAAGTTCAGAGAGAGATATAATGTGGGAAAGCAAAATGTTATATTGTAGCAGATAGAGGAAGCAGAGGCAGTAAATGAAAGCAAAAGGTTACATTGTAGTGGATAGAGGAAGCAGAGGCAATAAACCCACGGGAACATCCCCCTCCCCCTTGTGAGTATGGCAGAACCCAGGGAAAGGTGAGATTTGATTTTGGATCAGAGGGGATAGATAGAAATGAAATGGAATGGGTTCTGACATTCTGTCCCCCTAAAATGGTAGAGATCCACCTGTGGAGAAACAAAACAGGTATAGAGGTTAGTCGGGTTTGTTGGGATATTCTATATGAAACTTTTTAACAGTTTGGGTGCTGTAATGTGACGTTTGTGGACCCACTCATTCTGTGACGAGGGAAGGTGTTTTCATGCTACTAGGTATTGGGTTGCCCCATGGTATTTTCTAGAATCTAAGATTTCTTTTATTTTGAAGTGTTGTTCTCCTTCAACCATGATTGGAGGTGGTGGTGGGGGATTTTTGGCCAAAAGCATGACTGTTGTTCTCATTTCAGCAGGCTGCAGTGAAATATTGGTTGTATTTGTCTGAGGTTCTTTGGTAATTCTAATTCTATTGTCACTGGGTCTATGATTCTTTTAATTGGAAAAGGTCCTATATATTTTGGACCAAGTTTTTTAGAGGGTTGCATAGATTTTAGGTATTTTGTAGACAAATATACCATGTCTCCTACAGTGAATGGTTTAGGTTCGACTCTTTTTCCCCCCGCTTGTGTTTTGTGTGCTTGTCTAGCTTCATCTAAGGCTTTCCTAACCACTGACCAGGTGTTTTGTAATTGGGATATCCAGTCTTTTAGTGATGGGATTGCCGGTTCATTTGAGGTTAGTTCTGGCATAGGGTTGAAACTTTGGCTGGTGGCTACTTGAAAGGAAGTATAACCTGTGCTGGAGTGGACTGCGTTGTTGTAGGCAACTTCTGTGAAAGGAAGTAGGTCCATCTAATTCGTTTGCTGGAAATTAATAAAGCACCTTAAATATTGCTCGAGTACTGAGTTTGAACGTTCAGTCGATCCATTAGTCTGAGGATGATGACTAGATGACAGTCCTTGGGTGGTTCCTAAGAGGGACAGAAATTCTTTCCAAAACTCTGATGTGAATTGCACCCCCCCATCTGATATGATGCATTGGGGTGCCCCATGCAGTCTGTAGATGTGCTGCACAAATAGTTTCGCTAAAGCTTTTGCGGTGGGGATTTTTTTGGCAAGGGATAAAATGCACTTGTTTTGAAAAAAAGGATCGTAACCACCCAGATGACCATGTTTCCATTGCTTTCTTGGGTATATTTGGCTACTGGTTGTCTGCCTTGCTTCAATGTTTTGATCCTTTCACGGGCTTTTTGGTCACCAGGGGGTCCTCAAATTGCCTTCTCAGTGAGGACATGAAGTGATTGAAGTTGTGGAGCTCTGAGGCATTGAAGTCATGCAGGTCCACAATCCAGTCTGCGGCCACCCCGTCCAGAGTGGATTGCACAATTCGGATACGGGCTTTGTCTTTTGGGATGTCTCATCCGTATTCTTCCATGTAGCTGAGGACTTGAGTTAGAAACGTCATGATTCTCCCCCAAATTTCATGGTGGATCGGTGCCCTCGTCGTTGTTGGTGATGTCTCACATCTCGATTGGCAGCTGCGGGTCGGCGGGGAGTGGGGGCTGCCAAAATGGTGGCTGCTGTCTCTGCCGTCTTGGCAGACGTCCCCGGGAGTTCAGCTTCAGATTCCCCCTCAGTGTCTCTCTGACTGCAGCCCAAGGTAATGGTGCAGCTATGGGGTTCAGGTTTCTCATCAGGTCAATAGCTTTCAGGTTTCAGGTTTCTCATCAGGTCAATAGCTTTCTCCAAGATCCAGTTTGAGTGCTCCACGCAATCTCCTTCCTCTTTGCTAAGGTGAAGGGATCTCATTTCATTCATTTCATTTATTATATTTGTATACTGCCCTTCTCCCGAAGGACTCAGGGCAGTGAACAGGGCACATATAAAAATACAGAATACAAAAATTAAAAAAGAATTAAATAAGAGCCCGAGCTAAAACAGTAGAATAATATAAAAATCCACAATAAAAACCCCAGCACATCCCCCATCAGGCCAGGCCGGCTTGTTCAAATAGGTAGGTCTTCAGACCGCGTGCAGAAGGAGCGAAGGTCAGGTGCCATCCAGAGCTCAACCGGCAGCTGATTCCATAAAGCCGGGGCACCCACAGAGAAGGCCTTCCCCCTGGGGGCCACCAGCCGACATTCTCTGACCGGTGGCACCCTGAGGAGGCCCTCTCTGTGGGAACGCACAGGCGGAGGGAAGTGGACGCCGGCAGCAGGTGATCCCCGAGGTACTCCGGACCCATGCCATGTAGGGCCTTAAAAACCATTACCAAAACCTTGAATCTCTCCATTTCTTGCTTCCATCCGGGTTGGTGGCTTCCTCATCTCAGAGTTACTTTTCTTGATCTCTTATCCCATTCGGTTTTCTTTCCAACAACCATCAACCACTGAGGTTTGTGCCTCCGTGTCTCCATCTCTTCTTCTTCTGAGGAGTAGGACATCTTGGATCCCGACAGTTTGCAGGGTCCTGGCCAGAGGGAGGGCTCCCCCTTCATGACGGGTTCTTCCTTCCCTGCCCTTTTGTCTGACATTGTGGATTTTGCAAAGTCCCCCCGGTAAGGGCCTTCCTTCCTTCCTTCCTTCCTTCCTTCCTTCCTTCCTTCCTTCCTTCCTGGTTGACTATTACTGCAGATCCTGTCAGGACCCACTTCAATCCCACATCTTAAGAAAGCAGAACTCTTGAAAACAATTTCTTCCAACAGGAACCTTTCTTAAGAGTAGTTGATAGCAGGCATAATAGACAGGATCTGAGATTTCCCATGCAGAATGATAGGTTAAGGTATCCCCAAGCAAGACCCCACCCCATAGTCCATCCGCCAGTGTGGGACGACCAATCCCCAGGTTTTAGTTCCATCGTGGGAAAAGGGGAGATAACATCGGCCCATCTCCTGTTCACACAGCGATGGTCAGTGGCTCTTCACACCTTCCTCTGAGAGCGTAGAAATAAGCCAGGCACGGAGATTACATTCCTTATTCCCTCCCTTGTTCTAGCTGACAGTTTAGGGAGAGAAAATTCAGAGAGAGATATAATGCGGGAAAGCAAAATGTTACATTGTAGCAGATAGAGGAAGCAGAGGCAATAAACCCATGGGCACATCCCTTGTGAGTATGGCAGAACCCAGGGAAAGGTGAGATTTGATTTTGGGTCAGGGGGGATAGATAGAAATGAAATGGAATGGGTTCTGACACCTTTACAACACTTCTTACAATACTTCTAATGCTATTATGATTGCACGTAGTCCTCTTTTAGTATCTGATTCATACATTGAGTGTTCAAAGTAATAATTGTTATAAAAAATTAACTTGTGGCCAGTCCTTGGATTTATGAGCTTTGCAGGTCTGTAAAGCAAAGGAAAGTTGAAGTAAAATCATAAGTGCAGTCACGGTTTCACTTAACAACTGCTGCCTAATTATATTTTCTTAACAAGGACACACACACTCTTTATATATATGTCTGAATATGTGCATCTGTGTATCATATGTATGTGTATATGTGTATATGAAGTTAGCTATTCTGCTATCTGCAGATTACCCACTATCTATTTACAGATCTTGATATTTTGTCAAACTATTTTATTCTCCTTTATTTTCTTATGTTTTTCTTTATATTTTAGTCTGTTCTACCTGAGGAACTTACATTGCTATGATTATTTCATCTCAGAGCACAAATAATTTTAACCAAGTTGGCTGCATTTTGTCTTAGACATTGTTGCTGGTCCCCAAAGAATCTGCCAGACCATGGTACCAAAGTTCAATTGCAAAATTGTTGATTTTCAGTATTATTGGTACTATTACTGAATTTTTAGGCAGAAAAATAAATACCCACATATTTGTTACTCTAGAAATCAACAATTTACATCATGTGTCTGGAAGGCTGCAAAAGCTAATGTTACAACTTCTGCTACAATAATAATAGTAATACAATTTTTGTCTTTTATATAAAGCAATATGATTGGGATGCTTATTAGATTTCAGTGACTGATTAATCTACTCTCAAGTGGGAAAAATCTTTGCAACAATGTCATAATTTATCATGCCACTTAATCTTGTAGATTATGGGCATTCTTTAATTTTACTCTTTGTACAAATGCTTCTGCTTTATTGTACCCAATCTCTATTCCTAGAAATTATAGGCAGATCATATAGGCTTGGGTCCGGGAAATTTGAGGGAACACCTGCTGCCGGCATCAAGCTCCCTTCGTCCTGTGCGCTCCCACAGGGAGGGCCTTCTCAGGGTACCGCCAGCAAAAGATTGCTGGCGGGTAACACCCAGGGGGAGGGTCTTCTCTGTGGGTGTGCCTGCCCTTTGGAACCAGCTGCCCGTATTGCTCAGGACTGCCCCTGACCTTCGTTCATTCCGCCGGGACCTGAAGACCTGGCTCTTTGAGCTTTCCGGCCAGGACTGAGAATTTTAATTTTAATTTTATTTTAATTGGGTTTTAATTGGAGTTTAACAGGGGTTTTATTTTATTCAAGGACTAAATTTAATTATTTTAATTGTTCTTAACTTTTGTAATTTGTATTGTTATTTTAAATTCCTTGTGAACCGCCCTGAGTCCTATGGGAGAAGGGCGGTATATAAGTCCAATAAACATAAACAAACATAAACATATTTATGGAGAAGAACCAAGTATTTATGCAAACTGAAACAACTCTTAAGCAATAGCACATACATAGATGCCACAAAATTTTGTCCTATGTTTGATGTAAGTATTTATTCAAAGCATTTTCATGATGATGTCATCATCCTCTTCCTTGCCCTTCATGATAACACCCATTATAGAAGATCAGTGGATTACTCTTCTGTAGTCATCTTTGGTCTGCAACAATCAATTCTACTACATTCAGGAGTGGGTATCAAACATCCTCAGGAACACCTTTCCTTGGTACCAAAAAATTGGCACAGATTTCCTAACACAGGGCTTTTCAACCTTTTCACCCATTGTACCACTTTTAGTATATGGCCACATCCGAGTACCACCAGTCGCCTAGCAAGGTGTCAAAAACTTGATGACCAAAAAAAAAGAAAAGAAAAAAATGATGAAGTACAGGTAGTCCTCGACTTACAACAGTTTGCTTAGTGACTGTTTGAAGTTACAGTGGCACTGAAAAAAGTGTCCCCCAAGCACAGCCAAGCAAGACACCTGTCTGCCTGCCCGGTAGTGCTCTTCCTTCTGTCTGAGGTTTTCATTGTTGTGAGCATTTCTGTTGAGGATTGGCAGTGGGGGTGGGGTGGAGGGGTGTTTGGTTTTTATTCCTTCCCCTCTGCTGGGTGGTTGCAGCAGGTTTTTGTCACTTCACATGACCCTGGGACACTGTGACCATCATAAATATGAATCATTTGCCAAGCATCTGAATGTAAATCACAAGACCCTGGAGATGCTGCAACATTCCAGCTGATCAGCACTTCCTCTGGGCTCAGCAGAAGCGTCAGGTTTAGCAACAAGCTCCAGCTGGAGCCTGGCACTGATCCTGGTGGTTCCGCTGAGCCCTGACAGCCCTGAAGAAACACTGATCTTGGTGCTTCCGCTGAGCCCTGACAGCCCTGCAGCTCCAGCCATCTCTCGCTCAGGCTTGTGCGTTGCTGCCACCAGTTCAGCTCATTCCCCTCTCTTGCTACCACTTCTCTAGGATGGTCGTGTACCACCTGCCAGGTGCCAATGTACCACAGGTGGTACCCGTACCACTGGTTGAAAAGCCCTGTCCTAACGGAAGGGGCTATTGTCACTGCAGATTTCATTTCATTACATTTTGTTTGAAAACAAGTTATAAGCAACTTGTCAAAAAAGAAGTGCTGCTCTTAACTTCTTTATTGGTAATCTCTCCACCTGGGCATGTGCTGTATTATACCTCATCTGCAACTTTTATCTGATTCTCCTAATAACAGTAGTAAAATGATTTGCACTTTTTTTCATATTGCACTATTGTGGAGGTTATTCTTTCTCACTTTCTGAAACTCACACTACAGCTGGGCATGTGTCTTATTATTCTACCCCACAGAGCAATCAGTCCTAGATAAGACCATTTTGAGAACTCTGGGTGGCATTCCTGGACTAGCTTGGTTGGTACTAAAATTTTATAACTCCTATGAAGCCCTACAGCACCTTATAGAACTAACACCAAAAAATGATGTCCTTATCACTATGGGGGATTAGAATGCTAAAGTAGGAAGCCAAAAGATAACCAGAATAACAGGCAAGTTTGGCCTTGGAGTACAAAATGAAGCAGGGCACAGGCTGATAGAATTTTGTCAAGAGAATACGATGGTCATAGCAAACACTCTTTTCCAACAACCCAAGAGACGGCTCTACACATGGACATCACCAGACGGTCAACACAGAAATCAGATTGACTATATGCTCTGCATTCAAAGATGGAGAAACTCTATAAAGTCAGTAAAAACAAGACCAGGAGCTGACTGTGGCTCAGACCATGAGCTTCTCATTGCAAAGTTTAGACTTAAACTGAAGAAAGTAGGGAAAAGCACTAGGCCACTCAGGTATGAATTAAATCATATCCCTGTTGAATATACAGTAGAGGTGACAAATAGATTTAAGGAATTAGATCTGATAGACAGAGTGCCTGAAGAACTATGGACAGAGGTTCACAACATTGTAAAGCAGGTAGCAACCAAAACCATCCCAAAGAAAAAGAAATGTAAGAAAGCAAAATGACTGTCTGAGGAAGCTTTGCAAATAGCTGAGGAAAGGAGGGAAGTGAAAGGCAAAGGAGAAAAAGAAAGATACACCCAATTGAATGCAGAATTCCAGCGAATGGCTAGAAGAGATAAGAATGCCTTCTTAAATGAACAGTGCAAAGAAATAGAAGAAAACAATATAATAGGGAGGACCAGAGATCTTTTCAAGAATATTGGAGAGATGAAGAGAACGTTTAATGCAAAAATGGGCATGATAAAGGACCAAAATGGCAGGGACCTAACAGAGGCAGAAGAGATTAAGAAGAGGTGGCAAAATTACACAGAAGAACTATACAAGAACGAACTTAACATCCCTGATAATCACAATGAGGTGGTCACTGACCTCGAGCCAGACATCCTAGAATGTGAAGTGAAGTGGGCCTTAGAAAAGCTGAGCAACAACAAAGGTAGTGGAGGTGACAGTATTCCAGCTGAGCTATTCAAAATCTTAAAAGACGATGCAGTAAAAGTGCTACACTCAATTTGCCAGCAAATTTGGAAAACTCAACAGTGGCCACAGGATTGGAAAAGAAACAACCTAAGATATGCAGATGATACCACTCTAATGGCAGAAAGTGAAGAGGAACTAAAGAGCCTCTTGTTGCTGGTGAAGAAGGAGAGTACAAAACTTGGGTTGAAACTTAACATTAAGAAAACCAAGATCATGGCATCCGGCCCTCTCAATTCCTGGCAAATAGATGGGGAAGAAATGGAGGTAGTGACAGATTTTATTTTCCTGGGCTCCAAGATCACTGCAGATGGGGACTGTAGCCAAGAAATTAAAAGACGCTTGCTTCTTGGGAGGAAAGCAATGGCAAATCTAGACAGCACACTAAAAAGCAAAGATATCACCTTGTCAACAAAAGTGCATATAGTCAAGGCTATGGTCTTCCCAGTTGCAATGTATGGCAGTGAAAGCTGGACCATAAGAAAGGCTGAGCGCCAAAGAATTGAGGCCTTTGAACTGTGGTGCTGGAGAAGACTCCTGTGAGTCCCTTGGACTGCAAGGCAATCAAACCGGTCAGTTCTAGAGGAGATCAACCCTGACTGCTCTTTAGAAGGCCAGATTCTGAAGCTAAAACTCAAATACTTTGGCCACCTAATGAGAAGGAAGGACTCACTGGAGAAGAGCCTAATGCTGGGAAAGATTGAGGACAAGAGAAGAAGGGGACGACAGAGAATGAGGTGGCTGGATGGAGTCACTGAAGCAATAGGCGTGGGCTTAAATGGACTCCAGAAGATGGTAGAGGACAGGAAGGCCTGGAGGAACGTTGTCCATAGGGTCGCGATGGGTTGGACATGACTTCGCAGCTAACAACAACAAAAGCTTCAGAGAAATAATTGTGGCCCTCTGAAGAAAATTGTAATAAAATTAACCAACAGCAAATACTATCTAGATATTACTTTTTAAGGACATACCTACCCATATCACATTTTCAAGTATTCATTTTTGAGTTGCTCAGTAGAAAAATTAACCTATTTAGAACTAGAACAATATTTTTTTGATATAGGCTATAAAATTTATGCTGTTTTTGTGTAAAAGCAAGCTATCTATCCATTGTTTTTTTATGCAACATGCTATACAGGAAGAAATAAGCTTTGCTTTTTCAAAGAATAACATTTGGAAACAATATGGTTATATTTTGGCAATCAGGTTATCTAAAGATGCTCTGGCCCTTTAATGCTATGTCTCTGTTGTCATGGCAATGGAGATTTTCTTGCAGGTTGATCTGCTTTGGTTTGTTTTTATATAAGATTTTATAGGTTCTTGGAGTAAATTCACTTTAGCAGGATCCCTGCATTGAAGGAGCAAGAAATCTCTACTTTTATATTCCTTTGTTTTTGTTTGATGTCCATAAACATCAGATAATAACCTCATAAACACCTAGGAATGAGGACAGTTGTAAGAACTTAATATGCAAGTTCCAATTAATTGTATGATAGAGCTTATATTTGAAGTATAGAAGATGATACAATTTTACTGTCACATCTTTATATTAATGCAGCAGTTTATTTTACAAAAAATAAAATGTTTATACAAACCTCCCAAATCAGTTCTGTACAATGCTTAAAGCTTTTCTATTCATTATAGTGCTGTACATATTTTCAGATTCATGGCTACATCTCAGTTATAGACTCAAAATTTACAAATCAATACTTTGCATTTAAAATATTTGATAGGGAAAACCAGTTCTATGGTAAGAAACCTCTTCTCATTTTTTTCTTGTTTATATTGTAGATGTATTATTGTTGATAGATTGTTTTGAATAATCCTAGCCTGGTGTCCGGCTAATGGACAGTTTTCTTAGTTCTGTAGCTACTCTTCTGATGATGGAATGAAACTCAACCAAGTGGATAGCCTAATTACCAATATTTGAAGAATTTGGATTTATTAGGACATTTATAGTAGCCTGTCAATAATCAGTACATGGTTGTTAGACAGTTATATCTAGTTTAATTGTACCACAGGTGCTTTAGCTGCTCATAATTAAGACCTTGGCATTCCTTATTTGTTTTGCAGAGTAAAGGTATAAATAGCCCAGAGGCAAAAACTCTTAACTGTTGTTTTTCTTATTTCCAAATCCCATGTTATTTACCTTTTATTTATTTACCTTTTAAAAATGGTGTTTGCAGCCTGTTCCACTCTGCAGACTAAGTGGTATCTTACCTAACTTATAATGTACTGATTTCTGGCGTAGTAGCAGCACATCTATATTATCGCACTGATTTTTCATTCTAGGCAAGATTATAGTGATCATACATACTTTATTATAAAGGACAGTCCTTTATTTCAGAAAACTGTCTTTTAAGATTTATTTATTTTTCAAAACTCACTTGTGTCCTTTATTTTGGTCATTTAACTATTACTGTACAAATAGTATCTTGATGCACTGTCTTTCACATTTATATGAAAAATATGGAAATTGAATTGATTTTTTAAAAAATAAATTTACATACATTGTTTGATATTTTTATAGAACACTTTTTGTAAAGTGTTACTTAGTTTTACTCTTGAATTTTTCTTTGTACTACAAATTTCCCCTTCATGGATTACTGCCTTGTCGTGGCGAAGGGGCTTGCGTAATTCAATGAAGCTATGAGCTATGCCGTGCAGGGCCACCCAAGATGGAAAGGTCATAGCAGAGAGTTCTGACAAAACGTGATCCACTGGAGAAGGAAATGACAATCCACTCCAGTTTCTTTGCCATGAAAACCCTATGGACAGTACCAAAAGGCAAAACGATATAACGCTGGAAGATGAGCCCCTCAGGTCGGAAGGCGTCCAATATGCTACTGGGGAAGAGCAGAGGGCTAGTACTAGTAGCGCCAGAAAGAATGAAGCGACTGGGCCAAAGCCGAAAGGACGCTCAGCTGTGGATATGTCTGGTGGTGAAAGGAAAGTCCGATGCTGTAAAGATTTTTTCTCCATAGGAACCTGGAATGTAAGATCCATGAATCAAGGAAAGCTGGACGTGGTCAAACAAGAGATGACAAGACTAAACATCGACATCTTAGGTATCAGCGAACTAAAATGGACAGGAATGGGTGAATTTAATTCATATGACCATCAGGTATACTACTGCGGGCAAGAATCCCTCAGAAGAAATGGAGTAGCCTTCATAGTCAATAAAAAAGTAGGAAAAGCAATACTGGTGAAGAAGGAGAGTGCAAAAGTTGGCTTGAAAGTAAACATTAAGAAAACCAAGATCATGGCATCCGGCCCTCTCAATTCCTGGCAAATAGATGCGGAAGAAATGGAGGTAGTGACAGATTTTATTTTCCTGGGCTCCAAGATCACTGCAGATGGGGACTGTAGCCAAGAAATTAAAAGACGCTTGCTCCTTGGGAGGAAAGCCATGGCAATTCTAGACAGCACACTAAAAAGCAGAGACATCACCCTGTCAACAAAAGTGCGTATAGTCAAGGCTATGGTCTTCCCATTTGCAATGTATGGCAGTGAAAGCTGGACCATAAGAAAGGCTGAGCACCAAAGAATTGAAGCCTTTGAACTATGGTGCTGGAGAAGACTCCTGCGAGTCCCTTGGACTGCAAGGCGATCAAACCGGTCAGTCCTAGAGGAGATCAACCCTGACTGCTCTTTAGAAGGCCAGATCCTGAAGCTAAAACTCAAATACTTTGGCCACCTAATGAGAAGGAAGGACTCACTGGAGAAGAGCCTAATGCTGGGAAAGATTGAGGGCAATAGAAGAAGGGGACGACAGAGAATGAGGTGGCTGGATGGAGTCACTGAAGCAGTAGGCGTGAGCTTAAAAGGACTCCAGAAGATGGTAGAGGACAGGAAGGCCTGGAGGAACATTGTCCATAGGGTCGCGATGGGTCGGACACGACTTCGCAACTAACAACAACAACAACAACAACAACTACAAATTTGTCAACATAAACAATTAATTGTTTTTATCCTTATAAGCCTCTTTCATATTTCCCCTTCAGATTTGTCCTTTATTTTTTCCAGGAAAATAAGGACACCATAGTTGATTGTTCTTCCTTGCCCTGCACTAACTGAATGCTGTTCTTTTGAATGATCACTCTCACCCTTTAAAGAAATGGAAAGTTGACCTGGGCCATAAGGAAAGAATGGCCAAGCCATGTGTGTGTGTGGTGGGGAATAGTACTTGAGGATAAAATTACATAGACTTGAGAAAGAAACAAGTGTGATTAAGAAACTAAATTAACCTCAACTTGATTTTGTTTAGTATAAAATGAAACAGAGAAAAACGTGGAGGTAGTTTTGAAAGCCAGTTAGTCTATCTTACTACAAGAATCTGTGCCATATATGTCTCTTGACCTGGCTCACCTTAAAGCAGACATGTCAAACACAAGGCCCGCGGGCCACAAATGGCCCGCCACATGATTGAATCCAGCCTGCACAACTCTCCCAGAAATTACAAAGGTCCGGCCCCCACCACCTTGGCGCCGGCCCGGCTGAGCACTTGCTCAGTAGGAGGCAAGTGCACGTGGGCTGGTGGAACCCAGCACCATTTGCATCTCATTAGTCTCCTGCGGCTCCAAAAAAAAAGTGGAGGAGGAGGAGGTAGGAGGTAAGAGGGAGTGAGGTGGGACGCGGGGGGGGAGGACGAGCAACACCCAGCCGGTGAGGGGGAGAGATACCCAGGCAGGAAGGCAGACTTGAGGTAGCCGGAGAAAGAGCCACAGATGGCTCCTTTGCCAGGCTTCTTTCGCACACGGGCTCCTTTGCCGGGCGCTGCTGAGAGTGAGCAGAGGCGCCCGACCCGGATCCTGCAAGGCCCGGCTGAGATGCGCCCCCAGCAGCGGAGCCGCTCCGGTTTCTCTGCCGGGCTTCTTTCACACACGGGCTCCTCTGCTGGGCTTCTTTCGCGTGCAAGCTACTTTGCCGGGGGCAGCTGAGGGCGAGCAGAGGCGCCCGGCCCGGATCCTGCAAGGCCCGGATGAGATGCGCCCCCAGCAGCGGAGCTGCTCGGTTTCTCTGCTGGGCTTCTTTCACACACGGGCTCCTCTGCCGGGCTTCTTTCACATGCGAGCTACTTTGCCGGGGGCTGCTGAGGGCGAGCAGAGGTGCCCGGCCTGGATCCTGCAAGGCCCGGCTGAGATGCGCCCCCAGCAGCGGAGCCGCTCCGGTTTCTCTGCCGGGCTTCTTTCACACACGGGCTCCTCTGCCAGGCTTCTTTCACGTGCGAGCTACTTTGCTGGGGGCTGCTGAGGGCGAGCAGAGGCGCCCGGCCCGGATCCTGCAAGGCCCGGTCGAAACGCGCCCCCAGCAGCACCAAGCAAAGTAGCTCGCACGAGAAACAAGCCCAGCAGAGGAGCCCGTGTGTGAAAGAAGCCCGGCAGAGGAGCCGGAGTGGCTACGCTGCTGGGGGCGCGTCTCGGCTGGGGCCTTGCAGGATCCGGGCCGGGTGCCTCTGCTTGCCCTCAGCAGTGGCCGGCAAAGTAGCTCGCACGTGGAAGAAGCCCGGCAGAGGAGCCGGAGCGGCGAGCAAAGACGCCCGGCCTGTATCCTGCAAGGCCTGGCCGAGATGCGCCCCCAGAAGCGGAGCCGCTCCAGCTCCTCTGCTGGGCTTCTTTCATGCACAGGCTCCTCTGCCGGGCCTGTTTCGTGTGCGAGCTACTTTGCCTGACGCTGCTGGGGCGCGTCTTGGCCGGGGCCTTCCAGGATCCGGGCCGGGCGCCTCTGCTCGCCCTCAGCAGCGCCCAGCAAAGTAGCTCACACGCGAAACAAGCCAGGCAGAGGAGCCGGAGCAGCTCCGCTGCTGGGGGCGCGTCTCGGCCGGGCCTTGCAGGATCTGGGCCGGGCGCCTCTGCTCGCTGCTCTGGCTCCTCTGCCGGGCTTGTTTTGCGTGCGAGCTACTTTGCCGGGAGCTGCTGAGGGCGAGCAGAGGCGCCTGGCCCGGATCCTGCTAGGCCCAGACAAGACGCGCCCCCAGCAGTGGAGCCGCTCCGGCTCCTCTGCCGGGCTTCTTTCACACACGGGCTCCTCTGCTGGGCTTGTTTCTCGTGCAAGCTACTTTGCTTGGTGCTGCTGGGGGTGCATTTCGGCCAGGCCTTGCAGAGGAGCCCAGCCCGGATCCTGGAAGGCCCTAGCCGAGACGCGCCCCCAGCAGCGGAGCCGCTCCGGCTCCTCTGCTGGGCTTCTTTCACACACGGGCTCCTCTGCCGGGCTTCTTTCGCATGCGAATAATTTGCCTGAGGCTGCTGGGGGCACATCTCGGCTGGGGCCTTGCAGGATCCAGGCCGGGCGCCTCTGCTCGCCGCTCCGGCTCCTCTGCCAGGCTTCTTTCGCATGCAATTCTGGGCCAGGTGCTGCTGAGGGCAAGCAGAGGTGCCTGGCCCGGATCCTGCAAGGCCCCGGCTGAGATGCGCCTCCAGCAGCGTCAGGCAAAGTAGCTCGCATGCAAAACAAGCACTGGGTTTCCAGCTTGAATAGGGATCAGACTAGAAGACTTCCAAGGTCCTTTCCAACTCTGTTATTCTATTCTATTCTATTCTATTCTATTCTATTCTATTCTATTCTATTCTATTCTATTCTATTCTATTCTATTCTATTCTATTCTATTCTATTCTATTCTATTCTATTCTATTCTATTCTATTCTATAAAATAATGATGGGCTGATTAATGATTGCATAATTTGTTCATAATCTACTCATCTACTTTTGTGAGATGGGATGCACTGAGTTATTAAATTGTATATTAAGAACTTCACAGAGAATAAAAATACGTGATTTCATTTATTTGCATTAAATACAGTCAATGCAATAATTACATACATATTTTACTATTGGTTAGGATAATCACTAATCAGATTTTTTTTAAATGCACCAGAATACAAGCGCAAATACTAAATACTAAAATAATTGGGAAAAATAAAAAGATAAGAAATTAACATGCTAAAAACTCTAAAATACAAGCATACTTGAATACTAAAGTACTAAGCTGCTAAAATACTATCCTGTTTTTCCCTAGAACATGTTTATCTTTTTTATCCACATTTCTTTTCTTTTTTATGCAGTATCACCAGTTTATCAAACAGAATTTTTCCACTTGCCTTGTAATATTGACGTAGATACCTGACAAAAACCA